>NC_053155.1:63240466-64440466 GCF_016835505.1 Polypterus senegalus
ACAAGTATGAAGTCAAAACTGGTCCTGTGCACCTAATCTGGTGTTTCTCCTTGATCGTGTCCATTCAATTTTTGTGAAGGGTTGTACTTTCAAGTTGTCGTTTCCACTTGCTTATTTTAAACAACTGTGCTAAAGTTGCAAGTATGTCATGATTTGCTGATAGTCTGCAAGCAATTAGGCAAAACAACAGTAAGAAATATTTAAAAACCATATGTGCTGCAAATGTATGTGCAGCACATTTTAATATACAGTATGTGAATATTTTAATATGAATAGTCAAACTTTAATTTTAGGCTAATTTGACATTCCTTTTAAAATGGGTTAATTTGTTTGTTATAACTACATTAAAAAATAATTTGACTCGGTTCTTTCACAGTGAGCTTTTCCTGTTTAAAATTACAGCCCCTTACTTACTAGGCCACCTTTAGTTATCAAAAATCCTGCTATCATTGTACACTCACATGTTTATATTAATTTTTCATTGTGTATAGTGTATTGCCATTAAAAAATTAGTGTTACACTAAACCAAGTATTGTTTGTTGATAAAGCTCAAGTTTTAATATATTGTCTGTCTTTGTTGCTTGTTTTCAGAATTTACAGAAAATGGTAAAAGTGAACTCAAGACAGGGGAGTTTTATAGAACCTGTCAAAAAGAAGCAAGCTAAAGAAATAAAGGTTAGAAGATCTAGTATTGGCAGTGGTGCCCCTCTGCCTTCTCATACCTGCCCTCATTGTCGTGTGACATTCAAGAGCTGTGACTCCCTTATTATGCACAAAATAAGACACATAGAAGGAAAACATTGGCCTTGTCCTGTAAGTATGCTTTTTTTAATTTCTCTTTTACAGTGTTGAGTTTTAAACATTTTGTATGCCTGAATTATATTCTGAATTTGTTTGAAGCAAATATTTGGTATAATGGCAAACTTACATGTGAAATTGTGTCTAGATGGCATAGTTTATCAATTTGGATTAAAATGTGGTATATTGTGTATGTGTTTGCGTATATATTTGATACATAAGTCATATACTTGCTAAAGTCCATGCACGTTGTTTTAATTTATTTTTGTAGAATAGGTTAAGGAAAGAAAGCAAAGGTTTTTGTTTGTTTATTTAATAGTGTTATTGCTAGCTGTGCTATCCGCTATCCACATTGCATATCGGTGTCTCTGCTGTCTTGTGTTGAGAATTTGTTCTTTTTGGGTCAGATAGGATTCCAGAATTACGGTACCTCCTTGATAAGTTGTAACCATGAACACTATCATGTGTGACTCCTGGTCTTAGTTCAAGATGCACAGTTAGTGCTTAAATTATGGAGGAAAAAAAGTCAGACAAAGCAAAAGCATACAATACTTTTTTTTTTTTAATGTTACAGTAGATAGAAGCATTTTGCAGAGTTGCTATTCAGATCTTTCACTTTTTTTGAGCCAGCTGGTGGCAGTAATGTGCAAACTGTGGCACACCACTTTTTTAGATCCACAGGGACCAAATTTTGGGTTCCAAATTAGTTGTCTTGTTCGTAAGGTCCTAGAAAGCATCTGTGCAAAATTTTGTCTACATCGGTCAAAGGGTGTTGGATTGTATTGGGAACATACAGGCAGTGAGATATTCTGTTTCTATATGTACACTGTGTGTCTGTCTGTCTGTATATATAAACTTGCATTATTTTCAATGTGCACACCACTAACAGCATTACCATTCTTAAACATTAATTAATGGTTACATTTATTAGGCAAACCTTATCTTTTCACTGTGTATCAGGACAGCTTCATTTAATCAAAATTAAGTTTTGCCTGCATGTCTCATTGTTTTTTTTATGGCACTTTTTCTATTATTGATTCATTTCCCTGTTACAGTTAAATCCAAATTGGGACAGGTGCTATATGTCTGTATTTTTTTTATTTATTTATTTTGTATTTGTATATGTGCACAACAGTCTGTATGATGCATAAGGATATGCATTTTATAGAACTAACCAACATATTAAGGCAGTTTTGATTTCCTCATTGTTTAGGTTAGTATGTAGTTTAGTTTCTCCCAAGATGCTTCCAGCAGCTGTAGTTAGTATTGATTAGTAGTTAGTTTGCAGCTCTAGTGCACACATCTGTTGGAGGATATGAATAGGTAGAGTGCATAAAATTCATGAATTAGTCTTCTGGAAAGTACATGGCTAGCTACATATGTAATTTTATTAGGTTAGATAACATGTTATTTGATTTGCTCTTTTTCAGCTGTGCAAAAAGTCATTCTTTAGAATGAGAAATGTGCAGAGTCATATTCGTACTCATGATCAGTTAATTTATAAATGTAGAAATTGCTTGAAATGAGAGGAAGTCTGCTAAGATATGTAAGTATGCCATTTTCTATATTTGAAACATGAATGTGTATTCTAATTGAAAATATATTGTGCACAGTCTAATGTATGAGTTTTTATTTTGGTATTATATACTGAACTTTAAGGTTGTACTTTAACGTGTTTAACATGCATCTGTAAAAATGTTACATTGACTAAAAAGCTATTTAATTTTGAACATCATATGGGGTGTTTTGAACCATAGCTGCAAAAAATGTTGTGTGCTATTTTTCTAATATGTAGTGTGAAAATCAAGCATTCAGCGACTAGGTTCAGAACAGGAGATGCACAGCTCTAACTGGAGTTTTAGTGTACATAATTGTGTACAATGAGTGACATTTATTTAAAAAAAAAAAAAATCTGCCTTGCAAATCTTTTCCTTGGTTAATGCTGTGCTATTGATTTCAGGTTTTTGGTCATGAGATTCTGACCTTCATTATTGTAATTTAATCATAATAAATTATGTGCAGTAATGACAACTGTAGGCAGGATACTTTGCTCTTAACTCATGCTGTCTTACTTTTTTCATTGTCTTAAACTGCTGGGAATCTTACCACAAGACTTGAATAAAATTGTTTCTAAATTTGTGAAAATTTGTTACTAGTATAAGAGAAGAAGAGTAGGATTGCTATAGAGCAGATATGCTAGAGTCAAAAATAAATGTGTTAAAGAACTATATTGAATGGCTGATGTACTCTGGTTTTAACTTTTCAGTGCAGAATTTCTGCTTATACATTACATTAAAAACTTTATCAAAGCTGAACCGAGATTAGACATTGATTGGAACTAGTTTTTATGATTAATTTCTAAAGAGCAGGCTGTTTTTTAATTTGAGGCCCCTAACCCTATTAAAATGTGCTTGCACAGTGCTGAAATGTCTTCTTAAAAAAAATAATAATAATAAAAATGTGAAGCTACAGAAGTGTATATCATTGATCTGTTTTGGGAATTCAGGAATACTGGTAGGTTTTCAATTTGCTACTCTACCTCCAGTGTCTTTTATGCCACCCTTGCAGGCTCACTTTGTCTACATCAAATTAACAAGATGGTATACCCTATTTAAAATTTCGTCTGCTGAAACTTAGATCCAGTGTTTATTTGCCCTTTGGAGTCCGCCATAAGAAAAGTTGATGCCAGGTATATCTACTTATGGAGTGGTGCTGGACCAAACCGAGTACCCACCAGTAGTATCAGTGCATCTCTAGTATAAGGATTGTTTCTTATGATTTTGGTGTACCTCTAACTGCTAGTCCACTACTAGGAGAAAATCAGTTTGAGTTTTACATTTACGATTAAGTCTCCTCCTCCTATATTATAGCAATGTGTGCTTCCTTGAATTTATCCTTGATAATTCTTAGAAACTGCTGCTAGTTCCCAGACTAATAATATATAGTATGTCCTGAATGGTAATAATTCTACATATAAAAAAAGAGCTGCTGACACTCTACTGATAAAGGGCATCAGATTCTGAAGATGAAAAAGTACATACAGAGCAAGTTGCGTTGCATTTTATTGGGGGCAAACTTAATTATTCCCTTAAAGTGGTTCCTCCTTCTTTCGGCTGCTCCCGTTAGGGGTCGCCACAGCAGATCATCTTCTTCCATATCTTTCTGAACTCTGCATCTTGTTCTGTTACACCCATCACCTGCATGTCCTCTCTCACCACATCCATAAACCTTCTGTGAGGTCTCCCTCTTTTCCTCTTCCCTGGCAGCGCTATCTTTAGCATTCTTCTCCCAATATACTCAGCATCTCTCCCCTGCACATGTCCAAACCAATGCAATCTCTTCTCTCTGACTTTGTCTCCCAACCGTCCAACTTGAGCTGACCCTCTAATATACTCATTTCTAATCCTGTTCATCCTTGTCATGCCCAAAGCAAATCCTACCATCTTTAACTCTGCCACCTCCAGCACTGTCTCCTGCTTTCTGGTCAGTGCCACCGTTTCCAACCCATATAACATAGCTGATCTCACTACCGTCCTGTAGACCTTCCCTTTCACTCTTGCTGATACCCATCTGTCACAAATTACTCCTGACACTCTTCTCCACCTATTCCACCCTGCCTGCACTCTTTTTCACCTCTCTTCCACAATCGCCATTACTCTGTACTGTTGATCCCAAGTATTTAAACTCATCCACCTTTGCCAGCTCTCCTCCCTGCATCCTCACCATTCCACTGACCTCACTCTCATTTACACACATGTATTCTGTCTTGTTCCTACTGACCTTCATTCCTCTCCTCTCTAGAGCATATCTCCACCTCTCCAGGGTCTCCTCAACCTGCTCCCTACTATCACTACAGATCATAATGTCTTCAGCAAACATCATAGTCCAGTCTAATCTCGTCTGTCAACCTGTCCACCACCATTGCAAATAAGAAAGGGCTCAGAGCCGATCCCTGATGTAATCCCACCTCTAACTTGAATGCATCTGTCACTCCTACCACTGTCACACTTCCCTCATACATAGCCTGTACAACTCTTACATACTTCTCTGCCACTCCCGAATTCCTCATACAATACCACAGCTCCTCTCGAGGCACTATGTCATATCCTTTCTCCAGGTCTACAAAGACGCAATGCAGCTCCTTCTGGCCTTCTCTAATCTTCTCCATCAACATCCTCAGAGCAAACATTGCATCTGTGGTGCTTTTTCTTGGCATGAAACCATACTGCTGCTCACTAATGATCACCTCACTTCTTATCCTAGCTTCCACTACTCTTTCCCATAACTTCATGCTGTGGCTCATTAGTTTTATTCCCCTGTAGTTACTGCAGTCGTGCACATCCCCCTTATTCTTAAATATCGGCACCAGTACACTTCTTCTCCACTCCTCAGGCATCCTCTCACTTTCCAAGATTCCATTAAACAGCCTGGTTAAAAATGCCACTGCCATCTCTCCTAAACACCTCCACGCTTCCATAGGTATGTCATCTGGACCAACAGCCTTTCCGTTTTTCATCCTCTTTATAGCTGTCCTTACTTCCTCCTTGCTAATCCGTTGCACTTCCTGATTCACTATCTCCACATCATCTAACCTCTTCTCTCTCGTTTTCTTTATTCATCAGCCTCTCAAAGTACTCTTTCCATCTGCTCAACACGCTGTCCTTGCTTGTGAGTACGTTTCCATCTTTATCCTTTATCACCCTAACCTGCTGCACATCTTTCCCAGCTCGGTCCCTCTGTTTAGCCAATTGGTACAGGACCTTTTCTCCCTCCTTAGTGTCCAACCTCTCATACAACTCATCATACACCTTTTCTTTAGCCTTCGCCACCACTCTCTTCACCTTGCATCTTATCTCCTAGTACTCTTGTCTACTTTCTGCATCTTTCTCACTATCCCACTTCTTTGCCATCCTCTTCCTCTGTATACTCTACTGTATTTCCTCATTCCACCACCAGGTTTCCTTCCTCTTTCCAGATGTCACGCCAAGGACCCTTCTTGCTGTCACCCTTACTACATCTGCTGTAGTTTTCCAGCTGTCTGGTAACTCTTCACTGCCACCCAGTGCCTGTCTCACCTCCTCTCTAAACTCAACCTTGCAGTGTTCCTTTTTCAACTTTCATCATTTTGATCCTTGGCTCTGCCCTCACTCTCTTCCTCTTCTTGATCTCTGTCATCCTACAGACCACCATCCTATGCTGCTTAACTACATTTTCCCCTGCCACCACTTTGCAGTCTTCAATCTCCTTCAGATCAACTCTTATGCATAGGATGTAATCTACCTGTGTGCATCTTCCTCCACTCTTGTATGTAACCATATGTTCCTCCGTCTTCTTAAAATACGTATTCACCACAGCCATGTCCATCCTTTTAGCAAAATCCACTATCCTCTGACCTTCTTCATTCCTCTCCTTGACACCATATCTACCCATCACCTCCACTGTTCCCTTCACCAACATACCCATTGAAATCTGCTCCAATCACCACTTTCTGTCCCTTGAGTACACTGTTCATCACTTCATCCAACTCGCTCCAGAAATCATCTTTCTCAGTGAGGTTTTTTTTACCTTTTTCCAGGAATTTTATGTTTGTCTGTCATTATGGGGCTATGATAAGAAAATGCATGCACTTTAATCCAATTAATTTGACTGGTAACAGTCCCACAATTGTAGATGGAACTAAACAACCTCTTCAACCAATTGTTAAGGGCTATGATCACGAGTACAAAGTTCTATTCTAAATATTTGTCCTTCATCTGTACCTCAGGGCAGAGATGAACTATAGCACAAAACCTACAAGTAAAACAAACACAATATTGACATATCCTTGATCAATTGATTATTGAACTGGCTTTAGCCAATTCGCAATGGCTGAGGAATGAACAGTTTTTGGCAGTATTTGAGCAGTATGCCATCTAGGACTGATTCTGGCCTTCTGCCTGTCACAAGGTACAAGCAAACACTCAAACACTCACTGGACCAGTTCAGATTCAGCGGGTAAAGTAATCTAAATGCTTTAAGATGTTCAAAGAAAAATGAAGTACCAAGAGAAAACCCCCTGTATGGGGAGAATGTGTAAAATTCACACAGACCATAGCCAGGTGAGATTAGAAGTCAGGATTCTACACCAATGAGGAAACAGGACTTACTACTCTACTGCTATACTATTCCAAGGAATATCAAAATTCTTATGGAAAAAATGGATGGATCTAATGAAGCATGATAATTTAATTTAAAACATGATCCAAAAAGTGGTGTTCATATATGAGAGAATCTTCTATCACAAATCCAGGTATTCTGTATAAACAACCACTAAATGTGAGACTGCAAGGCTTGGGCAGACACACTTCAGTGTGACCTTTTTAATTTGACCAAGGGCCTAGTTAAGGAGTCAACGCATATGCTTTACTTGGAGCTGTCTGTTTCAGTCATACAAACATGTACAGTAGATGAGGAAAAGATACAAATGTATAACACCATTGTATTGTGTATGGGCATGGCTGCAAAGGTCAAAACATTTGAATAATGTTGGTCTAAAATCCATTTCCAAGAGAAATGCAATCTAAGTAAGAATGTGCTGATTGGAAAATTTCAGGTGCAGTAAATAAAAGCCTGCTTTAAACTCGGGATAGTATACAAGTATTTTTTTTTTATTTTGCATAAGAATACCATATACACAAAAAAAGAAATAATGGATTTCTCTGTTCAACCGAAAATACTCATTATGTGCATTTTTTAAAAAGCTGTTAGTTCCAGATACACCCATGTCTACATAAAACTCAAAGATGGGCACATATTTTATTGCTGTCTAATATTGTGGAACTAGTTGTGATTCTCAAATGAGAAATACATGTTTGGAATCACCCCAGTAAAAGTGTGTGGTCAATAGCGGTAAAACTGTGTGCTGTGGGGTTTCAGAGAGAGAGAGCAAAATATACCCGAATAAAAGATTTGATGCGGAGACAAAACCAAAAGCTAAAATTGTTATCAATTCAGGAGCTCAGTAGCACAAGTTAACTGAAGTTTAATAATTTGCACATAATAATGAGTGTTGCAACATGGGCGACAGACAGACAGACACACACACACACACACACACAGAGACCACCACAGCTACTGGGCTCCACAAGTTTGAGAAGTGTCTGTCTTCTGGCATGGCATTGTTTGCAATTCATTTTTAGACAGTATTGTTAAAGCTGTTTTGATGTGCAGTCAGAAGAAGGAGGTTTGTGCAGCCTCATCTGTGCATCTTTGGTAGTGTTGGAAGAATTTGTTGATTTGGGTGTTTTGAGCACTGAAATCTGCATCTCCTGAGGCTCTTCGTTATAAGCTCTTAGTGGCAGTTCTTTGAAGTGTGACACACCATTTACTTCAAATGCATATTTTGCAGTTCATATATTCATAAATATAGCTTCTAATTCTTTCAAACTTCGACTTCTACACTGTCATTGTGATGCTGAACAATAGAGAGCACGCACAGCACCTGACAATGTATCGTTCACATTCACCATTCATCCATTGATGCCATCAAATGCCATTTTTTAATCAAATGCTACAGAAAAGGTTTTCCCTTGCATCAGGTAATGTTTATTTTGTATATATGACACACATTTATAAGTCCATTAGTATTTTTGAGGAGACTTTTTGACTGTAGATGGTTCTGTGTAAACAGCAGCTTGCTCTCTGTTGGACAAGGTTAAAGAGAGCACCTCTGAGCTTTGTGGTACAAAATTGCCACCGCTACTTAGAGCACCACCTTCATAATGCATTGGTTTGGAAATGTGACACTCAGTGAGCCGTCTAATTGTTCCCACCGAATTTTAAGCACAATTCACTCATGGTTGTCTCTTAGTGTATAGTGGAATGTAAAGGTTCAGGCACCCTTGCTTAAAATGTCTGTTTAGTGTTAATAATGAAGTGAGCAGATGAACTGACCACCAAAAGGCATAAAGTTAAAGATGACACATTTCTTTAATATTTAAGCAAGATAATGATTTTTTTCTTTCCATCTTTCACAGGTACAAAATACCAAAAAAAAATGTCTAAAGCAATTGTTTGGGTACCTGACATGGTCAGTGCTTAACACCCCCTTTGGCAAGTACAGCTTGTTGACACTTTTTGTAGCCAGCTAAGAGTCTTTCAGTTCTTTCTTGGTGCATTTTCACCCATTCGTACTTGCAAAAGGTTTCCAGTATCTGCAAGATTCTTGGGCTGTCTTGCATGCACTGCTCTTTTGACATCTGTCCACAGATTTTGAGTGATGTTTAGGTTGGGGGACTGAAAGGGCCATGGCAAAACCGCCTGCTTGCACCTCTTGAATGATTCCATTGTAGATTTTAAATTGTGTTTTGGATCATCACCTTGCTGTAGGACCCATGCTCTTTTTAACATTTCTTTACAGATTGTGTGACATTTGCTTTCAGAATTTGCTGGTATTTGTTTGAAACCATTCTTCTCTCTGCCAGTGACTCATTTCCTGTGCCATTGGCTGCAACACAAGCCCAAAGCCTGATCTATCCACCCCCATGCTTAGTAGCTGGAGAGGTTTTCTTTTCTGGGAAATCGGCACCCTTCTTTCTCCAAACATCCCTTTGCCCATTGTGACTAAGAAGTTCTATTTTGACTTCATCAGTCCACAGGGCTTGTTTATATTTGCAAACGCCAGGTGCTGAATTGTGTGGCTAGGGCGCAGGAAAGGTTTTCTTCTGCTGACTGTACCAAGAAGGTTGTATTTGTTCAGGTGTCACTACAAGTAGAACGGTGTACCACCACTCCAGAGTCTGCTAAATCTTCCTGAAGGTCTTTTCCAGTCAGACGGGGGTTTTTATTTTCCTTTCTAACAATCCAATGAGCAGTTCTTTCAGTTTTCTTGGAGTTTCAGCCCTCAACTTGACCTTGAAAGTGAGGAAACCGCTACCTGTAAATGCTTTGCTATCTTCTTGTAGCCTTCTCCTGCTTTGTGAGCATCAGTTATTTTATTTTTTCAGAGTACTAGGCAGCTGCTTATAGGAGCACATGGCTGATAATTTTTGGGACAAAGTTTGAGGAGTGAGAAAATTTATACAGCTTTGCAGTTTGCATCACCTGGGGTTTCCTAACAATGACTGTGAACAAGCCATGGCCCTAACAGTCTCGTTAAGGTCCGAGTCATCGGGAAAAGTTATCTGAGACCTCAGTCATCATGGGGTGCCCAAACGTTTGATGGTGCTCCTTTCGTTTTTTCAATGTGCAATTGTACAAAAAGAAAAAAATACTCTAATCTTGCATAAAATGCTGAAATGAAGTGTGTCATCTTTAACTTTATGCCATTTGGTGGTTGGTTCATCATCTTCTCACTTAATATTTCACAGTAAATAGACATTTTAAGCAAGGGTGCCCAAACTTTTACATGTCTCCATGTATTTTATGCGGCTGAATTAGCAGGACTAATTAACACCAGAATGTCCATAAATTATTCTAACACATTTTTCATAGAATTTGCCTCAAGCAGGGCACCCTGTCATAGGACTAGGTGAAATGCAGTACAGTGTGCACCATATAAAGACAGCTTAGCTGCTGGATAGCTCCAAATTTTAGCACAATAATTCTCAGACAACTTCTCAGATGTCATCCATTGTTTCTACTCTGCAAAATGAAATATGAAAGATTGAGCCCTTTTTGCTCATTTTTATCAACGGAGTGGGTAATTGTGAGGGAACACTGTTGCATAATATTAGCCACTACATTACAAACACTGCCTTTCAGGACCACTAACTTGGCAGTGCAACACCTTATAGAGCAATGTATATGTCGAATGCTAATAGAGTGGTGGGCTGTTGGTCCTTTTGAGTTCTACTCCATTGTCTCAGGTTTGCTTGAACCTTGGTTATTAATTCTGTTCATTGCCAGTAATCATGTAGCCTTTAACTTGTGCATCCTTTGTTGTCAATTGTTAGTTGCACTTATAATGGATCATTTTCTTTTTAGTCTATAAAGTGCTCTTACAATTTTGGAGTCCATTTTAAACATTTTGCAGTTATAAGTGGTTGACATTTATATAGACAGCAACATTTTTAAATGACTTTTTGCTTCTGCCTAGGAGGGACACTCATTTTGAGAACATCTAGGATAATTTGCGTATGTTTGTTTTATTCCAGGTGAAAGTAAATGTGGAGGTTTTCAGCACTGACTGTCTTAATTGTGTGCATGGAGAATGGAACATCCCATCAAGTGTTCAGGAGTGGAATGGACTTTGAAAATATAAGTTTTCTTGTACATATTTCCATCCCTGTGTACTTTATCCCCATAACTATAACTTAAATGTTCTACTTGTGTATAATTTAAAACGTAATTAAATAGTTTTAAGTTATTTCAGAATTTTTATGATTAGAATGTTTTATTAAGTTCCTAAATGATCTTAGTTTTTATTGTACACCAGACATGTCTACATTTTAATAAAAATGAAGTGCGAGTTAGCTGGATTTACTTGAAGGAACAGATTTTTTTATTGCTCTGGTTCCTGTGTTTGTATTCAGATACAACCACCATGCTGTAAGACTGCATTTTAATGCTAAGATGTTAGTATGGAATTAAAGCATATTGTTATTTATAAAAGAGCTTTGCTCAGTCAAAGGTTATTTTAAAAATATATTTGTTATAATTATGGTAAGAGTGCTAAATTCTGAAGTTTTAAAATAAGAGGATAATGTCATTTATATTTACTGGAAGTAACTTTTAAATATTTAATATTAGCTTTGTTTATAAACTATTGCATTTTTAACTTTGTATTTTCAAGTACAAATGTGAAAGTCTAGATGTATCTGGGCTGTAAGAAAAATAAAACTTTAATAAATTTTGGGATTTCTAAATGCTGTGTTCTCTTATGTATAACATAATGTTGATAAACAAAGAGAAGCATGTTTACCGCTTTTACTTCACTTTCATTCCTCTTGCCTTACTGGTGGCAAAGTGTCAAGCTAGACCGGCCAGGCTATGCCATGTGTTCTCCAGCAGTTTTATCTGCTCCTGGATCATCTGTCTGGGTCCTGCGCTAAGTTCACAGCCTTTTTGACATTGGATATTAGAAAAAAAGACTATTTAATGTCAAAATGGAAAAAAGTGGAATACTGGTGAGTGTGTATGTTTGTAAGTTAATTACAAATCTAAAACACCAAATACTTTATGGCATTAGTTTTCAGTACTCGGCTGAGTTCAATTATGATATTATAGCAGTAACTGAAACCTGGCTAAATATCAAAGATGGGGATGCATATAACATAGATGGGTACACATTTTAGGAAGGATAGAAAGATCAGAAAAAGAGGTTAGAATTTATATAAAACAGAATTTAAATGCAAATCTTGAGTTGGGCGAAGACCCACATTGTAGTGAGGACATCTGGATTTGTATGAAAAGCATTAGGGATAGAGACCTGATTTTTACTAGTGTTGTAGAGACCCTGCTACACAAATAGTCATTTCAGTGCCCTTCTTTCTAATAATACAGTCCCTGACAAAAGTCTTGTCGCTTCTCTATTTTGTAGAAACTCCTGCTATTAACCTGACTTTTAATTAATCAATTGGTGTTAGAAATAGCTCATATGAAAAGCTAAAGCCCTCCCAAATGATGATTAATGCACTGAAATAAATTAGTTTCACTGAAAAAAGATTATCATTTAATCAAGACAGAAAGGTCAAATTTGGGCAAGACAAAAGTTTTGTCGCCAGTACAGAAAATGAACAACTTTACTGCAAATCCAAAAATATGTCAGCAAATTAAGTAGCAGTGCTGTGAGATCCAAATTTAATATCTTGTATGACTTCCATGAGCTTGAAGGACAGCATCCATGCAGTTTGGCAAGGATTCATACAATTTATTGATGAAGTCATCAGGAATAGCAAAGAAAACAGTCTTGCATGCCTCCCAGAGTTCATCAATATTCTTTGGTTTGCTCTTCCATGCTTCCTCTTTCATCCGACCCCACATATGCTCAATGATGTTCATGTCTGGTGACTGGGCTGGCCAATCCTGGAGCATCTTGATCATCTTCGCTTTAAGGAACTTTGATGTGGAGATGGAAGTATGCGATGGAGCACCATCCTGCTGCAGAATTTGGCCTTTTTTATGGTTGGGAATATAAGAGGTAGCTAAGATTTCTTGGTATTTTAGACTATTGATGTTGCCTTCCACCCTGCAGATCCCTCGCATACCCCCATATTGGATGTAACTCCAGACCATGATTTTGCCTCCACCAAACTTCACTGTTTTCTGGGTAAATCTCGGCTCCATGCGGGTTCCAGTAGGTCTCCTGCAATATTTGCGGTGACTGTGGTGTAATTAAACAAAAGATTCATCTGAAATATCCACCTTCTGCCGCTTTTCCAGCGTCCATCCTTCTAGCAAGCAGGCTGTGGGCCTTGGCAAATGCCACATGGTTTTTCAATTGTCTTTTGTTTAGTGCTGGTGTATGGGAACTGATTCGACCATGGATTCCATTTCGAGACAGAATCCGACAAACTGTTCTGGTTGACACAGGGACTTCAGGTGACCAGGTCTCGTGGAGCTCTGCTGCAGTGGAAAATGGGCTGGCCTTGGATTTTCGAGCCAACAAACGGTCCTCTCGAGCAGTTGTCTTATGGGTCTTCCTGACCTGGGCTTGTCAAAACGTCTCCAGTCTCATCAAATCTTTTTTTTATCCTCTGAACTTGACGCTGAGACACATTGAAGGTGTTTGCCACATCAGCAGTGGATTTGGTCTTCAGCCTCTTGATAATCAACACTTTAGTCTCAGGGTGAATCTTAGGCATGTTTACAGAGGTCTAGTTGCAGTTGATGTGAAGGTCTAGTGTACTGGGGTTCTTTTTATACACACCTGAGACCTAATTGATCCATTATTAGTCACAGGTGAAGCTCATATGACAAGGCGACAACACTTATGTCTTGCCAAAAATTGACTCAATGGGCTTTACCAAGCTGTGAATATTAGAATACTTTTTGTCAGTTTCGTTTTGCACTGAAACATTATTACAAAAGCTGATGGGATTGAAATGACCCATTTCTTGTAACAATCTTGATTAGAAATATATTTTAGCGGCACTTCAGGTCAATTTGTACACAAGCGACAAGACTTTTGTCAGGGACTGTATTAATAACACATTTTTACAGGGGGATATTATTTATTAACAGGGGGATAGTCATGAGGGACTTTAACTACTTGAATATTACTAGGGCTTACCTTGCAACATCTTGCAATACAAGTAGGTGTGTTTTAGAAGTAATTCATAACTAGTTTTTTAAAGCACCAGTGTGGGAAAAGCCTGTCTGGATTTAATATTTTGTAATAATCAGGATAGGGTGGAGGGGGTAGAGGTGCTTGAACTACAAGTGACCACAATATAAAACAATTCTCAGTGTTTTCAGAAAGCGCAAATGCAAAAACTGAAATTGTTCAGTTTAAATTAGGTAGGGTAAATTTTGATAAGAAAGGGATAAACTGGTATAAGCTTTTTAAATGTGAAAACAGTCGAAGAGCAGTGGAACAGTTTTTAAAAATGTTTTACATATAATGCAGGACAGGTATGCCCCAAAGTTTCAAATTAGTAGGAAGTTAAAACAAAAACAAATTCTACAGTGGCTAAAATAAAAATTTGAAAGAAGAATGACAACAATAAAACATCTCTATAAAACATCTCTAATGTGAATTGTAGGGCATATGAGAACATAAGGGCAGCAGTTAAGGAGGATATTAGGGAGGCTAACAAGCAGAGCGAAATATAGCAGACAAGGTGAAAGATGACCCAAAGAAAGTCTTTCAGTATTGTAGTAGCAAAAGAACAGTCAAGGAGGTGAAGTGCATCAGGAATATTAAAGGAGAATTAAAAGATACAGACAGTGAAATAGCAGATGCTCTAAACTTGCAGTTTTCTGAAGTCATCAGAAGTGAAAAAGTAGATAACCACCTAGCCGTAAAAGGGACTTCTGAGGAGGTACTGGTTGATTTGGAAGTTGCAGAGGGAGAATTGCTGCTCTGGTTAAATAGGTTGAAATCAAACAAATCACCAAGACCAGATCTTACAAGGACAAATCAAAAAGTAAAGGCAATTTGAAAATAATGTGGTATCTGCAATGGATAGAAGCTGACACAATACAGCTCCAGTCCTGGAGCACTACTGCGGCTTCAGGATTTCCATCACTGCAAACTTGATAACAAAAGGCTGTCCACCAAAACTCACAGGCTGGGCAAGAAGGGACTTAATAAGAGATATAATAACAATGCCAATCACAAGATCAAACTGGATTTATTAAAGGCCGAAACTTGAATTCCAATCTCCGATGCCTGTTTAATCTATACTAATAAAAGGCAAAGCCCTCACTCACTCACTCACTCACTCAGTCACTCACTAATCACTAATTCTCCAACTTCCCATGTAGGTAGAAGGCTGGAATTTGGCAGGCTCATTCCTTACAGCTTACTTACAAAAGTTGGGCAGGTTTCATTTCGAAATTCTACGCCTAATGGTCATAACTGGAAGGTATTTTTATCCATTAACTGTAATGGAGTTGAGCTGCAATGACGTGGGGGGGCGGAGTTTCGTGTGACATCATCACGCCTCCCACGTAATCACGTGAACTGACTGTCAACGCAGTGCGTAGAAAACCAGGAAGACCTCCAAAAAGCGCTTAAGAAAACATGCATTATATAATTGAGAAGGCAGCGAAACAATAAGAAGCGAAGCGAAAGTGACATATACTACCATATTCATGAGTGCTGCTACCTCGGAAAGAAAGCAAGGTGTAAACCTAAACTTTAAATTAAGTTCATAGACAGGCTACCGCATGCTTCACATGCCCACAGGTAATGCGGGATACAAGTTTAATGAGAGGACGAGGATATAAACGAGTTTTGATCACTTTGTAACTAAGTTAAAATTGTAGGTGAAGGGGTGTGCTTATGCAAATTCCGAGAGACTGTGTTTGTGGGGGATTGACAGTTAAGGCGGTGGGGGAGTCACGTCATCATCACCCCCCCATTTACCACATTTCGCTCTGAGCTGAGCTCATGCTAACGCCGTCTTCCGAAGCAACTTCGTCAGACTGCCACCAAATACTCACAGAAAAATCCACAAGTTAATACACACGCTGTCTCTAGAGTTTCTCCACACTGAATCCTCCAGGCACTACTTACAAAAGGTTACATTGACAATCGTGTTACGCTATTTTTAAAATCTTTCCTTTTCTTAGCACAAGCACAGCTGAGAAGCTTCATGCATGTGCTCCATAACGCTGCTAAAAATAATGCATTTAATCACACTTTGCATTACAAGCAAAGGGAGCTTTTGTCAATGCATGATTTCCTGGTACACCGATTACATTGATCAGCATCCCGATTCATTTTACCCTCGCACCACCTTAGTTTGAGAAGAAGTATGAAAAAATATGAGGTTAACACAGAAAAACAGATCACCAATTCAAGCTTTATGAATAATCGGTTCGCCATCAATAATTGCCATCCTCCTTCCATTTTATAATTTTTCCGCCAATAGCCATGATTAAATGAACGGTAAATAAAGTAAGAGCAAAGCGAGCGTGACTTATTTAGGCAGGCATATATATGACAGCAACACTCATGACAATGTCAATCATGTTACGTTATTATTAAAATGTTTCCTTTTCTTTTCATTACTTTAACACACTACTTCTCCGCCGAGGCGGGTATTTTGATATATATATATCATATAATATATGAATGACCTCCAAAGAGCGCTGAGACTTTTGATATCATGAACGTGTGTACAAAAGGGGTCTCCTGCCCAGCAAAAGTCGAGCAGCCAGCGCTGCATAGCTGTGCCGCCTTGGAGACGCTGACTGCGCTTCTGCCTTAAGTCAAAGTGAGCACTTTTAATTTTTTCATCCTCCCCTGCGCTATAGCCCAGACAAGTGCAAACACGGACCCCTTTTCTACACCACGGCAAAATAATATTAAGGCATTCACACTTTCTTTTGCACGATACGATTATGAGGTTGTCAGCTCGGATTATGAAGACACGCATACGAGTGGAGGACTGACAGTGCCATCACAGCCGATTAATGGCGGGACGCCTCACCAGTCTACACAAGACCCACGCGACTGTCCCCAAAAGGCGATCATAACGCCAGCGAACACATCTCTATACTATATAAAAGAAAAAGGCAACTTTCCTTTCTTTACACCTTTTTCCTTTTATCCCAAACCAAAGCCTTTCTCTTAACACTGCAGAGGACACAAAACTAATTTTCTTTAAATGCCGGTAAGGCACATTACCAGAGGCACAAATTTGAACGCTCACATAGAAAATGTAATTTCTATACCACAGCCGCCGTGTAGCTTTCAAAAGGGATCTACTACCGAGAGATGATCCATATACATTTTAGCTGCTGTTAGTTACTTACCTGTTGTGTTACACAGTCTTTAAAATGTAGTTTACCCGCAACCACTCCAGTAGGGCTCAATGTACCTGTACTTCTTAAAACGTTAATGTTTTACTGTTTAATAACTTATAGACTATATTTTATTATTTTTCCCTTGCACTCAGTGACCAAAGCTATACACACACATATAGACACATACAAACATACACACAAGTATATGTATGTGTATATATATGTATGTATGTGTATATATATATATATATATACACACACACACCCCTATCTACATTATATATATATATATATATATACACACACACACACACACATACATACATACTGTACATATATACATACATACATATATATAATTTGTGTGTGTGTATGTATGTATGTGTGTGTATATATGATGTAGATAGGTATGTATATATATGTGTATATGTAGATATGTATATAGATATGTAGATATGAAGATATATATATATATGTATGTATGTGTGTATGTGTGTGTGTGTGTGTGTATATATGACAGCAGCAATCCAAGCTGTGAGAAAACAGTAAAAAGGAGGCGTGTCAGACGTCGTGGTACATTTTCTGATGCAGCTAGACGAAAACAACTTTGTGACGCTGCCGCCAAATACACAAAACAATTACTTTGACAATCATGTTACATTATATATAAAATGTTTCCTTTTCTTTTTCATAACTTCTTTAACACATGACATCGCTGTGAAGTGCGGGTATTTTGCTATATATATATATATCACAGCGACACTCATAACAGTGACAAAACAATTACATTAACAATCATGTTACGTTATTTTTAAAATTTTTCCTTTTCTTTTCGTACCTTCTTTAACACACTACTTCTCCGCTGCGAAGCGCGGGTATTCTGCTAGTGTAATATATTCACCAGCAAAGTCAAACACTCCAGAGATGGTTATCGTTGGATGAAGAAAAAGCATTTGACATGATTGAATGGAACTACCTTTTCACTACATTAGAGAAATTTTGGTTTTGGCCCGAACATTTGTGCGTGGATCAAACTACTGTATACCAATCCAGAAGCTTCAGTTTGTATTAACAACATTTGTTCAGGCTACTTTAAACTAGAACGTGGTACCAGACAAGGATGCCCCTTGTCACCACTGCTATTTGCGATCATCATTGAACCACTGGCAGTTCACTGTCGAAATGCTTATCAGATATATTGGGTATTATCAGAGAAAGACTGAAACAGAAAATTTCTCTGTACAGTCATGGCCGAAATTATTTGCTCCCCTGGAATTTTCCCAGAAAATGCACTATTTTTCCCAGAAAATTGTTGCAATTACAAATGTTTTGGTATACACATGTTTATTTCCTTTATGTGCATTGGAACAACACAAAAAAACAGACAAAAAAAGCCAAATCTGACATGTCACACAGAACTCAAAAACCGGGCTGGACAAAATTATTGGCACCCTCAACTTAATATTTGGTTGCACGCCCTTTGGGAAGAAATAACTGAAATCAAGTGCTTCCTATAACCATCAACAAGCTTGTTACTCCTCTCAACTGAAATTTCTGACCACTCTTCTTTTGCAAACTGCTCAAGGTCTCTCAGATTTGAAGGGCACCTTCTCCAAACAGCAATTTTGAGATCTATCCATAAGTGTTCAATCTGATTTGGATCCGGACTCATTGCTGGCCACTTCAGAACTCTCCAGCGCTTTGTCTGCAACCATTTCTGGGTGCTTTTAGAGGTATGTTTGGGGTCATTGTCCAGCTGGAACACCCATGACCTCTGACGAAGACCCAGCTTTCTGACACTGGGCCCTACATTGTGTACCAATCTTTTGGTAGTCTTCAGATTTCATGATGGCTTGCACACAGTCAAGGCATCCAGTACCAGAGGCAACAAAACTCCACCATGGTTGAATTGTAGGTAATGTGTTCTTTTCTTTGTAGGCCTCATTCCATTTTCTGTAAACAGTAAAATGATGAGCTTTATCAAAAAGCTCTACCTTGGTCTCTCATCTGTCCACAAGACGTTTGCCCCCCAGAAGGAGTTTGACTTCCTCAAGTACATTTTGGCAAACTCCAGTCTGGCTTTTTTATGTTTCTGTGTCAGTAGTGGGGTCCTCCTGGCTCTCCTGCCATAGCGTTTCATTTCGTTCAGATGTCGATGGATAGTTTGAACTGACACTGTTGTATCCTGAGTCTGCAGAACAGCTTGAATATGTTTTGAAGTTGATTGGGGCTGTTTACCCACCATTTGGACTATCCTTCGTTGCAGTCTTTTATCAATTTTTCTCTGCCGTGCACGTCCAGGACGATTAGCTACAGTACCATGTGTTGTGAACTTCTTGATTATGTTGCGCACAGTAGACAAAGGAACATGAAGATCTCTGGAGATGGACTTGTAGCCTTGAGATTGTTGATATTTTCCGACAATTTTTGTTCTCAAGTCCTTAGACAATTCTCTGTTCTTCTTTCTGTTCTCCATGTTTAGTGTGGCACACTGCCGTGCACTTTCCAGGACGATTAGCTACAGTACCATGTGTTGTGAACTTCTTGATTATGTTGCCTATAATCCAGCCCATTTTTTGAGTTCTGTGTGACATGATGTCAGATTTGGCTTTTTTCTCTGTTTTTTGTGTTGTTCCAAAGCACATAAAGGAAATAAACTTGTCTATACCAAAACATTTGGAATCGCAACAATTTTCTGGGAGAAATGTTGCATTTTCTGGGCAAATTCCAGGGGTGCCGATAATTATAGCCATGACTGTATGCAGATGATATGGTACTGTATATATCAGACCAACAAAATTCTGTGCCTGCAGTCTTAACAGCACTCATAGAATTTCAAAAGATCTCTGGTCTCAGAATTAATCTGAATAAAAGTGTGCTCTTTCCAGTGAATTCTCAAGCATATAATATTAGATTGGACACCTTCCCTTTTATTATTGCAGATCAGTTTAAATACCTAGGGATAAATATCACAAGTAAACATAAAGCTCAACACAATTTTGTCATCTGTATGGAAAAAAAATTAAGCAAGACTTGCATAGATGGTTAATCCTTCATCTCACTCTAGCTGGAGCAATCAACGTTGTTAAGATGAATATCCTTCCTAAGCTTCTCTTTTTATTTCAAAACATTCCAATATACATCAATAAATCATTTTTTGAAGCAATTGGATTAAACCATAACCTCATTTATTTGGAACCTAAAACGTCCATGTATCCAAACAGAGACCCTACAAAGACCTAAGGCAGAAGCTGGCATGGCTCTATCTAACTTTCAGTTTTATTACTGTGCAGCAAATATACAAGCTATAAAAACCTGGACACAAATAGATGAACATACACAGGCTTGGTGCTCAATATAAATAAAATCCTGCAGTACTTCTTTATATTCCCTGATTTGTGCCCCTATTAATGCAAGTTATTGCCGATATACTAATAACCCAATTGTGCTTAACTCACTCAGAATATGGAACCAATGTAGAAAGCATTTTAAGATGGAGAGTCTTTTATCTGTGGCACCTCTGCAAGAGAACCACCTTTTTCAACCCTTTCAAACATATGCAGATTTTAATATATGGAAAACATTTGGGATTAAATTGCTTAGAGATCTTTATATAGACAACATCTTTGCATCCTATGAACAATTACATTCGAAACTTAACTTTCCAGCAACACATTTCTTTCACTACAGTGATCCCTCCTCATCTGGGTTATGCTCCAGAACCCCCGCAAAGGTGAAAAATCCACAAATAAAAACCATACGTTTATATTGTTATTTTTATATTGTCACGCTTGGGTCACAGATTTGCACAGAAACACAGGAGGTTGTAGAGACAGGACTTTAAAACACTGCAAACAAACATTTGTCTCTTTTTCAAAAGTTTAAACTGTGCTGCATGACAAGTCTGTCTCACAATTAAAAGAATGCAAACATTCAGTATATTCCTCTTCAAAGGAGTGTGCATCAGGAGCAGAGAATGTCAGAGAGACACAGAAGGAGAGAAAAGCAAACAATCAAAAATCAATAGGTGCTGTTTGGACTTTTAAGTATGCTAAACACCGCGACAAAGCAGCTGCAAGTAAGGGAGCAATGTGAAGGTAGTCTTTCAGCATTTTTTAGAGGAGCGTCCATATCCTCTAGGCCAGTGTGCCAACATCCCCTCTGCTCACACCCCCTCCATCAGGAGCAGAGAATGTCAGAGAGAGAGAGAGAGAAAAGCAAAAAATCAAAAAATGCGTGCTATTCAGCCTTTTAAGTATGCGAAGCACCGCGCAGAAGCATATCGTATATCATTGAGGAGTTTTATTTAATACGTAATATGTGCTCTGATTGAGTAGTTTCTCAGCCATCTGCCAATAGTGTCCCTTGTGTGAAATCAACTGGGCAAACCAACTGAGGAAGCATGTACCATAAAATAAAAGACCCATTGTCCGCAGAAATCCGTGAACCAGCGAAAAATCGTGATATATATTTAGATATGCTTACATATAAAATCTGCGCTGGAGTAAAGCCACAAAAGTCAAAGCACGATATTGCAAGGGATCACTGTATCTAGGAACTTTGTTAAACAGAACCTGCCCAATTTTCCTTATCTTGCACCCTCCTCTATGCTGGAAAAAATATTGCTCAGTTTCGAAGACTCAGCATTTCTGCAATATATAAAATTATATTACAGTCCCTCCCTTTCAAAGATCCAAGAGGACCATGGGAAAAAGATCTCTCACTCAATATATCAGAAAAGAAGTGGAAGGCAGCAATGCAGAGAATTCACTCGAGCTCCATACACGCAAAGCATACAATTATTCAACTCAAAATTATATATCGAGCACATCTGTCTCATTTAAAATTGTCCAAAATGTTTCCAGGACAAGATCCAACCTGCGAATGCTGCAATCAAGCTCCAGCCTCACTGGGTTACATGTTTTGGGCCTGCACCAAAATAACATCATTCTGGACCAAAATGTTTAAGTGCCTTTCAGACAGCATTGGTGTCACAATCCCTCCTAACCCACTAACAGCTGTGTCTGGTGTTCTTCCAGATGGTAAAGTGGAGAAGGACAAACAAATTGTGGTTGCCTTTACTACACTATTCGCACACAGACTTATTTTGCTAAACTGGAAGAATTCTAACTCTCCTCTTTTAAGTCAGTGGGAAACCGATGTTTTATACTATTTGAAATTGGAAAAAATCGAATTCTTATTTAGAGGATATGTGCAGAGCTTTTTCAAAACCTGGCAGGATCTAATCAATAACATTTTAGAATAAGCTCTTAAAGCACTGAGGAAGTAGATTCTCTTCCCATTTCTTTTTCTTCTCCATTTATCTTTATCCACCTATTAAACTCATCAATTTATTTATTTTTACTAGCTTTAAGTTTTACTCCGTTGGCCACGCTATGCTCTCTTTCTCAGGGGTGGGGGTTGATTTGTTTTCAATCCTATTTTTTTTTGTAAAAATCGATCTATTTGTATGGAATGATTACAATAAAATCAATGAAATTAAAAAAATAAATAACAATGCCAAGGGTAACACTGAAGGAGCTGCAAAGATCCATAGTGGAGATGGAGAATATCTGTCCGTAGGACCACTTTAAGCCATACACGCCACTAAGCAGGGCTTTATGGAAGATAGGCCTGAAAAAAGCCATTGCTTAAAGATAAATAGTAAGAAAACCCATTGTGAGTTTGCACAGCAACATGTGGTGCACTCCCCAAATGCGTAGAAAAACATTTTCTGGTCAGTTGAGACTAACATTATACAAAGAATAGGGAAAGTATTGTAATCGTCCAAAGATTTCATCAAAATCTTGACAATTTTGACCTCCCTGACTTTCTTGTATACAAAGTATAGGAAAAGTATTGGAATCCTCCAAAAATTCCATTTCAAGATTTTGATGAAATCTTTGACATTTTAGACCTCCCTGAGTCTGAAAATACCATTTTTGGAATTATGTCTATGTGTCTGTCTGTGTGTGTATGTAAACACGATAACTTGTATTAGGTACCAAAAGTAGATTTCTATCAACTTTTGGGCTATTTCCTTTAATCGGAAGTGGTACTTTACCTTTTATTCATGCAGCTGCAGAGTCTGATTTATTCACTGTTACTTTTATAGTTGATCAATATATTATTAATTTGATTTGATTTGTTGTTGATGGTTCCTTGATGTACATAATATAAAAATATAATCATCGTGTTGCGGTTTACTCCTCAAATATCCATCCCCATATCTGAGTATACAAGAAAATGTAGGGGAGACCACTCCTGATTTTTCACATTTGCATCAGTGAGGTGGCATTTATCAAATGTATCAAAATTAACTGCATATCATTTACACATTTAATTCACTTGATTGTAATAATTCTGTAAAAATATAATGGAGCACAGAATGAACAAACTATTCCAAATACCATAGCTGCTTTAGAGTTGTTACTTTCCATGCACCAGCTAGAGTATTTTAACCTATTCTATGTGTGTGTGGAATCATAGCTGCACAGCAGCTGATCGGAAAGCTTTATGGTGGGTTGTGTCGAGAGCACAGAGGATTATTGGGATGCAGCTTCCGGACTTGGAGGACATTTATAGCACATGCTGCCTAAAGAAAGCCACCAGCATCTGCATGGATTCTACTCAGCCATGCTGCAGTCTATTTGAACTTGTTCCCGCCTCACATTTAGTGTTTGCTGGGATTGGTGGAACCCTGGATGGATGGAATGATTAAACATGTATAGTGAAGATTTTTCAATGTTCTATAAATATTTTGAGGAATTGGTATTCTAAGCTTACAGCTAGCTTTACATTTATTACTGTGCTCATTGTGTGGCACTTGGTTACATGGAGAAAGAAAACAGAAGGACAGGAATTGGGGGTTGGTATGTTTGATGGAGGCAGAACTGCTGAATTTAATTATTCCATTCCGGGTCGCATGTGTCCCAGTATGCATCTTTTGAAGGCAGGAACAATCCCTGGATGGGGCGCCAGCTCATCACTACCACTGTGCCACCCTGTCCCTACATGTTTAATACATGTTTTAATGCACTCCATCATGAAAGTGATATCAAGTATACATCTTACTATTGTCAAATGTTCAGAGAGCTGTGATGTCATGAATGTAATGTAATCTGTGTGGAGATCAGTGCCTGCGCACCCCTGTCTACAAAAGAGAAAGCCTGTTTAAGAAGCATGTAGTGATTAATGACTGGGTCAGTTAATACATGCTGCTTTAGTTGCAATGGGATTTGAGAAACTCTAGTAAATTAAGCATTGATTTTAAGATGAATTAACAGCATTCTACTTTAATGACAAAATAAAGTACAGGATTAAAGTCAACATTTCAACCTTTTTTTTATTCAGTGTCCCTAATTTTTTTTTCTTTTCTCTGTGCCCTAATACACTTCCATATGACACTCTTGGCAGTGAACTACAACTTGACTTTTCACCTCGACTTTGACATCTGACCACTTCTTTTTTATTTCAAGCACTGTGTGACTTTTCGACTTGAACTTTCGAGTGTCTCCGCTACACTGTATTCCATCACTTTCCTTTTGTTTATACCACTGCTTATGCCAACAAATAGTACATTTATCCTTGCCTCCACTTGCATACACTGAAGTTTTATTCTTTCTCTCTGCTTTTGCCATTGTCTTCATCATACATGAGGCCCCAGGTGTGGCACAAACCAAACACTTACTGTCACTCCTAGAACAGCATTCCCACAGTGAAGCATGGTGGTGGAAGCATCAAGCTCTGGGGACGAGGAAACTGGTCCAAACTGAAGGAAGGATGGATGGCAGTAAATACAGGGCACTTCTTGAGGAGAACCTGTTTCAGTCTGCCAGAGATTTGAGACTGAGACGAATGTTCACCTGTCAGCAGAAAATTGACTCTAAACATACTGCTAAAGCTCCACAGGATGGTTTTAATGGGAAACATTTCAATGTCTTGGAATAGCAGAGTCAAAGCCCAGAGCTCAGTCCAATAGAGAATCTGTGGCATCACTTGAAGATTGCTGGACACCAACACAACCTGTAAACTTGAAGGAGCTGGAGCGGTTTGGCCATGAGAAATGGGTGAAAATCCCAGTGGCTTGATGGGCTAAGCTAATAGAGACAGTCTCCTGACTTGCAGCTGGAATGGCAGCATAAGGGGGTTCTTCAAAGTATTGACTTTGGGGGTTGAATAACACTCCTGATTTCTAATTATTTTTTTGTCTTAATTATAGTTTTTGTCACAACGAAAGATACTTTATTGATCCTGAGGGAAACTTAAGTACCAGTAGCCATGGATTATACCAAGTTAGATACAAACATTTAAGTACACACTATACAAATAAATTTAAGTAAGTACACTAGAGTTGTAATATTATAGTCCAATACAGGTAATGTAGATGAGGCATTGCCAGTGCAATGGGAAATGTGCAAATAACTTTACTACCAAAGTGACAGGTGGCACATAAAAATAAAGTGACAGATACTAAAGTGACATAATATTAAAGTTAAAGGTAAAATAAAGTGGCATGGCTTATACTGATAGAATAACATGTTTATGGTGACACACTATTAAAAAAGATTTTATAGTAGTGACCAAGTAGTGAGATATCAGATGTAGTGCATAGCTAATACAGGCTTATGAGCAGAGAAGGAGCATCAGGCCCTGAACTCAACCACCCCCCGTGTCTGCTGGGAAGAGTTAAAGAGTCTAATGGCTCTGGGAACAAAAGATCTTCTGATCTGTCTGTATTGCAGTTCTGTGATAGCAGCCTACCACTAAACAAACTTCTCTGCTTAATTACGGTGGTGTATAGTGGGTGTTCATTGTCCATTATAGACAGACCCTTCCATAGTGTCCTCCTTTCTGCCACTGTCACCACAGAGTCCATTTACATGGTCCTGCTAACCTAATAAGCTTGTCAATACAATTAGCATCTGTCTTCTTCAAGCTGTCTCCTCAGCACACCACAGCATAGAGGAGAGTACTGGTATCTACCAATTGATAGAACATCTGCAGGAGTTTTTTACATGCTAAAGGAGCCCAGTCTCCTCATAAAGCAGAACCGGCTTTGCCCCTTCCTGAACAGAGCCTCTGTGTTCTCTGACCAGTCCAGCGCGTCATCCAGCTGTACTCCAAAGTATTTATAGATCTTTTCCCACTTCAAATCAACCCATTCAATAGAGACAGGTCTCAGTGGTGGTCTAGGTAGTCCATGACCATCTCTTTGGATTTGGAAGTGTTCAACAGCAGTTGGTTTGACCAACACCATCCCACAAAGTCATCCACCAGACCCTTGTACTCCTCCTCCTGACACACCCCACAAGGGCAGTGTCATCTGAGAATGTCTGCATGTGACATGTCCCTGAATTGTAGCTAAAGTCCAATGTGTACAGGGTGAAGAGGAAAGGAGAATGAACAACCTCCTGTGGAGCTCCTGTGCTACTGATTACAGTCTATGAGGTGAAGTTCTCCAGTCTGACAAAGTGAGGTCAACCAATGAGGTAATCTGTAATCCTATTCACCAGTTATGAGTCCTGGACAGCTTGTTCTTCACTAGGGGTGCTGAATGGTGTTGGAAGTGCTGGAAAAGAACATTATATTTTGCACCTTCAAAGTGATAGGCATGCTGTGTAAATCAAATGGCACTAAAAATCTAAAAATCCATTGTAATTTGAGGTTGTAATTGTAATTCCACATAGGATGAACATTGTAAATTCTCATCGGTTTGGAAGACTTGGTCTTGAGTCTTAGGGACGTAAAATGACCTTTGAAAAACGTGAAACAGCATTTCATTTATGCTAAGGTATATAGTTTTAGAGTACTCTGTGGGAAAAAAAATCTGAAAAGTCAAAAATCCCCCAAAATCCAACACTTTCCTGTCATTTTATAAATATTTTGCATTTGTAGAATTAGCATGGTAGCCACAGATGTGTCCATGCTGGTGTTGCTTTCTTGTATTGGCTTCCTGATTTAGTAATGTGTTTGCTATGGGATATTATGGAAGTGGCAACATAGCCTCTTTTTGAAACTTAGTGGGTAAATGACATGCTAATGGTACATCTGATTGATTAAAACAAAATCTATATCCATTCTAAAACATATATTTAGATAATGGGTCAAGTGAAGACCCATTTTATAGCTGGTTATACACTCGCTGCTGCCACTGTAGACAGATACAGACTAGCACCAGCCAGCTAGTGATGTGAGTGTCCTTTCTTGTGGTTCAGTTACAGTATACAAAATGTGTCATTTAATTTATCTTTATTTTCAGTTGTAAAAGACTATCTCCTGACTGTCAGCCTACTTAGCCTACTTACTGTGAGGCACTTGAAACTCAAAAGGAAGAACATCATTACTTGACAGTTTGGGTTTTTAACACGTCTGGTCCATCCCATGCCCATCTAGTGAAGAATATACAAAAGGAAAAGCACTGGTGGCGCTGCACACCTAAAGAAAGCAATAAGAAAACAATTTATTTTATTGTTATCTACATTAATTTTGGGGTGCTATTCAGGGTCTTTGCATCATTTGGGCCTGTCTCTTGTAGTCTTGTTTCTAAAAGGTCATGTCACATTACACAACTTTTCCAGCAATTTTGAATTGCAGACT
Organism: Polypterus senegalus; assembly: GCF_016835505.1. Taxonomy (NCBI): domain Eukaryota; kingdom Metazoa; phylum Chordata; class Cladistia; order Polypteriformes; family Polypteridae; genus Polypterus; species Polypterus senegalus. The sequence goes on from NC_053155.1 coordinate 63,268,259, forward strand.
TCATTCTCATAATCTTAAGACATTTTCACACAAAGTTCTCTACTCTGAAGCGATTTCTGCCATTGTCTGGCTCATTTCAGAGGACATGAATATGTCAATTGCACTGTGGTGCAGACCAGGGCATCTGGACCAGGACTCTGTAGAATCTCATCTGTCTGATCTTTACTTCTTCTTTTCCACTTCTGTGTTTGATCAGCCTTCTCCAAACAACTTGGTCCTGTACCTCCTCGCCAGTCAAGCCCTTTTCCTTCCGATCATCTTTTACTTTATCCATCCACCTCTGCTTTGGTTTCCCTCACTTTCTCTTTGGCCTATGTATTCATTGTCTCCCCATCACGTGTTCATAGCACTCAACCTACTTTCCTGTACATTTTTCGATTATCTCTCCCACTTTTGTTGTACCTCTGATTGTCTCATTTCTTGTTCTTTCCTTTTTTGTAACTCTTCACATCCAGCTCAACATTTTCACTTCTGCCACATGTAACTTCTTTTTCCTTTACTGCCTATATATGTGTCATCCCCATAAATCATTGCCATTCCCAAAACCTTTACCTTTCACCTTAATTCTTTGATCACACAATACTCCTGATAATGTCGTCCATCCACACTACACTCTATGGGTTATTTCTGCATCCTATTTTCCATCTGGAGCTACCACTTATCCTAGACCTGCAGGCTAGCTTCTGAATTCTGATCATCATTAAACCTCATAAATATCATGTTGCCGGTTCCAAACCCAGATAAAAAGACAGGGTTAGTATAAGGAAGAACATCTGGCTGTAAATCTTAGCCAAAACCTTCATGATTGAATCAATCCATTCAGGTTCAGAAACTCATCTTTTGCATATTTTACCACACACAACAAAATCTGAACTTGCTGTACCTGCATGCAAACACTGATTCCATTAGGTAGCATGTTCTTGGCAGACATAAAAAAGTGGGCAAACTTGTGATACTTTGGAAATGTAAAGCCAACAGGCTGTCATCTAATTTGACATACTCTGTGATTTCTAGTCACACCCATGAAATGAGATGAGCAACTGCATTCGTCAAGTTTGACATCACCTTTGATTAGAAATCAGGTAACGTGACATCAGTTTAATGTGTGAGCAGAAATGTTGCAGACCTATGGCTGATAACAGAAGATTGGTAGATGTGTTATATAAAGAAAATAGACACAATCAGAATGCATAGATATTAATTAGGGCTGTTACTAAATTTACCACATGTTAAGAGTTTAAAGAAACCAATTATTTTGATTATATTAATAACTAGCTATCCCTTGTGGCTCCGCTACTGTAGTAGTGAAACAGGACAAACTTTAAAAATCAATAAAAAAATGTAAATAAAATGTAATAATTTGTATTGAGAAGAATTTATATTGATAGCTTTCATGTCCAAGGGCCTCTTGATATACAGTATTTTTGGTTTTGCTATCATGGGGGAGAATGTAGCTGTGACCTCTTTGCCAAAAATGTAAATGGTTGGCAAAGTATCTCTGTCCAAGCTGAAGGTAAATATGTTCCAACGTCAAACGTTGCCACTGTATCTGATCGTGTTCAGCTCTGATGGGAAAGCATCCTTCACGTGGGGAGAATAGCACGTGGCCCGTGATATCTCTACCAATGAGCAGGTACTAAAATACACATAAGTGTGATATCTTTCTCTCAAAAACGTCAAACGTTACTCTTTAACAATCCCTAGATGATCATGTTTGCTGAACAAACAGGTATCGCTAGCTAAGCGGAGGTATGCTCGAACACATGGTGACAGGTAGAGCGATTTGAATAGAGGCTGGCGCATGAGTGAGGAGGACCCTGCCCGACTCCGTACTCCTGAGGTCCCACCTCCCCCTTCCCTCCGACCACAGCTAGTCTCTCGAATTCACGTGAATAAAACGGTTCCATAACCAAACTATAATATGTAGCGCAATGAGAGAAGTCACAGAATCAACAGGAATGTTCAAGCAAATGTAGCAATGACACCCTAGGGTGCTGCTGATATATTATAATTACTCGGGTCTTCTCTTTCCGTCTCAGTGGCACACTCCACCAGGTCCCCAGTCCAACACACCAACAGGGAAAGTTTCAACAACAACAACTTTATTCAAAGGAGCCACCCTCAATTGAATGGTGTCCCAAACAAAGAAATAGAATAAAAACTTAACAACAATGCAGTGAAAATTAATAAACAGTAATAAGTATCTTATGCAAATATGATATATACAATCCTATAACCTGTGCCTCTAAGCAAGCAGTATTTAATAAAAGCTCCCTTTATGCTCCCAGTCCCTCAGGAAACCTTCTTTCCCTCCCACCTCACTGGCCAGTGATACCAGGAAGACAAACAAAAAGAAAACGGCGTTGGGGCCCTTTGTTTCTATCGTTGGAGCGCTCTATCTCCAAACGGAGTATTTGTAATCCACCGAAAAGATATCTGTCCTCCAACTGGACTCTCCAAACAGGTGGCCACAATAGAGTAAAGTAAAGATAGGGATAATTGTGCGTATACAGCTCACCACTCCTGGGTTCCGGAAGACGTGGGCTGCAGACGCTCCTCAGTGATCCAATAATCCCCAGCGGCCCTCTCGAAGCTTCGATAAAATCACTCCTCTCACCGGTTCCTCCAGGTCGATTCTCTCTCTTTCCCGCAAAAGTCTCTCTCCTCCGAAAAAAAAGTCTCTCTCCTCCGCAAAAGTCTCTCTCCTCCGCAAAAGTCTATCTCCTCCCTCCCTCACTCTCCAAGTCCATCCTCCGTCCGTCTCCGCCATCCCAAAAACAGAGTTCCCCCCCTGTATTCTATTCCTATTCTAATCAGCCGCTCTGCTGCAATCTAATGTCTAGTTCTTAAAATCACAGCTCCATGACTCTCTTATTCAGACATACACACACAAGATGTCTGTGTGCATAGCTACACAAATTACAGAAAAAACCCAATCTGAATCCGTTAAGTAGTTCTCTGCTTTAAACTAGTAATTCATATTTAATGAAACTTTCGCGATTTTGTCGGCGCAATTTTGACGCCATGTTTTAATCAGCGCTATTTTGTCGGCGCTCATATGTCTATCGCGCAAATGTCGGGTCACAATGACATACAACTGTTCAACTGGTTGTTAATGTAAATATCTAATCAGCAAATCACATAGCAGCAGCTCAATACATTTAGGCATGTAGACATTGTCAAGACGATCTGCTGAAGTTCAAACCGAGCATCGGTATGAGGAAGAAAGGTGATTAAAGTGAACATGGCATGGTTATTGGTGCCGGGTGGACTTGGTCTGAGCATTTCAGAGACTGCAGATTCACTGGGATTTTCATGCACAACCATCTCTAGGGTTTAGAGAAAATAGTCCAAAAAAGGGAAACAATCCAGAAAGTGGCAGTTCTGTGGGTGAAAATGCCCTATTGACGCCAGAAGTCAGAGGAGAATAGCCAGACTGGTTTGAGCGGATAGAATAGCAACAGTAACTCAAATAACCACCCTTTACAACTGAAGTATGTAGGAGAGCATCTCTGAACTCACAACGCGTTGAACCTTGAAGCAGATGGGCTACTGCAGCAGGAGACCACACCAGGTGCCACTCCTATCAGCTAAGAACAGGCAACTGAGGCTACAATTCACACAGCCTCACTAAAATTTGACAACAGAAGGTTGGAAAAGTCTCAATTTCTGCTGCAACATTTGGATGATAGGGTCAGAATTTGGTGTCAACAACTTGAAAGCACAGATGCATCCTGCCTTATATCAATGGTTCAGGCTGGCAGTGCTGTAATATTGTCAGGGATATTTTCTTAGAACACTTTGGGTCCCTTAGTACCAATTAAGCATTGTTTAAATGCAACAGCCCCCCTGAGTGTTGTTGCTCATCATGTCCATAATCTTTATGACCAGAGTGTACCCATCTTTGGCTACTTCCAGCAGAATAATGTGTCATGTCAGAAAGCTCAAATCATCTGAACCTGGTTTCTTGACCATGACAATGAGTTCACTGTACTCAAATGGCCTCCACAGTCACCAGATCTCAATCCAGTAGAGCACCATTGGGATATGGTGGAACAAGAGATTCGCATCATGGATGTGCAGCCAACAAATCTGCAGCAACTGTGTGATGCTAACGTGTCAATATGGACCAAAATCCCTGAGGAATGTTTCTAGCACCTTGTTCCCTCTATGCCACAAAGAATTATGGCAGTAATAAAGGCAAAAACAGGCCCAACCCGGTACTAGCAAGACATAGCTAATTAAGTGGCCAGTGAGCATATATCTAGTGTTGGGAGAATTTTAAGTAAAAGGCTGAATAAGTCTGCTGCTACTAACTGTGCTGAAATATAAAAACAGCATATGCACATTGCATTAAAGCCAAGCACACTGCTTGTGTGGTCAGAGTGCAATAATCTGACATATTGGCAGCTCTTGCAAAAAAAAAACTTGACTGATGCTCAGGGGAATGTACAGTAGAATAAGGCATGTTACCAGTCAGTGTGTCTGAGGACAAAGGCTTGCAGCAACTGATCAGTTATGTTAAGCCAGGGTACCATGTTCCATCCAGAAGCACTGTCCCCAGCTCTGTAAAAAAACATTCTACTAAGAAGATACCAGAACTAAAAGCTTGGTTTATCGTTCATAGTTATGGAATGCACCAATTATTAACACCATGTGTCTAGATGAAAACTGATTGATGAGTTTGGAGGTCCCAGAGATACAGAAAGGTCCAATGGGACACACACCTGACAGTTTTGGCAAAAACCTACAGTATATGATGCCATTTAGACTTGAGATTTGCACGCAAAGTGGGTGCGTGAGTCAATGTAATGCAATGGCCATTAAATCTCCCACTGCTTGTGTTCCCTGGACATGGCAAGTCCCAGTCAATGAGGGTTTTAATAATAGGATTACCTGAATGAATGTTAGAGCCATCAGAGTAGTTGACAAAACATCTAATAAGCCGTGCATGCGACAATCTCCCTAGCACGTGGCTATAATACTAGTTTAAAACAAAACAAGCATAAAACGTTGTTGGAAATGTGAAGGGACAGTGGTGCTGTGAGCTTGAGTTTGTCCTGCAGCAGGGTGGTCTTTCCTTGTGGTGGAGTGGTCTCCAGCACCTCACAAACTTATACTGGGAAAGGCTGCTTCAGAAAAATGGATGGATTAATGAAATTGGCCCAATTAGTTTCCCACTTGCTTTCAAATTTAAACACAAGTAGCACACTTAATAAAAAATTCACGTTGACTTAATTTTATTCTTTCCTTATACTATTGTAAAGAGAGTGAAACAAATGTTTAAACCTTATTTTAGTCTATCAACATAACTGGATTTTAATTGCATGGCCTTTTCTTTCCAATATAAGCCTTTCATCTTATAGCTGACGCAGGCTAATGTGGAAGACTTGCAGCTAATTTCAGAATATTGAACTACAGTAATTCACTGAAAATTTGCAAATGAGCTTTTGAACATGGGTTTTGTGTCTTCTAATAAAAAAGTACAATAACCATTCATTGTGGGATTAACGCAAAAAAAAAAAAAAATCCTGCAAATTGGAACAGAAAAGAGTGAGAAACTGTGTAAGACAGTATTAAGACATGGGCACTATAAAGTACAATAATTAAGAATCTCAGGGAAGCATATGAAAGCAGCTTCAGTGGTTTACATGTACATACAGTATGTGTGTGTATATATATTGTGGTCTATAGCCGGCTTGTCATCACAGTCAATACCCCCAGGCCACCAGATGGAGCTTTCCCTGCAGCATGGAGGTGTCCCGGATGCCAGCAGGGAATCATGGACTATAGGGTTTTCCCTTACAAGCCTGCTGGATACCCCAGGGGCCAACAGAGGACACTGCATGGAGGTATAGAGAGTCATATGTGCCCTATAACCCGGAAATGCATCATAGGCAGAGCGACAGCAGAAGTGATATACTTCCGGGATGAAGAAAAGGACTTTTAATCTGACCCGGAAGTGAGAAGGATCACATGAACTGGGGATTGGAACACTTCCGGGTCAGGGAAGTCAATTATTGGACTTTTACTTTGTGTCTGATGTTTGATCGGAGGGCTCAAGGGTCAAGAGAGACCCAATCTGTCACAGTTGGCATAGCCGGCTGGATTCTCTGGCTGTCAGTTTGGCAGAGGACCTGGAAAAAATTTACTGTGGACAGAACCCTAAGACGACAGCGTCAGGTCACACAACAACATTGCCAGAACCCACGTTTACCAAGTCTGTTATGGGAAAGAAGAAGCTGAAGCCAAGTAGCAGCACCAGTGGAGGAGATCTACTCACCATGGCCGACACCCGGGAGGGAGTACAGAGCGGCTGCGCAGCATGGGAGAAGCCTCCGGAGGAAGAGAAAAACACCGAGGTATGTGCTGGCGTATTTAACTAACATATTTTTAAAACATCTTATTTAGTGCCGTGCACATACCTGCGAGAATGTCATCCGGAGGCTCTGCGGGAGGCAGGCAACTCTTCCAAAGACGGCGTTACACTCTCAGTCGAGCTGGTGGGAAATACAAAAGACTTCCACATGTCGGGTGTCGGTGAGGGACACGTGACCCAACCCGGTGCATTGTGGGAAGGAGAAGGTCCGCGTCCCATTGTTTCTACCTTTGCCCGCAAGAAGACGGACTCAGACATTCCAAAGGGGAAGGAGGGCCAGGAAATGGCTGATCGGTCGGTTAACAAATTAATAGAGACAGACCACAGTCTGCCGAAGGAGGCGACCCGGTTCTCCGAGATAAAGAACTCCAAATCCCAGAAGCCTCCACGAAGCCCGTCAGGACACGTGCCGACAGCGGGCATGTTCATTGGCTCCTGGCCGAATGGTAAGACAAACAAGGAAGTAAGTCTACCTCCGGCCAAATTAAATAGTATTGTAAACGTACGGTACCTCGAGAAATTGATCGAGCCAGTCAAAAGTGTTTTTCAGATGCTGACAGCGATTAAAAAGATTGTCGGAGAACTGGGAGAGACGGCCGCAGCACCCATCCGGAAAGTGGATGAATTCTTGCGCCGTTTAGGATGACAGCCTCCCGACTTATATGATTTGGCGGTACAGGTATCAATCAATCAATCAATCAACATTTATTTATATAGCACATATTCATACAAAAAAATGTAGCTCAAAGTGCTTTACAAAATGAATAGAGAAATAGAAGACACAATAAAAGATAAACATAAGTCAACATTAATTAACATAGAATAAGAGTAAGGTCCGATGGCCAGGGTGGACAGAAAAACAAAAAAACTCCAAAGGCTGGAGAAAAAATAAAATCTGTAGGGGTTCCAGACCAAGAGACCGCCCAGTCCCCTCTGGGCAATCTACCTAACATAAATCAAACAGTCCTCTTTGTATTTAGGGTTTTCATGGAAGGACCTGATGATGATGGTCACGTAGACTTCTGGCTTTCAGTCCATCAATGTTGGTGCATCATGATGCTTTGAGTAGGTGGTGGTGGCGCAGGCCGCCACCACAAAGAAACCGGAAAAAGAAACAGAAGAGAGAGTAGGGGTCAGTACGGATTTTAGAGCCACCATGAATAGTTATTATGAAGAATTGAACATACAGAGTATCAGTATTAAGTTAAAGTGAAGTTATAAAAAGGCCATGTTAAAGTAATGTGTTTTCAGCAGTGTTTTAAAGTGCTCTACTGTATTTGCCTGGCGAATTCCTATTGGCAGGCTATTCCAGATTTTAGGTGCATAACAGCAGAAGGCCGCCTCACCACTTCTTTTAAGTTTAGCTTTTGGAATTATAAGGAGACACTCATTTGAAGATCTAAGGTTACGATTTGGAATATAACGTGTCAGGCATTCCGATATATAAGATGGAGCGAGATTATTTAAGGCTTTATAAACCATAAGCAGTATTTTAAAGTCAATCCTGAATGACACAGGCAACCAGTGTAGTGACATCAAAACTGGAGAAATGTGTTCGGATTTTCTTTTCCCAGTTAGGATTCTAGCAGCTGCATTCTGCACTCGTTGCAAATGATTTATGTCTTTTTGGGTAGTCCTGAGAGGAGTGCGTTACAGTAATCTAGTCTACTGAAAACAAAAGCGTGAATTAATTTCTCAGCATCTTTCAATGATATAAGAGGTCTAACTTTTAGCTATGTTTCTTAAGTGAAAAATGCTGTCCTAGTGGTCTGATGAATATGTGATTTAAAATTCAGATTACAGTCAACGGTTACCCCTAAATTTTTTACTTCCGTCTTAACTTTTAATCCTAGTGCATTAAGTTTATTTCTGATAACCTCGCTGAATCCATTATTGCCAATTACCAAAATTTCAGTTTTCTTTATTTAGTTTGAGAAAATTACTATTCATCCATTCAGAAATACCAGTAAGACATTGTGTTAGTGTATCGAAAGAGTCGGAGTCATCAGGTGCTATAGATAAGTACAGCTGTGTGTCATCAGCATAGCTGTGGTAGCTCACGTTGTAACCTGAGATAATCTGACCTAACGGAAGCATGTAGATTGAGAATAACAGCGGACCCAGGATAGAGCCTTGTGGAACACCATATCGGATATCATGTGTCTTTGAGATTTGATTACCACAACTCACAAAGAATTTTCTCCCTGCCAGGTAGGATTCAAACCAATTTAAGACACTGCCAGAGAGGCCCACCCATTGACTAAGGCGATTTCTAAGAATATTATGATCAATGGTGTCAAATGCAGCACTCAGATCTAAGAGGATGAGAACAGATAAATGGCCTCTGTCTGCATTTACCCGCAAGTCATTTACTACTTTAACAAGTGCAGTTTCTGTACTGTGATTTGTTCTGAAGCCTGACTGAAAAGTATCAAGAATAGCATGTTTATTGAGGTGGTCATTTAACTGCATAATGACTGCCTTCTCTAGAATTTTACTTAAGAAGGGCAGGTTAGAAATGGGTCTAAAATTTTCAAAGGCAGAGGGGTCAAGATTATGTTTCTTAAGAAGGGGTTTAACTACAGCAGTCTTAAGACAGTCTGGAAAGACCCCCGTATCTAATGATGAATTTACTATGTCCAGAATATTGTCAATTAGAACGCCTGATATTTCTTTGAAAAACCTGGTTGGTATTGGGTCAAGGACGCAGGTGGAGGGTTTCAGTTGAGAGATTATACTATGTAATTCAGGTAAATCTATCCTGGTGAAAGCATTTAATTTGTTTATAACGGAGTACCGGGCTTTGGAGGTTCTGCAGTGTTGGGGAGATATACTATGTTATCTCTAATATCATTAATTTTTTGAGTGAAAAATACAGCAATGTTCTCACAGGTTTCACTGGAAGTATTCTGGGGCATTCCTTTGTGTTACCTGGGTTTAACAGACGGTCAATTGTTGAAAATAAGACTCTGGGATTACTAGCATTGTTATTTATAATATTAGAGAAATAGCAGCCTCTCAAGACGGACAGTGTTATTGTATTCTGTTATTTTAACTTTTAATATTTCATAGTGGATAGTTAGTTTAGTTTTCCTCCATTTACGCTCAGCTCTACGACATGTTCTTTTAAATCAGACACTCTTTGGGTCTTCCATGGAATAACAATACTAGAGGATTTTTAACTGTCTTTTCAGGTGCAACTATGTCAACAGCAGTTCTTACTTTAGAATTAAAGTTTTCCACTTTACTATTTACATTATCCTCGCTATTATAGCTGGCATTATAAACGGACTGATTGCTTAGAATAGTTGTAAGCTTTAAAGCTGCTGATGAGTCAAAGAAGCGTTTTTTAACAAAATGCTTCTCATGAGCGTTTTCTATCTTTATTTCTATATTAAATAGTAGAAGGAAATGGTCTGATAGACCGATATCAGTGACCTGCTTTATATCAACTTTAAGTCCTTTAGTAATCACTAAGTCTAACGTATGACCTGCTTTATGTGTAGGCTGATTTACGAGCTGCCTCAAATCAAAAGAGTCCAGGAGGTTCATGAATTCCTTTACCTTTTGGTCACACTGATTGTCGACATGAAAGTTAAAGTCGCCGACTATTAAAAGTGCGTCATAGTTTGTAACTAAAATTGACATTAAGTCAGAGAATTCCTCAAGGAAAGACGCGTTATATTTAGGAGGTCTATACACGGATAATACGAGAACGTGAGAATCTCCATGAATAACAACGGCGAGATACTCAAAGGACTTAAATTTACCAAAACTAACATCTTTACATTTTAATCGGCTCGAGTAAATGTTTGCCAAACCGCCCCCCCTTTTCCCCTGGCGGTCGGCACGAGTAAAACTGTAATCCGGAGGGCAGATTCATTAAAACTGCCGCCCCATTGAATTAAGCCATGTTTCATTTAGCGCAATAAAATCAATGTTTCTATCACTAATAAGATCGTTTATAAAAAATGTCTTGTTAGTTAAAGCTCTAACATTTAATAGTGCCATATTTAATGTTTCTGAAGGGCAGAGCTGTTGTCTATAAACCCGATGTCTTGATTCTCGTAGAAGCCTCTCAGCCAGTTGTTTAAACCCAGCAGACGACTGTAGTATTCATGCGATCGTCTGACGAGAGGTAGTGGACCCGAGATGAAGATTTTTGCGGATGGGGTCCTCTCCTTCGTGTCTTCAACTAGTGCTGCGAAGTCAGCATTGAGAACCTCTGACTCTCGGTGCCTTATGTCATTTACGCCGGCATGTAGAATGATGGATCCAATTGCCCTCTTGTGCTTCTGGTAGAAGGTCGGCGCCCGCCTCATCACATCTCGAACTCGAGCACCGGGAAAACAAGAAACAAAGGATTTTTGATTAGGCACGTGATATTCAGGTTTCGCATAAATGGAATCACCTACCACGATTACATCACCCGGGGTTGAAGGCAGACTGGGGACGCGGAGAGGGTCGAATCGATTTTGGATTTGAATGCTCGCCTGTGCCGCTGGAGGTGTTCTAGCCTTGAACCCCCGCCTGCAAAGCTGAAACCCGTCGAGGTCTTCATCAGCGTTGTCGTTGTTCCTACGAGGCGCGGGGGTGAAGCTTACTTGCCCTTGGACTTGAGCGGCACGAGGTGGGGTTGATGTTACGCCGACTTCAGTTGTTTGGTGTGGTTTGTCCAGCAGCCGAGTCTTCAAGTCTCTGAGGTACCTTCGTCTAGACAGGAGTTTCTGAATCTGTTTGTCGAGTGCCTGGAGTTCCTCGACAACGATGGCAACGCGATTTATCTCACTGTCGGCCATTGTCTGCTTCTACTTCCGCTTCCGCTTCGTCACCTAGGAAAGAAAGAGAGAAAGTTAGTGCTTCTACTAGCAGCATTAGGTAGGTAAAGCCGATGCAATATATATTGAAATAGGGACGCAGAGTGACACAGGCCCACGTTTAATCCATAGCGGGTGCCAAGTGGATGCGTGCCCTACAAGAGAGACCGAAACGTTTACAGAGTGGCTGGGGGAAGGGCCAATTCAAGCCGGAGCAGCTGGATGGTGCTGTCTCTGGGAACGATTCGGTCCTAAAGACCCCGACCAGTGTAATTAATAAATCAAAAGGGGTGCAGACAGGAAAGGGGCTCTCTTTCTCTCATAGAGAGACCCAAACTGTCGACAAACTCCAGAGTAAGCAGGAGATTCCAAAAATAAAGCGGGGGTCTCCTGACAAGAAGGAGAAGGGCGTAAAAAACACACAGGCGGCTGGGGAACCCTCCTCGGCGAGAAAAGGGCCAGAGACAGAGTTTGCTGAGTGTTTCCAGTATCGCAGAGAGAGATTTCCGGGAGGACAAAGGCAGTGTTACGGATGCTGGCAGCTGGGCCATATTTGGCAGAACTGTCCCTGGAGGACAGGGGATAAGGTGGATTACCGTTATGAAATTCCGCCTAGGTTCTCCAGGGAATACTACAGAATGCACAGCCAAGGTCCGACCAGAAGTCCTACCTGGAGGAAGACGACCCTCACGGGGCTGGACGCTTCAAAACATGGTTTTTCGCTGGGGGGTGAGTACTGTGGTCTATGGCCGGCTTGTCATCACGGCCAATACCCCCAGGCCGCCAGATGGAGCTCTACCTACAGCATGGAGGTGCCCCAGATGCCAGCAGGGAATCATGGACTATGGAGTTTTCCCTTACAAATGCTGCAGGGAGGCATAGAGAGTCATATGTGCCCTATAACCCTGAAGTGCATCATAGGCAGAGTGACAGCAGAGATGACGTTCTTCCGGGATGAAGAAAATGACTTTTTATAAGGATCACATGAACTGGGGAGTGGAACACTTCCGGGTCAGGGACTTTAAAAGGACAGTGACAGCTCCCAGACGGCAAGCTGAACTGGGTGGAAGGGTGGCAACGCGTCTGGGAGTGTGGAGGATTGGTTTATTGTATTTGTGTTTAATTTAATGAGTATAGTGGAGAGGAGGGTGCTTGGTGCACTGTTATGTAATAATAAAGTCAATCATTGAACTTTTACTTGGTGTCTAACGTTTGATTGGAGGGTTCAAGGGGTTAAGAGAGACCCAATCTGTCATATATATATACAGTATATACTAGCAAAATACCCACGCTTCGCAGCGGCAAAGTACTGCCTTAAAATTTTTATTAAGAAGAAGATTAAACCTTTTTAAACTGACGGAAAATATACCAATAATTATTGTTAAGGATCTCTTTGTATACCACACTGTGAGTTCAGCCCTCCGGTTGTAATATGACCAAGCTGTGCGCTGAGCTTACTCTTGAGCATGCAACTTACAGTTGGCCATTTGAACAGTAATCTTGTTTCAAATCTCACAGCTTGGATTGCTGCTGTCATAATCGGTTTGAGTTTCATGGTTTGTTTCAATTACGACAGTATTTGTAGGACTTGTGTTGAAGAGACATTCGGCATCTGTCAAGCATTGTAAGTATACAACCGGTTTCATCGATAACTTCACATCCAGCTTTTGAGAGTTTAAACATTCATAAACATTAAAGTGTCCACTACTGAAATCGTCACCTGTGAATCTAAGATGTTTAAGAGGCATTGGCGGTTGTCGAAAGCTGTAAAATATTTAGCCATTTCGGTACACTTGAAAGCGACAAACAAACAATTCAGCTGCAGCAATCAACTCACATGTAACAAAGAGAATGGAAAAGGTAGGTGCCATCTCTGGGCATGGAAACCACTCGGTAAGTGACAGTTCTTTGATCGATGGTGATCACCACGATAGACATGTTAATGGGGGTACGGTTGGAATGATAAAGGAAATGGGTACCTGAACAATGTAAAGTAAGTCTAAAATACCTACACAATAACTATAATTGTAATTAATGAACAATAAAACAGTGGAGAAGCCGTGGATTAAATAAAAAGGCTGTAATTATCAGCAGGGAGACGTGAATCCCGTGGCGAAGCAAGGAAGGGAATGTAGAGACCAGAGCGACGGACAGCCTTATATAGGCAGGCAGCCAACAACGTGTGAGGCGTTGTGATAGGGGAATCAATGCCACCTCACACAGTGACCGAGCTGCAGGCTATGGACGTATATATGTACGTAAGTAGGATTCAGTTAGCGTTGGGAACCCGCATACCAAATCTCTTGAAGATGGGCCCATAACTAACAAAGACCATTGGAAAGTCCAATATGGCGGCCGACAGTGGCATCATACCACCGAAATAAGTACGTACATTGGTTTCGTGTAGCGCAGGGAAGCCGCCTACCAAATTTTGTGAAGATGGGGCCATAAATAAGAAAGTTCAACATGGCGAACGTTGTCGACCATTATGACCGTTACGCGTAGAATTTCAAAATGAAACCTGTTTAACTTTTGTAAGTAAGCTGTAAGGAATGAGCCTGCCAAATTTCAGCCTTCTACCTACACGGGAAGTTGGAAAATTAGTGACATTGGAAACTTCAATATGGCGGCCGACAGTGGCATCATACCACTGAAATAAGTACAGTGGAAACTTGGTTTACAAGTAACTTGGTTTACGAGTGTTTTGTGAGACGAGCAAAAATTTTTAATAAATTTTGACTTGATAAAGGAGCGATGTCTTGCAATACGAGTAGTATGGATACACTTTGTCTGCTGAGCGTCATGTGATCACAACTGAGCTGATGGTTCTTCTCTCTCTCACCTTATCTCGCTCGCTCGCTTGCCCAGCGCATCTCTCTCTCTCTCTCTCCTTATTTCGCTCGCTCGCTCGCCTGTCTCTCTCTCTCTCCTTATCTTGCTCGCCCGTCTCTCTCTCTGACAATCGTCTCCTATTTTCCGTCTGAGTCTGTGTGCCTCACTCATATAGTCAACATCCGTACGAGCGTATACTGTTTGCTACAGCATTATGACTGTGTGTGTGTGCGCTGTGAAGTGCGAGTCCCCATCTTGCTCCCCAAAACACGAAGCTGAGTCTCAGTACTTTAACACCAGCTTTATTCAGCTTGAAACAGCAACAGCGCTGTTATTTATTGTAGCGGGATCTTTATAATGTTCCTTGTATGACCCATTGATGACAGGCGCTGATAGCATGTCTGCGATCTTTTTGGATGCGCTTATACGGTGAACTGCTACAGCATTGGGAGACTGCGATTGCTTTGGGACGCTCTTCTGCGTGTTGTCCCGTTGGGTGGAATCCCACATGAAAATCACACCAGCCATAATTCTTTTTAAAGGTAAAGTGCAGGTTAATTTGTATTATGTATTTTACTTTATATTTTGTATTAATCATTTTTATATGAATAGTTTTGGGTTGTGGAACGAATCATCTGAGTTTCCATTATTTCTTATGGGGAAATTCACTTTGATATACGAGTGCTTTGGATTGCGAGCACATTTCCAGAACGAATTATGCTCGCAAACCGAGGTTCCACTGTACGTACATTGGTTTTGGTTAGCGCAGGGAAGCCGCCTACCAAATTTCGTGAAGATGGAACCATAAATATGAAAGTTCAACATGGTGGACGTTGTTGACCATTATGACCGTTATGCATAGAATATCGAAATGAATCCTGCTTAACTCCTGTAAGTAAGCTGTAAGGAATGAGCCTGCCAAATTTCAGCCTTCTACCTACACGGGAAATTGGAGAATTAGTGACATTGGAAAGTTCAATATGGCGGCCGACAGTGTTGTCATACCACCGAAATAAGTACGCACATTGGTTTCGGTTAGCGCAGGGAAGCTGCCTACCAAATTTCATGAAGATGGAGCCATAAATAAGAAAGTTCAACATGGCGGACATTGTCGACCGTTATCGACCGTTATGATTGTTACATGTAGAATTTCGAAATGAAACCTGCTTAACTTTTGCAAGTAAGCTGTAAGGAATAAGCCTGCCAAATTTCAGCCTTCTACCTACACAGGAAGTTGGAGAATTAGTGATCAGTGAGTGAGTGATATGACACCACTGTCAGCCGCCATATTGAACTTTCCAACGTCACTAATTCTCCTTCTCCTCCTTGAGCCGTCACCTTATCGTAGTGGAGGGGTTTGCGTGTCCCAATGATCCTAGGAGCTATGTTGTCCGGGGCTTTATGCCCCTGGTAGGGCCACCCAAGGCAAACTGGTCCTAGGTGAGAGATGAGACAAAGAACGGTTCAACACATCCAATGAAGAATAAAAACTGTTTGACGACGTTTTCCCTTGTCCGGACGTGGGTCACCGGGGCCCCCCTCTGGAACCAGGCCTGGGGGTGGGGCTCGATGGCGAGCGCCTGGTGGCTGGGCCTGCACCCATGGGGCTCGGCCGGGCACAGCCCGAAGAGGTAACGTGGGTCCTCCTTCCCATGGGCTCACCACCTATGGGAGGGGCCAAGGAGGTTGGGTGCAGTGTGAGTTGGGTGGTGGCCGGAGGCGGGACCTTGGCGGTCTGATCCTCAGCTACAGAAACTGGCTCTTGGGACGTGGAATGTCACCTCTCTGAAGGGGAAGGAGCCTGAGCTAGTGCGTGAGGTGAGAGGTTCCGCTAGATATAGTCGGACTCACCTCGACGCACAGCTTGGACTCTGGAACCAATCTCCTTGAGAGGGGCTGGACTCTCTACCACTCTGGAGTTGCCCCGTGAGAGGGCGAGCAGGTGTGGGCATACTTATTGCCCCCGACTTGGAGCCTGTGCATTGGGGTTTACCCGGGTGGACGAGAGGGTGGCCTCCCTCCGCCTTCGGGTGTGGGGAAGGGTCCTGACTGTTGTTTGTGCGTATGCCGAACAGCAGTTTGGAGTATCCACCCTTTTGGAGTCTCTGGAGGGGTTGCTAGAGGGCATACCTTCTGGGGATTCCCTTGTTTTGCTGGGAGACTTCAATGCCCACATGGGCAATGACAGTGAGACCTGGAAGGGTGTGATTGGGAGGAATGGCCCCGATCTGAACCGAGGGTGTTTTGTTATTGGACTTCTGTGCTCGCCACGGATTGTCCATAACGAACACCATGTTCAAGCATAAGGGTGTTCATATGTGCACTTGGCACCAGGACACCCTAGGCCTCAGTTCGATGATCGACTTTGTGGTTGTGTCGGACTTGCGGCCATATGTCTTGGACACTCGGGTGAAGAGAGGGGCGGAGCTGGCAACTGATCACCACCTGGTGGTGAGTTGGCTTCATGGTGGGGAAGATGCGGTCAGACCTGGTAGGCCCAAACGTGTTGTGAGGGTCTGCTGGGAACGGCTGGCAGAGTCCCCTGTCAGAAGTAGCTTCAACTCCCACCTCGGCAGAACTTCAACCACGCCCCGAGGGAGGTGGGGGACATTGAGTCCAAATGGGCCATGTTGAGGTGGCTGACCGGAGCTGTGGCCGTAAGGTGGTCGGTGCCTGTCGGCGGCAATCCCGAACCCGTTGGTGGACACGGCGGTGAGGGATGCCGTCAAGCTGAAGAAGGAGTCCTATAGGACTTTTTGTCCTGTGGGTCTCTGGAGGCAGCTGATAGGTACCGCAGGCCAAGCGGAACGGCGGTTGTTGCTGAGGCAAAACTCGGGCATGGGAGGAGTTTGGAGAGGCCATGGAGAACGACTTTCGGACGGCTTCGAGGAGATTCTGGTCCACCGTCCGGCCTCAGGAGGGAAGCAGTGCAGTGTCAACACCGTATATGGTGGGGATGGTGCCTGCTGACCTCGACTCAGGACGTTGTGGGTCGGTGGGGGGAGTACTTCGAAGACCTCCTCAATCCCACTAACATGCCTTCCAATGAGGAAGCAGAGCCTGGGGACTCTGAGGTGGGCTCTCCCATCTCTGGGACTGAAGTCACCGAGGTGGTCAAAAACTCCTTGGTGGCAGGGCCCGGGGTGGATGAGATACCGAGTTCCTTAAGGCTCTGGATGTTGTAGGACTGTCTTGGTTGACACGCCTCTGCAACATCGCATGGACATCGGGACAGTGCCTCTGGATTGGCAGACGGGGTGGTGGTCCCCTCTTTAAAAGGGGACGGAGGGTGTGTTCCAACTATAGAGGGATCACACTCCTCAGCCTCCCTGGAAAAGTCTATTCGGGGTTCTGGAGAGGAGGGTCCGTCGGATAGTCGAACCTCGGATTCAGGAGGAACAGTGTGGTTTTCGTCCTGGTCGGGGAACAGTGGACCAGCTCTTCACCCTTAGCAGAGTCCTGGAGGGTGCATGGGAGTTTGCCCACCAGTCTACATGTGTTTTGTGGACTTGGAAAAGGCATTCACCGTGTCCCTCGGGAATCCTGTGGGGGTGCTCGGGAGTATGGGGTACGGACCCCTGATAAGAGCTGTTCGGTCCTGTACAACCGGTGTCAGAGCTTGGTCCGCATTGCCGCAGTAAGTCGAGCCCGTTTCCAGTGAGAGTTGGACTCCGCCAGGGCTGCCCTTTGTCACCGATTCTGTTCATAACTTTTATGGACAGAATTTCTAGGCGCAGCCAGGGTGTTGAAGGGGTCCGGTTTGGTGGACTCAGGATTGGGTCACTGCTTTTTGCAGATGATGTTGTCCTGTTTGCTTCATCAGGCCGTGATCTTCAGCTCTCTCTGGATCGGTTCGCAGCTGAGTGTGAAGCGGCTGGGATGAGAATCAGCACCTCCAAATCCGAGACCATGGTCCTCAGCCGGAAAAGGGTGGAGTGCCCTCTCAGGGTTGGGGGAGAGATCCTGCCCCAAGTAGAGGAGTTCAAATATCTTGGGGTCTTGTTCACGAGTGAGGGAAGAATGGAGCGTGAGATCGACAGGCGGATCGGTGCGGCATCCGCAGTGATGCGGGCTCTGCATCGGTCTGTCGTGGTGAAAAAGGAGCTGAGCCGTAAGGCAAAGCTCTCAATTTACCAGTCGATCTACGCTCCTACCCTCACCTATGGTCATGAGCTATGGGTAGTGACCGAAAGAACGAGATCGCGAATACAAGCGGCTGAAATGAGTTTCCTCCACAGGGTGTCTGGGCTTTCCCTTAAAGATAGGGTGAGGAGCTCAGTCATCCGGGAGGGGCTCAGAGTAGAGCCGCTGCTCCTCCGCATCGAGAGGAGTCAGATGAGGTGGCTCGGGCATCTGATCAGGATGCCTCCTGGACGCCTCCCTGGTGAGGTGTTCGGGCACGCCCAACCGGGAGGAGGCCCCGGGGAAGACCCAGGACACGCTGGAGGGACTATGTCTCCCGGTTGACCTGGGAACGCCTTGGGATTCTCCCGGAAGAGCTGGAAGAAGTGGCGGGGAGAGGTAAGTCTGGGCTTCTCTGCTTAAGCTGCTACCCCCGCGACCCAACCTCGGATAAGCGGAAGAGGATGGATGGATGGATGGATGGATGGATAATTCTCCAACTTCCTGTGTAGGTAGAAGGCTGACCCCATCTTCATGAAATTTGGTAGGTGGGTTCCCTGCGCTGACCGAAACCGATGTACCTACTTTTTTCGGTGGTATCACTGTCAGCCGCCATATTGAACTTTCCAACATCACTAATTCTCCAACTTCCCGCGTAGGTAGAAGGGTGAAATTTGGCAGGCTCATTCCTTACAGATTACTTACAAAAGTTAAGCAGGTTTTATTTCGAATTTCTATGCGTAATGGTCATAACGGTCGACAACGTTCGCCATGTTGAACTTTCTTATTTATGGCCCCATCTTCACGAAATTTGGTAGGTGGCTTCCCTGCGCTAACCAAAACGAATGTACATACTTTTTTCGGTGATGCCACTGCCGGCCACCATATTGAACTTTTCAACGGTTTTTTACTTATGGGCCCATCTTCAATAAATTTGGTACGTGGGTTCCCAACGCTAACTGAATCCTACTTACTTACATATATACGTTCATAGCCTGTAGCTCGGTCACCGTGTGAGGCAGCATTGGGTCCCCCATCCCAACGCCTCCCACATTGTTGGCTGCCTGCCTATATAAGGCCATCCGTCACTTCGGTCTCTACATTCCCTTCCTTGCTTCGCCACGGTATTCACGTCTCTCCCTGCTGATAACTACAGGTTTTTTATTTAATCCACCGCTTCTCCATTGTTTTATTGTTTGTTTATTACGATTATAGTTATTGTGTAGGTATTTTAGACTTACTTTACATTATTCAGGTACCCATTTCCTTTATCATTCCATCCCTACCCCGATTAACATGTGTAGCTGCCGATGTGTAAGGCGAAGTCAGTTTTAAAATATTTAGTGAAAGTTAAAAGCAAATAATCCACACAAGAATAAAAAGAAAAATAGTTACACACATAGAATAAAGGCAAAAAAAAGGGAAAAAATGTATCTTCTACAGACTTAGTTTTTCTTAAGAAGCTTTGGTTTTTCTGTACTTAAAGGTTCTTAATTTCTTCTTCCGTATGTCTTAAACATACGGTTCAACACTTAAATCTTTTATTTTAAGAGTTACTTCACACTCAAAAGGCTCGTAGACCGTTGGCACATAGACATGCACCAAGGCACGTTCATGTGCGCAAGCACGAACGTGAGCACAAACAAGGACACGGTTAAAAAACCGTATGCCTCTGTACCTTACACAAGGCAAGGCTAAACACTTACTAAAGAACATTGTTTACTCAAAAACTGTTAAGAAATGACAGGAAAATACCAACTCAATTCTATTCACGGGGGTTATAGGAACCTCCCATATTTTATGCATTATCATCTAATAAATATTCATACATTTTATAGAACTAGGAAAATGGCTCTTACAACATGTCTATCGAGGTAATCACCATCGATCAAAGAACTATCACTTACCGAGTGGTTTCCATGCCCGGAGATGGCACCTACCTTTTCCATTCTCTTTGTTAAATATTGCACAGCCATATTGGGCTCACTCTTGATATCCGGAGGAACATTCTGTCTTATGTATTGAATGACTGGAACAGGTTCAAGGTGTGGACTGATGACGGTACAGGAGATAATTGTACTACACAGGAGCACTATAAGAGTGAAATGCTTAAGCCCTTCACCTATGCATCTGCATGTGAGTTGATGGCTGCCGCTGAATTGTTCGGTTGTCGCTTTCAAGTGTACTGAAATGGACAAATATTTTACAGCTTTCGACAACTGCCATTGCCTCTTAAACATCTTACATTCACACGTGACGATTTCAGTAGTGGACACTTTGATGTTTATGAAAGTTTAAACTCTCAAAAGCTGGATGTGAAGTTATCGATAAAACTGGTTGTATGCTTACAGCGCTTGACAGATGCTGAATGTCACTTCAACACAAGTCCTGCAAAAACTGTCATAAGTGAAACAAACCATGAAACTCAAACCGATTATGACAGCAGCAATCCAAGCTGTGAAATTTGAGACAAGATTACTGTTCACATGGTCAACTGTACGTTGCATGCTCAAGAGTAAGCTCAGCGCACAGCTTGGTCATTTTACAACCGGAGGGCCGAACTGACAACATGGCATACAAAGAGATCCTTAACAAATAATTATTGGTATATTTTCCCTCAGTTTAAAAAGGTTTAATTTTCTTCTTAATACAAATTTTAAGGCAGTACTTTGCCGCTGCGAAGCGCGGGTATTTTGCTATAGATATATATATATATAAGATCTGTTCAAAAAGCATCCAGCCATGTAATATGGAAAATAGATACATTTATTGAAGGAGATACAAGAAACATTGTACAAGGACAATTACACCTCAGTTCCCTTCAAAGTAATCACCTTGGGACCCCACACAGCTCTCCCAGCATCTCTTCCACTGTTCAAAACACTGTGCAAAATCATTTATTGTATTTTTCTGAATTTCATCAGCCTTCTGAAATCTCTTTCCTTTCAAAGGTGGTTTTAAGTTTTGAGAAAAGCCAGAAGTCACAGGGTGCCAAATCTGGGCTGTAGGGCATCTGAGTCACCTGGGTGATTTGATGTTTCACCACTCATTGCATCGTCCCTAAAAGCCTTCTAAATAATCTGAATAGTTTCCATGGATGAATGGTCAAGTGTGATGGATGGCCATGGCCATTTCTCAGCCAGGATGCCAATGGACTGGAAGGACCAGGGGAGAGAGCATCAGTGAGGCAATACCTCCCCCGGGTCGCTAGAGGGCAGCCCTCCTGGGCGGCTGTAACACCATGGATTCCTGCAAGGCAAACTGGGAACTGGAATTTGGTACAGCTCTGTTGGGCTCCATGGGGGCCACCAGGGGGAGCTGCAGAACCCTAAAGTGGACTTCTACCACACCTGGGAGTGATTCCAGGTAACACTGATGAGCCACCTGGAGCACTCCCAGGTGCTGAATAAAAGGAGCCACCTCACTCCATTCAAGAGGAGGTAGACAAAGCTTGCCAGAGAGGAAGTGGAGGTGGAAGGACTGAACAAGAGAAGAAGAGAAGTAAAAGGCTTTGTATTGTGGTGCCTTATACTGTGCTGTGTGTTGTGTGTTGCACTTGTGTCCATGCCTGTCTGTGTTGGGTTGAGGTGGCTGTACATGCCCTGGTGGTCCACACAAGCTTAATGCAAAACTTGATGCAGATTTGTTGCTCTACTTGCTCAATTATTTTGAATGTCAAGGCCACTCAGTACACATGCTCACTCAACGGTGTCTAGTGCCCCCAGTGACTACACCAGTGAAGTTGTCATTGTTCACGCACATTCCAGTCCACTCTCCTTGGCTGCCAGGTTACATCAACGGCATGCAAACCACTCTCATTATATTAACAATGGCTGGAGTTTTTCCTGACAGACTTCATAAATATATACACATTGTGCTGTATGTTCATATACATTGGTACAGCAGAGTAGTTATGTATATTTTTACTGTATGTACTGTTTCTTGTATATATTTATGGAATCGAAGGTCTGTGAAACGGTTTGCATATTAGCTGCTGGAGATCCACAAAGGGAGAAAAAAAAATGAATCATGTATCATAAAGTAGTTTTTATTCCTGAGCTTTCAGCCCCTACCAGGAGCTTTCATCAGAGGATAATACTTAGACATGCAAGAATCAAAGGCAATATATAGCAAAATTAGGTGGGGGGATTGGTGGGGGGAGCTGGGTCTATTGGTCATAACGTTTTATTTATTATGAATATGTTCTTAAGTTTGCATATGCTGGGTTTATGTCCAAATGTCTGTTAATGGTGTTTTCGGTTGATAACCAAGATTCAGCCAGCTCTCTGGCACTTTTAATACTGGCCTTAAATCTTACTTGTACATTGTCCCAGTTGAATGTATGTCGTGTTGATTTAGTATATATATAGATCAGTGATCATGAGTCCTTCCTTCTGACGGCGTTGCGATGTTCCTGTATACGTGTTACAATTCTTTTTGATGTTTTGTCCTATGTATACCAGTGGGCAAGAACTGCATGGAATGCTGTAAACTGAGTTTCATGTTTCTGCTGTCGATTTCTTGTTTTTAGCATTGAAAAGGACAGTGCGCAGATTGTTCGAAGGCTTGTGTGCTATTCTGATACCTGATTTGGACAGGATGTGTGCTGTGCCTTCTGACACTCCGTGATGATAAGGTGTACCAGGTGGGATAGGGGGTCTGGCTCGAGTCAATTGTTTGCTGAGTTTTTTGGCGTCTTCTGTGTAGGCATTGTTTAATGAATGTCTTTGAGTATCTGTTTGAAGTGAAAAGATGGAAAAGATAGCGTCTTTCGTTTGTTTTTGTATCCTTCATATTACAATGGGTGTGGACTCTTCTGAACAGAGTTTTAATACAGCTCTGTTTATGAGTTGTTGGGTGATTGCTGGCGAAGTGTAATATCTTGTCTGCATAGCATTCCTTACGGTAAACACTAGTGGTCAGGGTGGCGTCGTTATTTATTTCAATGGAGATGTTCAGGAAGCTGATGATGTTCAATTCTTTTTCCATGGTGAATTGGATTTCAGGGAATGTTGTGTTGATGTGGTTGTAGAACTCATTCAGCAGGCCATTTTTTAATATGATGAATGTGTCGTTTACATAGTGTATCCAAATTTCGGATGTGAACTGGGATAGAGTCGCATTTTCGAATCTCTGCATTACCAGTTCCGCTAGGAGTCCTGATAACACTGATCCCATTGGCATGCCTTCTTTTTGAATGTAGTATTTGCAGTTGAAATGAAAGTGAGTTTTTTGGCAAAGTGATATTAGGTGCATTATGTCTTCAGTGGACAGCTTAGTTCTTGTCTTTATGGTGGGGTCACTATTCAGTCTCATTAATAGTGTTTCTGTGGCCAGATGAATTGGAATCATGGTATATAGTGACACAACATCAAATGAGACCATGACCTCATCCTTGGTGATAGATACATCTTTCAAGCATTGCAATGTCAGTTGTTCACCGAATATTCCAAGTCATAAGTTAAATATATATATATATTTAAATACATATTGCCACACATGTGCGCATGGGAGGCAGCTAAAGGGCTTGAGTGAAGGCAGTTTTGAGGCATGCTGGGATGTGGCAGAGTGCACTGACCCTTTTTCTCCCTTTCATGTAGACCATTCCCAGGAGATTCCACCTGGCTCTCTTGACATCACTTCCGGGACTGAGCCAATGGAAGTAGACTTTACCAGCTCCGGCCCCTCTGACGTCACGTCCGGGCTTGATCCAATGAACGAAGAACACGTGCTTGATCCTTATGACCTCACTTCCTGTCTTCTCCTTTAAAAGCCTGCCCTTTTCCCTTTTCCCTCAGTCTCGTTCTGGACTCAGTTGGATGCACATTAGTGCTGTGTATTTGTAAAAATTACTTTGCAGCCAGGATACCATATTATACGGGTGGCTGCCCCAAACCTTTATCTGTTTATGTCTCATTCTTGTGACACTGGCGTAGCCGGCAGGATGGAGAAGTCCCAGAAGAGAAGGGGACAGGACCTGCAATACACCCAGGTGGGAGCGTACCGGGGCCGAGTGTTCAGGTGGGAAGGGTGTCCCGTGGTTCGGCGAGACCCGGTGCGAGCTCCGCTCCCGGCACGCATAACTAGGCCACCTAGAGAGGTCAGGGAGTGTGTGGGTGGGGTTCACAGAGTTGGGCTGCTCCGGAGGGGGGAGGCAAAAGGGGCTTAGTATGCTCTCTTGGGGGAGAGTGCCTGCCTCCCTGTGAAACCAGAGCCCCGTTTACCAACTAGGGGTGCCCTAGACTGGCAGGTGAGTAAAATAAAAAAATGGAGGTCGGACCCAGAGCCATCAAACAAGCCTGGTCCTTCTGGACAATGGTAGGGCAGTGGCTACAGCCATTTGAAAACAAGCACTACCAAATAATAGAGCAGGTAGCTTGCTATCTGCTCCTGAAAGCACTTCCCCATGGCTTCACCCAGCCTGTCTGGGGCAAGCAGTTTAAGAACATGAAAGAGCTCATAGAGCTTCTGGAGACACAAAGGGCAGCCTCACACTCTGGGGGAGCAGAACCGTCCTTATGTCGAACTCAGCTGGGGTACGTCCCAAGACCTAGCCCCTCCCTGTACAACCCGGAGCTTGTATCGGCGTCCAGGGTGCTGCGGGCGCGCAAACAGCTTGGAGGCAAGGAGGAATGCAGGTGAAGGGTGAAGAAGGGTTGGTGTGCTCTGGTTAATCCGTTTGCGGTCCCACATACTGGCGTGGTGATCGTCAACGGACACAAGACCACAGTTTTGTTCGATTTCGGCAGCTACATTTCGATTGTTGCCCGCCGCTTTGTGCTACCGCAACAGTGGCTAAAATTTAAGACCGGTATAACCTGTGTCCACGGAGAAATCCGCTGGTACAGGTGCGCCGCTTGTGTCATCAGTTTCGGAGGATCAGTTCACAAACTCACCGTAGCGGTCCTTCCTGATCCTCCACACCGGTGATACTAGGGCGGGACTGGTCTAAAATTAAAAGCGGTGAGACACATACCACTCCCGGGATTAATTTGGGCCTCGTTATGGATGGAGATGAGCCGTCTGAAGCTGCCTCCACGCCGTGTAATCAGCCAGCAGAGAGAGACGAAGCGGCCGTCCTAGGTGATGTGGCAACTCCCGGGCCGTCGCGTGCTGACACGTCATCCACCAACGCCGCGGCAGAGCCGGAGGAAACCATGCCCATTGAGATCGGTGCAGACCCTCTCTCCCTTTTACGCTTCCAATTTAGAGAGACACCGTCCTCCTTTAAAAGGGAGCAGTTGTGTGACGACTCCCTGAAATTTGCAAAAAATGCGGTGGTCCTAGTCAACGGCCAGCGCACAGACCAGTCCATGCCACAGGGTCCTCACTTTGTGTTAGACAACGACCTTCAATGCATGATGGGCAGGAGAGAAAGGTACTGCTAGTTCCGCGTACCTTCTGGCGGCAGGTCTGTGAGCTAGCACACGGCCACCTCCTAGGTGGTCACTTGGGCACCGAGAAAACCCTGGAGCGGATCAAGCTCCGTTTTTACTGGCCAGGGATCAATGAGGAGGTTCGTCACTTGTCAACTGCGAGAAATTCCTAGAAGGGACCGTGCTCCTCTCGTTCCTATACCCTTAATTGACATTCCCTTCCACAGAATTGGGGTCGATTTGGTCGGACCCCTAGAGCCCTCAGCCCGAGGACACAAGTACATTTTAGTCCTTGTGGATTCTGTTGCGCTCAGCTACCTCTAAAGCCATCGCACCGGAATTACTAGGGGTCTTTGCACGCTTGGGTATCCCCAAGGAAGTCTTGACGAACCAAGGGACACCCTTCACCTCAGAGACGTTCAAGGAAACTGCCAAGTTACTGAAAATAAAGCATTTAAAGACTGCGGTGTATCACCCTCAAACCGACGGATTAGTGGAGAGGTTTAATCAGACTCTCAAACAAATACTGTGTAAGGTGGTCAGTGAGGATGGAAGGAGCTGGGATCAGCTCCTCCCCCTCATCCTTTTTGCCTATCGGGAAGTCCCACAAGCCTCCACGGGATTCTCCCCTTTTGAATTACTGTATGGGCGACAACCTCGGGGCATATTGGATATTCTAAAAGAATGATGGGAAGAAGAGGCTTTTCCCTCTATAAACATATTAGAGTATATCGCGCAGTTACGCGATAGATTTGGAAAGATTCGGCCTCTCCTTAAAAGTCACATGGAAGAGGCTCAAGCAGCACAGGCCCGTTACTACAACTGTGGCACGTCTCTTCGGGAGTTCCACCCGGGAGATCGGGTCATGGTCCTAGTGCCTACCTCCCACTCTAAGTTGCTTGCCCATTGGCAAGGCCCTTACGAAGTTAAGGAGAGGAAGGGACTGGTGGACTATTTGGTGAGTCAACCCAATCGTCGGCCTAAAAAGCGGGTTTATCATGTGAACCTGCTGAAACCGTGGAAGGACAGGGATCCTGATCCCTCCTCCGGCCAGCCCCGCTCACTCTTCGCTCACACACACAGCCTTAACTTCGGTGATGTCTTAAGTCCCAGACAATGGCAGGAGCTGGAAACAGTCATCCGGGCCATTTGGGAGGTAGTCAGTGAGAACCCTGGAAGGACCTCTCTGGTTGAGCACAATATTGTGACAGAGCCTGGGATTATTGTCCGAGGACGCCCGTATCGTTTTCCCGAGGCAAAAAGGGCTGAAGTGGAGCTTAAGATCAAGCGCATGCTGGAACTAGGTGTGATTGAGGAAAGTTATAGTCCCTGGTCCAGCCCCATTGTACTCGTCGGTAAGCCTGACGGGAGTTGGAAGTTCTGCAATGACTTCCGTCGGCAATCAAGTCTCCCAATTTGATGCCTATCCAATGCCACTCGTGGACGACCTCCTCGAGAGGCTTGGACAGGCTCGATATTTGACCACACTAGACATGACAAAAGGGTACTGGCAGATTCCTTTAACGCACTCCGCAAAGGAAAAAAACGCGTTTAGTACCCCTAGCGGACACTGGCAGTATCATGTTCTTCCATTTGGGTTGCACGGGGCTCCAGCAACCTTCCAGTGTCTGGTGGACAAAGTGCTCCGGCCTCATAACTCATACAGTGCTGCCTACCTGGATGACGTGGTCATCTATTCCAGCACATGGAGGGAACATCTACAGCATGTCCAAGCTGTATTGCGGACACTTGGTGAGGCCGGGCTCTGGATTAATCCCAAGAAATGCTTCTTTGGATTAAGCGAGGCCAAATATTTAGGCTACCTGGTGGGTCGGGGTACCGTAAGGCCACAGTGCTCCAAAGTTGATACCATTTTCAAATGGCCCCGTCCGCGAACCAAGCGGCAGGTCCAAGCCTTTCTCGTACTACCGCCGGTTTGTACTCCGGTTCTCGGAGAGAGCGCTGCCCTTGACTGATTTAACAAAGAAGAGGGCCCCGAACATTGTGGTATGGACTGAGAAGACAGGCGCTGCATTTGGTGACTTGAAGCAGGCCCTTATGTCCGTCACCAGTTTGATGGCACCTAACTTTTCTTTGCCATTCATTCTCCAGACGGACGCTTTGGACTCAGGCCTGGGCGCCATGCTGAGCCAAAGTGTCGATGGTGTGGAACACCCCGTCATGTTCCTGAGCCGGAAACTGTTGGACTGGGAGACCAGGTATGCAGCGGTGGAAAGGGAGGCTTTGGCGATTAAATGGGCGATTACTCAGCTTAGGTACTGCCTGTTGGGCCGGGAATTCACCCTTGTCACGGACCATGCACCTCTACAGTGGATGGCCCTGCACAAAGAGTCGAATCCACGGGTCACCTGGTGGTTTCTTGACCTACAGCCATATAAGTTTTCACTCATTCATCGCCGAGGTGCTCTCCATGCCAACGCTGATGCTCTTTCTCGGGTTCATGACCTCTCGGTTAGGGTCGCCCGATCCGACAGGTCTGGGCTGAGGGGGAGCCTTGTCACACATGTGCGCATGGGAGGCAGCTAAAGGGCTTGAGTGAAGGCAGTTCTGAGGCATGCCGGGATGTGGAAGAGTGCACTGACTCTTTTTCTCCCTTTCCTGTAGACCATTCCCGGGAGATTCCACCTGGCCCTCTTGACATCATTTCCGGGACCAAGCCAATGGAAGTAGACCACACCAGCTCCGGCCCCTCTGACGTCACGTCCGGGCTCGATCCAATGAATGAAGAACACGTGCCCGATCCTTATGACCTCACTTCCTGTCTTCCCCTTTAAAAGCCTGCCCTTTTCCCTTTTCCCTCAGTCTCGTTCTGGACTCAGTTGGATGCACATTAGTGCTTTGTATTTGATAAAAACGACTTTGCAGCCAGGATACCATATTATACGGGTGGCTGCGCCAAACCTTTATCCGTTTGTTTCATTCTTGTGACAACATATATATTGTGAACGGCACCCGGGCACAGACAGGCGGACATGTTGTTATCACACCACCACACGTTTATTTACAAAATATTTACAATTATTATGGTCACCAAGACCCCAGTCCATTGGTCACAAAGACCCAGTCACGTGCACAAAACCCCAAACACTCAAAAGTCCTGGCCACAATGCCTTTCTTCGGGCCGCCTCCACACTCCTCAATGCTTCGTCCTACCTCCACCCGACTCCAGCCCTGAATGACGGGAGACGGCCCCTTTTATGGAGGACCGGATGAGCCCCAGGTGTTCCCGGCAATCTTCTGGCCACGCCCCAGCGTGGCGGAAGTGTCGGCTGTCCTCCCGGCTGCTCCCCGGGCACCGTCCAAAGTCTTCCCCCCAGCACTTCCTGGTGTGGCAGGAGTGCTGGGGAAACAAATCCCAAGGCATTGGGGCGCCTCCTGGCGGTGGCCACGGGCCCCTACAGGGAAGAGCTTCCAAGCCCTTGACCCGTGGCTCCCAAAGCAACCCGAAGGCGAACCCCCGTGGTCCAGGCCGGGCTCTGACCCTCTTCCGGTCCCTCCTGGCGCCCCGGCCGGGTCATAGCCCCTGGCATCCCTGACAGTGCCCCACAGCCAGCGAAGACCACTCGTGGGTAAGAGCGACCCGTCCCGCGAGGGCAGCAGAGCCCCAAACGGGTCCCACTCGAGGATAGCCGGGTCCGGCCCGCACTCCTAGCAGGGACAGGGCGGAGACACAATCTGCGCACCAACCCATGGTGCATCCTGTGCCTCGCACAGGTTGTGCTCCCCTTTACCGGCACCCCGGGCCTCCTCGGTAGGCACCCCTCCGGGACCTCCACGCCCCTTTGTTCTGAGCCACTCGTTCCCCCGTTGGCTCCTCCAGCTGTGGGCGCACCTGCGCACCGACAGAAAGATCCTTCTGCAGGCGGCCCGACATCAGAGGGCTGTTCCGCCACGAAGGGCTCCTTCAACTTCGCCGGGTCCGTCCCTACAAAGAGAACACAGGGCAGAACCGCTGCCAAAGCACCCAGCTCGTGCCACGCACGGGCAGCGTTCCCCTCCAACGGCACCCGGCACTTGCCTGATCGGCACCCTCTCCGCGCTTCCGTGTCCCTCTCGATGATGGAATGTCGGCACCGCCGCTCTCTCTCCGCCCGGCCTCAGGGATTCCCTCTGCTTTCCCAGAGGGCAGCCAGCCGCACGCGTGCACCAGCACGCGTCTCACCTTATTGGAGGAATCGGCACCCAGCCTCTTAATCCTCCCTTTACTTTGGACGCCTTGGCGATATGGGGCTCCGTATTAATCAACACGAGCCCCTTTCCCGTCTGCGTCCGTAACATATCGGAGGAATCGGCACCCAGCCTCTTATTCCTCCCTTCACTCTGGGACGCCATGACGGTTTGAGACTCCTTATGGAATAAAAGGCGCTCTGTCCCGTCTGCGTCCCTATAGTGCGGCGCAAGACCGCAGCCGACTTCGAGGCGGGCGCTAGGACCCGGGGCACTTAGCAGCCCGTGTCCATTCAGCGTCCTCTCGGACTCCCCCCTCGCCGCGCATACAGCCCGCGGCGCCGCACCTCCTGTCGGAGGGCTGCTTACTCGGAACTGATCGTTAACATCACAGCCTTTTTCAACAGACCCTCCTGCATGCTGTACGGAGTCGGCTGTACTCACCGTCTCGCTGTACCTCTCCGGCTGGAGATTCCAGCGTCGCGCCCGTCCGTTGTTGATTGAACGTTCTCAGCCCGCGGCGCCTTCCTCTCCAGTTCCAGCACCTCAGCCCGGAGGGCACATAGCATCTGTAACACACGCTGCTCTGTGGGCTGAAGGACAACCGCAGCTCCGCCAAAGCAGCCGGCAAAGACAGGAAGTTAACCGGACGCTGAGCCTACCTGTCTGTCAGCCTCCGGACGCCGCCACTTCCTGTGGGCCTTTTCCTCCGGCCCAATCGGGTCTTCCCCCTGCCCGTGATGGACATTCGTTGGTCCGCCTCTCTGCAGTCATCGGCGGGTACACAAGACACACCGCCCAATCGCGTGCCTGTCAGGGGAGGGACTTCTGGTCGCTGCCATCTTGGCTCCCCTTCTGCGCGGCGACATGCTTGCCGGCAGCCTTGTTGTTGCCGGCACCTTTTGAGCTGCAGCGTCTCCTCCTCCGCAGCCCTCGCGGCTGCCGCTGTGCTGCCGGAGCCCGCGCAGACCGGCATCGCCTGCCACTGACGTGGATCCGGGAAGCCCCTGTCTGCAACAAAGAAAACACGCCCGGCCCCCATGGGCCGGCTGCCGCTAGGCAGGGAACTCACCTCCCCGGACTCGTCAAACCGAGGACACCTCCTCGGCGTGGCCTTTCTTGGCGCCATGCCGTCCCGGCGCCTCCAGCAGCGGCGCGCGTTGGAGACCGCTGCACTCATTGTAGGCATGCCGCCTCCCCGCATCAGGGAATAACGGCCTCCTGCGGACCCCTGGCGGTCCGTGGGGTTCCTTTACCCGCTGGGCTGTGTGCACGCAGCACCAGCGTACGTGGGTGGGGTCCCTGCTGCACCGGGCCGCCCACAACAATATTTTGTTGATCAGGTCTCCGCCTTGAAACAGGCGGAGCATCCTGCCGACTACGCCAGATGTGAACGGCACCCGGGCACAGACAGGCGGACATGTTGTTATCACACCACCACACGTTTATTTACAAAATATTTACAATTATTATGGTCACCAAGACCCCAGTCCATTGGTCACAAAGACCCAGTCACGTGCACAAAACCCCAAACACTCAAAAGTCCTGGCCACAATGCCTTTCTTCGGGCCGCCTCCACACTCCTCCAATGCTTCGTCCTACCTCCACCCGACTCCAGCCCTGAATGACGGGAGACGGCCCCTTTTATGGAGGACCCGGATGAGCCCCAGGTGTTCCGGCAATCTTCTGGCCACGCCCAGCGTGGCGGAAGTGTCGGCTGTCCTCCCGGCTGCTCCCCGGGCACCGTCCAAAGTCTTCCCCCCAGCACTTCCTGGTGTGGCAGGAGTGCTGGGGAAACAAATCCCAAGGCATTGGGGCCTCCTGGCGGTGGCCACGGGCCCCTACAGGGAAGAGCTTCCAAGCCCTTGACCCGTGGCTCCCAAAGCAACCCGAAGGCGAACCCCACGGTCCAGGCGGGCTCTGACCCTCTTCCGGTCCCTCCTGGCGTCCCGGCCGGGTCATAGCCCCTGGCATCCCTGACAATATACACATTGTGCTGTATGTACATATGCAGTACATTGGCACAGCAGAGTAGTTATGTATATTTTTACTGTATGTACTGTTTCTTGTGTGATATTGTATATATTCATTGCAGGTATTGTTATGCATGTATGTTCACATATACTGTAAAAACCTTACATATGAAATGCATGTACTGTATACTGGAACTGTATGTTTGCATGTATTGTATGTACATTTGTATGTATGTACTGTATGTATTGCATGTATACCTGTAGATATTACTGCATTAATTTACTGTGTGTACTGTGCTCTGCGTACTGTATCTATGTATAATGAGGGAAAAGCCTGTTTTTCAGGGTCTGATTACAGGGAGACACAGGGACGGCATTGAGGAAACTGTTCCCATTTACCAAACTGGCTCTCATCTCTCCTTGTGTGCTTGATAAAGTAACACAAAAATATACAAGGATACACTAAAATATAAAAAAATGAAGTTACATTAATTATGGAATTCCATTTCTGGAAAAAAATTAAATAAATAAAATGGCAATTATGAAATAATTAGAATAGAATAAGAAGTACAGTGATATATATATGAGTCATTCAATTGTGAAAAATGTATAATTTAATAAAAGTAATTTAAATATTATTATATAATATCATTATTTTATTTTTTTCAACAATGTAGTAACACAGCATTTAATTATTGCAGATTTAATTTCAAAAAAGCATTGTTTTTTTTTTAGTAATGCAGCTTTTCCAAATGGCACATTTCCGAATGGCAGCAGTATTTCCTTCAGATTGCCTCTTTTCATGATGATTTCATTACTTGTCAATCAAGACCAACAGGCTGAATCTCATCTAATTGGGTAATTCTTCCTGTTCATTATGTTTGTGTCATTGTAGACAGCAGGCTACCAAAGATTTTAGTGCTGCTTACATTCAAACTGGCAAAACATTGAGAAGTAAGAATTGGGATAGTTTTCCAGAGGAAATCAGTATATAATAATATATCATAATGTACCAAGCAATGGGCACATTTATTAAATGGTAATAAATTGTACTTTAAAAGACTAACAACCTAGTTGCACGTTTCTGGATTAAGGCTGAGCTATCTTCTGCATCAAACCTACACTAGCATCAAAAGCAGTTTATATATGGCAGTGACTGTAGCACTTAACAAAAGCGGATGATTTATTTAAATGCAGGCAGTTTTTGCCCTCCAGGATCACCGCTCCTCTTGCTACACATTTTTTTTTGTGGGTGAACATACAGTATTTGTTCCTAATACTTTCCCACATTTTCATGCAATTGCTCACTTTCAAACCGATGTTAGCCGATGTTTCATGCCACGAACTGACTGCCATGTGATTGATTTTGTAGTGTTGTGATGAGGTGTCACATGAATGTGCATATTTTCTAACTTCTTCAACAAGTCTTTTCTCAGTCTGCTTCATGTTTACTTCAGAATTATGGAAGACAAGCGTAAATGGATTCCAGTTACCAAACTGGCCAATCAGAGTTGTAGGAGTCTGAGTGGGGTCTGTGTAGGGTCAACATCAACAATACAAGTAGTCACATTTTTGAGGAGGTGCACATCAGGCTATGCCATATGCTATGAATGCCACATGGTAGGTTCAATGCAGAAGTATAAACCAGCCTTAACAATCCATGAGAAGCAACTCATAAATGAAGAAACACGCACTGAGGACAAGACATTGCTAGTCTAGTGCTGCTCCTGTTCCTTACCACAATACGGCTGATATCTTTGATCGTCTATTTTCACTATTGCTTCCCCACTCACTTTCACTGTCCAATATCCACATCTGCTGCATGGGGCTGCTGTTTATCCTCTCTCTGAAAGTCTCTACCTATTTTCATGAATGTTCTAAAGGCCCATAGAATACAGGGAATCCTTCTCCCTTTCTAACGGGTTACTGTCACTCAAGCATTTAAACCATCAATTTGCTGTTGCTATTTTAAGATGAATTGACAATATGTTGAGAATGTTCATATGAACCTCAAAATATTCACATTGAAGAAGAGGTCCTAGAGAGTCTGAGGTCTATTGAGCACCATGTCCATACAGAAGGTTATCTGGAAGCATGTCACCTGGAATTTCTACCTGCGGATGGTCTATGTGATGTCTTCATGGGCGCCGTTTGTACTCAATCAGTCTTAAACTACTAACGACTTCTTTATCAATATTTTGAAGAGCACTTATCTGTTTGAGGCATTTGCAATATATCATCAGTTTGTCTCAAAATTGGATTATGTGTTAAAATAACTCTTTGTGTTTCATCTGTAAAACTAGCTAGTAGTGCCAAAAATCAACACAAAGGATTAACCAAAAGGACTAGCTTTAGCCATTTAGTCTTTGTCTTGATTAATAAGTGACAAAACCTTCATGTAAAGAGTCATTCTGAAATAAGTAGCAGTGGCCGTAAAGAAGCCATTCAGATACAGTATGTGCTGTACATTAAAGTCACATTGTTAAATAAAAACAGTTTTTACTAATAAGGCAATTTTGAAATTAAACCTGCAATAATTAAATGTAAGGCAAGTACATTATTGAACTAAAATAAAATAATGACATATTTAACAAAGGATCCAGTGCCAAAGAGGTGTCCTGGTCGGGCATGGGTCCCAGCCTACCACCACTGTGCCCCTCTGTCAGCTGAGCTCCGTTGGGCACAGTGGCTCGTCCCATGAGGGCTATTCTCCTCCAGGATGGGGAGTCAGCATCCTTTGGTCCACGGCTCCATCCTGAAATGAAAAACACAGACCAGGAGGTATTGCCCCGATGCCAGCGTCCTCCATGGACAAGACCTCCAGCCGTGGCAACACATTACATTTAATAATTATGTGAGTACATGTCAAGTACATTTGTGGACTGAAGGGCATGTCCTACTCCTATTGGTTTTGACCAGAGAGGGCCCAATTTAGAAACTAAATAATTTTATTCATTTATTTTCTATCCCTGCTTATTCCAATAAAGGCTCCATCCTGCCATCATTAGATAAATCTATAAACCTATTCGGAAGGCAAATCAATGGCGCCTTCTTCTGGGTTCCCACAAACCTAGTTTCCATTCTGGAGACCCCAAGGGTGTCCATTGGAATGGACAATGACCCTGATACCAGCAGTTCCTAGAAACACCCCTGTGCATGGCCCCCTGATTCTTTTACTTAATACATGCCCCTCAAACAAAACCTCCCTGAAATCAATTCTGCAAGGGTGGGCTGCCTGCACTGGTGAAGATAAAAAAAACAGCAATAATAAATAAGTTACTTCAATATGTTAAAGAGCCAAGAATAAAACCTGCAGACATCTGGTTTCCTTCTTTATCTCTCCTGCCAGCTCAGCACATCTTCCTCCCTTATCTCTCCAGCTCATCCTTCTCAGGTCTTCTCAGCCAAATGCAGACACCGACAACTGCAGTCCATCCCTCCAGCTCTCATCCCAGCCACCTCTCAGTCAGTACCAGTATGAGGTTGGGTTCGGAGCTCCATCGTCCTGCCGCCTGATGTCAGCTCAACAGGACACCCGCTCTTCTGGAATGTTCAGGGAAGAAACCCACCCCTGGAGTGCTGCTCCTCTCACTCCCTTGCGGGCCCACTGACCGTTCTGCCTCCTCATCACTGCATTAGCTCACACTCCTGATTCTTTCTCATGCTTTGGTTTTTTTTGCAGCCTCCCCCTCTAACCTACTTAGACTCTTTTTATTCTATTTTTGGGTGCAGGTGTCTTGATTATATCCTGCTTAGTATCATTGTGGATATTGGCCCAACAAATCGTTCCTTCACGTGCAATCGTGATTAGTTATCCTCTTTATCAGCCACTCTGAGGCAGCACAGCTTTATTGCCGCATGCACCAACACCCAGGGAGCCTGAGCGGACTCATTTTATTTAAAATGTCATGCACTGCCACAGACCCCTAGATGTGCAGGCAGTATCTAAGTTGAAATGAGCAGTTTGGGAAAAGGAAATTCTGATTGGAAGGGGTGGACATGAGGGAAAGGAAAGAGGTTTTAAGAGAGGTAGAGGTATGGGGTGCCAGGATTAAGAGTGAGGAGACTGAAGGTCACAGACAGTGGTGACAAGTGAAGCGTAACAGTCAAAGTAATCCATATTGGCTGACCTAGGCAAGTCAGCTAGGCAGTAATATGTGTCTGTTTTTGTGTTAGAGGTGTGCTCTTGTATCCCAAGAAGCAGAGCTAATCACAGGGCTCCATTTATACAGAATCTAAAAGAGCACTAAAATCACAAGGGGGCATCAGCGGTGAGTCCTCTTGTTTATTATTTATACTGATTGCTGTATTACAATAAAACTCCCAATCAATTAAAGAGGTACTGAGGGACACTGAAAAATACAAGTTTACGCTTATTTTCTAGTGAAGCAGTGTTTTCATAATGTACCTTGTAACTGTACGAATTTTGAAAAAACAAAACAGCACCATGTTGATGTCTGTCTGTCTGTCGGTTTGTCACTTCCTCATGGACCTCCTCATGCTTGCTTGTCTATTTTCCCCTGTTAATGTCAGTGTTGTGTGAAATATTACGTGTAAATGGCTGAATTGTTTTTAACAACTCATTATCAATTATCTTCAATGCTACTTATAATAAATGTATGTACTTTGATGTGAATTACTTTTTAAAATTATGTGCCATAGCATTCAATGCTATATAAGTTCAAACCCCTTTAATTCAGTTAAAGGTCATGGCATGGGGGAGAAGGCACAAGACAGGGGCCAACTTCAGATGGGATGCCAACCCATTGTAGGGATTGCTCATTTTAGATTAACCTAACACACACATGTTTGAAGCTGGGGTCAAAGGAGCAGAAGCCATTCTAGAAGCACAAAGTAGGAACTTGTTAAGACAGCAGTACATACCATGGCACACTGGTGCACATGGCACACTCACTTTACAGTCGTCAAATAAGCTAACATGCCCGCCATGCCAGTCGGTATACTGTGCATATGCGCACTGTGCATGATAAGCAATTTAATCTGAAATACATTTTATATATTTAATACATTAATACATACTCTCTGTCGTATTACTAGGAAATGCTGGTCACTAGATCCTCTGCCCCTGAATTCTATCCTGATTATTACAGAATACTAAATCTCCATAAGCTGTTGATTTAACACACTGTGCCATTGATTACCTCCAGACCCTCCGGCACTTGTGCTCCACTGTTTTGTAGAGTTTTCACAGTTAATATTTGGGCATTTAAATATTTAGGTAATTATACTCCCCAGTACTACTGTATAGTATCTAAACTTACTTTCTGACATTATAAAAAAATGCATAATGATATATAATGACACTATTACTTTTCAAGTATTGTATGGAAAACAGATTTTTGAGGTAAGCTAATTATACCCACCTAAGCAAGGTGTCAGGGAGTGACGACAGATTGCATGTTGATTGGCACATGCAAGTAAGAATATCTCTGTACCCTGTACATGTCACTTTAATGACCCTTTGAACCTTTAAACTTATTAGCGTACAGATTAAAACCTACCCAGCCTTGAGAAGAATGTGCAACCCCCATACAGAGAGTAATTGGGATCAGATTCAAATCAAGAATTCAGCAGTTGTGGGACAACAGGACTAACTGGTGTGTCACTACGCCATCCATATTTTTTAAAAGTGCCAAAAAAAATAAAGCAACATAAATGAGAGGCTAGTGTATGTCTGTTGATGATAAGGAGCCAACTTGCCAAAAGTGACTTTAAAATGAGCTTTTTGCCTGCATGAATGAGATCATCAGATGACTGTTCCTAATGTAGCGTACACTCAGTTTTATTGCAGGAAGTAAGGAAATGAATCTCCATTTATGTCACTTTGATCTGATCCATGCTCTGCTCCTCAAGCTCTTTTAAAACTCATTCACTCCGGGGAGAAAAAAAAGAAAATCTTTTAATTAGAATAGTTGGACCAGTAGGCCATCAAACTGTCAGCTGATACTTAACATAATGTCACATAATGATACTTACAGTTTAATGTCTCAGTGTATATAATGGTTGGGGTTGGGCAAGTCACATACTGACCTGGAGGGAGGCCATACTGCACTAGGTGGGCAAGTCCTCCACTATGTGAGGCTTTCTTAAAAAATTGAATGGGGGCAATGCTGGAGCCTTTCAGTCATTAGAATTACTGTAATTGTATAGTATAGTACCTTTCTTAAACATCCACTAATGTAATTTACTATTGTACTGTATATTTTATCCTAAATACTTATAATATAGTACCTCACATATCTTATCTATTAAATACCACCTTTCATTAGAACAATCTGGATGAGAACAGACCATTCAGTCCAACAAAGCTCACCAGTCCTATCCACTTGATTCTTACAAAACAGCATCAAGTCGAATTTTGAAGGTCCCTAATGTCATACTGTCTGCTACAGCCATGCTGAATAATTAATTTAAAATTATTTATTCGCTGGAAAGGAGAAAGAAAATATTAACTTTGATATATGTGGGACTACTTGTTAAGATTCTGTCAATTTTTATAGATAGAAAGCAGACACATTTTATTTTATACAGTACCTTTTTTTTGCAAGGACCGTCCAAAGACATTCTACAAGTACAGATCTGTAGCAAAACTATTTACTGGTGTTTGTTTACTGCTAAGCGTCACAGAGTGAGTTGGACATGAAAATGAAACCTGCTACCTTGTGGTTTAGAGGCCTGATCCTTAACCACCACATCACTACAAGCCTGTGAAGATGAAGATGGGACAAGGGCAGAGTATTATTGTGTTAAAGACAAACAACAACAACAACATTTATTTATATAGCACCTTTTCATACAAACAATGTAGATCAAAGTACTTTACATGATTAAGAGAGAGAAAAAAGACAAAGTAAGAATTAAAATCAGAGAACACTAATTAACATAGAATAAAAGTAAGGTCCGATGGCCAAGGAGGACAGAAAAAAACTCCAGACGGCTTTAGAAAAATAAAATCTGCAGGGGTTCCAGGCCACAAGACAGCCCAGCCCCCTCTAGGTATTCTACCTAACATAAATGACCTCAATCAGTCCGCATTGTATTCAGGGTTCTCATGGAAGGACTTGATGATGGCGGTCACATGGACTTCTGGCCTTTAATCCATCAATGTAGGGACATCATGGTGCTTTGATCAGGTGGTGAAGGTGCAGGTTGCCACCACAGAAAACTGGAAAAAGAACAGAAGAGAGAGTAGGGGTTAGTACAGATTTTGGAGCAACCATGAATAGTAATGATAATTAATTGAATATGCAGAGCATCAGGATTGAATTAAAATAAACTTATGAGAAAGCCATGTTAAAGTAATGTGTTTTCAGTAGTTTTTTAAAGTACTCCACCGTATCAGCCTGGCAAATTCGTATTGGCAGGCTATTCCAGATTTTAGGTGCATAACAGCAGAAGGCCGCCTCACCATTTCTTTTAAGTTTAGCTCTTGGAATTCTAAGCAGACACTCATTTGAGGATCTAAGGTTAAGATTTGGAATATAAGATGTCAGACACTCCAATATATAAGATGGGGCGAGATTATTTAAGGCTTTGTAAACCATAAGCAGTATTTTAAAGTCAATTCTGAATGACACAGGTAACCAGTGTAGTGACATCAAAACTGGGGTGATGTGCTCGGATTTTCTTTTCCTAGTTAGGATTCTAGCAGCTGCATTCTGCACTCGTTGCAATTGATTTATGTCTTTTTTGGGTAGTCCTGAGAGGAGTGCGTTACAGTAATCTAGTCGACTGAAAACAAAAGCGTGAACTAATTACTCAGCATCTTTCAATGATATAAGAGGTCTAACTTTTGTTATATTTCTTAAGTGAAAAAATGCTGTCCTAGTGATCTGATTAATATGAGATTTAAAATTCAGGTCACAGTCAACAGTTACCCCTAAATTATTTACCTCTGTCTTGACTTTTAATCCTAATGCATCAAGTTTATTTCTAATAACCTCATTATATTCATTATTTCCAATCACAAACAGGTTATGCATCAACCATCAGCCAATCAGAATCAAAATTGAATGCATTGAAAGATCAGTCTTCTATAACGGGTAGACAAAGGTGCAGAAACTTCAAGGAAGGGAGCCACATTGCAGCTGAAAGGCTGGTAATGCAGCGCTGGAAATATCAAGAAGAGAGATATCAGACTAGGGAGTGTAAAACAAAGATGGTATGTAACACAGAGTGCCTCCAGGCACTTTGACACATTCTGTTATGTGCAGAAATTGTTTACATTCACTTAATATCCCAGAATGACACACTGAAAACAGTATTTTAGGAATTCATTTAAAATAAAAAAACCTAAAATATCATATTGACACAAGTATTCAGATCCTTTACTATGACACTTGAATTATGGCTCAGTTGCATTCCATTCTTTTGATCATCATTGTGATGCTTCTGCACCTTGTTTGATGTCCACCTATGGATTAATTTCAATTGTTTGCACATGAACAGGAAAGGCACACACCAGTCTATTGAAGGTCCTACAGATGACTGTGTGTATCAGAGCAAAAAACAACCCATGAGGTTGAAGGAAGTGCCTGCAGAGCTCAAAGAGGGACAACTCTGGGAAAAGGTCCGGTTTGGCCCAGCCAGAGCCCAGACTGGAACACAACTGAACATCTCTGGAGAGATCTGAAAATAGATGTCCACAGACCAGTCTCCATCCATTCTGACAAAGCCTGAGAGCATCTTCAGACAGAACAGAATGAACTCCCTAAATCCAGATGTGTCATGCTTGGTGCATCAAACCCAAGAAGATTCCAAGATGTACCTAGGAAAGTTTCTGATCACTTGTGTCAATGGGATATTTCAGTTTTTTATTTGTAATAAATTTGCAAAAACATTTTAGTTATGATGAGCAATTGAATTCATCTGTGATGAAGTGTCATGGCAAATGGTCAGAATACTTGTGCCAATGGTATATTTTAGTTTTTAATATTCAATAAATTCCTAAGATCGTGTTTTCACTTTGTCATGCTGGGGTATTGAGTGTGGTTTATTGTGAGAAAAAATGAATTTACACAATTTTAACATAATGCTGCAACATATCAAAATGTGTAAAAAGTAAAGGGGTCTAGAGATGACCAAGATGGAGAATAGGAAGTAACACACAAACAGCACGAATCAGTGGAACAACCAGAGGAAAAAGGAGATAATGTATTGTTATCAAGTCAAGAAGAAGCAAATAGTTTTGGAAGGCAAGAAACAAAGATGAATGGAACTGAGGTGAAACAAGATATGAAAGAAAAAGACAACAGAGAAGAGGAAAGAGAAAACAGAAGAGATAAAATCATTGACTGTGATTATTTAATCATTGACAGGTAGAGGAAGAATGTAGTGGAAAAAGCTGGCATATGACGGAGGATGAAATAAATAAATAAAAAGTGATTTGGCAAGGGGATAATGCAGAGAATGATGTAAATGTAGAAAACCAATGAAAGGGAAAGAAAGAAACTAACAAAATCATAAATGTTCTAAAATAATGGCACAGTGATGAAATGGTTGGCACTGCTGCCTTCTGGATTCATGGTCCTAGGTTTAAACCCCATGCCCAGTCAATGTCTGTATGGAGTTTATGCTGTATATTCATCATGAAGATGTA
The DNA here is from genome assembly GCF_016835505.1 of Polypterus senegalus. Classification (NCBI taxonomy): domain Eukaryota; kingdom Metazoa; phylum Chordata; class Cladistia; order Polypteriformes; family Polypteridae; genus Polypterus; species Polypterus senegalus. Next base: position 63,309,565 of record NC_053155.1, read on the forward strand.
AGGTTCATTGGTCATGTGTGAGAGTGGGTCCTGTGATGGAGTGGGGTCTGGTCTGGGGTTGGTTCTCGCCTTATGCCTAAACAAGTTTTGGAATGACAATGCCATGAATTGGACTAACAGGTTCGCAAATGTTTTGTTGTAATAAAGGTTGTGAAAATGTTAGCTTTAATTACTGTGGGACCGTACTAAAAAAAACTTGCAGTGTCTTGTGACAAACATCTAGTATATTAGAACAGAAGGGAAAGTTAAAATGATCCTTTGCAGTATCTGTGCAAAACAAGACTTAAATTATAAAAATGAGAAAGAAGATACAAAATTGAGAGTATTCCTAAGGTGACTGAAAATAATAGCAAATTAATGCGTAAGGAAGTAAGAATCTGAAATGAATCAATACTGTCCAATAACAGAAAATGAATAAGACAAGATGTCAATTTGAAATATCAAAAGTTGGCAAGCTAAGTGGTGGGGAGGGCATACATACAGAAAGTAATGGGGAGCTATGGAGATGAGAAGGTAAAGAAATAAAGATTTCAATTCAGTTTATTCTTTTAAAGTGTACTTCTACTTACAAGCCCAGCACAGTATACACTTATAAATAGAGATACTACATGAAGAAAAATAAATAATGTTGAAATGAAAACATTGAAAAGTCATTCAATGCGTGTACAAAAATGATACTTAGATACAGGGTGGCTTGAAATTCAAATTCCAGCAGTCTTGGGTGATCTGAGTTTTGAAAAGAATTATTCTGTAGACAAATGATGACAATTACATTCGAAGAGGAGATGCCTGAAAGCAAATCATTCACATGTGGCTTCAGCTTGGATTTTAATGCTGAGCTTGATGGAGCTTCTCTGATGTTGGTAAGTAGATCACTCCATAGTTTGAGTGCCCTGAAGCCAAAGCCAAAGCCTCTGCATATCACACAACTTAAACTCATTCTCTGAAAAGTTAAGGACGCCTGTCTCTTGAGACCACAAAGTACACCCTGGAGTACAGGCAATAATAAAGTGTGTAAGGTAAGAGAGCTAAACAACTTTGTATGTAAGACGGAGGATTTTAAAATCAGCTGTTGTCAAGTCATAAATTAGGAGGAATTATAAGTCACAATTCTTATTTCAAGTTATGATTCTTGTTGCTATGTTTTGAATTAACTCTAAAGATGTATGTGAATGATGTGAATAGCCTGACTGTAAAATTTTACATTAGTCAGCTGCTTCACAGGGTTACCACTCAATAAAATAAAACAAATAATCAGAGATCCTCTATTTTATATCAATAAAGCAGTTAATTAGTGATTTAATTGTAACATTATTTGTTCAGGGGCAACTGGGTGACAGACAACTCGGTGAAAGACAATTCGCTGAAAAGACAACTGGGCAACAGACAACTCAGCAAAAAGGCAAGCTCGGCGAAAGACAACTTGCCAACATCCTTTACCAGTTAGGTAATAGTTAGGTTCAAAGAGATTTTTTAATGATATTTAAATGACAACGTAGGGTGCCATAAAATCTACAGAATCACCCACTTTATGAGAGTCACAATACTTTGAGAGTAAGGATATTCCTTATGCCGTACTTGCAGGTCACCTTTTGTATTCTAAATAACGTTATCATACGATTACAATCAATACAATTTATACAGTATAAAGGATTAGCAATTTTGGCTGCAGAAGATAATGTAAGAGTTTGTTCCATCTGCAGAATAAAGTCCGTTCGTCAATTATATCAATTTTGTTTTCAACATTTTAAATCACGTTTGTCATTTAAATATAATTAAGAATCTCTTTGAAATTATTACCTAACTGGTGAAGAATGTCACTGAGTTGTCTTTCGCCGAGTTGTCTTTTCACCGAGTTGTCTTTTCATCGAGTTGTCTTTTCGCCGAGTTGACTGTCGCCCAGTTGCCACCAAACCAAAATTATTATTTGGTTTAAATGGTAAATACAGATGAGTGTCATAAACATATACTGTACATGAAAGTTAATATTGCATGCCAAATTACATCTAAGAGGAACATTTATAGAGAAAAGAGCACTGGTCTCAGTAACATATGTTGAGGGACACCATGTTTAACTGCGAGCTATCTTTACATGTACACAAATGCTAAGAATGATTTTAAAATCAGGAAATAAACCAACAAAGAATAGCTCCTGATAGGTAAACTAAATTTTTAAGCCCCAAATGATGCGAAAAGCCATGTCAAAAGCAGTACTAACTCTAAAGAAAAGTTTAATGGTGGCAGATCCACATTAGTGGAGATTGAGATAACATCAACAATGCGAGTTACAGTAATTTATGTGCAGTGACCAAGATAAACACTTTAATTTTTAGGTTAATATTCAAGTTGTATGTGTACAATTCACTGTACAACATGTTATAAATTAGTCTATAATTCTTAATAGTATTTGGATCTGAACTGAATTCCATTTGGTGAATTTGCTAATTATGTTAAGTGTTGGTTGTGCAACTCCCACAAATGCACTTTTCAATAAGCTACTTAATATTTTGGTCTTAAGTACAAAAAGCAGATTTCATTTTAAGAAATGGATGCAAAATCTCCTATTTTATGATTAATTTAAACATTTAGTAATGTGGTAGGTGCAAGGGGAGACATGATATGACACCATGATTCTATATTTGGAAGCTGGCTGCTCTGTCTATAATTTTATGTTATTTAGTTAATTATTCAATACATACATAAAGTTATTCATATAAATATTAAGTAATTTATGTCAGTCATTTTAGATTTCTTATTTGTAAAGTTAGTAAAACGTCATGGTAATTAATATTTGCAAAAATTAATCGTGAAAAGTAATCAGTGCACGAGGAGACTGAAAATGTTTTAAAATTATTTTTTATTAATTTTTTAATATTTTATGCTGTTTTCATTGATATTTTTGTTCACATACTGGGTTTTCAAGTATAAGCAATTCAAATATGACATCAGTCTCCACCGCCGTTTGGTTTTGATGTAGGAACACAGACATTTTGTTAATCCCATGGTCCCAGACATCATTGAAGAAGTGGGTAAAATGTTGTCTGTGATGGACTTTCGTCATGCAAGTTTATGGATATTACAACCTTCTTGCTAAAATAATTCTTGTTTAATGTCTTTTTGCTCATTTATTCTAACAATGGTTCTTGCTTCATACTTAAGCTTAAACAAACAAATTATTTAACTTTTCTATAACATCTCTACTTCAGGTTCTACTCCTAAAATTGTTAGTGATGTTCCCCTAGCACAACAGATATACTGTATACATACTTCATCTTTGTTGATCTCTATTTACTGTCTAATGTACAGCTTTCTAAATTAAAACAATATGTTTTACTATCAATTGATAATGTCAAAAATCTTAAAATATTACTATTATTTAAATGTCTCATAGTTTTGGATGTACTACTACTTTTACTTTTCTTACATGTATGTCCAACCAACATGCAACATGTACTCTCTGGAGCCATGATAAACATTCTTAATACAAGAATGTATTAAAATACACAACTGCAGTTTTTATAATAAAAAACACGAATCAGCTTACATGACGTACTTCTTACTCCTCTAAATCATTATCAATGGAAGAAACAAATTAAAGGTAATCAAATAAACATTTGAAATAGTTTGGCTAAAAGAAGAGATAATCACATTATAGTGGCAACTTGAGTGGTCAAAATTTAAGAGAAAGTATGAGTATGAGACTGAGTGGGACCTTACACAGTTTAGTCAAGCCCCACAAAATCAGTCATGATGAGAAAACTTTTACGATGGAAGTGGCATTTATTTCTGTATGAATATTAAATTTACCCAATAAAAATATTACTTTAACTCAATTAATACCTAAATTGAATAAAAAGTAGCTAAAGTCACTTAAGAATGAGGCATAAGGAGCAGGAAGTCTGCAAATTAGAAATACAACTACATTTAATAAATTTTGAATGTCTCGCATTAGAATGTCAAAGGCTGTGATAGTGTAGATCTTTTGGTGATATTCGAAGTACAACAGTAAAAGTTTATCCAAGTCTGCCTCCTTGGCCTCAAATTTGTGACTTCTGGAGATAGTGAAACCCATCAGGAAAGGCCTCAACTAAAGGAGTATTATCTGTATTTGTAAGCAACCTTTTGTGCTCTAAATATTGTCACAAACTATAGTTGCATTATTCTCTATCAAAAGCATATTTAATAGAAAACATTTTAAAATGCTTTGATATGATAAAGACTTTTCTCAGCTGAGTCTTTAAAATGCAACCAACTATTTACACATTTACTCCTACTGGAAGTTTCACAGAAATGCAAGGAAATGAAGAAAGAGGGACAAAGAAATAGAGTAATAATTCTTCTTCTTTTGGCTGGTCCCATTAGGGGTCGCCACAGCGGATCATCTTTTTCCATATCTTTCTGTCCTTTGCATCTTGTTCTATCACACCCATCACCTGCATGTCCTCTCTCACCACATCCATAAACCTTCGCTTAGGCCTTCCTCTTTTCTTCTTCCCTGGTAGCTCTATCCTTAGCATCCTTTTCCCAATATACCCAGCATCTCTCATCTGTACATGTACAAACCAACGTAATCTTGCCTCTCTGACTTTGTCTCCCAACCGTCCAACTTGAGCTGACCCTCTAATGTACTAATTTCTAAGCCTGTTCATCCTCGTCACACCCAATGCAAATCTTAGCATCTTTAACTCTGCTACATCCAGCTCTGTCTCCTGCTTTCTGGTCAGTGCCACTGTCTCTTACCCATATAACATAGCTGGTCTCACTATCATCCTGTAGACCTTCCCTTTCCCTCTTGCTAATACCCATCTGTCAAAAATTACTCCTGACACTCTTCTCCACCTATTCCACCCTGCCTGCACTCTTTTTCGCCTCTCTTCCAAAATCCCCATTACTCTACTGTTGATCCCAAGTATTTAAACTTATCCACCTTCGCCATCTCTACTTCCTGCATCCTCACCATTCCGCTGACCTCCCTCTCATTTACGCACATGTATTCTGTCTTGTTCCTACTGACCTTCATTCCTATCCTCTCTCTCCATTCTCCACCCCTCTATGGTCTCCTCAACCTGCTCCCTACTATCACTACAGATCACCATTGCATCAGCAAAAATAATAGTCCATCACCATTGCAAATAAGAAAGGGCTCAGAGCTGATCCTTGATGTAATCCCACCTCCACGTTGAATGCATCCATCGCTCCTACCGCAGACCTCACCACTATCACACTTCCCTCGTACATATCTTATACAACTCTTATGTACTTCTGTGCCACTTCCGACTTCCTTATACAATACCACAGCTCCTCTCGAGGCACCCTGTCATATGCTTTCTCAAGGTCCACAAAGATGCAGTGCAACTCCTTCTGGCCTTCTCTAATCTTCTCCATCAATATCCTCAGAGCAAACATTGCATCTGTGGTGCTCTTTCTTGGCATGAAACCATACTGCTGCTCACTAATCATTACCTCACTTCTTAACCTAGCTTCCACTACTCTTTCCCATAACTTCATGCTGTGGCTCATCAATTTTATTCTCCTGTAGTTACTGCAGTCCTGCACATCCCCATTATTCTTAAATATCGATATCAGTACACTTCTTCTCCACTCCTAAGAAATCCCCTGACTTTCCAAGATTCGATTAAACAATCTGGTTAAAAACTCCACTGCCATCTCTCCTAAACACCTCCATGCTTCCACAGGTATGCCATCTGGACCAATGGCCTTTCCATCTTTCATCCTCTTCATAGCTGTCCTTACTTCCCCCTTTGCTTATCCGTTGCACTTCCTGATTCAATATATCCACATCATCCAGCCACTTCTTTCTCTCTCTCGTTCTCTTCATTCATCAGCCACTCAAAGTACTCTTTCCATCTGCTCAACACACTCTCCTCGCTTGTGAGTACGTTTCCATCTTTATCTTTTATCACCCTAACCTGCTGCACATCTTTCCCAGGTCGGTCCCTCTGTCTAGCCAATCAGTACAGGTCCTTTTCTTCCTCCTTAGTGTCCAACCTCTCATATAACTCATCATACACCTTTTCTTTAGCCTTCACCACCACTCTCTTCACCATGCACCTTATCTCCTTGTACTCTTGTCTACTTTGTGCATCTCTCTGACTTTCCCACTTCTTCTTTGCCATCCTCTTCCTCTGTATACTCTCCTGTATTTCCTCATTCTACCACGTTTCCTTTTCCTCCTTCCTCTTTCCAGATGTCACTCCAAGCATCCTTCTTGCTGTCACCCTTACTACATCTGCTGTAGTTTCCCAGCTGTCTGGTAACTCTTCACTGCCACCCAATGCCTGTCTTACCTCCTCCCAAAACTTAACCTTGCAGTCTTCCTTTTTCAACTTCCATCATTTGATCCTTGGCTCTGCCCTCACTCTCTTCCTCTTTATGATCGCCAACGTCATCCTACAGACCACCATCCTATGCTGCTTAACTACACTTTCCCCAGCCACCACTTTGCAGTCTTCAATCTCCTTCAGATCAACTCTTCTGCATAGGATGTAATCTACCTGTGTGCATCTTCCTCCACTCGTGTACGTCACCCTATGTTCCTCCCTCTTCTTAAAATATGTATTCACCACAGCCAGGTCCATCCTTTTGGCAAAATCCACTACCCGCTGACCTTTTTCATTCCTCTCCTTGACACCATGCCTACCCATCACCTCCTTGTCTCCACTGTTCCCTTCAACAACATACCCATTGAAATCCGCTCCAATCACCACTTTCTGTCCCTTAGGTACACTGTTTATCACTTCATCCAACTCACTCCAAAAGTCTTCTTTCTCACCCATTGCACACCCAACTTGAGGTGCATATGCACTAACAACATTCACCATCACACCTCCAACTTCCAGCTTCATAATCATTACTCTGCCTGACACTCTTTTCACCTCCAAAACACTCGACATACTGTTCCTTCAGAATAACTCCTACCACATTTCTCCTCCCATCCACACCATGATAGAACAATTTGAATCCACCTCCAGTCCACCTAGCCTTACTTCCCTTCCATTTAGTCACTTGCATGCACAATATATCAACCTTCCTTCTCTCCGTCATATCTGCTAACTCTCTCCCCTTACCAGTCATACTGCCAACATTCAAAGTTCCTACCCTCAGTTTCATTCTCTTTGCTTTCCTCCTCTCCTCCTGCCTCCGGACACGTCTCCCCGCTCTTCTTCTCCTTCTTCTTCTTCAGCCAACAGTACCTCAATTTCTGCCAGCACCCTGTTGGCTAACAGTACTGGTGGCGGTCGTTGTTAACCCGGGGCTCAACTGATCCAGTATGGAAATTTGTATTGATGTCCGCATATTGATTTTTCAAAATTTTATAAGGGATGCCTTTCTTGATGTAACCCTTTCCATTTATCCGGGCTTGGGACCAGCACAAAGAAACACACAGGTTTGTGCGTCCCCTGTGGCTGGGTTAAAAACAAGTAAAAAAGAGAAAAGATTGATAGAATGTGGAATTGAATAAAACCTCCCAAGACAAATCTTTTTTTTATTGTGTTGCTTTTGTCTCCATGAGCTATTCATTTTAATTTAATTTGTTTACGATTTCATCATTATTTTGATGATGTCATTGTGTCTTCAATTTACATACGTCATTTCAAGTGTTTGGTTGTTATGATGCTCTGTGACTGTTAGGCTTGTGATGCCTATAGAATAAGCACAAGATATCCTGGAGGCCATGTTATACTGCTGGAAATGACCTTTCAACTGTGTGATCCCAGGAGAGATTAGCAGGCAAAAAAGAAAGAAAAATTATTTTAAAAAAATCCTTACTTTTACTTTTAGATTAGGATCCTTTTCCTTCGACTGTGGGTTGCTGTTTCTGGGTCACCACTTGTATTAAATGGTAATGGATCATGAATGTTCTGCAATTGAGGTCGGGTGGGTCACCACAGGTTGATCAAGCATTTAACATTGGTTCGAAGATCATTCTTGATTAACCCCCTATGATGATTGTCCACACCTTTCTAAGGTGGGGCTCTGAAGATCATTCCTGAATCTCCAAGTGGAGACCCCACCCCCTTGCACTGATGATTGTCCTGGCATCAACAAGGAATGTATCTCAAAGTCACTAAAAAGGGACAGATTGAGGTGTGACATACTCAGCCCTGGCTTGGAGTATGATATTGATTTTGCATTTTTATTTTTGATAATTGGTATAACAACCTCTCAACCGCACATATATAAGGAACTCTTAACATAAAAAGAAAACAAAAGAACTGTGCGACAGGGATTTCCTTCTCATCTTACATTAAATCTACACTTTTCTTGAGCAGCCTGGTTCATATGTCAGAGGACTATTTTTGGATTTTTTTTCAGTGTTCAATACCGTACAGCTTCATATACTGATTGAGAAACTGAATAGTTTAAATGTTAACCCATTTATCACATTATGGATTCAGGACTTTCTTTTAAATCGTTCACAGACAGTCAAAGTACAGGACAGTTTTTCAAAGTCATTCATTCAAACACAGGAAGCCCGCAGGGGTCTGTCTGTCTTATCACAATTACTATTTACTCTGTACACAAGTGACCTGAGACAGAGCAATGACTACTGCTCCATTGTCAAGTATGCTGATGACACCATGCTGATAGGACACATATCTAGTGAGGATGAAAGCCACTATCCAAATCAAGTGGACTGAATGCTAAACTGGTGCAGTAAGAACTAATTCTTTCTGAATGTAAAAAAGACCAAAGAATTACATTTGATTTTAAGAAAGAGAAATCTGCATGTTCACCCATTTTTGTTCAGGGAAAGGAGGTAGAAATAGTGACTTAATATAAATATTTAGGAACTAACCTAGGTAACAATCTTAACTGGAACATAAATGCAAAAAAAAAAAAAAATTCTCTAAATGCAATCAGTGCTTATTTCTCCTCTGTAAACTCAAACTATTTAAAGTAGACAAGGACTTCATGTTCTCCTTTTATGGCAGTATGGTCCAGTCGGTGATCACTTGCAGTTTTATTGCCTAGTTTAGTAGTCTGACAAACCAAAATTTAAAAAAGCTCCAGCAGATTACTAAGCCTGCAGCTAAATTTATTAAGACTGATGTAAATGATCTAGCAAGTGTGTGTCAGAGGACAATGATAAAGAAACTGTAAATCATCTCAAATGTTGGCATGTAGAACTTAACTTCAGTAAATCAGGAAGGACAGTCGCTTTGAATAACCACACAAATCGCTCCAGAAATTCCTTTCTTCCTACTGCCATACAACGTTTTAACAAGAATATCAGAGAAAATGATTAAGGTTTGATATGTATCCTGTAACCATTTTTGTATAAATATGCACTATCAAACTGCTTTACCTTAACCTGTCCTGTCTCTAAATGTTTTGTTTAAATTCTTTCTGTCTTATTATTAGATGCAACTGAGAAGGTAAATTTAATGTTTTCTTGTGTAAACACAACTAAATAAAGAAACCTTGAACCTCCTCCTCGTCCCAATGACACAATCAATGTAAGGGATAGCTTGAACACAACAATACATTTAGAAAAAGTTACATCTGCATCTTGATAAATGACAAAACTAGAAATTCAAATGAATGAAGTCAAAGGACATTTTAGTATAACATTTGTTTCAGTAAATTAATTAAGAACCCTGAGGTAATTCTGTGAAGACTAAGCGAAAGGAAGGACTAATGCCTCCATCGACCTGAAAGGATTTGTTTGCACTGCAGCTGATAGGAATGGAAATAAGAAGTATATGAAATGAAGTAACGCCATGAAAATGAGAGCGAGGAAGCACCTTCCAAAGCCCAAGGTGTGGGATGTGAAAAATGGTTAAAAAAAAACAAAAAACAGGGAAAAGTTAAGATATTGGAGTGAATCAGAAAACTGAAGTACAGGCTAGATATAAAACTTTAGTTCTCATATGGGAACTGATTAAAGCCAAACTGAAGTTGAATTTTCATTCTCTGGTTTTATTGCTTTTAAGTTATTTATTAAAAAAAGGATTGAAAGTCAACCTTTGTATTAAACACTAAGGTCTTCTGTTGCGGATTACTTATGATATTCACTTTGTGTGATTCAACCAACTATGCAATGTTAATTTATTATAATAGATTTTGTGTAAATGTAACACTGATAGCTCACCTTCCTTTGCACTCTTTTTTTTCATAATATTTATTTTTATTGTGACCTGCAACTATGCTAAAAAATTGGGTGTGGTCTCCCCTAGACTTTCTCGTATATGCAGATATGGGAATGAATATTTGAGGAGTAAACCATAAGACAATGATTATATTTTTATATTATGTACATTAAAGAATCTTCAATAACAAATCAAATCAAATTAATTTAATTTAAATTATTTTGAACAATTATTATAAAAGTTGAATAAATCGGACTCTGCAGCTGCATGAATAAAAGGTAAAGTACCACTTCTGGTTAGCAGAAATAGCCCAAAAGTTGATTGAAATCTACGTTTTGTACCTCAGACTTGTATGCAAAATTTGGTTGACCAAAGTGAAAGCATACTCAAGTCATTGTGTTTACACACACACACACAGACAGACATAATTAGACTCAGGGAGGTCTAAAACGTTGAGATTCATCAAAATCTCGAAATTGAATTTTTGGAAGATTACCACACTTTCCCTATACTTTGTATATGAGAAAGTAAAAAATGTGATTAAATTTACTGTTGCTATACATTGATAAAAAAAATTGTTGCCAGTTTCGCTAGGGCAGACACAATTAATTACAATATAGGCAGTCCCCGGGTTACGTACGAGATAGAGACTGTAGGTTTGTACTAAAGTTGATTTTGTATGTAAGTCGGAACAGGTACATTATTTTAATAAATGCTATTGTTGACTGACTGTAACCAAGTGCTCTGCCAATAAATGATGGAGTTTCACCCCTCTCTGACCTTTTTATTATTTCTACTTTATTTTCAATGGTGATGGTTTTTCTCTTCTTTACTGTATCACCAGCACTTGCATCAGATTTGTGTTTCAGATACATTCTTGAAGGGCGAAGACAAAAGGTTAAGATGAACTCTTCTGCATAGCACTGTCCACGCTATCACAGCAGAAAGGCACCTGTCAGCACGTCTGATGTACTGACAAGAGACAACTTCCTGCTGTGTGTATAACAGTACAAGCATGCTTGCTATTGAGAATGACTTGCGGGTTCATCACTCACCCACCACATAGTCACCTCCACGACAGTATGCTGCCTGCAGCGTCCGTCCACCGAGAACGAACATGGTGCGGCCAAAAGCGGGTAGTGAATTGCACAATTCCAATTCATCAGGCAGCCATCCGAGGCACACTACAATGCTATCTCCGCTGCCCCGTTCACCCTCAATGGCCTTTGTTCAACTACAACCGGGTCAGCGCTTGCAGCCTCACCATCCGTGTGTGCTGGGCGGGCAGTGAAACGTCCCCCTCCACTCCATCCAGCCTGCATCCAGTCAGGAGCAGTAGCTGTGCTGATGTAGTGGGCGGGCAGCAAACCATCGTCCTGCACACGAGCTGTGGCCCCGGTGACTATGGACCACGGGTCACCGCTTGCTGCTGAGAGCCGCCCGAGGGACACTACACTGCGTGAGCAGCAAAATCACCCCCCTCCAGCCAACGCTTGCAGCATCCCCAGGCTGAAGATGATGGAGTGGCAGTTACTGAGGCACATGCGTCGTAGCTGTAGCCTCGTTCGTAAGTCATAGGTCGGATGTTCATAACCTGGGGACGACCTGTACTGTACAAGTACAATGACACAAATTACTTCATAAAGTAAAACATCAAATTTTAATAATTATGCAACTGTATGTATTTAAAAATCAATATTTAAACAACTGACAGAGCAAATACAGAACAAGCGCAGTATACTTGTGCCTGATGTTTCCATAAAAGTCATCACATACAGTAGCTGGAACAAGCTGGTCACAAAATACACAGGTGGTTGGATATAAACAATTATTAATTTGCAAAATGTGTTAGTGTTTTTTGATAATAGGTGGACTAAATAAACAAATAGATACAACTGAGAACTCCTTTTAATTATGAACCTGATTTTTCTATTAAAGGTGGACAGGGATCCAGAGCTGTGATGGTACCATTTGGTCCAATTTTAGATGGACAACACTCACACTCCCTCTCATAGTTGGTGAATTGAGACACACAGGCAGGTCAGCCTTACAGGTGTGGGAGAAAACCATGGGACATTCAGAAAACCCATGGATGGATATAAGGGGAACATGTAAACACTACCCAGGTAATTTAATACCCTGTTATGAGGGAGCTGCTTCAAGAACTGAATCAACACACCAGGCAAAATATGACTAGAATACATTAAACTGTAATTATCATGGAACCTAAATCAGATGACAATCTATCCATAATTATCTTGATTCATTTATTCATTCCTGTTGTGAACCTTCTTATTCCTGTGTAAGGTTTTGCAGAGTAATTACCTTAACATATTGAATTCACACTGATAACCTCCCTGTAGCTTTGCAGGACTACACTGGCACTCTGTGCTCTCTTCCAGCCTGCATCTGACACTGCAAAATGTCTGCAAAAGCTATGAATAATTCATGGGGCACCACAAGTCTTAGATCTGTCATATTTTGCTAAGACTATAGTTAATAATGAGTGTGTATGACAGTTTAGAAGATAAAAGGAAAGTGATGTCAGTGAAAATAGAGGAACCTAATATTACAGATGATGTATATTGTACAGAAATACAAAAGAAACTGAATAAAGAAGAGTGGCTGCCTGCAGGCAGGAAACATCATTAAATATGACAGCCAGAAAATCAGAACAGATGCCATCCAAGAAGTTAAGATGGGTTTATTAGAAAAAAAAAAATCTGCACCTTATTGGTCTGTACGGGTTCACAGGGAATCAAATTCTGCCCAGGTAAGAATGAATGAAAGGCAGGAGTGTTTGGTGGGATCACCACATTGGAGAAGTCAGCAGAGGAAAACATCTGTAAGTGATGTGTGCCATCTTGCCACCTATATACTGTATATACAGTAGCATAAGATGGACTTTTTAGATTATTGTAATTTAAAAGGAAACAATATAATTAAAATCTGCAAAGCCTTGAATAATCCTTTGTATCTAAAAGACCACCTGCTTCTGCACTCAAGGTGCCCAGGGCCGTATTTATATGACCATATATAGTACAAAAATGTTGTAACTGACATCCTTTAATTCTTGTAGGTTTTTTAGGAAATGAAGCATGTGTAATTTATAAATGTGACGCTTGCCAAACCTGATGTAAGCACTCATTCATGCTTCCCCTCCCTAATGCCCTTTTATTTTTTCTGTCACACACGTGCATGGGGGAAATAGTTTCTGGGCTCTAATAGTGTTGTTTCTCTGTCAGACCAGGGGTTGGTGCTGTCATCTGATTCTTTCTCCTTTTGTCTCTCTGCAGACCAGCTAAAGACCATGCCTCTCGATGACATCATCATCTACCCTCCCTCTGATGATGTCACCACCAGTATCCAGAACCCACAACATCACTTCCTGTTCCAGCCACCCAGATCCCACCTCTTCCTGTTTTCTTCATATTTATAGACCAGGCTCATACCGTTAGTTAATTTCTGTTTTGGACTCTTGGCTGTAAATAGATGTTTTCTTTTGCTAGTGTGACGGATGGCTGAGGCCAATGCCCAGCCGGGATGCCCCTTCAACACTTGGTTTGGGGGAATTGCCATGGGCCACACACTACTTTCCCCGGAACGCTTGGTGGCAGCCCCCCTGGATTGCATCAGGGCCACAGGCATCGGACTTCGGGCCCAGCCTTGTTGAACTCCGTAGCCACCACCAGGAGGAGCTTCATGGCTTAACAAGCCCATGTGGGCTGGAAAGCAGCCACACCTGGAAGTGCAGTCTGAATTAGGTTAATTATCACCTGAAGCACTTCCGGGTGGGCTATATAAGGAGCCAGCAGCCACCACTCTGGAAGCCAGAGTCGGGAGAAGGAAGAGGACAATGCTTGCCAGGAGAAGTGGTGGTGCAAAGAGTAGTGTGCTTTTTGTTTTGGTTTTGGTGCTTTGTGGGACTGTGCTATGGGTGAGGGGCATGGGGAAGACGTGGCCCTCAGCTGAAGAAAAATAAATCTTTGTTGCTTTTTTACTTGTGCCTCCGTGTCTCTCTTTGGCGGGTCGGGCACCAATATAACACCTTTTCACACTAGCCATTTTTCAAGTATGGCCTTTCCCAAACCTTTTTATGTGTGCTGCCTTATCCTTTTTATACTTCTTACAGTATGTTGTGCTTCTGTATAAGGGGTGTTCAATAATTTATTTGAATATGAAAATAAAATCTGATTGTCAAACTTAACCTCATTACTTTTTAATGCAACTCCATTGATTTCATCCCTTCAGAACAGAAAGTCTTCATCTTGGTCCTCCTGCCAACCCGTTTCTGCCTGTTTGAGATCATTATCAGCAAGAAAGAACTTCTTCAGGTTTTGAAAGTAAAAATAATCACAGGAGACAAGAGGCCTCATGTAAAAATGGTGCATACACACAAAAATGTAGCATATGCCCGTTTTCATGCTCACCTAGTGCCAAAGCAGTGCTACTGTTCCTGCGTGGGCTCCCTTTATTTTTTAGATTCACATCCCTGATGCGGCTTTATCAAATACACTGACATTAACCATATATTGTTTATTAGTTTAAGGCATCTGATAGTAATCAACCTGTAACCATTTAGTGGTGCACAGAATTGCCAAACTATTCCAAATACCATAGCTGCTTTAGCGTTGTTACTCTCAGTGCACCACTTAGATTATTTTAACCCATTGTATCCGAGTGTGGAATCATAGCTCTACAGCAGATTTTGTCGAGAGTGGAGATAATTCCCCGAGGTACAGCATCTAGCATACGCTGCCTCAGACATGGGCACAGTTTATTTGAACTATTCCCATTTCGCAAACGTTTCAGAGCCTTTACTGTATGGACATTGTGGTTAAGAAAGTTTCACCCAAAGAGTTATAAATGCACTCAATCAGTCCATCAAATGCTCTCAGTAGAACTGCTTGTACTTATAAGAAGAATTACCTAACTGTAAACTTGCATTACAGTTGTAATATTGGGCAACCTGAGCCACTTATGCTTTCATATTGTATATTTTGTATTGTTTTTTTATCATATTTTTATTGTTGTTGTTGGTGTTTCACCATTTTATAGGAAAATAGGTTTATGGAGAATGTGAATATTGAATCTCATTGTACCATACAATAACAATAAAGGAATTCAATTCAATTCAGTTCAATAGAAGAAAGCGCGTATTTACAGATGATGACGACTGGTTTTTAAGTCGATTTAGATTTCCAAGTGCTATCTTCTTGGAGCTCTTGATATAATTTTTGAGATGAAATACAGTAAAGTATGTATATTACATTATAAAGATACATTTTTAACTTCATTTAAATAATGTATATTGTTAATAATTAAATGTGTGGACACGGTGGACAGCAGTAGCGATGAACTGGTGCCCTGTTCAGGAATTGTTCCTGCCTCATGCTTTATGCTTGCTGGGACTGGTGTGTCCCTGAACGGATAGAAGGATGGAATAATTAAACAAGAAGATTTTTCAATGTTCCTTAAAAGTTTTGAAGAATCGCCATTCTAACCTTACAGATGGCTTGACATTTATTACAGAGCTAATTGTGTGGTGATTGGTTACTTGGAGAAAGAAAAGAAATGGCAGGAATTGGGGTTTAGTACATTTGAAAGAGACAGTACTGCTGCAATAAATTATTTCATCATCAAGGTCGCGCATGGCACAGTAAGCATCTTGCGGGAGGCAGGAACAATCTCTGGATGAGGCGCCAGCTCGTCACTATCACTGTGTTCCCCTGTTTAATAACATGCTTTAATTCCTATTATCATGAAGATTATATCAAGTATACATCTTAGTATTTAAATTCTTCAGAGAGCTGTAATATCACAAATGTAATGGATTCTATATCCTATCGGTGTAAGAGAAAGCCCGTTTAAGAAGCAAGTAGTGATTCACACACATAGAGCACATAGAAGAACACATACAGTAGAATAAGAAGCATTTAATTTGCTACTTTAGTTACGATGGGATTTGAGAAACTAGTAAATTAAACGATTTTATGATGAAGTTTATGACATTGTTTTAATGACAAAATAAACTATGTGATTAAAGTGGAAATTTCAAACTTTTTCCACTGTATGCCTATTTTTTTTCCCTCTGTACCCTAATACACTATGACTCACCTTTTCATGACAACTTTGATATCTGGCTACTTCTTTATGTTTCGGGCACTGTGCGACTTTCTGAACTTGAACTTTTGAGTTTCTCCACCACTCTTAAACCAACAAATGTTTCCTTGCCTCCACATGGTAGTCGCTGAAATTCTTCTTTTTTCCTTGTATTTTTTCCATTGTCTTTTTACAGAATACTGAACTTAAGAGGATATTTATATTGATTTGCATATTCAAAGAGGCGTAATTCTGGTCGGAGTTGGGGTGGGGTGGGGTGTCAGGCGCATGCACGTGTGTTACATTTTACGCTGACTGGGTTTTATGCAGCGCAAGAATATGGAACTTGGTGTATGCACAGATTTATGCATCTGGATTTTTTTTGTGCGTATGCATATTTCTGTTTTTGTCTTTACACCATGTTTTAATGTGAATTCTATGCATGGTGTTGTACGTGAGACCCAAGCTCTGGACTGTACTGAAGATGGGTAAGTGCTATGAAGTGCTATGAAGTACAAAGGAAAGGTTATGTTGTGCGCTTCCTGGCTGTCCTTGATTGGAGTCTCCAATTCTTTTACTGATGATATGCAGTAAGCTGTTTTCTGTGGCCACAGAGACATGAGCCAATACTGGACCTCTTCTAATTTGCTTTTATACAATTGCACAAGTTAGATAGATAGATAGATAGATAGATAGATAGATAGATAGATAGATAGATAGATAGATAGATAGATAGATAGATAGATAGATAGTGAAGGGAAAAATTTTCAGTGTAAGCAACTGCTAATACATCTAATGGATGGCAGCCCTCTGTCATCATGGGCGCTGGTTTCATAGGAGTCAAGACAGGCCATCCATGTTTACGTGGTTCAAGGTCTGCTTATCATAATTACATTCATCTAGAGACAGCACACAGCATTGCTGCATGGACAGTAATGCCAGTCTGAACGGCTGATAAACTGTCTTTAGGGTGAATTTTTTCCTACATAAATAAAAAATATGCTATATACATTTTAACCTATGCAAACCTCTTGTCCACAGCTTACTTCAGAGATGATAACCAGATTCCAAAACAGGAGTTTTGAGTTGTAAAAGGAAACAACCTGTCACTTACAAAAATGTTGCCAACAATACCCTTGTATCCGGACCCTCTGCCAAATTCAATATTAAACAATGGGCCTCTTGCCAGTCTAAAAATCTTAATTACTGCATTTCACATAGGAAGTGTTCTGCTGTCTACATAGGTGAAACAGAGAGATGGCTAGCAGACCATTTCAGGGAGCACGTTTGAGCCATTAAAATTAAAGACCTTGGAAAGCCTAATGTAGAACACTTCACATCCTTTGATCATAGCCACACTGATATCTTGGTTTGTGACACTTTTCAAAGAATAACAGAAGAACTTAAGCTCATTATCAGCCTGAGATTACATATTTCTCCAGATCACCCAGGTAGGGCCTCCTTCTGCTCTCAAAATAGCCTGTTTTTTGTGCCAAGGAATTCACAAGATGTTGGAAACATTCCTTTGAGTCTGGTCCATGTTAGCATGATTGCAATTTACAATTTCTGCAGATTTGTGAGCTGCACATTCATACTGTGAATTTCCTGTTCTACCACATCCTGAGGTGTTCTATTGGATTTAGATCTGGTGACTGAGAAGGTTGCTGGAGAACTCTGAACTTATTGTCATGTTCATGAAACCAGTTTGAGACAATGTTTATTTTGTGACATCCTGTATCTTGCTGGAAGTAGCCATCAGAAGTTGATTAAATTGGGGTCAGCAACAATAGTCAAATGGGCCATGGCATTGAAGCTAGAATTGATTGGTATCAGCAGACCCAAAGTGTGCCAAGCAAACATTCTCCACACCATTACACCACCACCACTAGCCTAGATTGTTGAAACAAGGCAGGTTGATTACATGGATTCATGATATTGACACCAAATTCTGACTCTAACATCTGTGTGCCTCAGCAGAAAACAAGATTCCTCAGGCTACCCTACGTTTTTCCCAGTCTCCAGATGTCGTGTTTTGGCACCTCAGATTTCTGTTCTTGGCTGACATGTGAAATCTGGTTGTGCTGCTGTTGTAACTCATTTGCATAAAGGTGCAACATGTTGGGCATTTTATGATGTTTTTCTGCACGTCACAGTTGTTCAGAGTCCCTTAAGCTCACAAACCGCTGTTTGTTGGTCAGGTACTCCACGATCCAGGAGATTGTGGGGGCATCAGGATGAAAAACCTTGTGCTTTTCCCCAAGTCGATGACACAGAATGGTGTTAAAAGCTCTAGAAAAGTCAAAGAACATAATCCTGACTGTGGTACCAGCTTTGACCTCTATGGAAACATGTAGATGAGACCATCCTTCATACTTACATGTGTCTGATAGGCAAACTGCACAGGGTCCAGATGTTTTGAAACCAGGGGTTGTAGCAGTTTTAGGATCAGCTTCTCAAAGTAAGTAATTGTCAGTGTATGTCAGGTTGCCATAATTGATACTGAAAATTCCTAAGTTTCCCAACTCAGTCTCACTTTCAAGT
Source organism: Polypterus senegalus (assembly GCF_016835505.1). NCBI lineage: Eukaryota > Metazoa > Chordata > Cladistia > Polypteriformes > Polypteridae > Polypterus > Polypterus senegalus. The sequence goes on from NC_053155.1 coordinate 63,328,323, forward strand.
TCAGAATGATTTTCAATCACAGCATCTACAGTCATATGAAAAAGTTTGGGAACCGCTCTTAATTCTTTGGAATTTTGTTTCATTGGTTGAGCATTCAAAGTAGCAACTTCCTTTTAATATATGACATAAATTATGGAAACAGTAGTATTTCAGCAGTGACATTAAGTTTATTTGATTAACAGAATATATGCAATATGCATCATAACAAAATTAGACAGGTGCATAAATGTGGGCACCCCATCAGAGATATTACATCAATACTTAGTTGAGCCTCCTTTTGCAAATATAACAGCCTCTAGACGCCTCCTATAGCCTTTGATGATTCTGGATTCTGGGTGGAGGTATTTTTGACCATTCTTCCATACAAAATCTCTCCAGGTCAGTTAAATTTGATTGCTGCCAAGCATGGACAGTGCTTCAAATCATCCTATAGATTTTCCATGATATTCAAGTCTGGGGACTGTGATGGACATTCCAGAACATTGTACTTCACCTTCTGCATGAATGTCTTCGTGGATTTTGAACTGTGTTTTGGGTCATTGTCTTGTTGGAATATCCAACCCCTGTGTAACTTCAACTTTGTGACTGATACTTGAACATTATCCTGAAGAATTTGTTGATATTGAGTTGAATTCATCCGATCCTCGACTTTAACCAGGGCCCCAGTCCCTGAACTAGCCACACAGACCCACAGCATGATGGAAACTCCACCAAATGTGACAGTAGGTAGCAGGTGTATTCCTTGGAATACAGTGTTCTTCTTCTGCCATGCAAAGCACTTTTTGTTATGACCAAATAACTAAATTTTTGTCTCATCAGTCCAAAGCACTTTGTTCCAGAATAAATCTGGCTTTTCTAAATGAGCATTCGCATACAACAAGCTACTCTGTTTGTGGCGTGAGTGTAGAAAGGGCTTCTTTCTCATCACCCTGCCATACAGATGTTCTTTGTGCAAATTGCGCTGAATTGTAGAACGATGTACAGATACACCATCTGCAGCAAGATGTTCTTGCAGGTCTTTGGAGGTGATCTGTGGGTTGCCTGTAACCATTCTCACAATCCTGCGCACATGCTGCTCCTGTATTTTTCTTGGCCTGCCAGACCTACAGGGTTTAATAGCAACTGTGCCTGTGGCCTTCCATTTCCTGATTCCATTCCTTACAGTTGAAACTGACAGTTGAAACCTCTGAGATAGCTTTTTGTAGCCTTCCCCTAAGCCATGATACTGAACAATCTTTGTTTTCAGATCTTTTGTGAGTTGCTTTGAGGATCCCATGCTGTCACTCTTCAGAGGAGAGTCATTTGCAATTGATCACCTTAAATACCTTTTCTCATGATTAGACACACCTGTCTATGAAGTTCGAGGTTTAACGAGCTAATACAACCAATTTGGTGTTGCAAGTAATCCGTATTGAGCAGTTACCTGCATTCAAATCAGCAAAATTACAAGGGTACCCAAATTATTGCACAGCCAGTTTTTCACATTTGATTTAATTTCATACAACTAAATGCTACTTCACTAAAAATCTTACAGATGAAAGACATACCACTGTTATCTTTTTTGTTGAAAGTAGAGTCAATTATTATGCAGGCTGAGAGGGGTTCCCAAACTTTTTCATATGACTGTATTTATTTGTCCATGTTGCTGTAACTGTTTCCATTTCATTTCCTGTTTTTTTAGTTCATGCCTCTCTGTCTGCATGTGTCCTTTCCATTGCCTTTTTTTATACATTTGTTTTTCAAATCAACACATTTTCCAAGAGTGTTTGAACCTCTGGCACATTTCAATCTGCACAGTTGTGGTGTTTTAGATATAGCAGGCTTTCCTGCTGGCAACTCAATTACACCTCAGGGTGCCATCTTCATGCTGTTTCCAGTATGAGCTAGATTTGTGAGGTGGGCTTCTGTTGACTGTCTTTTCTGTAGCTTTTTCGTTAGAATGCTTCAAACTAATCTGTCTTACAGTGCATCATTCAAGCAATCTCTAAACTGTCAGTGTTCAGAAAGCCACTTATATTAAGCTATGTACTTTGTAATGAGTTTGAATTAAATCACAGGTAGATGAAGAAAGTATGTTCTGAACAGTAAAATTCCACTTATATCATATCAATCAGATATCAATTGGGAGGTCCATTTCCCTGACTTGTCTAAGATCTTTTACTTTTGCACACCATGACATTAATTGCAAACGTCTGGAAATATTAGATTTATAAACAGCAATGGCATGGAGGCAATGCTCAGGTAACTTTTTGTGACTTTAGGGTTTCCAGCCTCTTGACTTTCTCTTTTATTGTTTTGGTCATGGCTTTTGTGTGCTGTTGCTGCTTCTGTTTTTTTCCTATTCAGTGGTATTAAGTTTCAAGTTTATTTAATATTCCTAATTTGTATTTTCAGGTTTGGTTCTGGTTTGGCAAGTGTGATTCCTTCACTGTTTGGGTCTTTTTGAGAAAAATTTAGTCCAAAGATTTTTTAGTGTATTTTTCTAAGCTTTATCTTGGAAATCTGTATTTTTGCAAATATATTTCTGTTACTTCTTTTTGAAGTTTAACTATAAAAGGGTTCATGTTTGATTGTAATCATTCCATGGCCTCTGTGATAGTTTACCAATTTTGTGTTGCTAATTAAGTATTTATTTATAAGTACTTATTCAAGAAATTGAATTCCATTTTATTCACCAGTTAGTATGACTGTATTATTATGCTCATGGTGCTTAAGTAGTTATTTTTGGAGATTTGTAGCCCAACTCTTTTGGGGCTGTGTAGTGCATTGACACCAGAGCACAGACAACAAGCTGCCACAGCCCAGCTCTTTTTTGTAAATAACAAAAAAATCCCCAAAATCAATAAGGCATAAAAGAACAATCCCTCACCCACCAGCACCAATATTTATACATGAACTGTGGAGAAAAGGCTGTGGAGAACAAGGAATGTCCAAAGTGAACAAGTGAGAGGTGCAAATGGAAGATAACCAAGATATGGCAAGGTGGTAGGACCAGACTGTTGAAAAATGGAACCTAAAATGAAAATGACACACTGGGTTAGGGGCTGAACACCATTTCATGGGGACCATATACATTCTATGAACAGTTTTATATTGAATAAATGGATGATTATGGTTTTCAAGAGAGTTTTATCTGAGCACAAGGGGAAGGAAGGAAGATACCAAAGCTGAATCCCACTTTAATGAGACAGAGAGAGGTTTTTGTCTAAATCACAAAGACTAGCATACAACACAGAAACAGGTTTGGATTGAAAATTAAAGAAACAAAGGATGAAATAAATAAGGGTATGGTAAAGAGATGTTGCATGTTTTGAGGACCAACCTTAGCTGCTGGTAAAAGAAAGCTGTAGAGCAAGGCACTAAGAATTTAGGTCAAATATTGTGGAATTAATGGAATCCTGAATCCTCCCAAAAGATCATGAAGTGCATGGATAAAAAGGACAAGAAAGCATGCAAAACAAATGGGACGCCTACCGATATTAAGAGTACTAGCCTAGAAAAGGGCCATCTGATTACCATTTCTGTGCAAAACTCAACCATATCTTGTTTCTGTAAAGGCTGAAACACATTAGAAACAACAGAGCTCAGTTTATTGCAACAAGATTTAATTTGATATGGACCAAAAAATAAAATCTGAGAATCGAAGAGGCAGAACTATATTCAGTGCTAAATTAGGAATTAGGCAGAAACACTCTGAGAAAGTGGATGTAAAACAAGACCCAGTAATAAAGTTCAGAATTGCCCTACCTTCCTGGCCAAAGCGAGAAATGAATGCTTAACTCCTGACTGATATGCATTCAATTAAAAGAATTAGAGTTGCAAGTGATGTTCACACCAAACACAAGTGGAGGTAGGTGGCTGGTATGGTACTCACATAATTTAAACACAACAGAACATTCAACTAAAATATAGTTAGACAAGACTAAAATGAAAGGATTAGATCATTAGATGAAACCAGTAATTGTATAATCTCTTCTAAAATGTTCTGAAAATTTAATGTATGGATGTCTTTAGTAGTGATGGGTTATAGTTTTGCTAAAGTATTTTTTTAAAAAAAACTTACAATTGTTGTGATTTGGCAATGAAAACATGGCAAAAGGACTGAATCCAAATGAGGACCTTCACTTGTCTGCCTAGAGATAGGCCTCATCCCAGGCAGCCAGACCCTAAACTCAACCAGCAGACTTGAAGGTCTGCACAGGCCCAAAAAAAGGGGCACTAGCTTTAAATAATTTAAAAACACCTTTAAGTGTCCCAAATACACAAAAATGCCCTGCACAACAGAGGAAAAACATGAAATCTTCTGGCTTGAATGACTAAAACATATGTTCTTTGAATTGAACAAATTTATTAAATTGCAATTAGAAAAATAAAATATGGGGTGAAGAACATTCTTGTTTCTTTGTTATCTTTGCTTTAGTTTTGCTCATGCTATTGGCTCCACTCTTTCTCTCAGTTGGGGGTTGGATTTGGTTTTATTAACTTGAGTATATGGAATATTATTTTCTTCATTGTATAAGTTCAACTTGATTGTGTGGATTCTTTTTTCTTCAAATAAAATTTAAAAAGAAACAAAAAAACAAATAAAAAATAAAGGAAAATGACAAAAAAGGATGCGTATAAAAAGGCAATCCTAGGCAAACAAGTCCAATTCTGCAATCAAATTCCACTAAACTGTAACATTAATTCACAAAAAACAAAAATCCTATAATACTCAGAAAGATCTGAACTCCTGAAACTCCATTGAACCTCTGAAGGACTCACTACCCAGCGTGGGGGAGGTCCCAAAGCAGCAGCAGCATGCTGGCTCCGCCTCTTGCAGTCCCACCCACAGAAAACAAGGAACATGTTCAAACAACTTAAATACACAAATCTAAATATTAAATGATAAATAAAAGATATTAACAAAAATTAAATTGCCGATTCTAAATTGTCCCTAGTTTGTGCTTGATGTGTGTGTGTGGGTGTGTGCGCCCTGCCTGGGGTTTGTTTCTTGCCTTTCGCCCTGTTTTGGCTGGGATTTGCTCCAGTAGACCCCCGTGACCCTGTGGTTAGGATATAGCGGGTTGGGTAATGGATGGATGGATGGATAAACATAAACCAGTGAACCAACCGTGGCTGTAACATAACAATAATAGGGATTCAAGGGCAATAAATAATGAGCCATTGGAGAAATTTATAAAAGAGAAGGGCTTCATATTTATGAAACAGGTTTAAGATATTAGGGAAATCATCTGATTCATTCCCAACACATAGAAGGATATCACTGGCATGCAGAGAAATTTTGAGAGAAGTACTGTTAACAGGTATAGGGGATAGTATGAAAGAGCATAGGAGACAGAGGACAAGCTTATCTCACTCCCCTACAGATGGGTAAATGTCAAGATAAGTCTAAGTTAGAAAGAACTGAGGTCACCTGGCATGGCAGGTGTATTGTATTGAAAGTGCAGACCTTTCCACAAACAATGACACTTTGGACTGTCAAAAGCCTTCTTGGTATATAATGGAAAAAATGCAGCAGGGACTCTCCAGAACTGTGACTTTAATGCTTTCAGTGGATCCAAAGATGTGCTGATGGCACCCATTCCAGGGCTGTTTCGTGACTTGGAATTGAAAGATCTGAAGATGTGTGTATGTATGTGTCCGGTGTTCACAGTCATCATACAAAATACACAAGTATTCACATATATAATAAGTATAATAATATATCTCCAGACATGATTTTTAGGCTTTTAATAATGCAAGTAATACATTGGGTACAGCTAATCTATAAATGAATTAACCTAAGGCCATTACATTAAAGTACACATAAGTCTAGTGAAGTTATTAAGGCTATATTGCTTTCTCACAACACTTTTCGTTGACCAACAGAGCACTCCTCATTTCCAAGCCCACAGCAGGCAGTCTAGCTGTCAGGCGAAGGAATTAGATTTGTGCCCATAAGGCGACCATCTGCCTTGCACTATGTGTACCATGTGCTATTGGCATAGGCTCCTGTGTCGTTTGACCCTTCACTGGAAAAAACAGCTACAAGACAAAAAAGATGAATAATAGGATGCATTGCTTTTGAAATAATCAAAAATGACTCATTGATTGTGCTCTACATTGGAGGCATACTTTTGTTTGCTTAGCTGCACTGTGCAGTTGAAGTATGTCATTCACCATAAATTGTGGCACATTAACATTTCATTGGCACTTCTCAATGACACTTAGGCATATTGATCTCAGTAGTTCATTTTTGCCTTTACTGTAGATACTTTCAGCATATTTCTAGTACTGATTTGTTGTTAGTTTCTTTTCAAAGAATCTTATTGCAGTTTTGTCAACTTGACTGTAAAACAGGGAAATGAAACAAGACTTCTTGAGTGTCAGTGCACCCCATGGGTTTCCTTTATTTTATTCATCACTTCTTGATAGTCGGGTGAGAGATCAGCATACTCCAGGTTTCTCGGCATAAAGAATGTAGATGCAATCAAAGAAACCTATTCTTTCAATTAGGGTAGTTTTATTCGTGCATGGGAGTAACTCATACCAAGGTCGTACAGAAAGAAACTCAAAGATAAACACTCAACCATACAGTTATGCAGACAGTCAAGGTTACAGAGAAGGGTGGGCTTGGACATGGAATAGAGAAAAAAATCATACCCTCGCTTGAAGGATAGCAGAAGCTATGCTTATCTAGCGGCCAAGGACACAATGAATCACGGACAATAAGACAGTTCAGCTTCTCCCACAGCTGCATGGAGTTTCAGCCTGCAGGGCCATGTAAAGTTCACAGCGCAACTACTTGGGATGAGTAATCCCATCATTCAATGCACTGTGATACTGGGCACAAAAACATGGAAGAAAAAAACAACATCAAGTTACAAAGAAACTATTCATGTTGCTATGCCTCAAGAGGTCTCCAGTGAAGTGCACTTTATTTTATAATTTAAACCACAGATGGTAAATGTGAATAGATGTGTAATCAAAATATGCTTCAATACATTTTTTGTATTGTAATAAAGTTAGAATTGTAGCATATATGTTTAGTGCATTTTGAATCCAAATGTTTATCCATTGTGAACTTGAACCCGGACACAGGCAGACAGACATCGTTGGTTCCACCACACACTTGTTTATTTACAATATTAACAATTAAAGTCACGTGCACAAACCCCAGTGCCTCATGCACCGATTCCCCCAACTGTCCAGGCCTCACAAGTCCAATGCCTTTTTCCTGGTCGCCTCCCGCCCCTTAAATGGGAACCCGGATGGGCTCCAGCTGCTTCCTGGCAATCAGTCCTAGCCACACCCCAGTGTGGCGGAAGTGCCGGCTGCGCACCCGGAAGCTGTCCGGGTGTCCCCTGTCGTCTTCCCCCCAGCACTTCCTGGTGTGGCGGAAGTGCTGGGCTCCAGGGTTCCTCAGGCACCTGGGTGCCTCCTGGCGGTGGCCACGGGCCCCTACAGGGTTGGGCTTCCAAGCCGTCTACCCGTGGCCCCCAATACATCCAGGGCGATCGCCCCCTCGCGGTCAAGGGGAGGCACAAGCCCTCCTCTGGTCCTCCTGGGCGTCCCGGCCACGGACCACACCATCTATTTTTTTCCACTTAAGGAATTATGAAAGTTGACATCAGGAATGGGTGCAAACCAAGCACCAACACTGAATGGACAACCAGCCCAACCAAGTAAAGGCAACCATGTGCAACATAAGACAACCTGATACAAAAGACAACATCCTGCTGAAACACAGTACTGTGGCCATCTCACTGTGCTTGGCTCATTGGGGTCTTCTTTTTGGTGATGTCTGAGTCAGTGTCCTCTGTGAGTGTATCAGTTTTCCTTCTACAGCCCTAAGACATGCAGTCTGCCGAGTTAGCATCTGGATGGAAGCAGGTCCTGTTATGGGTGTGTGCAGCCTTATCCTGAGTTCGTCCCCATATGCTGTGTGGACCCTGTGAAGATCTTGAGAAAAACAAGGGCATCAAAACAGATGGATGAATAATAACATTTTAAAGGAAAACGGCACTCAAAAATGATATTTGTTTTAAATGTTACTTATCCCATGTACTTTGTGGTGATCACTGGGAAAAATGTATAATCTCATGCTTTCATGCAAAATGGAGCTAATAATGTTAATTCTTCAATGGAAGTGGATGGTGGCCAATGCTGGAAATAGCAGATAATATCAGCAAAACATCCATGAAAAAATCTCATGTTATTTGTGTCAGTTAATCTATGTAAAGACATCCAGTTTAATACTCAGAACACACAAAACACATGCACTTTTCACTAAAGTATTGTTACATCGATTCCTCCGTTCAAACGAAAGTACAACAACCAGAAGCCCTTTTACACAGGGTTACGCTTTTGAACCAAATATCTGTCTCTCCCCTGATACACTGGCAAAAAGTCCAGGGGGAAGATTTTTTTGGCTTATGTTGTGTTTTCCAAATAGTGTAGAATTCAATTTTGTTTTACACTTTATTTGACTTAAAATCATTTTTAAAATCAAGTAATAATTATGATTGAAGTGTGGACTGTCAGCTTTAAGGGGTTTACCAAAAATATTGTATGAGCTGTTTAGGAATGGCAGCCATTTTTCTGCATAGCCTTCTTTTCTGCCGAGATCCCATCTACACACCATTATGGATAAGTAATCTGCAGTAGGTTTGGTCATTTAACAGACTACTGAGATGTAGGACTCTAGGTAAACCAAATTACCCCAGAAGTTTCATAAGCCAGTTTTGATCACAGAGGTTATAGAGAATAACAACCCAGAAGTGGATTTAGGCCAGACTATAAAAGCCTTTTCTGATCAGACTTCCAATGAGTATGGGGTTTGGAGGAATGGTATGGAAAATGCTTGACTGGTGGGAGGTAGAGTAGTTAAAATGAAAAGAGAAGAAGAAGGAGTGAGCTGTAAGGTATTAACAGTGTGGAGCTAATCAGCATGGCAGTTTGGGAGGAAAGGAGTCTCTGAGGGGTGATAGGATCCTGTCCTTGATCATAGGACAAGATCCCTGTCTGCCAACACTGCAACCAAATTGCCTAATTAAGGGCAAGGTCAGGCAGGACAGAGAAGAGACCAGAATTCCCCAGTGTTCAGCAACTAGGACACAAGAACCAGTCCCTGACATAGATTAATGGGATTTAATTAACCTTTAGAGAGAATGACCAGCTAATGAGCCACCATGAAGCTATTTCAGACCTACTGAGGACTTAAGTATACAAGGACGCCAGGGTCCACTCAGAGGTGTTCTTGACTAGTTGTACCTGCAGACAAAGATGATTCTGGTGTTTGGCTGAAAGTGACCCTAGGAAATAGTTTAAAGCCGTCTTAAGTCAACTTTTAACAAAGTTTTAAGTTGGAAGGAAAGATGGTGTAAAGACTCACCGGGGAAAGAAAGAGCCAAGGGTATTTGGGAGAGAAAAAGGAACAGTGTTGTAGGCATATTAAAGAATGAAGGAAGTACAATATTTATTACAGGACCAGAAAATTAAGATTGGCCAAAGGGCAATACCAAAAGGATCAGTGACATAACTATAGGCAATGTAGGCAGGGCACTTAACACTTGACATGCCCGCTTACTGCCTACTTCCTACAAATCAAGCTTAATTATTACTATTGACCTTTTATGTAACTTATACTGTGTGTTTAATTGATGACAATTAAGAAAAAACAATGCATAATAAATAAATAATGATGCACATGCAGGTATCTGTGGACTTCAAAACACAATCGGTGCTGATGGGAATTTTGAAGGGAGTGCTTTGTGGTACTTGGGAGAGAGCTAATGATGAGTATAACAGGCAAATTTCAATTCAAATTCAAATTCAATTGTAAAACACAAAACTGATTAAAGTGTTTCTGGGTGTTTCAGTGTTTTTTTTTAGTGGATAACAGGAAATACTCCTCTCTAAAGCCTCACTCATAGTTCTGTGCTTACCTGTGTTCTTTCCTGTAGCTCCATAAAACATGTAGTGTAATCTGTACCATACTGGGATAGTCAGTTCGTCTCATTCACATCTCCACAGAAGACTGCTGGACGTTTTTTAAAAATGTGACATGCTGCATATTTTCCACATGAAGAGACATCCATACTCTACAAGAAAACTCACTATATGGAAAGTCACAGCTGCCAATCAACAAAGCTATTACTTCCAAAGTTCTTATCCTACAGTGAATTCAAGAAGTATTCAGACCCCTTCACTTTCTTCACATTTTTCAGTGTTGCAGCCTTATTCTAAAATCATTCAAATTCATTTTTTCCCACTTAAAACAACTTCAGAGTGAAAAAGGCAAAACAAGATTTGAGAAACTTTTGCAAAGGCATGAAAATATAATCAAAATGAACTAATATCCAGTCGCTTAATTCAGTACTTGGTTGAAGCACCTTTGGCAGCGATTCTTGGGTATGACGAGACCAGCTTTCCAAACCTGGATATGGGGATTCTCTGCCAATCCTCTCAAGCCCAGTCTAACCCCCTTTGCAGCATGGAGACCACAACTGAACATCGTACTCATGATAAGGCCATACTAGTTAGTTGTATAATGTGCTAACTGTGCTACCCATCGAAGTTGCGTTGAAATCTAAGTAATCAACCTGTAGACCTCAGTGCTATTGTTTGCAATGCAGTGTGTCCATCCAGTTGCTATGTCTCTGTTACATACCATTTGGTACAGGATTCGTAAAAGCAGTGCTAATGTTTGTGATAGGCCATCTGTAAGGTAACAGAGACATAGCCTCTGGACAGACACCAGGCTAGACACACAGACACTTGTCCTTTAATTAAGGTGGAAGCATAACCTTCCTTGACTTGTACTCCACACTTCATGATATATACCACCTAACATCCTATTACCCTTCTTGATCACTGCTGTACGCTGTCTAGATGTACATAGTGACGAGTGCACTATATCTCCTTGGTCCTACTCATAAAGAGTACTCCCAAGTTTCAGTCCTCCCATTGCGAATTCATATCCATGTAGTCATGACAATATCCATAAAGAAATCAACCATTCTTTTATTTCTTGGTTGATTTAGAATTCATATTCTGACAGAGATATCCTGTTTTATGTTATGACTCATTTTTGGAATAAAGGGAGAAGATCACCAGTTGATATTCTGGCTTTTGAAAAGGCTGTGACCATGTGGTTCTTAAAAATTGGAAGGACACCAAAGGAATTTACTTAAAATTTGGGTGATGAATGAAGGAATTCTGAGTGCTGAATAACTTACATGGAGGAACCTGTCTATTATATGCTAGTCACCGGCAGGGCCATTTTTTATCCTATATAAAAGAGATTGATGAAAGCATAAAAATATCTAAGATATTTGGAAAGGCATCCAGTTATAAATTAGATTTACAAAAATAATTTAAAATACAAGGTAACAATTCAAATTACGACTATGCCTTGCAGGTGAACATGAATTAATAAGACGCTAACTGCAATGCTAATTCAAATTAAAGTAAAACACCCACTTAAATCTCAGCTAATGAAACCAAATTTTAATCAAATTGTCAAAATCCCTTCACAAAGAGGTTTGAAGCATCTTTTCTTTGCCCATGAACTGCCTTACTGAGACCACTAGGTGGAAGTGTGCACTCAGAGGAGAGGCCGCTGATGCCATTCAAGAAGCGGAGACTCAATCCAAATATCTGATGAGAGGAAAATAAAAATAAAGAAGTGATTACATCTCTGTAAATAACTAAATGTTTAGCCAGCAAAGCCAGCTGGCAAAGTGATCAGAACGTGCCTTATTTACCCCTGTGAATTCTTTAATCAGTTAGAGCTGGCTATACTCTATGTTGTTCCACTTCTGCTGACATGATATACTGTACAGCGGGAATAATTTTACATTACTGCAAGGACAAAATGATTTTCTCTCAGGGCATGTCACAGAGTTTAGGGAGTTGGGCGTCTCATTAGAAAAGTAAAAGATAATATCCTAAAAGCACACAAAATGCTTGTACTTCACTCTGGGAACACAATAGGATAACGCAAAAGAGATAAAGGGGAAATCTAATCTTTAATAGCTGTTTTGTATTCTGTAATGGACTACAGCTAATGCATAATTAAAGCAACTGTACCAATGTGTATTAGTATCATAAAGAATAATATTCACAATAATAATAGTATTATCAGATGTGCAGGAGTCGAGACACAGCATGGCTGGAAAAATAATAAGGAAATGATCAACAATAAGTACAGACTGCACCATGTAAAGACTGATGTATTATCCCAATTTTCAAATAAATAAATAGGCTTAAACACAATAACAATTCGAGTTACATCAATAGAGAATTTCCAAATGAAAAAATTAACAAGATTGCTGTCTGAAGCTTAACAGAGCCTGTCATTTCGAGTCCAGCCATGTTGTAACCTGTCTTTCCAGTTGTGGGCCATATGGCATCAGTGCGTATCCCTCTAACGCTGGGCACAAGGTAGGAGCTAACACTGCAGAGCACATGCATACATGCCCACAATCTTTCATTTATAAATACCAGTTAATGTGACATAATGAATATATAGTATTGTGGAGTATGGCCCGGACACAGACAGGCGGACACCGATAGTTCACCCAACACACGTTTATTATACATTATTTACAGTTCCAAAGCACTCACACAATCCTAGTACTTCCCCAAAGTCCAGGCCTTTCCAATGCCTCTCTTTCTCAGATCCGCCTCCACTCCTCTCCTCCCAAGCTCTGTCTCTGTTCCTCCCAACTCCAGCCATTGAATGGAGGGAGGCAGCCCCTTTTATATCCACCCGGATGTGCTCCAGGTGCCTCCCAATAAATGACGGCCGGCACTCCCTGGTGTGGTGGAAGTGCCGGCTCTGCACCCGGAAGCACTCCAGGTGTCCCTGGTCTTCTTCCCCCGAGCACTTTCGGGTATGGCGGAAGTGCTGAGGGCCAGGGCTCTTCAGGCATCCAGGTGCCCCCTGGCAGTGCCCATGGGCCCCTATAGGGTTGAGCTTCCAAGCTCTGTTCCCGTGGTCCCCATACCATCCAGGGCGGCTGCCCTCTCGTGGTCTGGAGGAGGCGTAGCCCCTCTTCCGGTCCTTCTGGGCATCCCGGCTGAGTACCACCCCCAGCCGCTTGACACAAGTATGTATGATAAGGGTGCAGGACTGGAGTATCCTGAGAAAAAAATGCATGTAAATAAAAAAAAATGTGCAAACTAAAATCAACATGGGGTTCAAATCCAGGAAAAGTGATTGCATGCATTTAGAGTACTTTTACTGGCTGGCATGATGGCACAGTGATTGGTGCTGCTACCTCACAGCTTCAGAGCCATGAGTTCAGTTCCTGGCCTGGTCTTTGGCTGTGTGGTTTGCACGTTCTCCCCATGACCATCAGTGGTTTTTTTTTAGGTATTCCAGTTTTTCTTTTATGTCCCAAAGATGTACACTTTAGTTTAATTTCTGATCTTAATTGACCCTATTTGAGTAAATGTGTACCACAAATGACTGAAACTCTGTCCAAAGATGAATCCTGCCTTGAGTTTAAAGTTGTCTGTACACGCTTCAGCCCCTATGACCTTGAAATTATTTTTAAACTGGTTTAAAATTGTAAAAGAGGAGATCATCTTCCTAGTGTCTTTCTGCACAGGACAGCAAGTCAAACATTTTAAAAAAGACTTCTTTATTTAATTAGAATATACACACTTCCATGGGATAGAAAAGAGCAAACACAAAGAGTCAAAGAAAATTCATTGGTCCCACACTGCTGAGCACTTTCAGGCTGATGGCCACCTCTTCATGATCTTCTCTCCAGTACATGGACTCCTGCCTTAATGACCATTCTGCTGTGCACAGTCTCTCTGAACTCTCTTCTCTTCCTTGATCTTCATACCAGTACTTGGGCTTCTCCAACTCCTTCTGTCCCCACACAAGTTCTTCTGCTCTCCTCCTGCTGCTACAAATACTGGACTTCCAGGTAATCATGGCACGTGTATCAAAAAAAGTGGGATATGGTGATTCTGTACCCGTCCATCCATTTTCTTAATTCACTTATCAAGGGAAAGCTGGAGCCTCTCCCATGAAGCACAAGGCAGGAAAAAACCCCAGTCTGGCACCATCTCATCCCAGGTTAAACAACGTTAAACACACAGACGTATACTAAGGCCACCTAGCTGCATGTCTTTAGATTGTGGGAGGAAACAGGAGAACACAGATGGCACCTATGGAATATAACCACAAGAGAGTGCCACTGAGCCCCAAACCACAGACACGATATCACCCAACACAATTCCGGATTTTATTTGTCACCAACACTTTTCTACACGAGCACAATTACAAACTACTCTCCTTCCACCTCCTGTAGAGTGCAAATAAACTGAGCTTCATTTTGAATTAACCATTTCGGTGTCACGCCCAGACCTGCCAGAGCACTTTAGGGTCTTGTGGGAATCAGGACAGTCCCCCAACCCACACCACACAACGCCCTCTGGCGGCACCCAAAGACCCCAACAGGTCTGCATTTCCAGACTCCAATTCCTATGTCACCCTGAGGGTGTCATAATCAGGTTCAGCCCTGAAGAACACTGCCACCTGTTGTGTGGGGGAATGAACTGCTCCCCGTATGCACATTTGCTCAGTCCATCCATTATGGTTTACTGGCTGGGCAAGAAATCATTCTCTATCCTGGTCAGGATGCCTATCCTTTGTGTATGGCACCTACAGGAGACATGGGGAAGGCATGCAAACTCCACACAGGGAACACTCGGGACATTAGTCCTGGTCTCATTGTTGTGAGACAGTAGCAGATTCTGTACACATTTCTCCAAATTAATTGAGTTGTCTCAATGTGATGCTTATTCTATGCCCAGAGTAGATTAAATCATTGAAACCATGAATAAATATCAATGGCAAGTTCCTGTAAATGAAACCATAGAGGCTGTGATGACTACAGACCCCAACAACATTGCTTTGTTCCCTTTGGGCTCTTAAGAGAAGCTGCGACTTTTCAAACAAAAAGACCACACATGGTGTTGAGTACAACATTTAAGAGTGCCATGATTTGTTTCAAATGTGGAAAACAAGCTTTGAAATTGGCCTAAATAAGTGGTACTTTGGCTTAGGCAGAACTAAATATTTCAGGAAAATTACGGGAAGTAGGCAAGTAAAACCACAGACATGAATATTTTTGTGCTGTTATGCACTGGTATACAAAGGCAGACATAGGTCTTCCTAGAGGTGTGAATCTTAAATAGTAACTCACTTATATATCATATAGGATTCATTCTGAGTCAAATGCTTCATACCCTGGTACATGATAAAACGTTCATGTGCCTCATGACCCTCTATTCAATCTCAATGCTGGATACTCCAGGGGGCTGCACCTGAGAATTGTCCTACAGAATTGATGGTGAAGAATAACCCAGCTTGGAATACACCCTCCTATGAGGGTCACCTCTGAATGTTAGGTTGATGGTAGCCATGTTGCTGTACATCTTGTTGCATTGCATTTACTTGAAGTGTCTGCTTTGTGGATATGTTTTAGGTTCCTGCGGTCCTGCATTGACATTTATGTGTTCAAAAAAACAGAAAAAAGTACAACACACGGTAGATGAAAGCCTCCATAAAACAGGCACAGAGGCCGAGGGTCCGTTCACTTCACTGATGCTACAAGTACAGGTATGGAGTATTTTATAGTCACATCAACATCGTCCTGGCTTTTCTGAAGTTATGCATGCTGAGATGTCAAGGGAGCGATGAAAGTGGTCCTAGTAGCATGACACAGGAGTCAAACAGGAGTGTATGGAGGGAGTCGACACGCCATTCAAGGGAGACAATTTGTAACGAAACAAAATGGAGTTAGAGATGGCAGAAGAAATAGCAAGGCTGCAACAGCAGGGATGTTGAAAGAGCAACCTGAAGCAGCAGCCTTGTCACAATTTTATATTTATTTTTTCTTTGTTCCAGATCTATTTAATACTATGACAATCAAAAATATGTTTTAGTGAAGCAAAACTACAAGATTGAAAAAACTCATTCAATTGATCTCATATATCACAAAATCTACAATAAACCCCCTCACCCAAAACAGACACTTAATTAGTAATAAAAAAGAGAAATTTAGAAAATAAATATGTCCACTGAGAATGAGAGGCTGATCCGCAAACTGGGTGGTGTCTCTGTTTTCCATCTCATTAAAATATGCAGTTAAGAACCAGACAATAAAACAATAGAGTTGTGAGAAACAGATCAACTATTAAGACACTAGAGGGAGCCATTGAGTATAAAATGACCAGTTTGTTTTTTTGGATCTGTGTCAGTTGCTTTTATGAATTTAATAAAGGACGCTATGCCTTTAACTCTGTAAATGTCTTCATTTTTAACTTTAAGTGAATCCATCACATCTCATCCTTTGCATTTAAACAAAAAAAAAACAGCACATCAACCTTAGAGTTGCTACACTGTCGATTTCTCCTGCGGTAATCTTTTAATTGTAAGATATTGATTTCCAGATGTAATTATTTCACGAATAGGGGCATATTGTGATGTGATTGCACACTTGTAGAATTTCATCCCGTTCTCCAGGCAGTCACACATCCACGTAATCCATTTATACGTATGTTTAGATGGCTGGAGGAGGCCAGGACACCTGCCTTAAACATGTACACATAAGAATCAAGCACACTGAGGTACGATATCAGAGCTAACCTGTAAACTGCCTGTCCCCTTTTTTGATTTTCCTAAGGTGTGTTCAGGAGACTTTTGAGCCCTGATTTGATTTTTTTAATTTTTTTATACAGTACATGTTCATTATCCATGTTTTCAGACCCCATGGGGATTCAGATATGCATTCATATGGTGGCACTCTTCACAAATTCTGTTCCAAAATAATGAAGCCAATTTGTGTTTCATTTGTCAAAAAAATTGAAAAAATGTACGTGTTTGGATGATAGAAAATCACAGCAGGACGACCATTATTTGCATCTGCAGTAATGTAACTTGATTTTGCTATTCAAACAGTAATTGGCAGACCTTTGTGAACCTTTCTCTTTGAGGACTGTCACTCCTACACTAGGTGATCTAAAATGCACCACTGTTAAAATACTGATGTTTTCAAGCTTAAATGATCACACATTAAAAGGATGTGTGCTTCTGTCAATGTCACAGCTATTCAGAAACTGTTTCATAAGCCGCAGAAAGACCCAACACACTAGTAACATAAATGACACAGCAAGAGACACAAGGACAGCCAAGCTGGCTTCCTTCTGTTCATGTTACAGTGGCTTAACTAAATCAGAACAGACATCTCAAGGGTCTCATCCATCCGTCAATCCATTCACTCAATTTGGAATTGGAGCTGGGGCCTACTGGAGCAGCACAGGATGCACAGCAGGAACAATCGCTGGAGCGGGTTCCAGTCTAACTCAGGTCACACTCACATTCAACTCTGAGGCTCTAGAATTCATGTCTTTGGCCTTTGGGGGAGAAGCCACGCAAACATAGATAGAAAATGTCAATTTCAACTTACTGGGCCTGGACGGGCAGCAGCACTAAGCACTGAGCCACTAAGCTTCCCAGCACTGAATTCAGCTAACATCAATTGACAAAATGCAGTGCAAGCAGCTGAGGAAACATTCTGAGGAAAAAAAGGTGGTGCAGTGAAGCACAGTATCCATTCTAATGCTCCTGCTGTTTTACCCTTTTTTTCCTAAAAACAAAAACAGCTCTCATTGCTTTCTGCTGGTAACAACGTGTTTATTGTCTCTGCTTATATTGTATTGTTATTGTTTTACTAGACAATAGGTTTGACAATGATGAGCTCATCTTTTTCAGTTGCCTGTTTAGTATTCTTAGTATTCGGAGTGGTGGCTCTGAGGCTAGGGATCTGCACTGGCAATCGGTTTGAATCCCGTAAATGCCAAAAGGGACTCTGCTCTGTTGGGCCCTTGAACAAGGCCTTTAACCTGCAATTGCTGAGCGCTTTGAGTAGTGAGAAAAGCACCATATAAATGCAAAGAATTATTATTATTATTTATTATTATTCTTTGAAGGAACTGTACACACTTTGACCTAGACAATTGATCTTTCAAAATTTTTTGTGCTTTTTGAAAATTATATTTGAATATCAACACAAACTAAAAATGTGAGAATAAGAACAGAATAATCAATTGCAAACTGCTTTAGATATACAGTACAAATCTCAAAAGGAGGAATGAAATGCAAAAGACAAAAACAAAGTACTGTAAAAGATCTCTTCATCCACAGGATAATAAGAACTTGAGAAGGTCAGATGTTAGGTCAGATTGGGCAGTTTACTGGAGGAGACTGAATGTGCAGCATGATGTCCATTAGCCTAGTGGACTTGCCAACACTTTCAGTGTCTTAAGACCACCAGCAGGGGGAGCAGTGACCCAGTGCAATAAAGGACACTGAAGGATTTATTAGTCCATCCATCCATTATCCAACCCACTATATCCTAACTACAGGGTCACGGGGGTCTGCTGGAGCCAATCCCAGCCAACACACCTGCAGCGTAAATAGGGATGGAAAATGGACAGGATAAAGGTCAAGTGTTACAGATAGGAACCTCTGGGTTTATATGTAGCTTTAATTATTGCACACATTTAGAATTCCTGACTTTGGTTTGCATTATTTTATTTATATTTCACATAACCATTTTAGTCTCCTGTTCATCTATATTGGTGATGCCATTTGGTAATTTGTTGTCATTAGCAATGACTCTTTCTTGTCCTCCCTGGCCATCGGACCTTACTTTTATTCGATGTTAATTAGTATTGTCTAATTTTATTTTTTTATATGTTTTTTCTTTTTTCTATCTTCATCCTGTAGAGCACTGTGAGCTACATAATTTGTATGAAAATGTGCTATATAAATAAATGTTGTTGTTGTCTTGTTACCAGCGTTTGTCACCAAGAGTGACGCCAACAGCTCACTGCAGTTTAAGATTTACTAGTCTTCTGTGTCCACATTTCTGGATTTAAAAACAAAACTAAAATCACATGTGCTTCTGATCTAAATCTTTAGATGTAATGCTCTGAACTTTTGCTTGTTTTTGCCTTTCATTTCCTTTTAATTTTATGGACACTGGCTTCTGACCTCTGCTCATTCAGACTGTTCTTCACTCATTTACTAGGCTACTAAATAGAAAATACTTTTAATTACTAAATAGAAAAACACTTTTTGTCATTTTATTACTGTTATGAGTGACTACCTTTATTATTTTTTTCTGTTGCTATTGCTCCTTGTGAGGTTTGACTAATGAATATTTCTGCTATGTGTCTCATAGACCATTTCTGACATGGTTGTTATGCAGAAAATAAATTTTAGGTGTTCTTTATAGATTTGAATATAAGATATAGATTTGGCAACACAATTGGTCTATCACATCCAGTTCTTGAAGGAGGAGAAGCCAGAGAGGGAGAAGAATCAGGAGGAGTTGGTGTAAGGAGACAATAAGGGTGAGTAAGTGTGTTAAATACCACACAACAAAGTCAGAGTTCAAGTCCTAGTTTAGAGAGGCCAAAAAGCACTTTGTCTTCATTTTCTTTAACCTT
Source organism: Polypterus senegalus (assembly GCF_016835505.1). NCBI lineage: Eukaryota > Metazoa > Chordata > Cladistia > Polypteriformes > Polypteridae > Polypterus > Polypterus senegalus. Next base: position 63,347,847 of record NC_053155.1, read on the forward strand.
TATGTATTGTGGTTTCTTAACCCCTGTACCTCCCGTTACCTGTCTGCTTTTTATAATAAATTTCTTTTAATTGTCATTCTTTTCTATTTACAGCTCGCTCAGTCCCCATCACAATGTGCACTGGGAAAGTGGTTTATTTCCATCTGTAACTTTCTTTGTGCTTTATGTAAAGCACGGAGACGAAGAACAATGAAGATATCCCAGTATTACACCATAGACATTTAGTCCTGCTATTGACTTTCAACTTCTTAGCAGCAGAGTAGAATTATGTTAGGATATAATCTATAGGATTAAGGAAGCCCAGGAACTGAATTTTAAGAAGCCCCATTTAGTTAAGGTCATATTAACTAGAAATACAATGGTGGTCTGATAGGAGGTTTATATTCAGGGGAAACATTTCTTGTAAGGGTATGGAGCACAGCCCCAGAGGCCTGAGTGACAGGAATAAGAGTTAAAAAGAGGAGGGAGTCCACAGTTTGAACAAGTAGTGGAGGCAAGTGAAGGGGTTTGACAGAAATAATAAGAAAAAGAATAAAAGACTGGCGAGAGACAGGCAGGGTGAAGGCAGACCTGTTTTGTTAATTTGTAGTTACCTTGTGACCTGGACAACGGGCAGACATAGGGCACAGTTTATACCAAGGTATTGTTCAATAGCTGTGAGTTTCTGGACTCATTTGAAACAGTAGCTCATATATTACTCATTCAGGGTGGTCAACCAAATGTAATTTCTCATTTTTAAAGCAAATGAAATTTGAAAAATGTCTTTTTGATTTTGCACCATTAAGCGATCTCACTGTTGACTTAGGATTGTGAATTCCTTCTATTAAATCAACAGAGAACCATTACAATACAATACAATACAGTTTATTTTTGTATAGCCCAAAATCACACAGGAAGTGCCGCAATGGGCTTTGACAGCCCCCCAGCCTTGACTCTCTGAGAAGACAAGCAACAATTCCCAAAAAATATCTTGTAGTGAAAAATGGAAGAAACCTTTGGAAAGGCAGGTCAAAGAGAGACCCCTTTCCAGGTAGGTTGGGTGTGCAGTGGGTGTCAAAAGAAGGGGGTCAATACAATACAATACACAGAACAGAACAAATCCTCAATACAGCATAAAAATAAAAATTTTAGAAGTAGAGCAGAATTTAATAATAGATGATATCACATAATAAGATTTGGATATTTTTAGAGACCTCATCCATCAAGCTGCCTCCCACATTTGGCCATTCCGCGGCTGAAACAGTGCTGGGCCATCCAATCCGATGAAAGGACCCCTCTTTCCCATGATTCCTGCGATCCTCCATCAGGGATAACTTTACCATAGGCAGGCAAAATAACTTGGCAGGTGGGCTGTGGCACCAAGTGCCACATTTGAGTACTGAGAACAGAAACAGAATAGGCGAGGGTTAGTAACAAATTATAACCATCATGTTACTTATGTTTTAGTGCTAATGACTAACAACAGAGATGCAGTCTGTACTCAGTATGGATATAATCAGCAGCTCTAGTCAGGATATGCTAAACTGAAGTAGTGAGTCTTCAGCCAGGATTTAAAAGCTCAGACCGAAGGGGCATCTCTTATAGTAGCAGGCAGACCATTCCACAGTTTAGGGGCCCTGTAACTAAAAGCTCGACCTCCCACTGTTATTTTATTAATCCTTGGAATCCTAAGCAGACCAGCATCTTGAGATCTTAATGTGCGCTCAGGTTTGTAAGTCATGATAAGTTCAGACAAGTAAGCCGGACCTTGGCCATTTAATGCTTTATATGTTAAAAGGAGGATTTTGAAATCTGCCCCAAACTTAACCGGGAGCCAGTGTAAGGATTTAAGAACTGGAGTTATGTGTTCATATTTTCTTGTTCTTGTAATAATTCTTGCAGCCGCATTTTGGATTAACTGGAGGCTGTATAAAGAATAGTTTGAACAGCCAGTGAACACCGCATTGCAGTAGTCAATCCTACTAGAGATAAATGCATGAATTAATTTCTCAGAATCCTGTTTATTTAGAAAGCGCCTTAATTTCCTAACATTTTTAAGATGGAAGAAACATGATTTGGACAACTTTGTAATATGTGCTTTAAATGACACGCTAGAGTCAAAGATAACTCCTAGATTGCGGGCTGATTCAGTAAAATTAATGGGGATTCCAACTGAGTTAAATGATGACAAAATATTGTTGTGATCAGCGTCATTCCCTCCAACAATTAACATCTCTGTTTTATCTGTATTTAAAGACAAGTAGTTCTCATTCATCCATTCCTTTAATTCACTAACACAACTAATTAAAGACAACATCGGAGAAACTTCATTTGATTTAAACGAAAGGCATAGCTGGGTGTCATCTGCATACGAGCGAAAATTAACATTATGTTTCCTAATTAGAGATCCCAGTGGAAGCATGTAAAGTGAAAACAGTAAAGGTCCCAGTACTGAGCCCTTCGGAAGACCATATTGAACGTCTGTGTGTAATGATGGAGTACTGTCTGCACGTTTCTGTACATATTGGAAGTCATAACTGAAAATCTGTGCATTACATTGCCAATTTACTTGCGTAACTGCTTGGTTTGCATCAGCTAACAGGAACACTGAGTAGTTACTGGGAATCCTGAAATTGAGAGCTTAACAACACCCAATGGACAAAACTGTGTTTGTATGTCTTCTGACAGCCCAAGGAGATCATTCAGAAATGTGGGCATACCTCATATCTTCAGGCAAGGAAATGTTACTAGCAGAAAAGAAGATGGAAGTACCAGAAGATGGCACACAACCCAAGAAGCAAAGCATAACAGATTAAAATAATCAGTGATCCAGCCAAAAATGAAAACCTTAAATCGAAGTTCTTTTGTCAGGAACCAATAATCAAAGATATGTTTATACAGAGGTTCAAGAATTAATCCGCATTCTCCAATGACCAGGAAATGCGGGTGCTGACCTTTATCGCATTATGCAGCATACTCTTATAGTATATTTACCTCTGCTAAATTAAATACATTTTTATGTGAAAAGCCAAAAGGGATATAAAAATAATAAGAAAAACAGCAGAAAGGGCAAAAAAAAAAAAAAATTTAACCTAAATAAGTTCATACCATTGGGACCATGACCATTCAGTCAGACTGCTAGGTCCACCATTAATACATTTTTAATGAGAAAAACTCTTATTATATAAAGTTATGCAACTACAGGTCAGAAGCTTCAGTTTATGTTCACATTAAACACTAGAATGTGATCGCCGTGATTTTGGCTGTGGTATAATTGTTGGTGTCAGACTGGCTGGTTTGAGTTTTTCTGTAACTGTTGATTAATAGTTGGAAGAAGAAGAAGAAGAAGCTGCTAATCATCCTGTGATTTATATACACAACAGTCTCTAGAGTTTACTCAGAATGGTGCAAAAGAAAATATAAACATCCAGTGAGTAGCAATTTTGCAAATGGCTTGTTGATGACAGAGTATTGAGGAGAATGGTCAAAGTGACAGAAGGCTACGGTAACCCTGAAAACCACTCTGCACAACTGTGGTGATCAGAAAAAGTATCTCAGAACGCACAACACATTGAATCTTGAGGTACATGGGCTACACATTGTGTTTCACTCCTTTTGGCCAAGAACAAAAAGCTGAGACTGCAGTGGGCACAGGCTCACCAAAACTGGACAGTTGAAGACAAGAAAAATGTAGCCTGGGCTAATGAATCCTATTTTCTGCTGAGGCACACAGATGGGTGGGTCAGAATTTGCTCCACTGCCATGCATCATGTGTTAACTACCATGTGTTAACAGTCCAGGCTGGTAGTGGTGATGGTGTAAACTTGTGAGGAATGTTTTCTTGGCATACTTTGGGAAATTAATATTTGTCAATCATCACTTGGATGCCATTCATTTGGGTATTGTTCTTGAAAAAATGTGTATCCCTTCATAGCCATGACAAAGTTGGGACTAAATCACAAGCGACTAGTTTGCTTGCTGTGGTTGATATGTACAAAGACTATCCAAAGAATTATACTGAGCAAATACAAAGGGAACTCCCAAAAGGGTACACTATTACTTATGTCCCTTTGTGTGCTTTGCTGTGTGCGTGTGTGTCCTGTACCCACCTCTGTGTTTAGAATGCTCATTCACATGTGTGCTGTTTGGCTTGGCGTTGAGTGAGTCTAGTCTGTAATATTTGATTAGTATAATATTTGTTTGTTACAGTCTTATGTTGGTCCTGTAGCACACACTGCAGTGTTCAAAACCTTGAATGTGTTTAGTGGCTGGCTGCGTGTTGTTTTGGTGGCTTGGGCCTAAGAAAGTTCTTTAGTGAACTTTAGAGTGGTGTCTGACTGAGAAGTCTTCTCTGTTTTAGAGCTCTCCTGCTTGAGGTTTTGGAAGTCTAATACTAGTGACACTACCATCTCATCACAAACCATATATTCAGTCTACTGCTTAAAATTTTTTTAACATAAAATAGTTTAAAATGTTTAATTTGGTGTTATATTGAATATTCAGGTGAACTTGTGCCTGTCCACAGAAATACAAATGCCCATCTTAAGATTCGGTTTGATGCAATAGCCTGGGTCTGCCTGGATCTAACCTGGATCCAGATCTTTGGAGAATGTCCTTGTCATCGCCTATAAGGAAATTGGCAGGATGTATTTGTTATTAAAAGAAATCAAAGGGAAGACAGATGAAAAATTCCCTGAATACGATATGAGCATCACTTTGCAGTTAATTAATTCATACAAATAGAAATTATGTTGAGTGTGCAGTGGAAAAGAAAAAGTCTTCAATGTATGGGATGTCATTTTCTTTCTTTGAATCCCATAGAGATCACAATTGTTTCAGTCAACAGAAAATCCATCCATTGTCTCTTCATTGTTTTGAGATGTCAGATGGGATCACTGAAGCATGGGCCAAGGGAGGAACCAGCTGGACAGGGAGCCAGCTCCACACAGGGCACACTCAAGCAATAGTGGACTGAGTCACCTCCCATCTTTTTGGGATGTCGGAGGAGAATGGCAGTGCTTGGAGAACAATTCATATAGGGCAAAAAACATGAAAACAACACACAGGCAGGCATCAGACTGAGATTTAATTTCAGCTACCTGTATCTGGCAGTCTAGTCACCGCTCCACTGTGCCACCCACAAGGCCATCTCAGGCTCCCCACTGCACCCTGTTTTGTAAACTGGTGTGTAGAAGAAAATCTTGTCAACAGAGGTCATATTTAGATTCTGTTTACTACACAAAATGTTGCATTAATGACCACTGAAGCCTACACATGACACAGTCCTAGTATTTGGAGAATGTGATGACCACAGCAACAACCCATAAGAAGCCGCTTTTGGTCTCTACATGTTGTGGTACTGTCAGCTTTAGATGAATACATTTATTCATACAAGCTATCTACAGCACTTAATAAGATTAACATTGTTGTGATTCTGATGAGACTGTAAATCCTAAAATGATTTACCTGCATGAGTTTATAAAAGTTTAGAACTGCGATGAAGGTGATTTTTTAGCATGTTCTGATTATCAAAACACACAATACATATTTAGAAATGCATGTCTTTAAATTTTTCTGTGTCTGTGGTATGGTCATAAGTATTACGGAGTCTACTCCTTCGACTATAAGCCAGATGTGTATTTTGAACTCTAAGGTTTTAATTTCTCAGGGTGGTTGCAAAGAGGTGAGTGGCTGAAGGCAACTGCCACACACCTTAAGATGAAACGAGACTGGACAAATCCTGCTAGATGGTGGACAGTCCCAACTGGGAAATGTATGGCATTGTACTGGCCCTATAAATGAATATAGTGCCTATAAAAAGTATTCACCCTTACATTTTATTTTTATACATCATTGAATCTAATGGATTTAATATGACTTTTGTGACACTGATCAACAGAAAAATACTCTTTAATGTCAAAATGAAAACAGATCTCTGCAAAGTGACCAACATGAATTAGAAATATAAGACAGAAAATAATGAACTCCTTAGGTATTCACCCTCATCAAGTCAGTATTTAGTTGGTGCACCTTTGGCACCCATTACAGCCTTAACATCTGTGTGCACAGGTCTCCATCAGTTTAGCACATCTATACATTGCATTTGTCCATGTCTTCTTTGCAAAGCTGCTCAGGCTCTGTCAGGTGATGTGAGTGAACATCCTTTTTCAAATCCAGCCTCAAATTCTCAATTGGATTGAGATCTGGACTGTGACTTGGGCACTCCAGGACATTCATATTGTTGTTTGAAAGCCATTCTTTTGTAGCTTTGGCTTTATGCTTGAGGTAGCATATGCTGGAAAACAGTTCTTGCAGACTACATCAGGCTTTCCTGCAGGATTTCCCTGTGATGCATTCATGTTAGCCTCCCAAGCCTTTGTGGATCCGCTGTAGAGAAGAATCCCTACAGCAAGATGCTGCCACCAATAGTGGAGATGTGTTGTTGATAATGTGCAGTGTTCAAACATGGGATTTAGCCTGATGAGCAAAAATCTCAATTATGGTCTCATCAGACGACAGAGCCTTCTTTTATCTGACTTAATCTGCCTTCTGGCAAGCTCCAGCCGAGATATCTTGTGTTCTTATTTTTAAATGGGGTTCTCTTTGCCATTCTCCCATAATGCTTTGAGTAGTGAAGCACCCAGGTAACTCTTGTTTTCTGCACAGTCTCTCCAATCTCAGTCACTGAAGCTTCTTCAGAGATATCATAGGTCTCTTGGTGGCCTCTCTCACTTGTCTTCTTCTTGCCCAATCAGTCTTTGTGGAGAATTTGACGAGTTCCATATTTTTCCCTAAATAATACACCTTTTGGGGCTTTCTACTTGGGTATTGAGGCTCATTGATACTATCAAAAGATTTCAAGCTAGGTAGAACCTAGCAGACCCATACTAACCATCAAGGCTACATGCTATCTTGATCTTCTTATTAGGAAGGCTCGTCATTAAGTATTAGATAACATCTAACATCTGTAATTTTCTCAGGATGAATGAATCCAAATTCAGCATGGCCACAGTGCAAGTAGCACTTTAAATTTAGTGATGTCTCTGGGTGCCGTCTCTTCGGTGTGAAGGCTGTTAAGATTTTCAGTGTTCTTCAATTTCCTACTCCACCAGAAAACAAAATGAGAAAGTAATCAGGTTACACCTTTGTGAAAAGCCAGACCTTCTTCAAGTTATGCAAAGGAATTAAAGCAAAAAGGCATGGTATAGCCCCGATAAAAAAAACGTCATGAAGGAAGCACACTTTTACATACAAATATATATGTTTATCAAGCCTTATAAGAAAATAAATCTGGTCTGATTGTGAGCTCATTGTGAAACGAATGAAAAACAGGCAAATCCCAAGGATTCACAGTCTGCATTTAAAATGAGGTCAACACCGACTACTCAGCATTGCTTAGAGACTTCAGACTACGTAGGCAGTATAACGTGGGATTCCATTTGAGACAACAACACCAAATCCACGAGACCACTCAGAATACTCAACTCACAGCTTTACGGTAAATGAAATTGCTCTCCATGAACCTCCCAGGCTATCAGTGGCTAACTGTGACTTCGAAGAAGTGGAAAACAGCACATCTAAATTCGCAGTTCTTCACTCCCTGCTGCCGCCTGAGGGGTGAAAATGAATCCCATCTTTGCATCCCTCCTACATACCTTCAATGTGCAAATATAATGATAACTTGTCTTCACCTTCTTTGCAGTTTACTTTAAGCTGTATATTATATAATATATCCTTTGTGATGTTCATTGCAAAAAGCTTAGAGGCAGCTGTTGTAGCAGATCCAATAAAATATTAAAAATAAATAAGTTTTAATACAAAGCAGTGGGATTCCTTCTTGAAAAAAAGAATAACACTTTTTATAATCTGCACTGTGCCTGTACTTAAAACCATTGACTATTTTTATTAGTTAGAACAGTTTTGTAATAGAGCTTATCTGCAGGTTTATTCTGAATTGTGCCCCCATAACATGAGTCCTTGTAGGAAGGCCAAGCATTTCCACTTTGAAATTTGTTTTGGTGACTGTAACTGGACCAGCATGTCTGAGTGTGCATGTGTACCGTTCATGTATGGCACTTCTATAAGAGCCTCTCGCCCCAAACTGAATTAAGGAGTTTCAATGATGTATAGATGGGCATGACATGTAAAATTAGGCAGCTTGCCTCCCAGGTCTTCACAGTATCATTGTTCAGCTTTAGAATTCCATGTACAACCTTTGATGATGGAAACATGCATGGTGAACTAAAAGGTGTAAGTCTTCAGTTGGACACGATTCAAAACCTTTGGTTAGAAAATGACATCCGTGTAATAATTTTTGCTAAACACAGCATGGAAACTGCCCTAGTTAAGGTATTACATGGCCTTTTAGTAGCTGCTGATTCTGGCCAGTTAAATATCCTTTTTTTCTTAACTTAACAGCTCCTTTCCCTACAGTTAATGTCAATGTACTTTTAAATCGCTTTCTGGGAATTATTGGAATGCTCTTTATCTGTTTCAAGTTTTATCTCTCTGACAGGCGTCGATTAATCTCCATTGGGACCTATAGATCCACTTCTGCATCAGTTGCTCAGGGTTCTTTACAGAGCTCTTTGTTTGGTCCCTTATTGGTTGGTTTTTAAATGCTTCCTCCTGGCCAGATCATTTGCAGTCACGGATTAAATATTCACTCTTGTGCAGATAATACACAAATCTATATTCAGACCAAATCTTTCCATACATATCTTGCTAATAACTTGATTTGCTGACTAAGATGGAATAAACACCCGACATCTCATAAGGCTAAATGGTGATAAAGCAGATGCTTCCTATTGCCACCTAAAGCTTCTTGAGGAAGACTGAAAGTTTTAATCCTTATGTTCCAGGTTACTAGAGAAGTGAGGAATCTTGAGATTGTACTACTATTTGAAACCTATATTACTAAGACAGCCTTCTTTTATTTAAAAAATATTTCCAAGCTCTGTACGTTTCTGATGTACAGTGTGGCTGGTTTTTTCATTCAGTTTTTGTCATATCCTGGCTTGACAAATGTAATTCTGTTCTGTGTGAAGCAACTTCTCATAGACTTCTCATGGACTTGGGAGACTTCAGTACGTACAAAATTCAGTGGCCAGAATTCTCTCCCATACTGGGAACTCACATACTTCAAAAACTCCATTGGAATCCCAAAGTTGGATTCAGTATAAGGCTGTTCTGCTTATTTTCAAGTTTCCTCATGGCCAAACCCCTACATATCCCAGCAGTCTCCTTTGGTCATATAAGCCATCACACTCTCTGCTTTCCTCTGATTGACACCTTCTTTCTGTCCCTTCCTCTAAGCTTTGCACTTCAGGTGGCGAAGCATTTAGTGTTGATGGTCCAACACTCTGCTGGCATATACAATGTTAACTTCTTTTACAGTAAGGTACAACTAAAAATGTATCTGTTTAAGCAAGCTTCTTTATTAACTGTTATTTATTATTTCCTAGCTTTTTATATACTGTATATATTGTAGTTACTTTTAAGGTGTTTGTTTAGATATGTTTGTAAATATTTTTAAATATATGTATGTTTCGTCTATCTTTTCTTTATTTTGGTCTTTTGTTTATCTTACTCCATTATATAGGAATCATTTTTGTATGTGTTTGTATGTGAAACTACCGAGACATGTAGTGTCACACACATACAATTATGGATACAGCTAAAGGGCGTGAGTAAGTGCAATACCACATCAGACCAGGGGGTGGTGGAGTGTGCTGACTGTCTCTCTCAGCTCCTTGCAGACAATTCCCAGGAAATCCCACCATCATCCCTCTGATGATGTCACTTCTGGTGCCTCCGATGATGTCACTTCTGGGGCTGGCGCCTCTGATGACATCACGTCCGGTCTTGAAGACATCACTTCCGGTTCGGATATAGGTGACATAATTTCCTCCACCAGCCCTTAAAACCGTCATCTAACCTCCACATATTCAGATTTATTTTGGACTCAGTCTTGTAAACTACTCAATCATTTTTCAACCTTTTGCAGCCATGATCATAATATACCAGTGGCTGCCCCAAACCTTTTTGACTGTCTAGAGTCTTTTTGTGACAATAGTTAAAACAGAAACCTTGACAACCTTTTAGAAGAACCTGAATTAGATTTTGGGACAGCTTGGCCATTAGTGTGGAAGAAATTAAATTGGAAATATATTTAAGAAAGAAAATTGTCCTCAACTAGCAGTTCTTTGAGTCAGAAATTATGCACGAGGAAACTTGTTTATTTGCTTTTAATTTCTCTTCGTGAAAAGGGAGCAGCACTCTGTTACAGCAGTCTACTTAGGATTAGTACCCTTAGAAGAGGTGTCAGCAAATGTCAGCAATGTTCATAGAACAAAGATAGAAGCGCATACTTATTGATAACTACATTTACATAACAGTGCTGAATTAATCCTGACATTTACTCTGATTGGTTCAAAGACATGAAATGTTTTCAGCAGAGAGCATAACCAGCTTACATACCCAAAGTAAAAGTCTCATTCTACTACATTCTTTTCTTCCAATATCGCTCAAGTTCACTTCTTATTCTTTTATGGAAAACTGTGTACATGAACAACTGTCAGGTCTTACTGGGCACATGACATCGGCTAATTTCTTAAGCCGCTAGGCTAGAACAGTATGTCTCTTTTCTTAACCATTTTAGCAGTCCTTTTATGCTATTTCTAAGAAAAGTGATATTTCTTTTTAATTTGTTCAAAACACTTAATTTACAAAAAGCTATGTTACCACTTGATGGTTCCCTTTATTCCCTCACATTAGCTAAACAAACAGGCTTGATAGGCTTAAGGGTATCCTCTCATTTGTCAAATTTTTTATGTTCTTATATTCTTATATATGTGTCCTTGGATTCCTTGAAAGGTGCATTTAAATAAAATTTATTATTACAGTTTTTTGTATTTGGACTTTAGCATCTTGTTTATGTGCAGTCCTATACCTTTGGGTTCGTTTTCCTGTAGTTAATATTTTTTATCTTTATGACGGTGTCTTCACTTCAGCTCTATTTTTATTATGGTTTTTCTGTCGGTGCTGCAATGTTGCTGGTACCAAAAGTGATGGTCATGTCATTACTTAAACCTTTTAAAAGCTGACAGCTTGTTAACTCACTTGTCTGCCAATTGCATCCCTGTCTCTACGACTCAATCTCTTGTTTAGTGCCAATGATTCTGAGAACATTTTAATGTTGGGATGTTCTCTTTTTATTTTTCCATTTTGACTACAATTCTTGCTTAGTGTTTTGGCCTTGATGAAAGTTTCTATGGCCACTTTTTGTATGATAATTAGCACAGTCGGCACCTCTCTGTGCATATACTTCAAACTTTAAGGAGCTTTATTTAAGGGCTTTATTGATGTATGGAGCGCACATGTCTGAAACACAAATGGCGGCCCTTTGTGTAAATGCCACAGACATTATTATCATACTTGTAAGAACCAGGGGGGCCCCTTCAATGCCCCTTTAATTTTCATAAATGGCGCCCTCTGATGATGTCTATGTCACCTGATGGATTGACCGGCTCTGACTGCAGTTATAACAAATGATACACTTCACAGTATTTGTCAGCATCTGCAGAACAAATACTAATGATCTTTTCAGGAGAATCTCACCTAATGGGCCTTGTATGCATACCCCAATCCAGTTGTATATGCTTTGGCTGAAAAATTTGATATTTTCCTTGCAAAAATACTTATCTTTCAAAATGACCATTTAATAGTGTGTTGAATATTGATATATATTTCCATAAAGATGCTTTCTAAAATCAAAGGCATGCTACTCAGTAGTTTAAGATGACATATTTTCTTCAGCTCTCCTCCTTAATTTTCACAGGAGGTGCGATGAAGCAGTGTTTTACTAAAACACCCACACTGCAAGTTAGACATTGAGGTGATGCAATTTTGTAAATGTAAACAACAAAAAATATGATTATAATTTGAACTAATGAAATACTTTGTTTGTTGGCATATTAGTTCAAGTCTGGGCCCCATCACTGCCCTTGAGGAGTTCTCGCTGTGTCTGCATGAGTTTTCCTCCGCTGTCCCAAAGATGAGTGGGCTAGTTGGCTTTATGCTCTAGTGTTTGGTTTAAATGACTGTGGAGGTGTGTATGAGCCTACCATGTGATAAACTGCAGCCGCACCCCGGGCTGCTTCCTGCCAAATTCTTAGTGTTTGTTACTAGTCAAGGTTTTACTACCTATAAGCCTAAAATATTCCTGGATTAAATGGATTCTGAAACATGAATGGGTAGATGAAATACATATATAAGAATAAAAATGGCCTGACAAGGTATGAACAATGGGTTTTAACTTTGCATTGAATTCCATGTTTGTTGAAAGGAAACAGTTCAGACTTAATAATCAGTATTTTGATGAGCTCACATATCAATTCTATAATAATAATTGGCCACTCAGGTGAGGTCTATGCATTGTAATCAGTGTAGAACAGAGAGTAAGCTAATGTGTGAGTTACACATCTGAGTGTTCACAAAGAGTTACACAATAGGACTATGGGTAAGAGAGAAGGCCAAATTCAGAATAGCTCAAGTGTCTAAAGGCCATGCCACATCGGAAGACTTTTCAGATGATTTTCAGTCGTGGCCTCCATTTACATATCTTAGTTAGTCAGAGACAGTTGGTTGTGCGCACTGTGATCGCCTATCTTTAGTTGTAGGGGTGACGTCTGTGTACCCAATGAATGCTCATCTAGAAGAACTTCAACATCGCTGAAAAGTTTGACTTTTGTTTGTCTTTGACTCTGTGCTTACATTACAAATCTCATTGCCCAATTCTGATCTTTTGCTCAGATTGGATTTGCCTGTCTTGCCAGTTCACATTCATAAGTACAAGTGACTTGTGTCTAACTCTAATGTGAATGCATCTGTCCTATGAAACAACACATATGCGCAAATTTATACATTTCTGCACAAGTCATCTGCGTCATGAACAACAAAAAACTTGACATTTCTGAGATGACTTGTTGTATTAAAACTGCCAATTCGTCATCTCTACAGTACATGATTAGGTTGACAAGGCGAAAAAAAGCCACAGTTAGCTTTTGCTGTTTTTGCAGCTATTTCTGGTGCCAACAAATGTGTTGGTACAAGAAAGGAGCTAGCAATGGTGGGACTGTGTGTGTTACCCAAGCTGTAGCTCTCCTCCATTGTTGTGTTGCTGCACTGCCAGTGTTTGCTGATGATAGGCAAAAAACCACATGAATTCCAATGTGACCATTGTTATTCATGTTGCATAGGCACAAATCGAATACATATTGTGAGAGACGACATGTGAAGACCAGCATCCTAGCAGGATTTGAGAGGGATGCTTACCTAGCCAAGAGGCCAATAATATGTAAGGGCAGGGTAGAGCAATGTATACAGAATATTGTTTCCCCCCCATATGCTAGGTGTCAGGATCCCTGGTCCTCAGTACCCATTCTGACCCAAGCCGGGAATGCTGGTAATTGTAGTCCAATAATGCAGTCCTGCTGGGGTCTGTGAGTGCTGCTAGGGGGTGCTGCAGGGAGTTACACTGCCTATTCTTTGGGAATTCTGTATGACTTGGAAGCGATTCCAACAGGTGAAGCCCTGGCACTGGAAGTACTCCTGGGTATTTAATTAAAGAGACCAGGCGAGTCAGAGACAGGCAACAGTTGCCTCAGAGGAGTAGCAGTGTGGAGAAGAAACAAAGAAGAAGAGATATTTGGTATAATTGTTATATTGAGGTATTTTGTAATAAAAAACCCTTTGTTTTGAATCCAGGACTGTTTTGTGAATTCATGATTTGGGGATCTGTGGCGCCACCTAGCTTTCACAATATCTAGTGCCACACATGCAAGTAACTCAAATCTGATTTGAAATGATTGGATTCCTGTGTCCACAGATTTGTGTCACATTAGGGCAAAAGATCAGATTTGAGTCACTTCAGCCAGTTAATGTGAATGTAACTATATGTACACATCCATCGCCTGCTGGTTTGAATGAGTAGTCCTGTCTTGTAGATTTTTACGCTGTTATCCTCCATTGTGCAGTAGCTGCTGCACTTACCTTGGGGTTTATGGTGGCTTTTGGATCTTAAAGCCAAGGCTTTATTACAATTAATTCTGTTTACTGGAGTGTAAAGTAGAGCATTATAATGCAGAAAACTCATGATTGTTTGTCCACTTGGTGTTAACATCACCTTTCAGAATATTAGCAGCATTTATTAATATTCTACCTATGGAAAATGTTTACCAAAAAATAAATATTTTAATATTTACTGAAGCCACACAGGGTAAATAATAAAAAAAAAACTAGCCATAACATTCATGATATTGTAATGACTGAGGGAAGCGAGGGATAGAGGAATGGATTTAGCGTATTCTGGTAGTAACTGGCTCTTAGAAGGATCACCGGTTTCTTCTGTGCTCCATGTTTACCCTGCTGCTTTGCTCCTGTGCCCATACATACTTGCCATGAGCCCCAAATCATATGGCACATATTGCCAGGGTCTGTGGCAATATGTCTGCCACACGTTCCCCCAACTCCATGAGCCAACCCAAGGCTAGGGTCCAAACACAAATGGCCAAGGCACCCAGGCCAATGGACTTTAGCAGCAGACCAAAGTGTCCAAAGTGCTTCTTGAAGTTCTGTATATGTGCCACCTTCCATGCACTCAGGAGATGTTTTTATGGCTGTTCTCAGCCACCTGAAGAATGTGTCACAATGTTACAATGTTATTGTTTATATGCACATCAACCACATATGAGAACATTAATAAGCTACAGAAAGTGATAAAAGTCAAACAACAGGATATCAAGTGAGGGTGAGGTGTGGATGACACACAAAGAACTGAAGCACAAGAACACCCTCAAAGAACCCTTTGTTTTAGCCTCCTAAAGTTCCAATAAAAAACAGTTTTCAGACTGCTTTGCTCTCACTTACTAAAGACAATCAGGCCTGAATCACTGAGGTGTATAAAGCAACACTGCCTTCTGGCAGCCTGCATTCACGGACTGAAGGCACTCACCGTAGGCGCTTTGTGGACTGACACCATTTCAAGGGATTTCAGTATATGCATATCTTGGGAAACTGGCACTGACAGCTGCAGTCACAGTGCAACTATAAAAAGTGCACACAATATCAATTTATTAATGTACATTGACAAAGGAGTTGGCCAAAAGGCAATTACTACTTTATAACTGGTAGCTGTCTACTCTATAGAAGGGTCAAGGAGTTTATTTGATTTGTTTATTATGACAAACCAGCCTAAATAGGTATTTCTCTTGGTCTCTCTATAGGTCTCTTGGTCTGGAACCCCTACAGATTTTATTTTTTTCTCCAACCTTTGGAGTTTTTTTTGTTTTTTCTGTCCACCCTGGCCATCGAACCTTGCTCTTATTCTATGTTAATTAATGTTGACTTATGTTTATTTTTTATTGTGTCTTCTATTTCTCTATTCATTTTGTAAAGCACTTTGAGCTACATTTTTTTGTATGAATATGTGCTATATAAATAAATGTTGATTGATTAATTGATTGATTGAAATATGCTTTCATATATTAATAAATTAGCGAATTATCATTTTATACTGTCTAATACTACAGTGGTGTGAAAAACTATTTGCCCCCTTCCTGATTTCTTATTCTTTTGCATGTTTGTCACACAAAATGTTTCTGATCATCAAACACATTTAACCATTAGTCAAATATAACACAAGTAAACACAAAATGCAGTTTTTAAATGATGGTTTTATTATTTAGGAGAAAAAATCCAAACCTACATGGCCCTTTGTGAAAAAGTAATTGCCCCTTGTTAAAAAATAACCTAACTGTGGTGTATCACACCTGAGTTCAATTTCCGTAGCCACCCCCAGGCCTGATTACTGCCACACCTGTTTCAATCAAGAAATCACTTAAATAGGAGCTGCCTGACACAGAGAAGTAGACCAAAATTACCCCAAGAGCGCAGAGACGACTCATCCGAGAAGTCACAAAAGACCCCAGGACAACGTCTAAAGAACTGCAGGCCTCACTTGCCTCAATTAAGGTCAGTGTTCACGACTCCACCATAAGAAAGAGACTGGGCAAAACGGCCTGCATGGCAGATTTCAAGACGCAAACCACTGTTAAGCAAAAAGAACATTAGGGCTCGTCTCAGTTTTGCTAAGAAACATCTCAATGATTGCCAAGACTTTTGGGAAAATACCTTGTGGACTGATGAGACAAAAGTTGAACTTTTTGGAAGGCAAATGTCCGTTACATCTGGCGTAAAAGGAACACAGCATTTCAGAAAAAGAACATCATACCAACAGTAAAATATGGTGGTGGTAGTGTGATGGTCTGGGGTTGTTTTGCTGCTTCAAGACCTGGAAGGCTTGCTGTGATAGATGGAACCATGAATTCTACTGTCTACCAAAAAATCCTGAAGGAGAATGTCCGGCCATCTGTTCGTCAACTCAAGCTGAAGCGATCTTGGGTGCTGCAACAGGACAATGACCCAAAACACACCAGCAAATCCACCTCTGAATGGCTGAAGAAAAACAAAATGAAGACTTTGGAGTGGCCTAGTCAAAGTCCTGACCTGAATCCAATTGAGATGCTATGGCATGACCTTAAAAAGGCGGTTCATGCTAGAAAACCCTCAAATAAAGCTGAATTGCAACAATTCTGCAAAGATGAGTGGGCCAAAATTCCTCCAGAGCGCTGTAAAAGACTCATTGCAAGTTATCGCAAATGCTTGATTGCAGTTATCGCTGCTAAAGGTGGCCCAACCAGTTATTAGGTTCAGGGGACAATTACTTTTTCACACAGGGCCATGTAGGTTTGGATTTTTTTTCTCCCTAAATAATAAAAACCATCATTTAAAAACTGCATTTTGTGTTTACTTGTGTTATATTTGACTAATGGTTAAATGTGTTTGATGATCTGAAACATTTTGTGTGACAAACATGCAAAAGAATAAGAAATCAGGAAGGGGGCAAATAGTTTTTCTATTACTATATCTGAAAAAATGATAAATTATTGCCTCTTAAGCTTCTCTTATTTTAAACAGTGGAATATGTTCTTTCATAGCATTTCAGTTCTGAATATATAAAAACATTCATACAATCCATAGTTCATCTGTTTTCCATAACTGTGTTTCCAAGATACACGTCAACATTCATTCCAATTAGGGATAAGCACAAAACAGAAATTAAACCTGGACAAAAAAATGAGGCGATTTCATAGGCACAGTCGTGCAATGACATTTTCACATTGATAATCAAACAAATGGTATGCCTGCTAAGTAATTAGAGTCAATCATTTTCATTGTTTATTATTGCTAAAATTTATGATTACATTTTTATTATAGTCATCCTTTGGAAAAGTAAAAAAAGAAAATCACTCTAGAGGATGTAGGGATTGATCTGACATCTCTTGTGGATTTTGACCCCAAATCCTTTGTCGTACTCAGCTGGGTCGGTGCAGAGGATGACGAATGTGCTGCCACAGAGGCCTTGGGGCTGTGAATGCACTGCATGAACATCCAGCTTGTAAAAAGAAACACAGCTGGTAAACAGGTGGATTTTTTCTGTAAATTTTCCATTGCATAACTATATAAATAAATGAATTGTAGGTCTCTAAAATAAATGTACTATTAGTAGGCATAATATGAAACAATATATAGGTCTCATTGTAAAAAATATTTTATTTGGATAAATTACTTATAGACTTTAAAACATGAATGTCTACTGATACTGTATATCAACCAGTCACTGTATATTCTCTGATTTTTTTTATATAGTTCTGTAGTGTGCAGCAAAAAAAACCAACAATACATAGCATATCACTGTGATTTATAAAATAAGGTGCCTAGAAAAAGTATTTGCCAACTTGGAAGTTTTGACATTGTGGAATTAGCCAGGACACCAGACAGACATAGGACACACAAGTTCCAAAACACACACGTTTTTATTTTCTTCTTTCTCTTACAGCACCACACACAGTGCACCAATCAACTTATACAGCTCACTCCTTTCCTTTTCCTTCCCTTTCTTTATTCTTCTTTTCTCCTGCTGCCTCCAATCCTGTCCCGCAAGCTCTGTCCTCTGCCTCCTGACTCCGGCTCTCCCAATGGAGTGAGGTGGCTTCTTTTATACCGCACCAGGAAGTGCTCCAGGCGCTCCCCCGATCATCTTCCGTCTACACTCCCGGGTGTGGTGGAAGTGCAGCATGGGAACCCAGATCCTGTTCTGGCAGTACTTCTGGTTGTGGCGGAAGTGTTGCAGTCGAAGGCTCCGGGGGTGTCCAGGCGCACTTTGTCGGTGGCCATGGGCCCAAGCACGTGGCCCTGAAGTCATCCAGGGGGTCTGCCCTCATGTGTCTGGGGGAGGTACTGCTGCTGACATGTCCTCTCCCTCAGTCCTCTCATTAGAAAGGCGTCCCAAACAGGCAAGGCCCCTGGCTATCTGCCACAACATATTTAATGAATCAAAGTGGATTTAATTTGGCTTTTTTGACCTATCAACAGACAAAGATTCTCTAATGTCAAAGTGGAAACATATCTCTCTAAAGTGGTCTAAATTAATTACATATATAAAAGAGAAAATATTTGAATGTATAAGAATTCACCCCTTCAAGTCAGCATTTACTAGATGCATCTTTGGCAGCCACGACAGTCTTAAATCTCTGCGCACATGTCTCAATCAGCTGTGTACACAGGGACATAATTTTCCATTTTTCTTTGCAAAACTGCTCAGGCTATGTTAGGTTGCATAGGGATTGTGAGTGAACAGCCTTATTCAGGTTCAGCCACAAATTCTCAGTTGGGTTGAGACGTGGACTCTGACTCGGCCACTCCAGGACACTAACATTGTTTTGAAGCCATTCCTGTGTAGCTTGGGGTCATAGTCTTATGGGAAAATTCATCTTGTCCTAAGGCACAGGTTTCTTGCAGATTGCATCAGGTTTTCCTCTAGAATTCCCCTGCATTGTTTCTGTATTCATTTTACCCTCACAAGCCTTCTGGAACCTCCTGCAGAGATGCATCCCCACATCATAATGCTTTCCACCACCATGCTTCATGGAGGGGTTGGTGTGTTTTGTTAATGTGCAGTGTTTACACATACAGTAGGATTACACCTCTAAATTTTGGTCTCATCAGATTATAGGACCTTGTTCCAAATGACTTCAGAGTCATCCATGTGCCTTATGGAAAACTCTAGCTGAGATGTCATGTGTCATATTTGTTTTTGCCATTCTCCCATAAATCTGCAACTGGCGAAGCACTGGGGCATAAGTTGTAGTAACAGTCTCTCCAAACCTGGCCACTGTAGCTTGTAACTTCTCCCATGGTCTCTCAGTTTTTGTGGACTAGGCAGATTTATAGCTGTGCCATATTCTCCATTTCTTAATGATTGATTTAACTGGACTCTAGTGGCACATATATTTGCTTATATGTATCATTTGACTTGTGCCTTTCAATCACCTTTTCATGGAGTTAATGGAGTGCCAAATTAAAGCCAAATAAACGCCAAATTAAACGTGTATTCATTGTGACCAATAGGCCATGATACTGATCCACCATAAGTGGGAACTTTCAGTTACAGGCGCATTTATACAGCAACAAACTGTAACCCAGACAGGTGATCTCCATTGAACTAATTATGGGATTTCTAAAGTCACTTGGCTGGTCCAATGATAATTCAGGTCTGTCATATTAAAGAGGTGAATACTTATGTGACCAATTATTTTGTGTTTTATATATATGATTAAATTAGATCAATTTGCAGAACTCTGCTTTAATGTTGACATTAAAGCCTCTTTCTGTTGATCAGTGACAATAAAGCCCAATTAAGTCTTCTGTGATTGAATGTTATATAATCAAAAAGTGAAAACTTCTAAGGGAGTGAATATTTTCTATAGGCACTGTGTATGTGATTTCTTACTACTGTATATAACTTTTAAAAATTGTAGATTTACCTTGAACGTAAACACCCATATAAACGTTTTATAGAAAGAACTTGGAATATGAAACAAGATCCTTATGAAATGTAACATCCATCCTTCCATCCATTATCCAACCTGCTATATCCTAACTACTGGGTCACGGGGGTCTGCTGGAGCCAATCCCAGCCAACACTAGGCGCAAGGCAGGAAACAAACCCCAGGCAGGGTGCCAGGAAAAATAACATGCAGAAACAAATTAGAAAACAGGATAAACATGAGCAAAAAGTCAAGCACAAACCATTCTGTTTACAGAATGTAAGAGGAATGGAATGTTTCTAGAATCATTTTTGAACTAAAGTGATTGTACCTCCATGTTTTAACATGTGTCAGCTATCTTATTGATGTCATCAGACCATCCGGCCTTTGGACATTTTCTCCTAATTATACCATTGAGACCTAACCAACAGATAAAAAATAACTTGTCCAGCTATTTCCTAATTCACAGCATTCGTATTATGAAGAGCTAATAAAATTTTAGATCAACATACTAAAGTTCAAACTACATTTGCCAAGACTGATAAGGCAGTCAGTGAGCATAAAGAAATAGATAAATATTTAAAGAATGCTATAAGACTTTATACACGGAGTTTAAGTAAAGTGAAGCTCTTACCAATGATATATTGAATAAAATACAAATGGCACAACTTGATGTATTGTAAATAGAGCTGCTGGTTAAACCAATCCAAGAAGTTACTAATTCCTTACAAAGTGGAAAAGCCACAGGATCAGAAAGGCAATCCAGAACAATTAGCTGTGTTAATTTCATTTATGTTTAAGGAAGTTATAAAAGATCATTTATATTGTAATGGTGCTTACTTTTGCAACAGACAGGAAGGCAGGAATGAGAATGACATCAGTACCAACCAACAACATGAGTTGGCATTCATTTAAAAATGAGTAGTCCTACTAAGGTTAATAAGTTACGTAAAAGAGCAATGAAATTAACAATAATTAATTGCTTTTTAGCACAGTGTTATATTGGCATAAGGAGCAGGATGAGTAGAAGGCTTAGAGTTCAACTCAGCAAAAGGCAAACTGCAATAGAGAGCTAATGTGAACTTGTTGAGCTTTTCTGAATTGTTGGAGAGTGTTGAGGCTAAGATCCAAGACCAAAACTGCTAGTTGCTGTACCAGTATAGGAAGGAAGACAGCCAAGAGACGGCTACTGCTACACAAGGAGGTTCCCTTGCCTGGATTTAACAGTAAGATGTTCGTGGGATACACACCACATGTAACTATGCCTTGATGACCATCACAATTAATAGGACGGGACACAATAGCAGCACATCTGGGGAAGTCTTTGGAGGTTGAAGCAATTGCTGGGCATACATATGGAAGACCAGTGGTAATCTGATGATGCTGGTAACAGCACTTGAGAGAAGGATTCATAAAAAGAAAATTGTCCGAGTATATTCAATGTTCATTGTCAACCAGGCAGCAGAACACTCATGGAAAGCTTGAAGCAGTGATGGAAGATATCCTTTCACTTTACTTTCAAAGATACCTTAAATTTCCCAAGTTGTTGCAGCAGAAGGTGGCTCTTCAGACCTTCCTTTAAGCACTAGCACCTCTAAAATTCCAGCAGCATGAGTGCTAGGCAGCACCCAGAAGCCTAAGGTTTGTTTTTTTGCCCAGCTGAAGATGCAGTGAAGGAGAGATCAGTCTGCTCTACCAGCACTACCCACTAGTTTCACCATTGGCTGAGTGGGTTCTCCATGGACCCCCTCATCTCGACAGCAAGATCAAGTGTTCCTCCAATGAATCCCTCCTACACATCACCAGCACCAGAATGCTAGGGAACTACATTTGGTAAGATAAGTCATGGAAAAAGATATACAGATGGGGGTAAAGAGACACCATCAGGTAACAATTGGGCATCTTCACTTTAAACATGAGTTTTGCTAGCCCCTGTACAAGACCCAAGCATCTAAGGGGCAGATTTCCTAGACATACAAAGAATATTCCTTTATTTAGAAAGAGGAACACTCTTTCAAAATGTTTGTTTGGGAAGGAAATGCCTGTTTCTGGGATTAAGCCATTCTCACAGCCTTTGAAGCGTCAGCATTCAGCCTCTGGTGCAAAAGGAATTTAGAGGACAGCATTACTGATGAGCAGGCCCCCTACATGGTAACCTATAAGGCATCCTCTATCTTTGACTGTAAATACAGTTGTCATGGCTTTGTGGCAGCATAGCACAACTGATTTGACACAGTACCAATGATAAATCATCAGAAGAACATTTGGGTATCTTATCTGTCTCTATTGAAGACTGAAATAAAACAGACTTAGTCTAGCACCACCTTAACCCCGGCCATCCTATATCTATCCGTTTACTCCAACACCACTGATTGCGGATGAAAAGATCCGGGAAATGGCAGCGGCATGCATGATTGGACCCTCTTAGAGATCTTGGGCAAATGTAGCAGACCTTGTCAAAAAGAGGATGGCAGTTGGCGCTTCTGCATTAACTACAGGTGGTTGAACACTGCCACAAAGTTGGATTTGTACCCACTGTCTTACATCAATGATGCTTTGGACTCCATGAGCAGCTCCAGCTGGTTTGGCTACCTGGACCCACACAATGGCTACTGACAGGATGCTTTAGCTCTTACGGCATGAGAGAAGACGGTCTTTTCTTTTTTTTTGATGACCTTTTCATGCACATCGCCAGCTTTATTTCAGTCCCTAAGCACCTGGAGGAAGTGTTTGCTACCATCTGGACTGTCAGATGTAAGTGGAATATGCCACCTGTTGCTGATAGAAGTCAAGCTTTTGATTCATTTAAACAGCTGAATTGGGATAGTTACTGACAGAGTGCACGACTGGCCACAGCCAAGTAACACACAATTTTCTGTACCTGGCATCTTACTAACAGTGGTTCATGAGAGAATCTGAAGGCATAGCAGGGCCACTAAACAGACTGAGCAACAGATGTGGTGAATACTAATGAACAAAAGTTTGAGGTGCTCTTCTGACAAATTAAAGGGGGTCTGATTTTTTCCTGGCTTACCAGGATGTCAAGAAGCAGCTCATCATGGACACAGACACCAGCAACCAGGGAAATGGAGCAGTTCTGTCCCAGATGGAGACAGAAAGCTTTATCAGGTACTATAGCCGCTGCTTGAGCAGGCTGAATTGTAATTACTGTGTCACACGTACAGAGCATCTGGTGGTTGGAAACTTCAGGGCATACCTCTGTGGCCATTAAGAAGGTCCATTACTTACGCACCTGACATCTGAACTTCAAAGAGACATTGGAGCAATTGGCAAAGGGATTGGAAGCACTGCTGAAGGCTGAAAGTCACCACCTGACTACTGATGGTATTGTCTTCTTGGAGACTGCAAATGCTGTGCCAGGGCCAAAAAACATCAGGCCACCATTGCTGATTGCTATAAAGTGCTGCTTGTGATCAGAATGGAAGAATACCAGCAGGTATAGGAAGAAAATCAAGAACTGGCTCAAGTCTAAGGATTGGTACTAGCAAGACAGCATTTACCATGAGCTGAAGTAGCCCCGTCCTACAGGGCCACAATGAAGGTGTAAATGTTACAGTGGGACAGTCTGGCGCTGTACTGACTGCTTTATTGGAAACTGGAAAACCTCAGCACCTCTACTAACAATTCCTTCAGGGAGTATGTAGACTCCCTATTAAAGCTATATAACTATATATACTTACAGTAGCATAAATGCAAACTTATTTTATGGTATGGTAAATGTTTACCAAATATTTCTATGCTGAGTTTTTCACAGAACAGTGAGCATGTCATTGATCATGCAAATGAGGTTACTGTTAAAAGGTTGAAAACAATAATTTTAAAAGTCAGTATTCTTAATTCTCCATTTTTTTAACCTTTTAAAGTTAAAGTAATTTTTCATGCTTCCTAGAATTAAAAATTGTTAACAGCGTTTCAGTGTCAGTTTTTTCCAGAATCTAAATGATTGTGAAGATCTTCCTGTGAGTGCATTCATTTTTTTTCCTGATACTCTGGCTTTTCTCTAAAATTACAAAGATGTGCATAAATTAATACATTTAAATTGGTCCATATGATTGTGGGTTTATTTATGTGTGTCTGATTCTTGTGGACTGGCCTGATTCTTGTGGACTGGCAACCTAATGTAAAGGGGTAGATGGCACAACATCCACCCCATCTGGGACTGGTTCTTGCCTTTTGCCCATACTGCTAGGGTACAGGCTACAGCCCACTCTCCTGAACTGGAATGAGTGAGTTTGAAAATGGTGTATGATTGTCCTGTCTTGGCAGGGAAACATATGACTAATTTCTTGAGAGAAACAGGAGATGCAAGCAGAAGGAAAACAATGGAAATGAAAATAAACTGAAGCAACCAAAACCCAGACAAGAGGCATAATTCAAAGTCAAATAACAGGCAATAAGTCAAAAACAGGAAAAGTAAACACACAAGAAGTCAGATGAAAATAAGGATTTTATCTGCAGATCAGATAAGTCTCAAAGCAAAAGGCTGACCTTTTTATACTGTTTGCTGATTAACTCAAGGTCACGACCCCAGAGACCATGCCCCTAGAAACATGGGATGTGACCCTGAGAATGGTACACAACATGGCTTCTCTAAAGGGAAAAGGCTACAATACATCAATATTCAGTTTTAATCATGACAGTTATATTATTTAATTCAATGTGTCTGAATTTATTTTATTTTATTTATGTATGTATAGTATTTACTACTATAATACATTAACTGTTAATTATTCATTAAACAAGATTTATATGCATAAACACACAAATTATGTTAAACACACATACTACAACAGAATGAATATCAACAATTACCACAAACAAATCATGACAAATCTTATTGATGTTATAATTGAGATATGTCCATTTCAAACTGGAAAAGAGATGATGTAGGAAAGTACATTTAAGACTGAAGCCAAGATGCACTTCTTTACTCAAAGGGTTGTGGGAATCAGGAACAAACTAGAGAGCTGTGTAGTTGAAGCTGAAACCTTGCCATTTGTCACATGCGTGCACATAGGGGACAGCTGAAGGGCTCTAGTGACTGTAATTCTCCCACCGCTCCAAGGATTGGCGCAGTGTCCTATTGCTTTTTCCTCCCACTGCAGACCAGATGATTGTTGACTATAACACCTCTGATGTCACTTCCGGTAGCCACTCACCTGGATCTGCCTCTTCCTGCCAAAAGGATTGAGAACCGGAAGCTCTAGTTAGTTAGTTTAGTTGTGCATTACATCTGAAAAAATTATTACCTGTCTTTTTCTTTATTTAGCAAATCAATTATTTACAGTGACCAGGTTGGTACCCTAACTGTCTATTGTTGTCATCTCCTTTTTCTTACACAACCTTTAAGAAGTATCTGGATGAGATATTGGGTCAGTTTAACTAAACAAATGAGCCTGATGGATCTCCTATAATTTGTTAAAATAAATATTGTTTTAAAGCAAAAACTTCAGGTTTATTAGAAAACTAGCAGAATACCTGCGCTTCGCAGCGGAGAAGTACTGTGTTAAACAAGTTATGAAAAAGAAAAGGAAAAATTTAAAAAATAACGTAACTTGATTGTTAATGTAATTGTTTTGTCATTGAGATGAGTGTTGTTGTCATATCTATCTATATATATATATATATATATATATATATATATATATATATATATATATATAGCAAAATACCCAAGCTTGGCAGTGGAGAAGTAAAAGAAAAGGAAACATTTTAATAATACGTAACATGATTGACAATGTAATTGTTTTGTCATTGTCATGAGTGTTGCTGGCATATATATATATATATATATATATATATATATATATATATATATACTGTATATACTGCTCAAAAGAATTAAAGGAACACTTTTTAATCAGAGTATAGCATAAAGTCAGTGAAACTTATGGGATATTAATCTGGTCAGTTAAGTAGCAGAGGGGGTTGTTAATCAGTTTCAGCTGCTGTGGTGTTAATGAAATTAACAACAGATGCACTAGAGGGGCAACAATGAGATGACCCCCAAAACAGGAATGGTTTAACAGGTGGAGGCCACTGACATTTTTCCCCTCTCATCTTTTCTGACTGTTTCTTCACTAGTTTTGCATTTGGCTACAGTCAGTGTCACTACTGGTAGCACGAGGTGATACCTGGACCCTACAGAGGTTGCACAGGTAGTCCAACTTCTCCAGGATGGCACATCAATACGTGTCATTGCCAGAAGGTTTGCTGTGTCTCCCTGCACAGTCTCAAGGGCATGGAGGAGATTCTAGGAGACAAGCAGTTACTCTAGGAGAGCTGGAGAGGGCCATAGAAGGTCCATAACCCATCAGCAGGACCAGTATCTGCTCCTTTGGGCAAGGAGGAACAGGATGAGCACTGCCAGAGCCCTACAAAATGACCTCCAGTAGGCCACTGGTGTGAATGTCTCTGACCAAACAATCAGAAACAGACTTGATGAGGGTTGCCTGAGGGCCCAAATGTCTACTGCGCCCTGTGCTCACTGCACAGCACCGGGGAGCCCAATTGGCATTTGCCATAGAATACCAGAATTGGCAGGTCCACCACTGGCGTCCTGTGCTTTTCACAGTTGAGAGCAGGTTCACCCTGAGTATATGTGAAAGACGTGAAAGGGTCAGGAGAAGCCGTGGAGAATATTATGCTGCCTGTAACATCGTTTAGCATGACTGGTTTGGTGGTGGGTCAGTGATGATCTTGGAGGCATATCCATGGAGCGACTCACAGACCTCTACAGGCTAGACAACGGCATCTTGACTGCCATTAGGTATCAGGATGAAATCCTTGGACCCATTGTCAGACCCTACGCTGGTGCAGTAGGTCCTGGTTTCCTCCTAATGCGCGACAATGCCCGGCCTCATGTGGCAAGAGTATGCAGGCAGTACCTGGAGGATGAAGGAATTGAAACAATTGAATGGCCTTCACGATCCCCTGACTTAAACCCAATAGAACATCTGTGGGACATTATGTTTCGGTCCATTAGGCGCCAGGTTGCTCCTCAGACTTTACAACAGCTCAGGGATGCCCTCATACAGATCTGGGGAAATGCCACAAGACACCATCCGTCGTCTCATTAGGAGCATGTCCCGACGTTGTCAAGCATGCATACAAGCTCGTGGGGGCCACACAAGATACTGAAAAGCATTTTGAGTAGCAGAAATTAAGTTTTTGAAAAATGGACTAGCCTGCCACATCTTCATTTCACTCTGATTTTAGGGTGTCTACACAATTGAGCCCTCTGTAGGCAGAAAACTTTTATTTCTATTAAAAGACTTGGCATCCTTTTGTTCCTAAGACATTGCCCTGTCGTTATTTGTATAGATATCCAACTTCATATTGAGATCTGATGTATCTAATGTGTTTCTTTAAAGTGTTCCTTTAATTTTTGTGAGCAGTGTATATATATATATATATATATATACACAGACAAACATATATAAACATATATATACACATCATATATATATATACATATACATACATATATACATATACACATATACAAATATAGACATATATATACAGTATATACATATATACACATATATATATACACATATATATATATATATATATATATATATATATATATATATACACACACACATATATATATATAGTAAAATACCAGCTTAAAGGAGAAGTAGTGTGTTAAAAAGCAATGAAAAGAAAAGGAAACATTTTGAAAATAACGTAACATGATTGTCAATGTAATTGCATTGTCACTGTTATGAGTGATGAGTGTTGCTGTCATATATATATATATATATATATATATATATACACATATCCATACATATATACATATACACATACATATACATACACACACATTGTCACACATGTGCGATTAGGAGGCAGTCAAAGAGCCTAAAGGTGAGTGAAACATCGCGAGATAGAGGGTTGTCACGTGGTACTTACCTAAATCTCTTTTGCCCGACAGAAAACTGGAAGAAAAATAACTCCTCCACTTCCGGATTCCAAAATGGCCGTGACGACGTCATTTCCGGTTCTACCATGATGACGTCACTTCCGGCTCCATCAATTCACATCACCTCCGTCCCATCCCGATGACGTCACTTCCGGTTCCTGTTTCAAGACGTCACTTACTGCCAACCATTTCCTGTCCCATAATCCTTCCCTCTATAAAGTCGCCATTTTTCTCAAGAAGATTGTTCATTGTTTTATTTTAAGACTTTGAATCGTGTTTTCTTTGATTGTCTGAACGACAATATATGGGGACGGTCCCCAAAACTTTTTCTTTGTTGAAGCATTATTCTTTTCAAAAGAAACCTTATCACAACATATATACACACATATACATATATATTGTAAGATATGGCCGGCCATTCATCCCAGCCAATACCCCCAAGCCGCCAGGTGGAGCCCTCCTTGCAGCATGGAGGTCCCCAGAAGACCAGCAGGGCATCATGGACAATGTGGTTTTTATGCACAGCCCTGCTGGATGCCATGGGGACCACAGGAGGGAGCTGCAGGGAGGACCGAGGGCTTCTTCGTACCCTGTGACCCGGAGGTTCGTCATAGGAAGAGCGACGGACTTCCGGGTTGAAGAAAAGGACTATTTACCCTGACCCGGAAGGAATAAGGACTTGTGGACTGTTGGGCAGAAACACCTCCGGGTCAGGGGGTATAAAAGGACTATGGGAACTCCCATACAATGAGCTGAGCTGGGTGGATTGTATTATTGTGATTTATTGGATATTTAATGAGTATTGTGGAGGAAAGTGTGCTTTGCGCACTGTGGCGACAAAATAAAGTCAACTTGAGGACTTTTACCTGGTGTCTGGAGTTGTGGACAGGGGTTCAAGGGAGCGAGAGCGCCCCTGTCGTTCACAATATATATATACATACACACACATATATATAAACATATATATACATACTTTACATATCTACATATATACATACACAAACACACACACACACACAACTATCGTATATGTTCAAGTTCTATTTAAATTTTAAATAGAAGGAATTTTTATTTAGTCGACAGAATATTATTCCGGAATAAATCAACTCAAACCTTAAATAACTTATAATATTTTGCTCTCCAAAAAATATATCCTGTCTAAATTATACAAGTTAGAAATAAGTAAATGTTAAAAGAACAAACATTCAAATTTCTTTACTCTTATGTAATTTTATATAAAAAATAAACTTAAATTTTAAATATCCCAAAAGATTTTGCTCTCCATAAAAATATATCCTGTCAAAATTATACAAATTCAAATATGAACATGCTGCATAACAAAACCTGGAAACATAAATAAAATTTGTTCTTTTCAGCAATAACAAATCAAATCATTCAGTTGTCTTTGTTCTTATGTCATTTTATCAGAGCTGGACGCCTGGCATCTTTTTTTGGCAACAAGTTCGTTTATGTTTGGTGTGAGGTTCTGTGTTGTGGAGATTCTCAGGATGGATTGCAGGTGCTCATCAGTGAGGCGACTCCTGTGTGCTGTTTTGTTAGTCTTCATCACTGAGCATGCACAAGGTTCGAGCCGCATGTAGACAGAGCTGGAGCATTTCTGCGGGAATGGAGTGAATAAACTGTGCGGGCCCTGCAGTATCGTACTTTGCCTTCAGTGTGCCATTACACTGCAGCTCAATCACCTCCATCTGAATCTGCACAGGTGCAGTTTCCACATCGACGGCAAATGGGTTGTGAAACAACTCAAAATTCTTTTTGTTCTTCAAAGTCACCAAAGCGCCATGCAAACTTAGTGAGCAGTGCGCTCAGTTTATGAGCAAAGTGCGTATTTGGGAACACCGTAGTGTCGACTTGGTTCAACATTACTTGGCAACAGGGAAAGTGGGGCAAGTTGCACTGGTGCATTTGTGTCTCCCATAAAAGTAGCTTCACTTGAAATCACTTTGTGATTTTGCACTGGTAAAAACGTCTGCTGAAGTGTCAGATTCTTCTTTAACTCTTCTGCTTTCTGTATCTTGTGCATTGCATTCAGGTCTTTCAGGTTATCTTGATGTTTTGTCTCATAGTGCTGTCTTAGATTAAATTCTGTAATTACAGCCACATTAGCTCCACAAATGAGACACACGGGTTTACCAGCAATGTCAGTAAACATATACTCAGCCTCCCATCATCAGCTCTATGTTCAGAATCACCTTTTCTCTTCGGCATCATGTGGGCTAGCCGCAATAACTTGCAGCATCATAAGCTAGACTTGATTAACGTGGTAAGTGTTCGGCATGGCAGCTGAAGCGCTGCATTATGGGATCTGTAGTTTATTGTGTTACCAGCGATTCATATCCCCGGGCCATTAATAACATTAATACAGTATATAAAATGATCTCGCGGGCCGGATATAATTACACGCGGGCGGATGTGGCCTCGGGCCTTGAGTTTGACACATATGGACTAAATAGAACTTGAAAACATATATTTTTTCAAATGTGATCGCGCAATTCAAATAGAGTTGACGCGCACTACAGTACATCAAGCCCGCGTGCTATTGTGGTTTTGCCTGCGTGCCTCAATAAGTGATCCTCCCCTCGCTCTTACTTTTTTACCATTCATCTAATGAATACACTGAGTATGGCTTTACCAAAACAATCATTGATCGCGAATAAAGTATCCATTATTCATAAAGCTTCAATTGGTGATCTGTCTATTTTTTCATACGTCTCAAACCAAGGGGATGCGAGGCTAAAATGTATTGGGAAGCGTGCGTACATACTTAGTGCATCCCCTCTCGGGAACCAAACCCCGGAAGCCAGTGATAGAGGCGAAGCCTCTACTATTGCGCCACGCCGTGTGGTTTGTCTATTTGAGCGTAGCAGTGTAATTCGGTTTTGTTCAGCACTCTTTGGAACTGTTGCTTTTGTTGCTGCACACGCGCCAGTTCACGTGAGCCATTGAATATGTTTTTTTATGTCACTCGCTCGCTTCTAATTGTTTCGCTGCCTTCTTAATTATATAATGTATGTTTTCTTCAGCAGTTTTTGGAGCTCTTCCTGGTTTTCTACGTACTGTGTGATTACATGGGAGGCGTGATGATGTCACACGAAACTCCGCCCCCATGACTTTCGAGCTCAACTCCATTACAGTAAATGGAGAAAAATAGCTTCTAGTTATGACCATTACGCGTAGAATTTCGAAATGAAACCTACCCAACTTTTGTAAGTAAGCTGTAAGGAATGAGCCTGCCAAATTTCAGCCTTCTACCTACACGGGAAGTTGGAGAATTAGTGATGAGTCAGTCAGTGAGTGAGTGAGTGAATGAGTGAATGAGTGAGTAAGTGAGTGAGTGAGTGAGGGATTTGCCTTTTATTAGTATAGATTAAACTCTTGAGTTCATGTTAGTTTTAACTAGCTGTTATACACCACTTGTACATTCTTAATTTTATATATATATATGCGTGTGTATGTGTGTGTGTGTGTATATAAAGTATATGCTAAACAGTCAAAAAATGAGAAGAAGGAGCTCTGAAGGTTCCCCACATTTCTTGTGTTACACTTTCAATGGCAGGGAATATTGGCTTGGGAATGCACTGAAAACAAATACAACAGCAGGACACTGACAAGAGAAACAAAAATTTGGATGGACGAAAAGAGTTACAAACTATTGCTTTTAAGGAATAACTATAAGAGAGTGTTGCATTATAAATAGCTTAATCAGCAGCTCTAGTCAGGGTGTGCTACTCTAAAGTAGGGAATGAATTAAAGTGTAGAGAGTGGGGGGACAACTAAATGTTTGATCTCCCACAGCAGTTTCATTTAGTGCATCCTTGGAATCTTTTGAAGAACAGAATCTGGAGATTATACACACTTCTATATGTATTCTTTGATCTTTTTTTCAAATAAAGCCCAAGACATTTCAAGTTTTATGTACTAGAAAGAAGATTTTGAAATCGCCGTATAACACAACTAGCAGTGAATATAAACGACTTGAGTAATATAATTGTTATTCATTGTGCGTGTAATGATCCTTGCAGCAGTATTTTGAACTAACTTAAAGCTACAAATAGAATAATTTGAGCTGCCTAAGGATAAGACACTGTAAGTAGTTAAACCTATTATAAATAAATGCATGAAACATCTTGTAATACTAAGAAAAGTTCTAATTTTCCTAAATTTTTAGCTGCGAATGCAAATTTTAAATAGTGCTGTAACGTGTGTGATAAAAGGTACACTGGTGTCAAAAATCATTTGCATGCTGAGTTAGTTAAACTAAAGTTTAGGTCTACTGAGTTAAAAAGTGACATAGTACCTTGCTGCTTTTGTTTCATTCCTATCATTTAACAAAAGTTCTGTTTTTTTCTGTATTTAGATACAGTACAATATGTTAATTGTCACTCATTCAATCTTTTAAGTTGTTGACATTAAAGAGAAATGTCCACCTGTCTGAAGGAATGATTCAGCTGAGCATTATCTGCATATGGATAAAAGCAAATGTTTTGTTTCCTAACAATATCTCTCAGCAGAGGCATGTAAATTGAGAACAGCACCTGTGCCAGTACTGAGCCACGAGGACCCCCATGTCTAATTTCTAACGGAGTCCTATCATAATTTTTTAAGTACTGAGATCAATTTGATAAGTGCAAACTAAACCATTCTACAGTAAGTACCCAGCCTATTTAGTAGAATGCCTTTTAATTAAACATCTTTATTTCCAAGCAAGCATATATGTAGAAAACAAAATTATAAGCCACAATCACATTTTGAGACTGGTTTAAATTTTTATATTCTATTGTACCTTTGGCTGAGAATCTGATTTTAAATTCTCACTTGGTTAGGTGTCAGTTGATTTGGGTTATGTTACACACACCAACTTATAGGATACCTCATTATTAAGATTGGGAGTAGCACATAGAGGAGAAAAACATTTTTTAACACAATCCGTGACTTGAGATTGGATTGCTATATAAAGGATGGATGGTGTTCTCATCAGCTAGGCAAATCTCCAGCCATATTTTAGGATCAAATATAACTGTAGAGATAATTTCTATTTAACAATACAGTCCTTTCTCAAAAACCAAATTTTTTACTTCTATCTCAGGTCAATAACCTGCAGTGAAGAGACCACAACATGCTATTGACTGAATGACTTTGGTGTAATCTTGGTAGGGAGTCAGGCAAAATTAAGTCCTAATGTTCTCATTCAGGTCTGGTGCACATAAATATAACATTTCTTTTTAATACCTTAGACTGCTATAAGCAAAATATTGTTACTGCCCTTGAAACTCAGTAATTAACTTCAGCATTGACCAAGAAATCCAATTTAGTTTTAGTATCAGAAACCTGGGCTCATGGGTTGAGTCTTACTTAACCTTCTGTGTTTATGAAAATCAGAATTCTAACTCTCTACAAGATTTCAAAAACACAAATGGTAAAGATTTTATTTTTATCAGTCTTAACAGACATGCACTGTTTATGGGACTTAATTAGTGAGCTGGGTGTTGAGGAACTACATTTGAACTTCATTGACTACCTCAAGGTTACTACTTTATTTTGTGGCTAAATAGGTGCTGCTGGTCGGTCACTATTTGTTTAAAAAAACTGACTCATTTCAATTTTTGGTTTGCCTTGTATGTTAAGATTTTGAAGCATTAGGTAACCAATACATAGCCCTTTGTTAGAGGATCTTATATTGTAGTCTTGGACTAATTATACTCTGTGTCGTTGCATGCTGAGAAAACTTCACTGTACTCTTTAAAATAATGACCCTAGAAACCTATAAACCTTGATTGGTAGAATTTCTTTAATCGAAGTCTGGATCATTCATGGCTGTAAGCTAAGAATCTTTTATTAAGAAAATAGCTTTAATCTATAAGGCTGAAACAAGTAGTGCAGATGCTACAAGGTGGATACTGGCCCAGGCAAATCATCTACCTACTGTGATCTGATGAGTAAGGTTTCTGTACTTGGATTTTTACTGTTTCTAAACACATGTTGCTTCACACAAAATGACCTAGGCAATTTATTTATTAATTTATAGCTGTTAAATTTGTTGGCATAGTTTTGTTCTAATCTATGTAAGCTGAATTACCTTTATGGGTATTCAACTACCAAAAATGCAGAGTATACCCTAAACTTCTGTAATATCTTATCTTGTGGTAGGCTGAATTTTCCAGTACCAACAATTATGATATTTCTGGCCTTGTCAAAGGTTAACATAAGACCTACCCTCACAATAGTCATCATATTTGCGTTAAACTAGATGGTATTCTTCAAGGTAAGGCCGGGTTTATACTTCACGCAGCGCATGCTGCTGCGGACGCTCCTGCTACGCAAGCATTGTACTGTTTATACTTGCACGCATACTTTACGTAAATCTGAAGGAATCCACCAGATGGCAGTGAAAGATATTATCACGGTGAGAACTGGTTCGGCTTCGCTGCGTTGTGAATTGCCTAGAACACCCATTAAATTCCGATGACACTGTACCGTAATATCTCTGAAAAGGATGTTTAATAATTAAATCCATCAGTCCAGGGTTTTGTCCATTTCAGCTAGCATTGGGCATGAGGCAGAAACAATCCCTGGACGAGGCATCAGCTCATCGCAAGGTGAATGCAGGCATTCACACTACACTAGCGTCATTTTAGTGTAACCAAATCTGCATATTTTTGGAAGGAACCCGGAGCACACTGTGGAAACCAGGCAGGAAAACATGTAAACTCCAGGCAGAGAATACCAGCAACGTGACTCCCTGCAAGACAACCCCATGTGTGTAATTATTAACAGCATTAATTATTTAAACGAAATTACCAATTTATCTGTAAAATGTAATATACACACTTTAATGCATTTTATCATGAAAGTGATATCAAGTATAGATCTAAGGATTCTAAATGTGCAGAGAGTTGGAATATCATACATTTAATGTGCTCAATGTGGCGATCTATTGCTGTTTGCCGCTGCTGTCAGGACCGGAGGAAACCCTAGAAAAAAAAGATGACACAGAAGACGGTATATGAGACTTTTAAAATGTGTCGTGTCATTACGATTGGGCAAAGGGCACCAGTGTTGCAGATATGACCAAGTTCTGAAGGTCATAGCAGAAACCATCTAGAGTGGAATTGGCCATTGCAAGTGCCTCTGTCAAGTAAAGTGCACCATCTCCTGTTTTCAAGCTGAGAGGCCAGCTCCTGCTGTCAGGCATGCTGCCTCTGGTCTACTCATATCTACAAAAGACTTTAGCTGAAGATTGACTTTAATTTCTTTAAGTCTGTGGTAACAACATCACTGAGGCCACATAAGCAGGTTATCTTTTTGGAACTCACCATCCCCTGAGAAGATCAAATTGAGGAGGCCAACAAGAGGAAGAGTATGCTGAATGGGTGCAGCAGTGTTGTAGCAAAGAGTGCCAAGCGAAATGCAAGCCCATCAAAGTGGATTACACATGATTTGCTGGCCAGTCCCTTTGCACATACTGCGCATCATAGCAGCCAGCCAAAGAGAGGCCATTAAGAAAGTGCCAGAAGTAGCTGAAGTTGCTTCCAGGTGGTTGAGGATCAGAAGAGGAGATCTGTGCGGTGAGTAAGTGCTACCTGGACACATGGGGCTTGATCCACCCCAGCTGGGTCACTCGGGAGAAGCTGAGACCCAAAGTGGCCACTGACCCCAGAAAACATCACTGCTGATGTGTATAGGTGCAACTTAAGATGTATGTCTAGCCAACTAAAACAGTAGACAGTTATAATGTGAAGATATACTGTATATTAAAATGCTATGCTCAACAATATACATTAACAATTTTACAGCAATTTCCCGATTGCTGCCAGGCAGAATCTAACTTAGAACAGCCATGTGCATATCTCTTCTTGGCTGTGACAAATATTATTTAATTGGATTCACAAAATTTAATTTGAAACAGGCTGTTAAACCAATATTCATCCATCCATTTTCTGAACCTGTTATTTCCATTACAGCATACAAAATCCAGATCTGTTTCATTTGCTGCAGCTCACCCATATCACTAAGGTCAAGTTCACCTAAGCTTCTTAGCTAACTGATCTGGAGTCCGCTGGCACTCAATGATTGATTTCAGTCAGTTGAAAGGAAGCATTAGATATGAATATGAATGGCTTCTCCTCTCCAGTTCTCCCTAGGGTAACACCTAGTAAAAGAAAACACATTTAGTGTCACTCACCAAAACTTGGCAAAGCGCCTCTTTGTTAGCTCCAAAAACCAGGTGCAACCTTTTCAGCACTGAAAGAGAGCCAAAAGCTGTCACTCAACAGATGAAACTACAAATCATTGTATTGAAAAGGGTAATTTTACCTGCAGCTGGGAAGGGCCTAATCCTCAAAATCAACAAATTAGCCCTTGAAAGACACAGAAGAGTGAATGATTATGTTCTAGCCAGATTTAAGTTATTTAAAGGTAAATGTGGATGACTAAAAATAAAAATCAGGAAACATAAATTATTAATCCATTAGTCATTTTCAACAACTGATTAGAGACGATGATTTTATATAATAGTTATTTGCAGTGAAAATATTAGAATCCTACATTCAAGAGAGTAGCTGCATTTCAGATGACATGCCTAATTACAGTATATATGCACCTCAAGAATGGCTACATACAAGTGTTTAATACAAATGTCTTGCATAAATACATCCTTTCCTCAGTACAGTATTTGTATTAGTAAGTGGGTCTCATTGTGAGCTGTCATATAATGTATAATGTGAGAGTTAGTTGCCATGGTACATATATATTATATGCTACAGCTTCATATTTTCATATTATAAGCTAACCAGTCACTCTACCAAATAAACACGTTATTTGTAAGTTTTTGTGATACAATAACAATCTAATGACTTTATGTAACTCTAAACGATGGATTCACGTATTCATGTTCTGCTAACTGCTGACATGGGAAACACAGTGGTGCTCACTGGCTTGACTCCTGCCTGGACAGTGTTGTGAATGGAACTTTCCTGTTCTCCTTTTTGGTTTTTCTGGGTTTCCTCTGAAGACTCCACTCCCAAAACATGTTGTTGGTTTGATTAGAGGCTCAGAATTGGCTTGGTGTGAGTATGTGTAGATGCATATATGAATGAGTATGAATTGCAGTGGACTTTTATTCCTTGCAGTGGTGAAAACACTGTGGACTATTGTACAAGCAGGTGTCCATCTCTCCACTTCCTGTACCTGCTTTCTCTACAAATTTGTTAAGTTTTATAACTTAGAGTTATATATATGAAGCCAATTTTTGCACATACAGTATACACTTCTAAGGGTTACTTTAATACTGTAAGAATGATATATGAAAGTGCCCACAGAAATACATTTGTAAATATAAATAAGGCGATGGTTGCCATAATTAAAAATTGCATGCTCAGGACTCTATTTTATAAAAATAAGGAACATTAGAAAGAATAAAAAGTTGGGATGCCACCTTGGCAAAACCCCATTTACAGTATTTCTGTAAAAAAGGTGAAAACATAAGGCAATCCAGAGTACACAAAGAAATCACAAATGAGTGCTTCTGGCCAGGAGCTCTGTCTCTACCAGATGTAAGTCCAAAATGATCAATCGTTTCCAGTTGTCTTCTGGGTTTTATAGTGCACACCTGGAAGGGGTGAGACTTTTCTTGGGCTGGTGTGAAAGTGAAATCAGTAGTTTTCTAGCTGATGTCCTTCTGAACTGTGGAGGAAAAGGGAAATTAAGTTAACAACAGTGACCCCTCGCTACTCTGGGTGGTACTATTTTTATTTTATGCCAGCCTTGAAGATGTCTCCTACTCGCATATGCTTGAGAGTTTCAATTCACGTGAGAGATCTAATGATAGGAAGGGCCATTCTTAGGGATGATGTGTTTAGTTGTATGAGGGTTGTATGGTTGTAGGGTTGACTGATGTATGGTGTCAGGCTAGTTCATTGTTCTTCACCCAGTTTAGCAACCACCACATAGGCTTCTGGCTTCACTGGTTTCTCTTACAACACCTTCTTGTAGTCTCTAATTTAATCTTCATAAACTCGACTGCACTTTCATGTTGATTCTCTCCTCTTTCTCTCTTTATATATGTGCATATTTTCAGACATGCAAAAATAGGAGGCAACTCCAAGCCTTTTAAATGTATATATTTCTTGTTGTTTATTTATTTTAATAGTATGGTGATTTTGCCACCTCAATGCCATTTTGCATTCTCTTTTACAGTGACTATACAAAGTATTTACCTGTTTGGAAGTTTTCACATTTTATTTTTATATAACATTGAATCACAGAGGATTTCATTATGCTTTTTGCTGAACAACAGAAAATGACTGTTTAATGTCCAACTGAAAATGGATCCCTGCAGTGTAGCCTAAATTAATTGCAAATATAAGCCACAAAATAATTGATTACATAAGTATTCATCCCCTTTACTGTGACACCCCTAAATCATTCCTGGGGGCCATTTGGCATTAGAAATCACAGAATTAGTTCAATGGAGATCGCTAGTCTGTAGCCAAGAGGGTTCAGTTGGCTGTAGAATAAATGTACCAGTAACTGGAAGGGACATCCTGTGGTGAGTAAGTAACATGGCATGACTTACACAATGGGAACAAAAGAACATTCTGAGCAACTCTGTGAAAAGGTAATTAAAAAGCATAAGTCAGGAGACAAGAAAATATCCAAGTCACTGTCCAAAAACCAAATTAAATCCACTGTGATTCAATACTGTATAATAATAAAACTTCCAAGGGGTGAATACTATTTGTAGGCACTGTACATGACTGTGGCCATATTGTCTGAGGTTGCCTTGTCCTTTGCCAGTCACATTCAACACAGGGCACATGACAATGGCT
This sequence comes from Polypterus senegalus, assembly GCF_016835505.1. Classification (NCBI taxonomy): domain Eukaryota; kingdom Metazoa; phylum Chordata; class Cladistia; order Polypteriformes; family Polypteridae; genus Polypterus; species Polypterus senegalus. The sequence goes on from NC_053155.1 coordinate 63,386,576, forward strand.
GCTGTGTGTCTTCTTGTCCTGCCTATAAAACATGGAGACACACAGCTTCTGACACCTTAGTGTTGGATTTTTCTCAAAAACATTGCGTCTTCATTGAGTTGGTATAAAGACTTTTGCAATGTTTATTACACTTTGACTTTGGCGTAGCATTTTGGCTTTGATGAATGGTAGAAATGTCTTGACTTGGTTAATTTGATGTCTTGATTTGGTTTATTTGACTTTAACATTTAACTACAAAAGTATTTTTATGCTAGTCATTGTGTGTTCATTTTCTTTTTCCACTTTGCCAGTGAATGACAACCATTCACATTCAGATTTAGAAAGCTGGGCTGCTAGCTTTAAGGTTTCTTTGAGTAAAAGGGTGACACCATTCTGACCACAAATATAACACATACTTATGGTGTTTATGAAAGGATGATAGATAGATAGATAGATAGATTAGATAGATAGATAGATAGATAGATAGATAGATAGATAGATAGATACTTTATTAATCCCAAGGGGAAATTCACATACTCCAGCAGCAGTATACTGATACAAAAAACAATATTAAATTAAAAAGTAATAAAAACTGCATGTAAAAACAGACAATAACTTTGAATAATGTTAGTGTTAGGATGATGTCATTCTTGCTGCTTTCTGGATTAAATAATTCAAGCTAGTATAAAAGATCTTGTTTATGAATGTTAGATTTTTTGGATTCGTATCACACCCATGGCTGGTTACAGCCCTATTGGCTTGTGCAGGTTCAGTAACAGATAGATTATTACTATTACTAAAGGGCTTTTGGAGTCAGAGAGAATACAATGGAAAAACAGAATATTTAATACTTGCCAGTCTCAAGAGAAGTATACCAAAGTGCAATTCCTTTCAACAGAATTTTTAAAAATCATTGGCATAACAGAGTAGCACAGTTGAGTGGTTAAAGTTATTAAATAATATGAATTTGTTGAGAAAATAAAAAAACAAAACAAAAAATGAATAGAATAGTATACAAACATAAAATGATAATATAATAATAATTAATAATAATAATCAGGATAACTGGCTTTGTAATACAGCAGACAGCACAGCTGCTTCACAGATCCAGCATCCTGGGGTCAAAACCCACAACCGGAAGTTGATTAAGTGAAGGTCGTGATCCCAGAGACCACGCCCATAGAAACATGGGATGTAACCCTGACAACAGTTTACAATATGGCTTCTCTAGCTAAAAAACGTCAATATTCAGCCAAAAACCATGACACTGATTGTCATAATTTCTCTGATATCATCAGTATACATGATGATGTGTTTGCTGTTGCATTTGTCTCTGCAGCCATGGGTAAAGTGTCTATTCAGTTTAGAGCAAAGGCAACAGACACGAGGGGCTCCAGTACTCAAACCCAACATGGCTGCCAGTTTTAACTGACTGACTGACAGTGGTCTAACTTTTAGGAAATCCAGTATCCAGCTACAGAATAACATAGATACAGACCTCTAAATAATCTTTATATTGATAAAGCATAAGCTCTGTTTGTTCTTTATGTTCAGCTTAATTTTTTAAGCCACAGATTTTAGCACACAGGTACTTTCATCTTGTCACCTTCTGAAATACTGTATACCTTTCAGCTATGGTGATGTATGTTGGAGCAAGTGGCAAGAAACACTACAGTGTGATCTATCGACAGACAAATAGTGGCACACAGGTTGAGATGATGCTGTGATGACTAGCATGTTTATCTTTCAACCAGGAAGCCTTTCAAGTTTACATTTGAAACAAAAAGAAGTGGGAGTTCAGGTAATGTGTAAATGAGTAATGTGTAGTGATGAGCGAGCATGCTCGGCCGAACATGCGTTCGGCTCGAGCATCGCTATGCTCGGAGCATGGCGCTACTCGAACGAGCACCACATGTGCTCGTGCGCCATGCTCGAGTCTCCGCCCCGCACGTTTCGCGTGTTGGAGACAGCCAATCGAAGGGCAGGTAAGTACTGCCCTCACTGTAATGCCAGTAGCCATGTCAAGTGTTGGCATTGCAGTGATTGGCTGGGCGGAACATGTCATCGGGTGCTATTTATGCAGGCACTGTCATATAATGTTTTAGAGCGTCAGCTCACCTGCAGGCACTGCCATATAATGTTTTAGAGCGTCATTTTTCCTGAAAAATGTATTTTTTTGGAGGGTTTTGGGCGTGTTTTTGTCAGTCTGTAAAAGTGGCGTACAACTGACAAACTGGTTCCCAGCAGCAACTTGGGAGTCCAAGATGCATCCAGACATCGTTCCCAATGCTGTTCCCGGTCCATTTGGGTGTTGTTTCTGTCACTTTCTGACTTTTTCCAATGGACCAGGCACCCTCCCCTCTTCAGAGCAGGGGGTGCCTGGTTGTCTCCCATTGACTTACATTATACTCGGGTGCTTGGTAGAGCACACAAACATCGCGATGTGTTCGGACCGAACACCCGAACACTTTGATGCTCGCTCATCACTAGTAATGTGTAATGTGTAGATGGGTCCAAAATCGGCACAGTCACAAGAAGCAGAGGGTTATGTTGTAAGGAACATTATCAAAATTGGGTGATGTTAACAGTGGTGTCCCCTCAGGACTGCACCGATTTGAATAGTAATATAAATAACAAGCTGGTTGGGTTTGCAGATGATACCAAGTTGGGTGGATTGGCAGATAATATTGAATCTGTTGAATCATTACAGGGGGACTTGCACAGCATACAGGACTGGGCAGATATGTGGCAGTTGAAATTTAATGTCAGTAAATGTGAAGTATTACAGGTAGAAAATAAAAATGTTAGGTTTGAATACACAATGGGAGGTCTAAAAATAGAGAGTACATCTTATGTGTTTAGGAGTCATAGTGGACTCTAAGCTATCAACTTCCTGACAGTGTTCAGACGCCATTAAAAAGGCTAACACAATGTTAGGTTATATAGCGCCCTGATGTGTGGTGTACAAGTCCAAGGAGGTTATGTTCAACCTTTATAACACACCGGTGAGGCCTCATCTTGACTACTGTGTGCAGTTTTGGTCTCCAGGCTATAAAAAGGACATAGCAGCACTAGAAAAGGTGAAGGGAAGCGCAACTAGGCTGATTCCAGCGCTACAGGGGATGAATTATGAGGCATTATTAAAAGAGCTGAGCCTTTTCAGTTTAAGCAAAAGAAGATTAAGAGGTGAAATGATTGTTTAAAATTATGAAGGGAATTAGTACAGTGGATCAAGACTTTAGAACTTTTGTTACTTTAAAATTAGTTCTAAAAGAACACAGCTCGAAATGTTTTAAGGGTAAATTTTGCACAAATATTAGGAAATTTCTTCACAAACACAACAACAGACACTTGGAATAAGCTACTAAGTAGAATGGTAGATTGTAGAACTTTAGGGACATTCAAAACTGAACTTAATGTTATTTTGGGAGAATTAAGTGAATAGGACTGGCAAGAATCGTTGGGCTAAATGGCTTCTTTTTGTCCAGATTGTTCTAATGTAAAATAAAAAAAAAAGAAATCTGGTTTTGACTTCCACCAATTAAATTTAAGATCTTCTTTAATTAAATGTTGCACTCACAATTTTTGTCATGGCCAAAGCTGCCTCAGGTGGGGTTGTACTATCTCTGGATTTACTTATTGCAATTTGGGATTCTTATCACCACAAGGAAAAAACAGTAATAGTGTATGCTATGAAGCTTTCCTGTAATAACAGTACCAACAAGTTTTAAGATAATAAAGTTTGGTAATATAATATAATTTGTAGTTGTTTTTTAACTTTCCACATTTCTATTGTCTCTCCAGGGCCTTGGTACATAACTCAGCAAGTATACATACACAGTGGCCTACAGATCTAATGTATAAAAGGTCAGTGGGATAGTAAACAAAATGTAAAAAACAGAATTGTTTATATTAAATACAATACAATACAATACAATACAATACAATACAGTTTATTTTTGTATAGCCCAAAATCATACAGGAAGTGCCGCATTGGGCTTTAACAGGCCCTGCCTCTTGACAGCCCCCCAGCCTTGACTCTCTGAGAAGACAAGGAAAAACTCCCAAAAAACCTTGTAGGGAAAATGGAAGAAACCTTGCGAAAGGCAGTTCAAAGAGAGACCCCTTTCCAGGTAGGTTGGGCGTGCAGTGGGTGTCAAAAAGAATACAATACAATAACAGAACAGAACAATTCCTTAAGACAGGATAATAATAAAATTTTAGAAGTACGGAGCAGAATTTAACAGTAGATGATATCACATAATAAGATTTGGATATTTTTAGAGTCCTGAGCAGAATTTAACAGTAGATGATATCACATAATAAGATTTGGATATTTTTAGAGTCCTGGAGACCTCACCCATCAAGCTGCCTCCCCATTTTGCCATTCCACAGCTGAACCGTTGCTCCGATGAAAGGACCCCTCTTTCCCATGATTCCTGTGATCCTCCATCAGGGATGACTTTACCATAGGCAGGCAAACAACTTGGCAGGTGGGCCGTGGCACCAATTGCCACATTTGGGTACCGAGAACAGAAACAGAATAGGTGAGGGTTAGTATTCAATTATAATTATCATGTTACTTATGTTTTAGTGCTAATAACTAACAACAGAGATGCAGTATGTACAGTTAATCAGCAGCTCTAGTGAGGATATGCTAAACTGAAGTAGTGAGTCTTCAGCCGGGATTTAAAGGCTGAGACTGAAGGGGCATCTCTTATGGAAGCAGGAAGACCATTCCACAGTTTAGGGGCCCTGTAACTAAAAGCTCGACCTCCCACTGTTATTTTATTAATCCTTGGAATCCTAAGCAGACCAGCATCTTGAGATCTTAATGTGCGCTCAGGTTTGTAAGTCATGATAAGTTCAGACAAGTAAGCCGGACCTCGGCCATTTAATGCTTTATATGTTAAAAGGAGGATTTTGAAATCAGCCCTAAACTTAACCGGGAGCCAGTGTAAAGATTTAAGAACTGGAGTTATGTGTTCATATTTTCTTGTTCTTGTAATAATTCTTGCAGCCGTATTTTGGAGGCTGTATAGAGAACAGTTTGAACAGTCAGTGAACACCGCATTGCAGTAGTCAATCCTACTAGAGATAAATGCATGAATTAATTTCTCAGAATCCTGTTTATTTAGAAAGCGCCTTAATTTCCTAACATTTTTAAGATGGAAGAAACATGTTTTGGACAACTTTGTAATATGTGCTTTAAATGACGTACTAGAATCAAAGATAACTCTTAGATTGCGGGCTGATTCAGTAAAATTAATTGGGATTCCAACTGTGTTAAATGACAACAAAATATTGCTGTGATCAGCGTCATTCCCTCCAACAATTAACATCCCTGTTTTATCTGTATTTAAAGACAAGTAGTTCTCATTCATCCATTCCTTTAAATTACTAACACAACTAATTAAAGACAACATCTGAGAAACTTCACTTGATTTAAATGAAAGGTATAACTGGGTGTCATCTGCATACAAGTGAAAATTAACATTATGTTTCCTAATGAGAGATTCCAGTGGACGCATGTAAAGTGAAAACAGTAAAGGTCCCAGTACTGAGCCCTGTGGGACACCATATTGAACTTCTGTGTATAATGATGGAGTACTGTCAGCACATTTCTGTACATACTGGAATCGATTTGATAAATAAGAACTAAACCAAGCGAGCATTGGGCCTGTAAGCCCAACATCGTTTTATAGCCTGTGCAGTAAAATAGAATGGTCAATGGTGTCAAATGCTGCACTTAAGTCCAACAACATAGCACTTAAGTCCAACAACAAATTCAGAAACAAAGATTTAAAAATTATGAGATATGGTGAGTATTAAGAACCAACTTGAATGTTAGAGCAGAAGACATTTGATGGAAAGATTTATGTTCTGAAATGGAAAGGTCAGACTCAAAAGACTTCACAGGAAGAAAATGCTTGGCTCTCTAGGCCTACATACTCAAAAATGATAAACAGATTTTAGAATTTATTATTATCTTCAATTTTGGGAATTATACTTTGATGATAGTTTTGGTTTCTTAATTCTATAACACATTCTCCTGTTGATTTTGAAACCAAAATATGCTTAATCTAATTTGGATCACATCAGTATTGGTGATACAAGCAGCACTGGAATTGAGGATGGATTGCCAGTCCATCACAGTTCACACATTGATGGCAGGCTTTATAAATCAATTAACTTCACTTTTTTAGGATGTGTTAGAAGAATACAATGCCTGAGGAAAAAAATCTATATGGACACATGTGGAAAATGAAAACACAGCACAGACTAAAGTTCTAACCACCACACCACCATGCCTCCTTTAACTCTTTAAGATAAATAAAAACAATGGCGGGGTACTAACCTCTCTTTTCCTCTTTCATCAGAAAAAATGAAGCACCGCCACCATAAGCATTCCCGGAAGACTCTTGACACAACCCACTTCCAGGTTCCTTTCTTACCTCTGGTCCCTCCATGATGATGTCAGTTACCCATCAATCATCACAGCTTTCTCATCATTTCATCACTTCCTGTCCTCCACTATAAATTGAACGACCTGCCTTTGTTTCCCTGTCTGTTGTACTGAGTTGAAAACACTGACAAACTTTATTTTTGCTTTACAGTATACGGGGCCTAAAAAACCCTAAACCTTGACGATTGTGTCTTTTTCGTTATTACAATTTATATATTTGGAAATAAAGGGATTTTTTTTTATAAGATGTCCTCTTTTTTACTTCATCGAAAATGGTAACCCTAAGTGAGGTCAACTCCATTCTGCCCGTTAGCAGTATAATCCATCCTTTGGAAAACAAAATGAAAGTAAAATAAGAATGAGGTACTAAAACTAAAGACAGAGGTCAGCAATAACCTGCATGCTTAAGACCAAACTAGTTAACGTTTCCCATCACAGTTTTAAATTAGTTTCTTTAGGCACATAAACTTACTACTCATTTATACCTGCCTTACTGTTCCTGATGCAATCTGTAGTCACTTTAGGAAATTATCAAGCCAGGGGTGTGCTAACCTCTTCTATCCTAGGAAATGGCATTTCTGTTGAATTAATTTTTATTTGTTATTTGATAAATATAGGCCATGTTGATGTACTGACAGCACTGAAATGAAGAAGTAAAAAGATAATACACTTTTCGTAGTGAGGGGCAATACTTCCTCACAGCAATGCAGCTGAAAAGGGTTTGCCTTAATTTTATTCCTCATGTTTCATTATTTAATTCCCATGTTTCTAATTTTCTCACCATTAGACATTAGGAGGAAAAATTCAGTTTTAAATGTTTTCCCTGATGATCTTTATACATTGTCAGTTTAATTGTCTTTGATTTATAATGTCATTCAAGTGAGTGAGAGGAAAGCCTGATTGTCAGGCTATGCATTTTCTGCCAGAACAAGCACTTCTTACTGTCTGTCACTGAAGCTTGCAGACAGAGATTTCAGCCTCTTTACAATTGACCTGTATCAGTCAAATGGAATTTAAAAGCTAGTTACAATACATTTTTTTTCAGAAACCTCTTTTAAGTCTAAGAAAATTTGGCTTGCTTTTTATGTGGGATTATTGTCTTGTCAGTGAAAGGAGTATGGCCTAACATGATTTATTGGGGAAATGTTAGAGTAAGAGGAAAAGAGAAAAAAATTACCAAAGTCAAAAACAAGAAATTGCATGTCACATTTCTGTTTATATATGCAGTATACAAATAAACAATTGTGGGTAAAAGAAGACAGCTACTCTACTTGTCTCATTTGATTACTAAATAATTTTTCCTCCTAAAAATTGATTCTTTTATTTCTTGGTTATGCTATTTTCTGATCTTACTGAGAATGCTCTAACTCTACTGCAACTGAACTGTTTCTAGGGACAGTGTGTAGCAGTCCAGTGCCGCTCAGATTCACATCGTCGACAGGACGGTGATTTGTTTGGTTTTTTTTTAGGTGGGGATTGCACAAAGCCTTGAACCATCTTGCACCCCTTACACACAGAGATATTAATTAACTAACAGCAAATCAAATAAATAACTATGTGATATATTGAATGACAAGGAAATAGAAACAACTAATAAACAGGTAATCCTCCTACTCCCATGCATCAATAACAAATAGTAACACATAACAATAAACACTCACAGCCAAGTCCTTAACACAATCACAATGCAGCAGTAATGGAAGAAGGGGTATGGAGTAAAAGATGGCAATCCTGGGAACAGATTTCTGTAAGTAATGTAATAAACAGTCCTACCAGTAGTCCTGATGCTGTGAGGGGTGATGAGATTTGGGGAGCACTCCCACCAATTAAGAACAATGATCAATCTTTTTTTTGATCTTTTATTGAATTTATTAAAAACATATAAGATTCCATACAATCAAGTCAAAACTTAACAGAACTAAATTCAATTCAACCCTCAACCATGAGAAAGAGAGGAAGGCCAACAGCCAGAGCAGAACATTTGAGAGTAGTAAAGAGAGAAAGGAGTCTTTTCTCCAATATAAATGTTTATTCTAAAATATTATTGATTAGGTTCTGCTAGGTTTTAAAAAGGTTTTGCACAGATCCTCTAAGTGAGAATTTGATATTTCCAATTTCAAATAGTATGTAACATCAGAGTAAAAAGAGGTGAGTTAGGATTCTTCCAGTTGAGCAAGATAAGTCTGTGTGCCCATAGTGTAGTAAAGGCAATCACAGTTTGTTTGTCCTTCTCCACTTTAAGCCCATCTAGAAGTACACAAAACACAGCTGTTAATGGGTTAGGAGGGATTGTGACACCAAGGCTGGCTGAAAGGCATTTAAAATGTTTTGTCCCAAATGATGTTAATTTGGCGCAGGCCCAAAACATGTGACCTAGTGAAGCTGGAGCTCGACTGCAATGTTCACAGGTTGGCTCTTGCCCTGGAAGCAATTGAATAATTTTAAGTGAGATAAATGTGTTCGCTAAAAGATTTTGAGTTGAATAATTGAATGACCAATCTAACACTACTCACACAAAAAGCAGGCACAAGACAGTCCATACATCCTTATAGGTTCATGATCCAGGGTATAAACGATATTCCACAGGGGTTATGGCAGACGAGACAAACGGATGAACACAAACACCAACAACCAGCTCGTTTTGCTGTTTAGCCAGCTCCCTTTTAAAGTTTCCTCTGGCCCTTCTTGTCCCCAGCAGGCCCTTTGCCTGTTGCAGACATCCAATCAGGGCAATACCTGTGGGTCTGCTGGGAATTGGAATCCATTAATCTGTAAAACTGCTACAGTTCTGTTTTAATTTTCACTTACACAGGTAAACTACTTTTAAGATCAGTTAACTAATTACTTGGAATTCTTTCCAAGAATAGCATCTTCTTGAGTGTCCTAGTACATTACACATTAAATATTTTTTAAACTGAATTCAAGGAACAGGCACTCAAAACAAACTTCTGGGCTATCTACTCTTACACAAAACATTCAATGACCCAGCACTGCCTTATTGATTACCACTGTGGGAAGTCAGTAATTGTACGTTAACAGCATTGCACCTTAGCTTCTGTCACCCTTGTATAGTATTAATATGCTGCTTGGTTGCTAAGGTAAGCTGCAAGAAATTCGGCACATACTGGCAAAGGACTCCAACAACAGCTTACATATTAAAACTATCATTTTTTGACGAAAAAACTGTAAAGAAAAATCATTGTCTCAAACTGAGCCTGAAATTTCAAACCAAAAAATGTAAATGGCAAAATAAAATATGCATAATGCAAAAATCAAAGCTGAAAGAATGAGCAGAATTTCATGAATACCAAACAATTGCACCTTGCTGTTGAGAGTGCCTTTAATTCAAGAGTTTATCCACACAAACTTGAATTCTTTACATAGTGTGTTGCCATCTATTATACTAGTTAGACAATGACATCAAAATGGCCATTTTTGTAAAGTGAAGCAATAGCGACTAGAAACGTTAGTAGCAACAGAAAACTCTACAAAAAGTCAAAATGGCAGTGAGTCAAAACAAAATAATAACTTGAAGCAATGTTAACCATAAGGAAACATAAGCAAGATTAAAAAATGACCAGGAATGACTGCAGAGTGCTGTAAACCCATATAAATATAAAGAAAAATGAAGACTACTCACAAAATAATTAAAAAATAAACTGAAAACCCAAGAAATAACAACAAAATCTTTTAGGTGAACCTGTAAAGCATTGTTTCACCTACCTGACTGTGCATAGTGAGAGTAAGCAGCTACTTAAATAAACAAAACCTGTAATAAGTACAAACTACGAAAGTGATGAGATAAAACAAGAAAGAACAAAAATCTTGAATAATAAAATAGGCCAAACTAAAAGAAGAAAATGAAACTTTTTGAAATCAGCAAGGAAACACTATCATAAAATTTATATTCCAAAAGAAATCAGAAGAGCTGACGATTTTAGTAAGCACGTCAATTTGCTTTTGACATTATCATATTACCACACCCCAGAGACACCATACTGATGCAGTCATTATGGATCTTCAGAAAAATGCAAAATGGACTGCTAAACAACACAATAAAAAATAGTTTGACTGAATGTAAAATGTGACAGCAGCTGCCTTATAAGTGTATATCTTGATCATGCCTACAAATTAGGCATGGTATAGGACTCCTTAAACAGTCAGGAAATGGTATATTCTTCAACAGTAGTGTTTCATCCACTAGGAGCGTTAGGTGCCGCCCACATGTTTTCACAAGGAAAAAATAAAAATCATAACCTTACTTGAAAGTGAATATTAGGTTATCTGCCAGGGTGCATCTCTTTAAAAGTGCCCTCAGAGGATATTTTCCGCATTTCCTGATTTGACTTAATGCACTTTTCATTAGGCAATCAGCAGTGCAGAAAAGCATTAGATTAGGAGTGTGAAGAGAAAACCCATGTCCAATTAAGTGGCAACATGTATTTGAGAACATTCTATGTGCATGAGGACATGCCCACAATTGTGATGTTTATTTATAGGACTTCAATTCCCAGCAGCTTGACAGAGTATGCAGGGGTTGATAGGAGGAAGCCTGCAGCAGTGCTACCAATGGAAGGACTCCATTTCCCAGCAGCCCCAAAGGAAATTGCCCTTTGGATGTCTGAAATGGGTGCAGGGGCTGCTCTAGACAAGACGGGCCTGCAGGAAACTTGAAAAGGGACCAGCAAAGCAGCAAGAGAAAATTTGTGTTTCTGTGTAACCCATGTGTTCTGTCCAATATAACCACCTGAAGGTCATTTGTACCCTGGATTGTTTCCCGCTAGGATGAATGGTCTGTCTTGTGCCTGGCTGTAGTGTGAATAGTGGTGAATTAGTCGGAGTGCGTCTTCAGAGGGACTAATTGGTGACTGCAAATTGATTGAGTATGGATGCAGGTGTAAATGTAGTGGCCTGGCAGGAATGGATTTAGGGAGGAGGGGGGCCCTGAGTTTGAACCATTGCTTGAACCCCACCTAATAGTTCTGATTGAACCACCAAAAAACTAGCATTTAATGTCGAAGCTTTGAAATTGCTGTATCTTGAACAGGCACTACAGAAGAACAACAAGTACCACTAGAGTATGCAATAGATCAGGGGTCCTCAATCCCAGTCCTGGAGAGCCGCAGTGGCTGCAGGTTTTTGTTCTGACCTGGTTGCTTAATTAGAAAGCAATTCTTGCCAATAAAGCACTAACAAGCTATGAAATTAAATTAACTCTGCTATGTCAGGTCATTCTCATATCCTAGATTTTCTTTCCCTTTCTATCATGCAAATGATTTGAAGGCTAAAATGGACGAGTAATTCTCAGTCCTTCACTTTTTTCTCTTCATTTTTCTTCCAAGTATTTAATTAAACCCAATAGTGCAGATAAATACACACAGGTGTAAATGTAAATAAGCTAAATGGAGAAATGCTGCTCTCTCTTGTCATTTGCATGTTATTGATAATAAGGAGCAATTAAAATAGCTGTTTAAGACAAAATTAAGCAATAAGGGCTCAAAATCACTAAAGTGAAGCAGAAGTGTTACTTTAGCAATAAGTGCTTTTTATTAAGCAACTGGGTTGGAGCAAAAACCTGCAGCCACTGCGGCTCTCTAGGACCGTGATTGAGGATCCCTGCAATAGATGAATGGATAGCCCCCAACTCCCCCAAAAAAATCAGAGTCCAAGATTGTGAGTGTTCTGGAGATTAATGAATGGCATTTTTGAAAGTTGCCCAGTACTCTTGTTGCACCAGACACATTCAGAACTGGCATCATTGTTTACCATTTGTGCAAAATCATCTCCTTAGTATACTTCACTATCACTAGAACTAGAACCTATAATTCTGCCACTGGCCATTTCTAAAAAACTGTCAAATATACTAGTGACAACAATGACAAGCTGGCTTTTTTTCATGCCCTTTATGTTTTCACTGCCCGTGTTCAGCCTTCCTGTTCCCACAGACATCCTCTGACACTTTCTGCTGTTCACTGGAGATGAGCAAACTCGATGTGTGCCAGGCTAGTGGTGGATGCCGGTAAAGGGCTTAAAGCAGAATGGATCAGTCAGTTTAGCGGCAGCACTACTCATTTGAAAAACACAAAAAAACAAATATTTCTTCATACATCCTGATTAGTTTCGGGGCCCCAGTAGCCCGTGGGTCTCTGAGCTATAGCTCAGGTTAGCTGGTGCATACATCCAGCTGTGTGGCCGGCTCTACTTCTAGGGTTGGTTCCTGATGCTTCTGGGATAGGCCCTGTCTATATAAAAAAGGAAAGAAGCTGCTTTACACAAGTTAAACATTAATAACTCACTACAATATATTCTGTGGCACACAATAATGTTTAGTTGTATAATGCAATATTTCAGTTTAATTGGAAATGTAATACCAATTACAATCATAACATGTGACACCTAGTCTATCAGGTTTAACTAGCAGTAGAATACTTCAAAACAAAAAAAACAAAGTGTTTTGCACATTGGTGGAATCAGACATGGAAGTCGAAAACAGACTTTTAAAGGTTTACTGTGTCTAAATATGCTGCACAACAAGAGCTTCTATATGGAAAAATGCGGCCTCTTCTTTTTTTCTGAAACAACAGTAATAACCTTTCAGCACTTCCAACCGCTGCATTCATGAATTCAGATATCATTATCTGAAATTACTTTAATACTGCAAAATTGCCAACATAATTACTCCACTGTTCACTGAAAGCTTGTAAAAAAAATAAAATAACTGCCATTGTACAGTAGCTAATAACTGAAGGCTAACAGACTTTGAATGCCCCTCAGGTTAATGCACTATCAGCCTTCCCTTGGTATTCAGCAGAGGTCATGTATTTATTCTAAACTTTGATTATATTCATAGCAAATTCCTCCCTGAAAGCATCCCATTTATTCATTTTTTTAAATCAAATGGCAGATACAATACATAGAATGCCTGTCATTTGTATGGATGCTAGGCGAGTGTCATTTCAAGCCAGCTATATTATGACACTCCCAGAAGCCTTACAGCACAGGGTCTAAAATTATTCAAAATTAGATATCATCAAGCATTTTTCAATACAACATAGTAAAATCATAACATTTTCATAAAATGCATGTAACACAACCACACTGTTCAATAATCTGTGCTTCCTGTGGCAGCTATAACCTGCAGCAAAGCCATTACAGTTGATGGTGGCTGAAAGCTGCTTGCAAGAAGGACACACTAAATGTTAGAATAAAAATAGTCTTACCCTTGAATAGAGGTAATGATGCAGGATTCATTTTGAAGCCATGTGAAACACTGCATGCATTAATTCACCTTCATATTATAGACTTAGAAGGGAGCAATTGATTTTGATGGTGAATTACGAGTTTTAATGGGATATTGGAGATGTTAGTGAAAATAAATTGACACCAAAACATACATACAATAACAATCACAAAAAAAAGAAAGGTGTTTACATCACATTACATCCACAAATAGCTGGTGGGATATTTTTTAAATAAATACTGCCCACAAGTGCAAGCTTTGATGGTTATTTATCTTTACTACTGCTGCATAGATAAATAACAAATGCATTATATTTATTACTGTCGTTAACCCTCATTCATGCAAGACATGGGTCAGAGCTCCACAGGGAATACAATACTCGGTAACCAGATTTACATGACAGGTCCAGGACCGAGGTCGCCAGCATTAGACTGTGTGACAGGTCCTGTCACATCAGCATAGGGAAGTTGTAGAATCTGATGTGATGTGAATGGCAAAATGTCAAAAAGCAAAGCTGGGGTGAATGCACATGCTGGATCAAACGTCAGTGAAGTCAATAAGGTGGCAGCAATGAGACAGGATATTTTTAAATGTAGTATTTACAGATTTAGCAGTGAAGGCTGTTGGCTGTAAAGTAAGGCCACAGAGAAAAACAAAGTATGCAGAAACCATTAACCAGGCGATCACATAATATGGACAGGAGCTTGATGAGCTATTATTATTTGGGTGCTCTTTATTTTATAAAGCAATTTTCATGATAAGGGTTAACCTTAAACACATTACTCGTTCAGTACCACAAAGTTGACTCAATGAATATACTATAAAAGGCTACTTTGCATTTTTTTATCCTAACAATAGTAATAATAATAATAATAATAACCTTTATATTATGCTACCTAGTGAGTTGACTAATTAGGGCTAAGCAGGGCTGATTTTACATGAGGGATTGATCAAAGCCAGAGAGAAAGGTTGGGAGCATGCGATGATAGCGTGTTGCTGCACCCACCACATGACAAACCACCTGCATTGGGACACCTCAGCACCACGCTGGAACAGTGTTTGGTTTGTTTATGGTGGCTAGAGTGCCAATCCTGCCACCAGCTCCCTAGTTTTCTCTGAAAGTTGGAGGACCTGATGGCAGGGCTGGAAGCAGATTAACGTCATACCCGGGACAGATGTTCAAAAAATTTTTACCATTGGAAATGAAAACATGCTGAACATATTAACTGCACTTTCATTGAAAACCAAGTTAAAGCCGGAAATGAGACTCATTATTATTTAGGACAGCATTTCGTGTGGAAATAGTGATAAGCGAACCCTAAGGAGTTCGTTTCACTGTGAGCTTAGCAAAATCACAAAAAAACGAGCAAGATACAAGTTACAAGGAGGAAAATACTAACCCTACAATAACGAGTAACCAGTGCTTCCTTCCAGAAAAAGCCTTAAATTATGTGAGAGAATTTTCTCAGGGCTTGCCTATGATAAATCACTCGATAATGTTGAGTATGTGAAATAAGTACTTCTGTGAGCTACAACTGAAGAATGTCATGTTCATGTTTGGCATAGAATAGCCAAAGTCGATTGATACATGGTGTCATTCAGGCTGATAATAATTCCTGTAACAGACATAATGAATGGACTGACATCCCGAATGGAATGGATGATGGCCCCTTAAATGGATGAGTTGGTTCCTATTCCATTTCTCAGTTGGGAAGATGACATAATGGGTGGACCAGGGATGACTGCCTCCCAGGACCAAGTGTTACCTAATCCAATGGGTGACAACATCCCTCTGGCATAGCTCCCACTTGGGGGGCACTAGAGGGTACTGTTAAGAGGAGAGTCCCCTGAGCAGTGGAGGTTCCAGCTGACCCAGAGGTACTTCTGGGAGGCAAGGCAGCATCATTGCACTGGAAGTTCTCCCTGGTTCATCTTAAAAGAAGGTCCACCACCTCTACCAGATCAACCAAAGACAGGGTTGGATAAGGACAACGCTTGCATATTACAGAGTGGGAGAGGAGAAGAAAGAGAAATAGAAAAGAAAAGAATTGTACTGTGGAAGAAGAAGCCTTTCTGAAGGTATTTTGTGAAATAAAAATATTTATGTGAACACAGGACGTATGTGGCAGAAGTTGTATCTTTAGTCTGGGGATCTGTTACATCCTCTACAGGTCACTATCTTTAACTCCTGATGAATTGACAGACAACACAGATGTGGCACAACTGTATGTTTTATGCCTGATATTTTGATGGAGCAGAATTAAGAGAACAATAGGCAAGTGCAGAGGTGACTGGGGGAAACTGAGGGTGCCTGAGGGTGTCTGTCCCTTTTTTATCATGTTATCAAATCATCTATGCGCAACACTCTGCACGTGCTAAATTTTACAAATGCCTGACATTTAAAGATTATAAATGAAAATAAAAATGTGTTGGAGGATGTCTTGGTGTAGAGCCCACAGCAGGGGAGAAGTCTGTAGAGGAGTGTCTGAAATTCAGAGGGGAAGTGCTGGTATTTCGATTAATATGGAGCTGTTCTTCAGTTCTTCATCTTCAGTCACACCATTTTAAACTGCAGGAACAGGAATTATATTTTTTGAATCTATAAAAAAATGTCACTTCACAATATAATTTCATGTAACAAATTGATATAAACTACTATAACTACAGCTTGAAATCTAATGAACTTAACCTTTAAGCAATTTAATTTTTTGTTATGATATTAATAACCTGTGCTGAAAGAAAATGCACTATGAAGATGACTTCCTCAAAAATCTACTGTCCTTAGAAGATTTAATTTACTGGAATAACCTGAGGTGAAGGAAAGACTGATACAAAGACAAAACCAATGGATAATGGTCCTTGGAAAGAATGTTTATTAGCTGTTTTCTGATGGCAACCTAAAGTCTGCCATTAGTCTTGGGAGACATAAAGTACTTAACATTCCTCAGGCGAATTACTGTCTTAATGAGCTCTCCTCGTGATGCTGTCCATCTTCTCATTCTTTACAATTCCAATGTGCCACATTGTTCAGTGAAGCTCCTTTTATTCCACTCTATCATATATGGCTCAGGCCCACTGTAGATTCTCACATGCACATTACCTCACAGGTTTGAATCACATCAGTTTTTATAAATGTTATTGCAAAGTAAACACAGTGTACATGGAATATCAACAAGTATTGTGAAAAGAAACTCAATTCACTTACAAAACAGACTAAATGAAAATAAAAAAATTAGTAAGTGCTGATGATAAATTACTCATAAGATTGATCCTAAACTTTGAAACCTGCTGTTTTATTCTGTCTTGCCGCATTGAAATACAGAATGGACTTGGTATGATGTGGACGGATGAGTACCTGTGCTGTGCTGAATTCATGCAGTGTAAGTTATGTGACATTGTTCAAAAATGCTTTCAGCCAAAACTCCAGTGGTTTCAGGCCTGGCTTACGGCCATAAAAAGCTTACTATTTGATGACCCCGGTTGTATACAGATGAAGTTTGCACACCTACTGGATATTCTGCTTTAGTTTTCACACCATGAACATAATGATATAAAACAGATAACTCATACAGTTCATTATCAATACATTGTTTCTCTTAATCCATTTATAGTGTCCCAGGGATCTGGAGTCTAACAAACATCAATCCAATTGTTCATATCTTGCATGTACCATTGTTAAGATTGGTTCAGACCCCCATAACACTAAGATTAGACAAAGCCTATTAAACACCATATGTAATACAGTACTTATTCTGAATAAAAATGATTCTGCCCAGAGCTGTACCAAGGAAAAATAAATAATGTAGCTATGGATGAAAGTCTGCAGGCAACAGTAAAGCATGGTGGAGTTTCCCTGCAGTAACTGAGCTAAGAATCAAACCCAGGTGACTGAAGCTATGAGGCAGTATCAGCAATGGCAGAATAAAGCCATGCTGAGTCACAGCAGAAAAAGATAAATAAATTTTTACACTCTGTGTATGTAACTCCAGTTTTTGCTGTAGGCATATATTATATTATGTAACACTTATAAACAAGGTAACATATTTACCAAAATACAACAAAATAAGATTGTGGTGATAGGCTTTCATATCTAACTAGCTGAAATACCCAGCGTTGTCCAGGATGAACATAAAGTGTTTTTTTTAATTGTTTGAGAAAAATATAATAATAAAAAAAAAACACAAATTTAAAAATAAAAATAAATTAATAAACAATAAAGATTCGCTAATGTGCTTGTCTTGCAGTCTTGTATGTATGTTATCATCCAGTTGATGCTCGGAACCGGCCAACTCTGTTTAACTTCAAAAGCAACAGGGGTGCAGTGGCGCTCAAACATAAGGAATGCTAGCAGTCACCTCCAGTTTGCCCTCTGGTGGTCATTCTAAGCGTCAGATGGATGATAACATGCATACAAGACCGTAAGATCAACCCCAGAAGGGGGTGGTTTAGGGTTGATTTCACCTTACAGTATTTTAGTCGACCAATAAGTAACGTGTACCAAATTTCATGAAAATTGCTCCAGCCGTTCGAAGGTGATGCTGGAACATACATACATACATACATGTACACATACATTGACTTTTATATATATAGATTTGTTCTCAGCAGTAAATTGTGCACCACCATTTTTTTTTTAAAGCTTATGCTTTCCCAGTAAATAGTATACGGTTCAGACAGAAGCAAGGTACAAAAACTCAAACACTAGTAACTGCATTAGAGACTACCATGAATTTTTGTAATGAAATGTGATCATGAAGCTGAAGGGATTTGAGCATCTGATCAGAATGTGGATTGGAGTACCTGTCCATACAGGAATACAGAGATTCAGATGACTTCATGTTAAACCCAGGTAGCCTTTAATAATATTGTGGGACTGTTTATATTCCGGTAGTCATTGGGGACTAATAACCTGGAAGCACAGTGAAACAGAAATACACAGTTTTCAGAAAGAAAGCATATGAATCAGTGTGTTTTGAACCGACACCTCAATTGTAGCCTCTCTCATTTTTTTTTCTCCATGAATGGTAATCTGTTTTTAGAAGCTACCTTATTAAATGAGACTGCAAACCATATACACTGCAGAGTTATTTTTAATGTGATTTTTTTTTTCGTTCAATAGAGACACATTTTCTAAGAGATATCTCAAAATTCGAAGGAATTCCCTCCGTTTAAATAGCTGTAGGCCAGTGCCTAAAAAGACACGCGGCTCACCATGTCGGCCTATGCACTAATGAGTTTTGTAGCCGCAAGAACTAATGAGGTTTTGCAGATTTTGGCCCCTGCTGATTGCTAAGTTGTTTCTTCATTCTGAATGGTGTTAATTTCTTCCTAGCAATGATAATGGAACAATTATTCTTAAAAAGAAAAAAAAAAACTTAATTTGATGTTTTAAAGCACTCCGAAAGTAATGATAGTGGTTACTTTGAACATCTAAGTTTTTTAATTCTTTAATCTGATATTGCTTTATTGGCATGTGTTATATTGAAGAGGGGAGAATCTAACCTAGTTAAGGGCCCTGGCTTTATTTCTCTGAAAATTAGATGTGGCCAAGAAGTCACTGGGGAGTTTAAAAAGCAGCTAATATAAACTGGCTACTGGCTGGTAAGTGGCACATTTTATGAGAAAGATTAGCTCTTTTACAAAACATTTCCACTGTGCCCAAGCCTTTAATTGCATTCTACTAGGGTTTGCTTGAGGCGATGACTAAATGTGGAACAGAAAGGAAAAATAAAGGCATGGAAGCAAAATTTAATCCTCATTTTTCTAGATTTGATTATGTTGTGTCTTACAATGACTTTGTTGTATGTCAAATGCAACATTCACACACAATTTATGATTATACCACCCTTTAGTATTTTGACAGGTTAAAGGGCCCCTACAGGACGGTATTGAGACCAGCTATGTTATATGTGTTGGAGACGGTGTCACTGACCAGAAAGCAGGAGACAGAGCTGGAGGTAGCAGAGTTAAAGATGCTAAGATTTGCATTGAGTGTGATGAGGATGGACAGGATTAGAAATTAGTACATTAGAGGGTCAGCTCAAGTTGGAAATTTGGGAGACAAAGTCAAAAAGGTGAGATTGCATTGGTTTGGACATGTGCAGAGGAGAGATGCTGGGTATATTGGGTGAAGGATGCTAAGGATAGAGCTGTCAGGGAAGAGAAAAAGAGGAAGGCCTAAGAGGAGGTTTATGGATGTGGTTAGAGAGGATATGAAGGTGTAACAGAACAAGAAGGAGAAAACAGGAAGAGATAAAGATGATCTGCTGTGGCAACCCCTAATGGGAGGAGTCGAAAGAAGAAGAAATACCTTGGCTTCAGAGTCCCCAGGATAAATAACCCAAAATGTAAGTGTTCAACTCAATAAACACCCAAAAAACTCATGAAATTTATTTACAAATAACTGAAATACAGATAGGGCTGCACGGTGGAGCAGTGGTAGCGCTGCTGCCTCGCAGTAAGGAGACCTGGGTTCGCTTCCTGGGTCCTCCCTACATGGAGTTTGCATGTTCTCCTTGCATCTGCATGGGTGTCCTCCCACAGTCCAAAGACATGCAGGTTAGGTGCATTGGCAATCCTAAATTGTCCCTAGTGTGTGCTTTGTGTGTGTGTGCGCCCTGCCTGGGGATTTGTTCCCGCCTTGCATCCTGTGTTGACCGGGATTGGCTCCAGCAGACCCCCGTGACCCTGTAGTTAGGATATAACGGGATAGATAATGACTGACAGACTGACTGAAATACAGATAGTTTATTAGCTTATCCATGCAACTCTACATGGCACTCTTAACATCTCATTATTGAAAGCAGTCTCTGACTCATTGCCTACTTCATAGCAAAAGTCCTTATAAAAGTTTGCTGAGCTTTCATAAAATTAAGATTTTTTTTGCTGTGATTTTACATAATCCCTCAATGACTCCGGTGTAGATTAAGCAGACTTGAAGTTGCATGAATGGATGTTCCTTAATTCTTGATAATCTATTCACAGGTGATCCCTGCCATCCTTTTTTTACAATAAAAAGGGGAAGGAGACATAAAACTAATCTGCAAGTTCCCTTTAATTCCATTTTTCATAGCTTTTTGTTTCAGAAGAAGGTAGGCACTGTGGAAAACGCACTGAAGTATAAACCAAATTGTTTGTAGATCTGCTTTATATTTGACTTACTGTGTGACACTAGGTAGATAGGAACAGCTTAAAAACAATAATATTAATGCTCTGAAGTTAGAGTTCAGATCTCAGCACAATTGACAATTTGTGACTGGATTTGAAAAAGGTTGTTCACACACAATCCTCAAACAACCTGACAGAGCTTGAGCAGTTTGACAAAAGTCGAATGTGGGAAATGAAGGTGTGGAGGTGCACAAAAGTGCCACATAGACTCAACGCTGTCATGGCTGCCAAAGGTGCATCAACAAGTAATAAATATTGACTTAAAGGGAGTGAGTAGTTATGTGATCAAAAACGCTGACCACTTGGCAGAGATCTATTTTTGCTTTGTCATTAAGGAGTTTTATTTTTTGTAGATCAGTGCCAAACAAAAAAAAATAAATCCACAGAGATTTAGTGTTGTAGAACAATAATTTGTGAAAATTTTCAAGGGGTGAATAACTTTTTATAGGCACTGTATATGTTGTGCCAGTTTAAAAACATCCTTGATTAAATTTCATTAAATAACTGAAAGCAACTTTCAATGACCTATTTTAGACCAACTTTTGGGTATTTTATAGAAACCTGAATTTCTTACAGCAAATAATGAGTATGTGAGTAAAAAAGCAAGGGAGTACATTGCAACGCAGGACTTGTTCTTTGTTTGTGTGAAGGAAGTCAAGGCGTCTAGAAAAGTGTTTTGGCTACTTGGCCACTCCATTACTATCCATGGCTGTATCATACTTTCAGTCACAAATAGCCAGGGGGAACATCATTAGCACACTACTGGAACGTACCTAAGGGTGTCACATTACACAAAATGATAAAAAAAACACTTATTTAGTGCTATTATCAAATTTGTACCACTTGCCAAATGTCTCATAATGTAGCTTTATTATGAAAAATGTCTGCAGATATAATTCAATGCTTTCTCCAGAACTGCCCACAGCATTTTGCAGTTTCCTCCCCACATAGCATTCATACTAAGTTGTTTTTATAAATGTTTTAATGTTATGATAATATCCGGAACAAAGAAATGGTTTCCCTGGAATATTCAAACAAGCAAGAGGATTAATTTCACAACAACTTCAATCCACGAAGGAGAGATGTGCTAGTAATAGCCTGATTTAAAATGTGCTTAATTGTATCTAATTAAATTCAAAGTAATGCATATATTCATTCTCAGGCCTTCAATTAAGACTGAATTAATTTCACATGAGTTTTTTAATGACACATTCATCACATATTCATAATTTCAACATCCTTTTTTCCACCCCAGTAAGGCCGTTATGTATATGAAATACCATTAATCATATGGTACAAATATGCATGCAGCTACACACAGATGTTAAAATAATTAATGGCCAAAGATCAGGGAGCAATCCTAAGAAGAAGAAGAAGCTATTAAAAATAAAATATTTATATTTGGCAAGATAATCAGAACTGGAAGATGTTCACTTTAAAAACATGCACTTAAACAGACGTCTCTGTCTCTGATCCCGGAGAACTCCTGTCCATAAAATCTTACAGATGAACTTCAAATGCCCATTTCTACATTTGTAAATACCGAGAACCCTTGTGTCGTATTCTATGTATATATTAATTAATAATGTGAAGTGCAATTAAGTGCACACACATCATTAATAGGGTCAGTATGCAATGTAAATTAAATGAGTTAAAAAATGTAAATTAATTGAGAATTGTTTTAAAGCTTTAAATGATCAGCAGCCCCCTCAATTTGAGATGTTACAGTTTAATTATTGAATAATTAAATTATTTTTCTTATCTTTGGAACCTGTGAAATGTGCAATTTAAGGCAACTAAATTTAATATGAATCTGCACCACATGAATGCAAACAGTGTCTATTAGGCAGTCTCCAAAAATTTGCCTTCTAACTCACATTTACTTTTTACTGAATTTCTGTTTAAACTTTTGTAGGAGAAATAAAACTATGAGAGTGACCTTTAAGCCACTATAAGACACATTATATACTGCACTAGTGATTAATTCTAGGGAGCTAAAAATTCAACACAAAATGGTAACAATGAAAAAACACTAACTGATGCTCTTTGTAGATTGTGTTTTCCTTTTGTGAGGAGACTGATTTCCCACCTTAAAAATCCATAAATAATCCAGTTATGTCTCTAGAGCTGCTTTGCTGTGAAATATTGTGTGAAGTTCAGTTCACATAAATCGTGTTAGGGACTTGGGTCCTTTCATTTATCCATTATTAATTTAGATTTTTTATTAATTTACTTATTTATAGATACTTTATTTTATTTCAGTGGACAACAGTTTTTTTTAAGTGTAAACCATGTTGCTAAAGAGGTGGAAATAATTTTTTTTTTCAGACGCCTAATTCACTAAATGCTTTGGAATGAATACTTTTGTGCTTTGGTTGGTGTGCTTGTGTAACTAATGAGATCCCAGAATAATTGGAGAAAACACTCATGGCTGCTGTTATTAGATTAATCTTCCATTCTGTTTTGGGCTATGATTAAGAGATAGTTTGCATTGAACAAATCCAGCACGGACAAGGGTGCAAGATGAGGAAAATTGGGCAGGTTCTGTTTAACAAAGTTCCTGATTTGAAGATAGTGAAAGAAATGTGTAGCTGGAATGTTAAATTTGGAATGTCATTGTTCATAGGATACAAATCTAATTGCTTAAAAATGATTTATGATGTATATTGGAATGTTTTGAAATAAAAAAAGAAGCTTAGGAAGAAAATTCATCTTAACAACGTTAATTCTTCCAACTAATGTGAGATGAAGGGTTGACCATCTATGCAAGTCTTGCTTAATTTTTTCCATACAGACGGTGAAATTTTGTTGATAAAGAGCTTTGTGTTTACTTTGCATTGAACAAATCAAATCAATTGACATTTTAAAAAAATTCAGAACCCTAGAAATATCAAAAGCCAAAACTA
Source organism: Polypterus senegalus (assembly GCF_016835505.1). NCBI lineage: Eukaryota > Metazoa > Chordata > Cladistia > Polypteriformes > Polypteridae > Polypterus > Polypterus senegalus. The sequence goes on from NC_053155.1 coordinate 63,410,334, forward strand.
CTTGAATCTAAGTACAGACAAATGAAAAACATAAATGTTATTAATTAACTGAAGTGGTACAGACAGCAACAAAGCTGGTCCATTTTTAACTTTGCAGACATAAACATTGATTTTACAGAATTGTCACACAATTGTATAAAAATATATAAGTAATTTAATATTTATAAACTGTTAGTAACCTTTCTATTTCTTTTCTTGGTATCCTGATGTGGCATGTGGTGCCAGTGTTCTACTGCCAAGCTGCTCTCCTTTGCATAGGTCATCTCAGATAAAGGAGCATTGGAATCATCAGATGGAAAGAATCTCACATCAGACTGCATGGCCAGCACAGACTTTACTTGAAGAATGCCCAGGTGGTAGGCACTAGCTGGCCAAGGTCTCTAGGGCTGTGACTTTGTCTTTGACTTTCTCTTTTATAAGTTTCTTCTCTTTTATTTTCTTCTACTGTCAAAAGGTCACAGTTCAACAATTAATTAATGGTTAGATGTTGTTGGTTTCCATTTATGATAGATAGATTGATCGATAGATAGATAGACCCTTAGTTGTCACAAGGGGCAAATATGCCTTTTTACAGAAGTTCTTTAAATCAATAAACATATAAATAACGAGCAAACCAAAATTTTCAGATCTAAGATGGTAATTTGGTACAGAAGATAACAGGCAGGACGTCATGGTGACGCAGTGGTCGAGCTGCTGCCTCGCAGTTAGGAGACCTGGGTTCACTTCCCGGGTCTTCCCTGCATGGAGTTTGCATGTTCTCCCCATGTCTGCATGGTTTTCTTCTAGATGCTACGGTTTCCTCCCACAGTCCAAAGACATGCAGGTTACAGTAGGTGCATTGGAGATCCTAAATTGTCCCTAGTGTGTGTGTGTGCCCTGCAGTGGGTTGGCGCCCTGCCCGAAGTTTGTTTCCTGCCTTGTGCACTGTGTTGGCTGGGATTGGTTCCAGCAGACCCCCGTGACCCTGTGTTAGGATATAGCGGGTTGGATAATGACTGACTAACTGAAAACAGGCATTCTGACATGGTGATAGGGGCAAGATTGTTTAAAGTCTTATATACAAGTAGAAGTATTATAAAATTGATTCTAAAGACACTGGCAGCCAATTTAAAGATATGCTTATATGTTTTCCTTTTGGTTAAAATTCTTGCTGCTGCGTTCTGGATAAGCTGTAGCCGATTTAAGATTGTGGTCAGATTTGGCAAAAGATACCAGTAATTTATGTTTAAAGGCAAGCTATCACTGAACCCAGAAATAACATGAAATAAGGCAAAATTTTTGAGTTTTAGAAATTCTCCTGCCAATGTGTTTTTAAATGGTAACTGATTTTTTCTTTCAAATAACTATTTTCAGTTCTAGTCAGTTTATTCTTAACAAGCACACTACCACGTACATACTCAGTATTCTTTGAAATAACTAAAAATATAGTATTAAAACGTAACACGTGAGAGTTTGATATATGCAGATCAGATTAGGAAATTAACTCAAAGCCATCCTTTTATCCTGTTGCGTCAATAGTCAAGAGTCACAACCTCAGATGCCACACTCCATGGAACAGAGGAAGTAGACCTAACAGCAGGAGTTAAAATGGCAAGTATCTGAGGACCCAAAAATGGAACTCAAAAATGCTGCAAAACAAAACATAAACATTGTAAATAAACAAAAAGAATACAATCATGAATCACCTAATTTCTTTAACTGAGGTCTAGCAATGGCTACTTTAAAGAAATACAGGATAATGCTGTTTAAAAAAATGATTTATTAATTATATGGAGCTTTGCAAGTGTGACTTTCATCAAAGTAGTTGAAATTTGGTCTAACTGACAGGTAGTAGGTTTCAGTTTAGAATTGGACTTAAGATCTGCTCTGATTCAGATTAACTAAGGATGTAATGCAGAAGGTGACATGACATAATACAATGCTACAAGAGTTGGACATCGACTGCTCAATTTGTAATCTAATGTTATATTGGTTATCATTAAAGACACTTATCAGTAATTTTTACTTATAAGAGAAAGTGTGTCAGTCATTTAAGTTTGCAATTGTTCTGAATTAAATTGGATAGTCATTGATATTTTTATCTATTAATCAAAAAGTAATCAGAGCATGACTTTTAAGTGGCTATAATGCTTTTAGTCCATGCAGACTGATAAACTTATAATATTGTTGATTTCCATTTAGTCTACATTAGTTTAAGTTAGATCTCATTGAACCAAGCTAATAATTTTTTTCACTCTGATTACCCGTCACCATTTTGCCAGGATTTCGTTTCTGGTCTGTTATCTTTTGTTTACTTTGCTAAAAGTGTTTTTGTCACTCACTGTTCTTTGCATTTTTACAGCATTTCTTGGTTGCTTTGGACAAATCCTCAAATGAAAATGGTACATAAGTAAATGTGCACACCCTTTAGTCTGTTTCTCACAAGAGAATGTCATTGTTTTTATTCTTTTACAAATGATTTAGTATTGGTTGTTATAGGATCAGGAACAGTATATTCACTTCGAATTAGATGAAAAAACAGTTGTACCAGTCATGTTGCCAAAATGCATTATATGCTTTTCATTTGTTTAGCTCTACTCTGCCAAACATTTAGACTTGTGTGTATGGTGTAAGTCATCACAAGCAAAAATGTTAATTCAGTTGTCTGAAAGGTTCTTTCAGTGGTGAAGTATAAAGGAAATAGTTCAAAAATAGAGGTTTAAGGGGATAATACAATTAGAAACTTCTTGACAGGTGAATCCTGAAATTCATTAACGAAAGAGAGTGTTCAAAGTTTCAAATCAAACAGTTAAAGATGCTGTGGACCAGAGGTAAATGGCTCCATATGAAAAAAGATTGTGGATGCAAGAAGGTTTGCTGAGATGAAGACAGCACAGTGGAAGAGCTGGAAGCGGGCTTACATACAGACCTGTGGCAGATGAAACAAGAGTAACACTAGTGGACCATGTCATAAACCATGTTCTTACAATGGCAGAGGCAGGTCGGAGAGTAGAGCCTAATGTGGGCTGCTCAATGGTATCTTCAATAATCCAAACATTCAAAAGAGCTTCACTGAGACTGCCAGAGACTGGAAATTTTACAACAGACTGTCAATTTCTTTTGGTCTTGTGGAAAAATAAAAATCAGTTATTGATCAAATCTGGTGTGCGTGACAAGGGCCACGAGAAGTCTGTCTTGCGACAAGTGCAGCTTCTGTTTTCTGTAACAAACAAGAAGTTACAAGTGCCCAACTGATGACCTTTAAAATTGTGTAACTGCTGATCCAAAATTATTGTAAAGATGTAATGTCTTGAAATTCTTGTGCAACTAAAGTCATAAGGTCAAATTTTGCGCTTAGCATTATAAAAGATTTAGGACACCGACTTCTCGGGCAGATGAAGGGCAGGTGTCCTAGGACTGTGCTTCTCTGTCATTCTTACCTTTGCCTGGTGTGTATTAATAAAAGATTTTTACTAACTTTAATTATATCTCTCTGTCTTCAGTCACGAAACGACAATAGAAAAAGCGTCCACAGTTTTCTGGGCAGCGTGGGGCAGGAGGCGGCCGGCTGACTCCTCGGCGGGAAGATCTCAGCGATCTGTCTTCTTGAAGCAGACTGCCGCTACAGTGTACACCGGCAGCAGAGTAAGCAGCTCGATAAAAGTTAGGACTGCCCTGTCCTGAGGCGACTCCTGCGTGAGGAGTCCCGGTCTCCTTCTGGTACAACCACGGTGACTGAGAAGGATTTTCCTGACAGAGCTGACTAACACCCAGGCTGGGGTAAGTAACCCGGAGGTTTCCGTAAAAGATAAGCTGGGGGCGGGCTTGCTGTAGAGTATAAAAAGTGACCGGGAATAGTAAATGGAAAAGAAATACCTTGTTTTAGGTCACTCCTGTTGGGAAAGATAGTATAGAACACTATCCTCTGGGAATTAAAAAGGGGATTTAGGACGGGATCCGTCGTGGCACACCCATAAACCCGGACAAATCTATTGGACAGAGGATAGAGCATAGAATAGAAGAATAACAGGTTAAAAAAAACAAGGGGAGTAATAAAAAAGTACGTACTAGAAATAAATATTTGCTTTCACCGTGCACTGTGACAGTAACGTAGGAAATAGTGTAGTATACTTCCCTGGGAATATTAAAGGAACGTTGGGGCGGGTGAGTGGCACACTCAGCATTCCAATAGTTCATCGGACAGGGGACGAGTAGGACAAGGATAGAAAGATAAATCTGGCACAGGGCTCGGGGAAAAGCAAAGGAAAAAATGGGAATACATAACAGCAAGCCTGCCAACCGGCGCCCCGGGGGTTCGAAGTCTTTTATGCTGGAAGGATTGTTTTCGGAGGATCAGCAGACGCCGCACAAAAAGGGTCACCTAGAAAGTTAATAGAGAAAAACACAGGATTGGATTTTAAAAGGGCATGTAAAAAATGGAATAAGCAGAGCGGTGGGCGTTGGCCATTAGAAGGGACAGGAGATGCAAGTGAGATACAGGAAATAAGAAAGATTTTATGTAGAAATACACAAGGTTGTTGTAATGGAGGACCGTATCGAATGGATATGTTTGATCGGTGGGAGTTAGTTATTAAAGACAGGAATTTGGAAGCAGTACAGAAACAGAATGAATTGCTAAAAACAAATGAGGGTAAATCTAAGAAAGAAAGAGAGGAACTGCTAATTGCGCTACAGAAAGTGCAGACAGATCCGGGACCACAGATAACCAAAAGTAAGAAAAAGAATAATACTAGTGAAGATTCCTTATACCCTGTCATCTGTTCCTCTCCACCTCACCCACAACCTCCACCCCCTTACCCTTCACCTTCACCCCAAGTAAGTGGAGCCAGGTCTCTCCGATGACGATATGGAAGCGGAACATTCAGTTTTCAATTCTCAGTCCCCCGTGTCTCACCATACGAGGAGTCAGTCCTATGGGAAGGACCGACAAATGGCACCTGTTTTTAGCCCTCCTTTCCCAAAACTTAGAAACACCCCCATGGTTACCTTTTCGTGCCCTTTAATTGAGGTTCCCAATCCCCATTATGATCACACCCAGGCTATAGGAGCCCAAAATTCCCCTACTGTAATGATCCACGAAACTGGGACATTCAAGAATTAAATGAAGTAGTCGCTGCTTTGCCCGATCCTAAAATTGTTGGAGGGAAAAAGTTTGTTGCTGAACTGACTATGTATGACGGCATGTATAAACCAAATGCCGCAGAATGGACTCAGGTACTGAGACGGAAACTTGGTACTACCTGGGCAACCGTTAATCACGGGACTATTAACGGGCAACAGTGGACTTGGGATGAGATGTGTCACGAAGAGATGGTCCCGTGGAAGCGCAGTTTTGATCAACAGTGGCAGGCACTGAAAAATGCCATAGAAGAAATATAAAAAAGGCACTGACTGGTCCCTCATTTCGGCTGCGAAGCAAAAGAAAGACGAAACAGTTGATGAATGGGCACACAGAATTCAGGATTTAATGGCTAACCACTCTGGGCTAGAGAATGCCGAAGATCGCACCCGTGCTGCAGTTCCCCTTTGTCTCAGGACTGAGATCTGACATACAGACCAAAGTGCGGACTTCCTGCATCGGGTGGGAGTCAGCCACACTTGAGGAAGTCCTGCGCCACGCCGAACATGCGGAAAAACAGACCAAGCAAAAAGACTCTGATATTCAAACTAAGCTACTAGCTGCCCAGATGAACTATTATACAGGAGCAGCTTTAGCAAGAGGACGAAGAGCTGGTTTCGGACGAGGGAGAGGAAGGGGCGAGGACGAGGTGTCGGAGACTTCACTGCTGGACAACCCACAAACCACTTTACACACTTTCCTTCTTATTCTAATGCCTGTTATAACTGTGGCGAGACTGGACATTTCCGGGGACTGTCCCCAGAAGCCGCAACAATTCTTGCCACCCCTCCTCAGCCTGTTTTTCTGATGTATCGGACCAACAGCATTGGGCATAGGAATACGCAGGGACCCCCAGCCACTCACTTCAGTTACCCCTAATTACTCATAGCCCAGAGACTGATCCTTTATTGACTTTACTTGTTAATGGCACTGAAATTGCCTTTCTTGTTGACACTGGGGCCACTCGGTCCACCCTCTCGCTGGCAAAGGTCCCTACCTCGAAAGAAATTGTTACTGTGCTCACTGCCTCAGGACAGCCCCATCAACTCCAAGTCTCTAAACCTCTTGTAGTCCAGTCTCACCCAGGTGGACCTGCCTTGCAGCACCGGTTTCTTCTGAACCAACTTTGCCCTGTAAACCTCCTGGGACGGGATTTGATGACAAAGCTCTCCTTTTCCATCTCTATGACTGATCAAGGATTTTTCTGTTCCTCCCCCAAGATACTATGCCAAGCCGCCCTCCACCCCAAACCCTCTTTTGCAGCCTGGACTTTAAATGTTTCCCCACATACCATCCTCCTCAAAGCCCTACACTCTTTTCCCTCATGTCTTTTTCCCCACTTACAGGTCCCTGACACTTTACACTGTACTGCCCAATATTTCCCTGCAGAAGTAGACACCCCTTGGCTAGAATCTTTTCTTTCTTCAGGAACCTGCCCTGAAACCCTTCACATCCCCTGCATTTTCATTTCCTCCACAAAAGCGGCCGCACTTGTACATCTTACATGTGCACAGAGTATCTTTTATCTCGGGGGATCAGTGTCTCATATTTCTTTAGCTAAATCAAGCACTGTCATTGGGTGGAAATCGGACCATGGGTAGAACAATGTCTTAATAGAACAGACTGGGTACATGTTGCTTCAGGTGTTTTTGATACCTCAGACCATTTAATAACTAAAGTTGTGCTTCAAACTGATTTTTTAGTACATCGTACATTATGCTGCACTTCCCTTTCTGCGTTGTCATTGCAAACTACTTCCCCTTCTTGGCTCTCAGCGCTTCCTGACTCTTTGTGGTCTCAGGGTAAAAATGATTATGGAAGGATAGCCCATTGTGAGCCTCTGGTGATCTACCCTAAATCTTCTTTCCGTCCGCACCGTGCCCAGTATCCTCTGTCTCCTGAAGCAGAGGCTGGCATCTCCGCCGTACATTCCGATCTTGTGAAGCGCGTGCGATTATTCCAATTAAATATTCTCCAGTTAATTCTCCCATTTTACCTATAAAAAAGGCTGACGGTTCATGGCGTTTTGTACAAGACTTACGACAAGTGAATGCTGCAATCTTTCCTAGAGCTCCTATTGTACCTAATCCTTCCACTATTCTTTCTGCAATCCCTCCCTCTGCTCGTTATTTTTCAGTAATTGATTTAGCCAATGCTTTTTTCTCTATCCCTGTACACCCTGACTCGCAATTCTGGTTTGCTTTTACTTTCCAAAGCCGCCGTTGGACATGGACTGTTATGCCTCAGGGATATACTGAAGCCCCTTGTGTGTATGGACAAGCGCTTGCTCAAAATTTAGAAGGGTTCTGGCCAGACCGGGTAGTACATTAATACAGTATGTAGATGATATTATGTTATGCAGTACTACTGAAGAAGATTGTGCGCAAGATACTAAAAAACTACTGCAGTTTCTGGGGGACAATGGACATAAAGTTTCAAAGGCTAAATTGCAATTAATTCAAACAACTGTAAAATATTTAGGTCATGACATCACAAATGGAACAAGAGCTCTCTCTAGCGATCGCATTAACACCATTCAAAATCTTCCCAGACCTGTCACAAAACAACAGGTTATGTCTGTATTGGGCATTCTGGGTTACTGCCGGCAATGGATTTTGAATTTCACTGAAAGAGCACAGCCGTTACAAAATTTAGCAAACACCCCTGGCCTTCCTCTTTCTGGTCAGGTGCAATGGACCGAGCAGGCTGAGAAGGCTCTCTGTGACTTAAAAAATGCACTTTCGGTGGCACCAGCCTTGGGCCTTCCGGACTTTTCTCGTCCCTTTACTCTGTTCGTGGACGAAAAGGGGGGATATATGACTGCAGTTTTAACACAATTACATGGGGATAAACAAAGGCCAATAGCTATTTTTCGAAAAAATTGGATCCTGTGGCCGCAGCACTTCCGCCTTGCCTTAGGGCTGTGGCTGCCACAACAGAAGCTGTGCTAGCCAGTACAGATATAGTGCTCATGAGCCCCCTAACAGTAAAGGTGCCTCACGCTGTACATTCCATTTTAGTACAGGCTAAGACCTCCCATCTCACTACTGCTAGGGCAATACACTATCAGAATGTACTCTGTACTTTGTCAAACGTCACAATTGAAAGATGCTCCACTTTAAATCCAGCCACCCTGTTGCCAACAAATAACGATGGCGAACCGCATAATTGCCATACAGAAATAGCAAAGGTTGTAAAGCCTCGAGTAGATCTACAGGAAACACCTTTAGAAATTGGAGAAAATATTTTTGTAGACGGATGTTCTTTGCGATTGGAAAACGGAGCACCCTCAACTAGTTACGCAGTGGTCCAAGGGGACCGCCTGCTGGAAGCAAATCGAATTTCATCAAGTTTAAGTGCACAAGCAGCTGAATTAATAGCGCTCACCCGAGCATGTCAGCTGTCCGAAGGAAAAATCATAACAATTTATACAGATTCCAGATATGCCTTTGGAGTCTGCCATGATCATGGGGCATTATGGAAATTAAGGGATTTAAGACCAGTACTGGCAAGCCCATCCAACATCAAAAGTTAATCGAATCCCTCTTGGAAGCCATAACTAAACCATCAAAGCTAGCGATTGTTAAATGTCAAGCTCACACAGGAAAACAGGACCTTGTCAGCAAAGGAAATGAATTGGCAGATTACTTTGCTAAAAAGGCTGCATACAGTAACACACCAATCTCTTTATTCCAACAGAGAAATGACAAGGACCCTGATAATCAAATTATTTCTTTACAGAGTGCAGCCACGGACATTGAAAAGAAAAAGTGGTCCAAAGAAGGATCCCTCTCTGATGGAGTCTGGACTCATCAGCAAACTAACAAACCTTTTCTCCCAAAAGCTTCTTTTCCAGGTATGGCAAAAATAGCCCATGGCCTCGACCATGCTGGGAAAGATGCCATGGTTCAAGATGTTGAAAAACATTGGGAAGCTGTAGGCTTCTCTACATATGCAGAGCAATTCTGTAGACGCTGTGCATTATGTCAAAGGTTTAATGTAGGAAAAGGCACTCAGGTAAGTCCCCCGTTACTCCTAACCCAATGGGTCCGTTTGAACACCTCCAAATGGATTTTATTGAACTAACACCGTCTAAAGGTTACCGATATTGCCTTGTGATTGTCGATGTGTTCTCCCGATGGGTAGAAGCTTTCCCTTCAAAACGCAATGATGCCAAAACGGTTGCTAAAGCACTAATTAAAGAAATTATTCCAAGATGGGGCATCCCGCAAAAGCTACAGACAGATAATGGTACTCACTTTGTGAATTCCATTATAAATGAATTGACTACCTGGCTACAGATCAATGTACATCATTACTGCAAATACCATCCACAAAGTGGGGGTATTGTGGAACGATGCAATGGCACCCTAAAAGCTAAGCTTGCAAAAATTTGTGAACAAACCAATTTATCCTGGCCAGATGCTTTACCCCTGGCTTTAATGGGATTGAGGGGACGGACACACCGGCAATTGGGGCTATCGCCGTTTGAAATCCTGACCGGACGACCCATGCCCGTTGGCATGGTTATAGGAAATGTGAACCTGCATACCGTGGACAATGATCTTCTCTCTAGTCTTACAGGCCTCCGAGGTCCCTGAAGGAAGTCCACGAGCAGGTTAATCAGGCTTGGAGAACCAGCCCTCCATCTAAGACTCGCCGATTCCCTTGGGCACCTGGATCCTGGTTCGAGACACCCGGAGGAAACATTGGCATCAGCCTAGGTGGAAGGACCGTTCCAAGTTCTTTTGTCCACACCACACGCTGTAAAGGTTGAAGGATTGCCCGCCTGGATTCACGCCGCACTGCAAAAGATGGCACCCATAATATACATACTCTTGTTGTTTTTTCTTCCATTATCCACTTCACGGGTGACACTGACTTTCCAGGTTGAGGAAACTGCCTCATTCCAGGTTGACTTTTGTGCAATTGTTCCCTGTACTGGCAGACAGGAGCAATGGGAATGGCCTGACAAATATGTCTGTGTGAGCTACCCGGTTTATGACTCTGACTCAAGTTTTGCTTCATCTGACTCTGAATGTGGCTTCTGGAGTGATGTGTTTGCAAACACAGGACCAAATGACTGGGGTTATGAACCCTGGCAGGCTACTCAGTATGGCCTAAAGACTCGATTCTCTATTTTAAAGGGACATGCCTCTCATGAGTGTGCTAAGAATCAGTGTAACCCATTAATCATTACTCTAAAGAATCCTTCTTTGCATGATTCAGGAACTTATGTCTTAGCTGCATATGCAAGTGGTCATGATCCCGAGGACTTTTCAAATTAAGGTCAAGGCACCTGCTCCCTCTCCTCTGTCCCCTTTCCTACTCAGTTTTTCACTACTGCATCCAGTGAGGAAAAACCCTAGTTCAGGCTTTGGATCTAACCACCTTAACAAGCACGTTCTCAGTAGAAACTGGTTATGGGGACCAGAATAGATGGTTGCAGTGGGTAATCTATTCAGCAAAACAGGTTAACCGTTCACATTGCTACGCTTGTGCAGCTGCACGTTCTTCTCTAGCAACAGTCCCTTTCCCACTATCTAACATTTCTGACCCTACTGGTCTGCCTTGTCTTCTCTACTTATTTACTACGTCCAAAACTTCTATTGATTCCAATTGCGTCGCTTTATCTGTTCTTTTTCCCCCCATTCGTCATATGACTACCCCCATGTTTCAGTCCCATGAAGGAAATTTCACATGTTTTAAATCAAATGGAACTGCTTGGGTAGGAGAATTACCTTCTTCCTTCTGCCCAAACCTTCCATGTCAATTCCACCTCATTTAATTCCACTCTTTCAAAATTTTTGCTTTCCCAAACTACCCCTAGATCTGATATTTGGTGGATGTGCCGCAGGTCAAAACTGTTTGATATCTTGCCTTTCGATTGGTCTGGCACTTGTGCCCCTGTACAGCTAGTTATGCCCTTTCGATTATTATCCCTACCCTCTTCACACTCTCTGTATCACCCCTAATTCCCAGCTCTCCACTTCCTTCCGCCATACCCGTTCCCTCCCAGACTCTTCCTCCAGCTTCTCCCTGCACGGCCCAGGAGTATATATTGATTCTATAGGAGTTCCCAGAGGAGTCCCAGATAAGTTTAAAGCAAGGGATCAGGTAGCAGCTGGATTTGAATCTATCATACCTCAGATTGCCATTAATAAAAGCGTTGACTGGATTAATTACTTATATTATAACCAGCAGCGTTTCCTTAATTTTACTAGAAATGCTATAGAAGGTATTCATGAACAATTAGATCGTACCTCCCTAATGACTTGGCAAAATCGTTTGGCCCTAGATATGTTACTTGCCGAGAAAGGTGGAGTATGTGCTATGTTTGGTGATGCTTGTTGTACATATATCCCTAATAATACTGCACCTGATGGGTCCATTACTCGAGCACTAGCCAGCCTAACATCTCTTTCCAATGAACTTGCCACTAACTCAGGCATTTCTGACCCTTGGGATCGATGGTTCATATCCACCTTTGGGTCATGGGGCCAAAGGCTAAAATCAGTATTTATTTCTTTGGCAGTAGTATTCATTGTCCTTTTACTTATCGGATGTTGCATTGTTCCTCTTATTCGCTATATAATATCCAAATATTTCACTGCTTCTATAGCCAAGGCCTATATGCTACACGAGGAACATATGCTCCAAATTGCCTCTTCAGTTTCCTCATCCCTTTCCCCTCTCCTCCTCCTTCCCCATCCCTTACCTCCGCCTTCTGAATTTTCTTCACTATTTTATCATGCCCAGATTGATAAAAGGGGAATGTGGAAAAATAAAAATCAGTTATTGATCAAATCTGGTGTGCGTGACAAGGGCCACGAGAAGTCTGTCTTGCGACAAGTGCAGCTTCTGTTTTCTGTAACAAACAAGAAGTTACAAGTGCCCAACTGATGACCTTTAAAATTGTGTAACTGCTGATCCAAAAAATTATTGTAAAGATGTAATGTCTTGAAATTCTTGTGCAACTAAAGTCATAAGGTCAAATTTTGCGCTTAGCATTATAAAAGATTTAGGACACCGACTCGGGCAGATGAAGGGCAGGTGTCCTAGGACTGTGCTTCTCTGTCATTCTTACCTTTGCCTGGTGTGTATTAATAAAAGATTTTTACTAACTTTAATTATATCTCTCTGTCTTCAGTCACGAGAAACGACAATAGAGAAAAAGCGTCCACAGTCTGACAAGAAAGGGACAGCCTGTTGCAAGGTTCCTGAGACTCAGCGAAAAGAGTAAGTGCAGCATTAAGTATTTTTTTGCATCTCATTATTATCTTCATTGGCCATTTTTGGTTGAAAAAAAAAAACAATTGTTATACTGAAATTCACTCTTCATTAAAACAAAATCCGTTAAACATGATGTTGAATGATAGTTTGTCCAGGCTCAAAAAACGTATTCGTTATTCTGAAAATTTCCTTACTTCGGTTTTCTCTGTAACAGGATTTTTCCTGTATAAACTACAGGAATATTTTACTGTTTTTTGTGCTAACTGAAAGCGTGCTTCTCAAGGTTATCGTTAAGGTTATTTTTGAATTTTTAGGCTTCTGTGGAGCCTTGAAGTGTAGTTTTTGGAGGAAAAGCATCAGTGTTGAGTTTCATAACATTACCATTCTTTAGAAAGGAACAGCTTTAATTAATGTGTCTTTCATATATGAGTAGTAGCTATTCGATAGTTCATTGATATTAGTAGTTACCATGCTTGGGTTTTAGTTTAGTTTTCTTTAATGTTAATAAAACTTAAAATAATATTATTTAAATGTCTCATTGGTTTGGTGCTTAACTTAGCATTTATTGGTCACAGAAGAAAGAAGTGAAAGGTGATCAAAAAATGAGTTGAAATTTAATTAACAGTAAAGATAATTACCTTCTGAATGTTAACACCATGTGTGGTAATTAAATAAATAATATGATTATGAAAGCCTATAAGACATTTTTCACAGTTTGATGAAACCCTATGGAATCAATGAAGGAGAGAAAACCTTAACAGAAGATGTCATCTTCCACACATCTGTAAATACACAAAAGATAATTTTTTCAAATCCAGATAAAAGATTACTAAAGTCATTTAAGAGTTTGAAATGAGTCTGTAAATTAGCATTATAACTTTGTTTAATTAATTTTTGGTTTTTAATATTACGACAAAATAATGAAGGAATATTATCTTGAATATTTTTGTGATATTCAAAGCATATTGTTAATAATCTCATTGGCTTCTATTCAGGAGAAGCCTCAACCAAAAGCATGGCATGTATTTAAGAGCTTCAGTTTAAGTAAAAAAAACAGATATTATACTTTGTAGTCAAAATAATGACATTATCTAAAAAGTATTATTTTCCTGTTGATCTGATCTTAAGAAGCTTGGTTTAAAAGATATATTTCTTTTATATCTGTGGCTTAATTGTGTAACAAATTATTGAGATGGGTCACACCAATTAGAATGTCTTTTTTTAATTTAGTGTAGAATTATGGTTTCTATAAGGTGGGCACAATTTCTGTTTGTAATAGATTTTGAATTTGCAGCAAAAATAAATCATAGTTCAACATAATGACTGTGGGTGTAAGTCAAACCAAAAACTAAACATGTGACAAGAAATGCAGGATAATTTAACACTGCACCACTGGATCTTGAGTGATGTAATGAATAGTCATCTGGGCAGTTTTATTATGATATTTTCTGATAAAATCAAGTATTCTCTCCTGGGGTGAAGACTGACTTTCTTAAAAAGCCATGCCTTTCCTGAAAATCATTCAAATTATTTACATTTGCTATGTGGAGGAGGTCAGAGAGACCCCCAGAATATATCAGGAAATGAATGTAACTTCTTCTGTGCTTGATTTGAAATGTCCAGCTGGAACCACTGAAAAACAGACTAGACAGTTAAAATGAATATGGGGATAAAAGTACTTTTACTCGATCTTTATGAATTTTAGGTGCCAAGAAAGGCCAACCAGAGCTCACTAATGCAACTCACTCAAGCCAGCCAATAAAGGAGGTTCTCAGTCTAGGGTCACTTCAATGTGCCAATAAATTCATTCAAAATAATTAATGGCTTACAACTGGAGAGTGTGCAACTGAACTCTCAGTATGGAAGGGAAAACTAATCATATTATCTATGCCTTAGGATATTAATGTGAGTGAATGTTGGATTTTCGAAAGTCTTACTGCTGAATACTAAAACTGTATTGAAAGAATTATTATTAAGATTTGCTCTCCAGTTACCAGGCTGAGAATGAAAGCTTTTTGTCACAGATTATCATCTCAGATGAAACATTATTCCAAAACTTTTGAATTGGAGCGCAGAAGAGGAGACCATGGGTTTGCGTCCCAGATACTCCCTGTGTGGTACCACTTTGAGGAGTGAGAAAAACTCTATATTAATGTAATGAATTATTATTATTAATCATTATTATTATTAAGCAATGGAATGGAATCATCCAATTTCTCCTCAAACAAAAAACTTTACATTTATAGCCACAGTTTACTGAAATAAAAAATCGGTGATTTTGGTAGACATTATGCCATAAGGCTCAAACAGTTAACTTGGACTTTTGTATTATTCTTAAACCAGTAACGGAACACTGCACAATAACATGCAGTGAATACACTTGACTTGAGCATTCATAGTTTTCATACTCTGTCTCTGTTTAGCATTTGTTTGCTCAGACGTTGATGCACTCGCTGCTTCCTGAGCAGAACTTCTTTCTCCACCCTAGTGGCCCACTTCTTCTCTTCTTTTTTCAGCATCTTTTCATGTTAGAATTGATTAAGTCAGTGTTTGTGTTGCAATTACTTAGTACGTTTTATTTTAAAATTTTTTTCCAAAATTTTTAAGATATAAAGGGGGGAATTTTGAGAGAGGTGAAGGGAAAAGTGTTTGAAAAAAAACCCCCTTGCTGGAAAAGGTTTGATTAATTTAAATAAAAATAAAAAAAAATAATTTTGTATGAGATTAATATAATTGTCCAAAATTTCGGGTAAATTAAAGGGTTTTGTACGGGTATTTAATAACCTAAACCAAAACCCTTGATTAAAAAAAAAAAACAAAGTATAAAAATTTCCCTTCATTTATTGAAAAAAAATTAAAAAAAAAAATAAATAAGAATAAAACATCTCCCTCAAAATTTTAATTTAGCCCTTTTTTAAAAAAAAAAAAGGGGAAAAAAAATTTTTAAAAACGGGTACTACTTATTTTTTAATTGTAAAAAGACACAGTATCGATAAAGTTTTTTTCACCGTTCTGAAAAAAAAATTTTTTTAAAAAAAAAGCACGGGGGGAAAAAGCGACTTTTTAGGGGCCCCATTTTTTTTAAAGAAACATTTTAAATGGTTTTGGGGTTGTTCAATAACAGCTAAAAAAAATGTTGCCTTATTTTTTTTCCCCGGGGTTTTTTTAAAGGAAGGGGAAAAAAGGGGTTTAGAACCGCCCATTCGGGGTTTCCCTGCCCAAAACCCAAAAAAAAAGGGAACCCCCTGGTGGGCTGGCCAAATTTTTAAAAAGGCAAGCGTTTGACCCCGAAAAGGGGGGGGGCGATTATAAAAACCCGGGAAAAATTTTCGCCCCAAAAAAGGCCCTAGGGGGGGGGGGGAAAAAAAAGGTAAAATTCCCCAGGGGTATACAAATTTGTCCCCCCATTGGGCCGGGCCTCCCTACCCTCATTTTCTGGGGGGTTTTGGCTAAGTAAAAAGGGGGTTTGCCCCATCAATTTGGGGGTAAAGCAACCCCCCAACCTTTGGGTTGGCGGAAAAAAGGAAAAAAGGGACCCTCAAGGGTCCAAAGAACCCCCGTTAAGGGAAAAGCCCCCTTTTCCCCAATTAAAGGGTTTTTTTGTAGGTTCGGGTTGCCTCAGAAAAAGGAAAACCCGGGTGTCCTGTTTGGGGTTTTTACCTGTTCCTTGGGAAAGGCCACAGGTGTTTTCATTTTACCGTGGGCCCCCTTCTGTCCCAAAACTTTTCCCCATCCCAAAAATATTTACGGTTGGCAATGGGGTTTGCAGTGAGGAGCCAAATTAAACCTCCACATTTCCCCCCCCATGAAAAAAACACCCCTCCAGGGGGCCCGTGGGACGAGGGACCGTTTCCCCAAAGGAAGGGCCCCCTAGACGAGGGGAAAACCCTACCCGGGGTGAAGGCCCCCTTTTTCGGGGGTGTGGTTTCCCAAATATTTTTGTCAAGGTTTGGGGCCCCCCCAATTCAAACCTTCCCCCCCAGGGGCAGGGGGGGCCAATTTCCCTTTTAAAAACTTCAAACCCCCCGAGTGTTTAACGGGGCATATTTTTGAAAAGGGGCTAGGCCCCCAAGTGCACCCCTTCCCATCCTTCTCTGAGCACATCCAATAAACCCTGGGGTTGTCGTCCATATAACAACTCAAAAGGGGAGAACCTTGTGGAGGCTTGTGGCACTTCCCTATAAGCGAAAAGCACAAGGGGTAAAAGCTGGTCCCAGTTCCTACCGTCCACACTGACCACCTTGCGGAGCATCTGCTTCAGTGTTTGGTTGAAGCGTTCAACTAGTCCTTCCGTCTGGGGATGATAGACGGATGCCTTGAGATGCTTAATCTGGAGTAGTTTGGCAACTTTCCTGAACGTATCCGAGGTAAAGGGCGTACCCTCGTCTGTGAGGACTTCTTTGGGTATGCCCACTCAGGAAAATAGGGCTACTAATTCCCGTGCGATGTTTTTAGTATTAGCAGTTCGCAGGGGAATTGCTTCAGGGTATAGGGTTGCGTAGTCGACCATCACCAAAATATATTTGTGACCACGCGCGGAAGGCTCAAGGGGGCTAACCAGATCAATACCGATGCGCTCAAAAGGGATATCTATCAGGGGAATCGGGATTAGAGGAGCACGGTTCCTCCAGGGAATCTGATGTAGCTGACAGACCGGGCAGGACTCACAGAAACGGCGGACCTCCTCGTTGACCCCGGGCCAATAAAACCAGAGCTTTATCCTCTCCAACGTTTTTTCGGTTCCCAGATGGGTACCTAGGAGATGGGCGTGAGCTAGCTCACAAACCTCCCGCCGTAGGTTCGTGGCTCTAGCAACAACTTCCACACATCGCCTTCGTGCTCAGCAACCCGATAAAGTAGATAATTTTCAAGCACAAAGTAGGGCCCGTGTGGTGTAGAAGCCATAGACGAAATGTCGTCACTGGAGACGATAGCATTCCTGGCAAACTTCAGGGAATCATCGTTCCACTGTTCATGCTTAAAGGATGCCGGCGTGGATCAGTACTGTGTGTCCAAGCCGGCGAGTACATCTGCAAGTGGGGCCGCGGGAGCGCCCACCAGCTCCGGAGCCACGGCCGGGAGGGCTTCCGGGTCGAGGTCCGGCACCGCTGAGGGCTCCCCCGACCCCCTTACGTTATCAACAATTGCCGATGTGCACGGCGTGGGAACAGCGGGGAGGGGCCCCTGACCCTCTACCACCAGACCTAGTCTGGGAACAAGAGTAGCGACGGTCCCACCGCTTTTACTGTCTGACCAAGATGACTGGGAAGGGGGGTTCCGGCATCACAGCGACCACCAGCTGTTTCAGAGCCCCTTCCCAAGCAATAAAACACCTCGCGGACCTGTAAGTTCTGGTCTTCTCGTGCACACATCTCACGCCCATATATTGAGTGAGCCACTGTTGCGGTAGGACGTAACGGCGAGCAACAATGGTTATGTTACTCCCAGAATCAAACATTGCCACCACTGAGTGCCCGTTTAACAATACCACTCCCGTATTTGTGAGCGCCAGGGGACTAGGCGGTGTACAGTACAGTCCATAGGCTCCTGGCTGAGAGGGCAGGCTGGCAGCAGATGTCCCGGCTTACCGCACTTGAAGAAGCATGGCAGCGCGAGCCTCCTTTCCTTGGCTTGACCAGAGCCTTCGTGGCGCGGCGACTGGGCTCGGAGACAATGACCCATCCCTGCCGAGACCCGCGCGCCGGGCTCTCAGCCCCCCTAAGTTGGGTCACCGCCAGTTGTCTCTCCAGAACCTCCAGAAGGCCGTTCATATCCATAAACGGGTGCCTCCGGACCTGTTGTGCGAGATAGTCTGGCATCGCGTGAATCAAACCCACGCATGCCACTTGCTCCACCACCTGGCAAGCCTGGTTCTTATCTGGCTGTAGCCAGCGCCCTAGCTTGCCCCAGTACTCAAAGGCCTGGACTCTAGCTGGTAGTGTGGGGTCAAAGCGCCAGTGACGCCAGACGCGTACCTGTTGGCCGGAGGTCACCCCGTATCACTGATAAATCTCAGCCTTCAGGAGGTCGTATTGGGCGGCTTCCATCTCAGGGAGGTCATGATATGCCCGTTGTGCAGGCCCCTTTAGGTACGGGGACAAAATGGACGCCCAGTCCGCCCACAGCCACTGGTGTCGGGTGGCCGTTCTCTCAAATATGGAGAGGTACGACTCTATGTCGTCCTCCCCTGTAAGGGCTAGCATCGGAGGGGTCGACGGCTTAGGGAGCTCCGGCCTTACCATTTCCGCAGCCGCCAGCTGCCTCTTAGTCTCCGCGAGCTCCGCCTTGGTTGAGGCCTGTACTACCTTGACGGCCTGGAGCTCCGCGACCAATGTGTTGAGGACTGAGTTCAGATCCTGTCTTTCCGTCATTATTCAGACCCTTGTCAATCCTGCCAACTAAGCCACTGTAATAAAGATACAGATGCTGATCAAGGTTTGGGGTTTCAGCCCCGTATACTGCAACAAAAAGATTCGTCCAACGTTTCATAAAAAAACAAAAGACACTGAAGGGAGAAAAGACGGACATTTTATGGAGGCGGACCGGACATTGATGTGAGGAATGCCTGGACAGTTGTGATGGATTCTGGGAGTATGACGTCATCAAGGGTCAACAGCGGGATAGAATAGACCTGGAAGTGTGTACTTCCTATTGCCGTCCGGGCGTTGTTTACGGCTGTGGCGCTTCGGTCTTTCTAAGGAAGGAAGGAAAGACAGGTTAGTACACTGCCGTCGACGTGTTCCGAAGCAAACTGGGTCGATCCGCTGTTCCCCAAACACTCGTGCGTGACAATATATATAGTGGAAAAAGTCATTACAAACTTAATATAACTTAACACAGGCTACATTCTATTTTTGCGTGTGATTTATATTACAGTCACTAAAGTATGAGCCAAGCCGAAGCACTGACGTTCAGCATTCAGTATAAGCAGACATCTTACGCATTACATCCATATTCAGTGGGGTAGGGTGCTAATAGGAGAAGTGCACAGCCCTCCACCCTTTAAGAAAGAGCTAATCCATTCCTGAAAACACCTTTATAAAGTGAATTTTCATACTGTGATCACTTAAGCACAATTTATTTAAATGGAAAGCATTTTAATCACTTCCTGTTCAAGTAACATTGAACTACATGAATATTGACAGAATTAGTATAATAATATTTGTCAGCAAAAATACTCTAATAATAATTGATAAAGTACTTTTCCTAGAGTATACAATTTTTTAGTTTTTACGTTCGAAAGAATGGCCTTTGGTTTTTTCTTTGGCTACTTCAACTGATTTTCAATTTCTTTTCGGGCTCTGATGGCCCAGGATAATGTGAGAAGACGTGAGTAATACATGTGACAAGGTGAGTGAACCACAGCATGTGAATGCTCAAGTACATCTTGCCGCAGCCTGCTGATCAACCTCACCATGTTTGGTAGGCTGCCATAAAGACAGAGTTTGAACAGAGAAACATTAAATGTGGAAATAGCTAAGACTGGGATTGCACACCTCCAGCATCCAGCCACGCCCCACATATTCAGCTGTGTCCCATTTGGCAAGCATTTGTCTGAAAGCACATGCATTATCTGGGGGAATAACTTAGACTGGCATTGTACGTCACCAACATCCAGCTCCACCCCATTCTGCAGGCTGCAGTATGGTATACTTCAAATGACTGTGTAGATGATCAAGTGCTGGAACCAATGGTGCAAATTTTAAAATTATGTCAGATTCTCCACATATGCACATTTTCTTTAGGTAGGGAAGTCCCGAATTTTAGGTAATGACACTGGGAAAGCGCGGTGTTTGAGTCACCCATTAGTTTTATGGTTCAATCTTGCAGTAATAAATGTAATCTGCAAAATATAGAGGAGAAAAAGCAGCCATTTGAGTTTAAACATATAATGAAGTAAAAGTGAAATTCAACAAAGTATTTTTTACAGTCCTCCATGATACAAAGAGGCAGAAGCTATCATATAGTGCTCTACTGTAAACTACCACAAGGCTGACTGGGAGTTATAATGAGGAGGCCTCTTTGATTTGATAGCCCTCAGGCTGATATCAGATGTGCACCTTGTTCAGTCCTCCAAAGTGTTTCCTAGCCCTTTCCCAAGTGAGTCCGGAGTTGGGAGCAGATTGATGACAAGGGAAGCCAGTTTAATTCTGATAAAGAAAGATACCTTCGGCTTATTAATAGTGGGTGGTTGTTTAATCACTCCCTCAGACCAGAGATGGTCTATACTACTGTTCAGGAAGGCTCAGAGACACTTAATGCTTATTACTTTCCTTTATATCCTCTTCCTGTTATAGCATTTTATTCCCTTACTAGCAGAATACCAGGCCAAGCGGAGAAGTAGTGTGTTAAAGAAGGTACGAAAAAGAAAAAGGAAAAATTTTAAAAATAACGTAACATGGCTGTTAATGTAATTGTTTTGTCATTGATATGAGTGTTGTTCTCATATCTATCTATCTATCTATATATATATCTCTATCTATCTATATATATATATATATATATACCACCTTGGCAGCGAGAAGTAGTGTGTTAAAGAAGAAAAGAGAAAGAAAAGGAAACATTTTGAAAATAACGAACATGATTGTCAATGTAATTGTTTTGTCACTGTTATGAGTGTCGCTGTGATATATATATATATAGCAAAATACCCGCTTACAGCGATGTCATGTGTTAAAGAAGTTATGAAAAAGAAAAGGAAACATTTTAAAAATAATGTAACATGATTGTCAAAGTAATTGTTTTGTGTATTTGGCGGCAGCGCCACGAAGTTGTTTTCGCAGCTGCATCAGAAAATGTACCACGTCTGACACGCCTCCTTTTACTATTTTCTCACAGCGTGGATTGCTGCTGTCATATATATATATACACACACACACACACACACACACACACACACACATACATACATACATACATACATAAATATATATATATATATACATATATACACATACATATCTTCATATCTACATATCTATATACATATCTACATATACACATATATATATATATATATATACATACATACCTATCTACATCATATATACATACATACATACATACACACACACACACACACACAAATTATATATATGTGTGTATGTATGTATGTATGTATGTATGTATGTATGTGTGTGTATATATATATACACATACATATACTTGTGTGTATGTTTGTATGTGTCTATATGTGTGTGTATAGGTTTGGTCACTGAGTGCAAGGGAAAAATAATAAATTATAGTCTATAAGTTATTAAACAGTAAAACATTAACGTTTTAAGAAGTACAGGTACATTGAAATTACATTTTCTATGTGAACGCTCAAATTTGTGCCTCTGGTAATGTGCCTTACCGGCATTTAAAGAAAATTGTTTTGTGTCCTCTGCAGTGTTAAGAGAGAAAGGCTTTGGTTTGGGATAAAAGGAAAAAGGTGTAAAGAAAGGAAAGTTGCCTTTTCTTTTATATAGTATAGAGAGATGTGTTCGCTGACGTTATGATCGCCTTTTGGGGACAGTCGCTGTGGGTCTTGTGTAGACTGGTGAGACGTCCCCGCCATTAATCGGCTGTGATGGCACTGTCAGTCCTGCTCGTGTGCGTGTCTTCATAATTTGAGGTGAGGACCTGATAATCGATAATGCAAAAGAAAGTGTGAATCGCCTTAATATTATTTTGCCGTGGTGTAGAAAAGGGGGTCCCGTGTTTGCACTTGTCTGGGCTATAGCGCAGGGGAGGATGAAAAAATTAAAAGTGCTCACTTTGACTTAAGGCAGAAGCGCAGTCAGCGCCTCAAAGGCCGGCACAGCTATGCACGCAGCGCTGGCTGCTTGACTTTTGCTGGGCAGGAGACCCCAGTTTTTGCAGACACGCTCATGATATCAAAAGTCTCAGCTCTTTTGGAGGTTATTCATATATTATATATATAGCAAAATACCCGCTACCGCAGTGGAGAAGTAGTGTGTTAAAGAAGTAATGAAAAGAAAAGGAAACATTTTAATAATAACGTAACATGATTGACATTTTCATGAGTGTTGCTGTCATATATATGCCTGCCTAAATAAGTCACCCTCGCTTTGCTCTTACTTTTTACCGCTCATTTAATCATGGCTAGTGGCGGAAAAATTATAAAATGGAAGGAGGATGGCTTTACCAAAACAATTATTGATGGCGAATCGATTATTCATAAAGCTTGAATTGGTGATCTGTTTTTCTGTGTTAACCTCATATTTTTCATACTTCTTCTCAAACTAAGGTGGTGCGAGGGTAAAATGAATCGGATGCGCTGATCAATGTAATCGGTGTACCAGGAAATCATGCATTGACAAAAGCTCCCTTTGCTTGTAATGCAAAGTGTGATTAAATGCATTATTTTTAACGCTATGGAGCACATGCATCGAAGCTTCTCAGCTGTGCTTGTGCTAAGAAAAGGAAAGATTTTAAAAATAACGTAACACATTGTCAATGTGACCTTTTGTAAGTAGTGCCTGGAGGATTCAGTGTATAGAAACTCTAGAGACAGCGCGTGTATTAACTTGTGGATTTTTCTGTGAGTATTTGGTGGCAGTCTGACGAAGTTGCTTCGGAAGACAGCGCTTAGCATGAGCTCAGCTCAGAGCGAAATGAGGTAAATGGGAGGGATATGATGACGTGACTCCCCACCCGCCTTTAACTGTCAATCCCCACAAACACAGTCTCTCGGAATTTGCATAAGCACACCCCTTCACCTACAATTTTAACTTAGTTACAAAGTGATCAAAACTCTCGTTTATATCCTGCGTCCTCTCATTAAACTTGTATCCCGCATTACCTGTGGGTATGTGAAACGCCAGCGGTAGCCTGTCTATGAACTTAATTTAAAGTTTAGGTTTACACCTTGCTTTCTTCCGAGCTGGCAACACTCATGAATATGGTATTATATGTCACTTCGCCGCTTCTTATTGTTTCGCTGCCTTCTCAATTATAAAATGCATGTTTTCTTAAGCGCTTTTGGAGGTCTTCCTGGTTTTCACGCACTGCGCTGACAGTCAGTTCACGTGATTACGCGGTGAGGCGTGATGATGTCACACAAAACTCCCCCCCACGTCATTCCAGCTCAACTCCATTACAGTTAATGGAGAAAAATACCTTCCAGTTATGACCATTAGGCGTAGAATTTCGAAATGAAACCTGCCCAACTTTTGTAAGTAAGCTGTAAGGAATGAGCCTGCCAAATTTCAGCCTTCTACCTACACGGGAAGTTGGAGAATTAGTGATGAGTGAGTGAGTGAGTGAGTGAATGAATGAGTGAGTGAGGGCTTTGCCTTTATTAGTATAGATTAAACACCACTTTTTTAACTAGGTGGAGTCTTCCTTGGCTTTATTTTTGGCTTGGGGTCTGCCTGAAAGTGCTACAAGTGGTCATAGTATCAGCTATATCTAATTATCCCATGTGTATGTCCAAACATATCTATAATAACTTACTAGAAATAACAAATTGTTTTGCAGAATGTATCTCACAAACATTTGTAAATATTAAGGTAGCGAATTCATCCTTGGCAAATTCATCCCATTTACTTTTAATGTTTGAAAGCCTAGTATCTGGAAAACATTTTAACTTGTTTCTTAATCAAAAAATTCTATCAATCTCATCTATAGAATCACTGTAGCACACACTATTGAGTTCTGAGTATCTATTATGGGTCACAGTTTTGTGATCCGCCTGGATGCAGGAGGTTTCATTTCTGATGACTTATGATGCTTCCTGACTGTAACAATCACAAGGATATGTGATTAAACTGGTACTCCTCCTTTTTGCCACAGGGATGGCTGGTGAACTAATATCTGAATGCTGTAAACACGCTGAGCCGATCCAATTTTTAGTTTGCATCAAAGTTGTTTTAGTCAATTTTTTTATTAGTTTTAATTTCTATACTATTTTTAAATTCATTTTCAGCTTAGTTTCACAAAATGTTATGAAGCTTTTAGTATTTATTATTGGAGAATTGCCTCAGTTATTTTATGAAAGAATCAGTTAATTTTAGTTTTGATTTTAGCATAAAAAATTAACATTCATAACATTGAATATTATGAAATAAATGCTGTCCTTACATGGCACAAGGGTTGTTGAAACGTATGCCCATGTAAAAAAGGGTTATCTTCCAGACATTTTGAAAATGTTTCTCCTCCCATTTTTGCATTGTCCACCTGTTCAAACAGCAGGCTGTACTTTTAAACTCTGTATTAAGTAATTCACAGAACTTTACAAAGCCAAGTAATTCACCTAACCTTTCAGATATTCCTGTTCATTAAACAACTGCACAGTACCTTGGCACTTTCTCTTCTTTTGAGTTTGATCAACTGAGGTGCACAGAGAGCAGCTTTCTACAGACACCGTTAATGTTTCTACAGCAACATAGTCTGTCTGTTTACCTTCTTTGGAATTTTGTGTATTTTCATCTTTTTTATAGGTATATTTGTGAAAGAGGTTTAAGTGTATTTTTAAATCTGTGAGGCTTACTTCCTTTTAAATTACCACTACAAACCCTGCTACCTGGATCATTTATGCACTTTCTCTGATTATACCACGGGCTGTAAAAAAATGTCTCCCAGACAATACTTTTCTGTAGACAACCAATCTTTGCAGTGTGTCCATGTTTAAAAGATGTTCTTTCCAGCTAGCAGAACACCATTATGCAGATTGGTTATGTAACAACATAGTGTGTAGCCAGTTAGGAGAGACAGTCAACAGTCAGTTAGTTTATTAAAAAAAACAGAAACAACAGATTTTCATTTTTTATATTATTTTAATTTGTTTTTGCATATGCTATTTTATCTCCTTTAATTTTCATTTTTTTACTTTGAATTTCATTTTTATTTTGATAAACAAAATATTTTTTCTCATTTTAGTTATAGTTTTCATGAAAGATATTAACCTTAACTTATGTCCTAACACAGCACTCTCATTTTCGTTTCCTTCCATCCATTTCCAAATTCACTAAATACTTTTTGCATGTAAAATTTTGTTAACATCCAGAGTTGACACAAACACTTAACTGAGGTGAGGAAACCTGGCAAAAAGTGAACCTGTATTAACTTTTAAAACTGAATCCTTCCTCCATGCTGTAATGAATGTGCAACGTTGGAATAACATGTTGAAACAGCAAGCCTTTGTAACAGGTGGGCTGCCGAAAGACAAAATGAGTTTCAAGCTGCTGTAACAGTATAAGCCATGACCCCTCTTTCAAGTTGCAATAAAAATACTTTGACAATGGGGCACTTGGACATCAAGATGCCCTTCTTTAGCACTGTAGACTTCATCAGAGGACTGGCCAGTCACCACAGATTACCTCTGTCACAGATTCCAAACGGCAAACAAGCTCTGTAGTATTGTAGGATAAGAACCTATGGGTGCCATTGCAGAGCCCAGGGACCTTATGTATAAACGGTGCGTACTAACAAAAATGTTGTGTACGTCCATTTCCACATTCAAATTGCGATGTATAAAACCTAAACTTGGCATACAGCCACACACATTTTCACGCTAGTTCAAACCCTGCTGTATGCAAGTTCTCCGCTCGGTTTTGCAAACTGGCGGCACCCAGCACCAAAGCAGTTTCTTTGTTCCAGAGTGGTTTCCCTTTCTTTTTTAGATCCAAATCCCTGATGCGGCTTTATCATATACACTGAAATTAACCGCATATTGTTTATTAGTTTAAGGCATCTGATTATAATTAACCCGTAACAATATAATGGTCCATGGAATGGCCAAATTATCCCAAATACCATAGCTTCTTTAGTGTTGTTACTCTCACTGCTCCTTCTTCTTCTTTCAGCTGCTCCCATTAGGGGTTGCCCCAGCGGATCATCTTTTTCCTTATTACTCTCACTACACCACTTGGAGTATTTATATCACTGTATCTAGGTGTGGAATCACAGGTCTACAGCTGCTGATCGGAAAGAGAATTATCGGTATACAGCATCAAGCACACGCTGTCCCAGCCATTGCGCTATTTGAACTGCTCTCATATGGCAAATGCTTCAGAGCCTTTCCTGTGATAGATAGATACTTTATTAATCCCAAGGGAAAATTCACATAATCCAGCATTAGTATACAGAGCCTTTCCTGTGATAGATAGATACTTTATTAATCCCAAGGGAAAATTCACATAATCCAGCATTAGTATACTATATATATATAGTATAATAAATAAAAAATTCTGTGGTTCAATACACTCAGCCCCCGCTTAAATCAAAAACAACAACATTAAAGAGTAATAAAATGCATGTCAAAAAACAGACAATAACTTTGAATAATGTTAACGCGTTTATTTTCTTTTTATTCGGGTGTTGAATTGAAGAGTAAAGAGCAGTAACTTCGGCGCTATAGTGTAGGGGAGGAAGTATAACAAAAGTGATTCTGCACTCCATTCTGTCAGTGAATCAAGACAGTGACAAAAGTCTGTCACTGAAGCTACTCCTCTGCCTGGAGATGACACTGTTAAGTTATATTTTTGGATGCAGTGGATTCTCCATGATTGACAGGAGCTTGCTTAGCGCAAAAAATAAACTAAACTAAGTGCTGCTTATAGAATTGTTTGTACTTATAAGTACAATTACCTCACTGTAAACTTGCAATACAGCTATAATATTGCCACTTTAGAGCATAATTACATATGATGACAATATCATTTTAAAGATGAAATGCAGCTGAATATGTTTATTACATCATATAAATAAAATGTTAACATCATTTAAAAAATCAATATTGTTAATAATTAAACGTGTGAGGAGACGGTGTCACATTGCTAGCAAGGAGCTGGCGCCCTGTTCAGGGATTGTTCTTGCCTCACGCTGTATTCTTGCTGGGGCTGGCGCGACACTGGAAGGATAGATGAATAGAATAATTAAACATGTACTACAAAGCTATTTCAATGGAATTGAGGGTTAGTACATTTGAAAGAGACAGTACTGCTGCAATAAATTATTTTATTGTAGGTCGCACAGCAAGCATCTTGCAGGAGGCAAGAAGAACAATCTCTGGACGGGGCATCATGAAAATCATGAAAATGATATCAAGTATACATCTCAGTATTTAAATTATTCAGAGAGCTGTAATATCACGAATGTAATGGATTCTGTGTCCTGTCGGAGAAAGAGAAAGCCCATTTAAGAAGCATGTAGTGATTCACACACATAGAGCACATAGAAGAACACATACAAAACAAAGCATTTAACGTGCTACTTTAGTTACGATGGTATTTGAGAAACTACAACAACATTTATTTATATAGCACATTTTCATACAAACAGTAGCTCAAAGTGCTTTACATAATAAAGAATAGAAAAATAAAAGACACAATAAGAAAATAAAATAAGTCAACATTAATTAACATAGAATAAGAGTAAGGTCCAATGGCCAGGGTGGACAGAAAAAACAAAAAAAAAACTCCAGACAGCTGGAGAAAAAAATAAAATCTGTAGGGATTCCAGACCATTAGACTGCCCAGTCCCCTCTAACTAGTAAATTAAACAATTTTAAGATGAAGTTTATGATGTTCTACTTTAATGACAAAATAAACTACGTGATTAAAGTGGAAATTTTGAGATTAAAGTTGACATTTTGAGTGTTTTTCCCCACTCTGTCCCTATTTTTTTTCTTTTATTTGTACCCTAATAAGCTTTCATATGACACTCAGATGGAGGGCTACGACTCGCCTTTTCATGGCGACTTTGATATCTGACAGCTTCTTTTTTATTTTGGGCACTGTGCGACTTTGTGAACTTGAGCTTTCGAGTTTCTCCGACACTCTACGTCACTCGATCAATTCCTTTGTTGTTTATACTACTGTTTAAACCAGTTTTTCCTTGCCTCCACTTGATATTCGCTGAAATTCTTCTAATTTCCCCCGTGCTTTTGCCATTGCCGTTTCACAGAATGCTGAGCTTAAGGGCTATTTATATGGATTTGCATATTCAAAGAGGCGTAATTCTGAGAGGAGTTGGGGAGTGGCAGCAGGCGTGTGCACATGCATTACTTTTCGCGATGACTGGGATTTATGTAGCGGAAGAACGTGGAAGTTGGCGAATGCACAGATTAATGCATCTGGATTTTTTTGTGCGTATGCACATTTCCCCTTATGTCCATACACCATGTTTTAGTGTGAATTCTATTCATGGCGTTATGCATGAGGCCCCAGGATGCTACAAGGCAACAACTTTCATATCAAGCATGTGAGTTTTGATTAGATTATTTAGATTATAGATAATATAGCATATACGCTGTATAAAAATAAAGAAATACATACTGTAGCAGTTCTTAGAATCTATACTAATAAAAGGCAAAGCCCTCACTCACTCACTCACTCACTCACTCACTCACTGACTCATCACTAATTCTCCAACTTCCCGTAGGTAGAAGGCTGAAATTTGGCAGGCTCATTCCTTACACCTTACTTACAAAAGTTGGGCAGGTTTCATTTCGAAATTCTATGCCTAATGGTCATAACTGGAAGGTATTTTCTCCATTAACTGTAATGGAGTTGAGCTGGAATGACGGGGGCGGAGTTTCGGTGACATCATCACGCCCCACGTAATCACGTGAACTGATTGTCAACGAGTGCGTAGAAAACCAGGAAGACCTCCAAAAGCGCTTAAGAAAACATGCATTATATAATTGAGAAGACAGCGAAAAACAATAAGAAGCGAGAAAGAAAGTGACATATACTACCATATTCATGACTGCTGCTACCTCGGAAAGAAAGCAAGGTGTAAACCTAAACTTTAAATTAAGTTCATAGACAGGCTACGCTGGCTTTCACATGCCCACAGGTAATGCGGGATACAAGTTTAATGAGAGGACGCAGGATATAAATGAGAGTTTTGATCACTTTGTAACTAAGTTAAAATTGTAGGTGAAGGGGTGTGCTTATGCAAATTCAGAGAGACTAGAGTTTTGATCACTTTGTAACTAAGTTAAAATTGTAGGTGAAGGGGTGTGCTTATGCAAATTCCGAGAGACTGTGTTTGTGGGGGATTGACGGATAAGGCGGGGGGGGGAGTCACGCATCATATCCCCTCCCATTTACCTCATTTCGCTCTGAGCTGAGCTCCGCCGCCTCTTCGAAGCAACTTTGTCACACTGCCACCAAATACTCCCAGAAAAATCCACAAGTTAATACACACGCTGTCTCTAGAGTATCTATACACTGAATCCTCCAGGCACTACTTACAAAAGGTTACATTGACAATCGTGTTATGTTATTTTTAAAATCTTTCATTTTCTTAGCACAAGCACAGCTGAGAAGCTTCGATGCATGTGCTCCATAACGCGTTAAAAATAATGCATTTAATCACACTTTGCATTACAAGCAAAGGGGAGCTTTTGTCAATGCATGATTTCCTGGTACACGGATTACATTGATCAGCGCATCCCGATTCATTTTACCCTCGCACCACCTTAGTTTGAGAAGAAGTATGAAAAATATGAGGTTAACACAGAAAAACAGATCACCAATTCAAGCTTTATGAATAATCGATTCGCCATCAATAATTGTTTTGGTAAAGCCATCCTCCTTCCATTTTATAATTTTTCCGCCATTAGCCATGATTAAATGAACGGTAAATAAAGTAAGAGCAAAAGCGAGGGTGACTTATTTAGGCAGGCATATATATGACAGCAACACTCATGACAATGTCAATCATGTTACGCTATTATTAAAATGTTTCCTTTTCTTTTTCATTAATTCTTTAACACACTACTTCTCCGCTGCGAGGCGCGGGGATTTTGCTATATATATAATATATGAATGACCTCCAAAGAGCGCTGAGACTTTTGATATCATGAACGTTGTACAAAAAGGGTCTCCTGCCCAGCAAAAGTCGAGCAGCCAGCGCGCTGCATAGCTGTGCCGGCCTTTGAGACGCTGACTGCGCCGCCTTAAGTCAAAGTGAGCACTTTTAATTTTTCCATCCTCCCCTGCGCTATAGCCCAGACAAGTGCAAACACGGGACCCCTTTTCTACACCGCAGCAAACTAATATTAAGGCGATTCGCACTTTCTTTTGCACGCTTACGATTATGAGGTCCTCAGCTGGATTATGAAGATACGCACAGGAGTGGAGGACTGACAGTGCCATTACAGCCGATTAATGGGGACGCCTCACCAGTCTACACAAGACCCACCCCAACACTGTCCCCAAAAGGCGATCATAACGCCAGCGAACACATCTCTATACTATATAAAAGAAAAGGGAACTTTCCTTTCTTTACACCTTTTTTTCCTTTTATCCCAAACCAAAGCCTTTTCTCTTAACACTGCAGAGGACACAAAACTAATTTTCTTTAAATGCCGGTAAGGCACATTACCAGAGGCACAAATTTGAACGCTCACATAGAAAATGTAATTTCTATACCACAGCCGTCGTGTAGCGCCTTTCAAAAGGGGTCTACTACCGAGAGATGATCCATATACATTTTAGCTGCTGTTAGTTACTTACCTGTTGTGTTACACCGTCTTTAAAATGTAGTTTACCCAAATCACTCCAGTAGTGCTCAATGTACCTGTACTTTTTAAAACGTTAATGTTTTACTGTTTAATAACTTATAGACTATATTTTATTATTTTTCCCCTTGCACTCAGTGACCAAAGCTATACACACACATATAGACACATACAAACATACACACAAGTATATGTATGTGTATATATATGTATGTATGTATGTGTATATATATGTATGTATGTGTATATATATATATATACAAACACACACCTATCTACATTTTATATATATATATATATATATATATATATATATATATATATATACACACACACACACACACACATACATACATACACACATATATATAATTTGTGTGTGTGTATGTATGTGTGTGTATATATGATGTAGATAGGTATGTATATATATAAGTGTATATGTAGATATGTATATAGATATGAAGATATGTATGTGTATATATATGTATATATATATATGTATGTGTGTGTGTGTGTGTGTGTGTATATGACAGCAGCAATCCAAGCTGTGAGAAAACGGTAAAAAGGAGGCGGTCAGACGTCGTGGTACATTTTCTGATGCAGCTAGATGAAAAACTTTGTGACGCTGCCGCCAAATACACTAAACAATTACTTTGACAATCATGTTACATTATTTTCAAAATGTTTCCTTTTCTTTCTTCCTTCTTTAACACATACTACTCCTCTGCTAATATATATATATATATATATATATATATATATAGATAGATAGAGATATATATATATATAGATAGATAGATAGAGATATATAGATAGATATGAGAACAACACTCATATCAATGACAAAACAATTACATTAACAATCATGTTACGCTATTTTTAAATTTTTCCTTTTCTTTTCGTACCTTCTTTAACACACTACTCTCTGCTAATCGCTGGTATTCTGCTATAAAGTATAACTAAGACTATGACTATGGATTAATGAACAAAATACATTTATTTAAATGCAAAGTTGGCTGATCTCAATTCAAATCTAAATATTGTTTAGTAAAAGTAATTCTGTCCCTTGTGAAAAACAAATTGGATGAGCCACAATACTGGACTTAAGGTTTTTTAAGGACTATATATAAAATATTTAAATAGTAATATTTTTCCCTTAAAAACGTATGTGATCTGTCTGGAAAAAAAAATCCTCTCAAAGAGTGTTATGCTTTTGCAATATATTTATCTATCAATCCATTTTAGAAACTACTTAATCCAGATCAAGGTTATAGGAATCATAACAATTTTTTCAGTATCAGGTGCATGGGAGGGGGAACCACCTTACATGGGTTACAAGTAAAACAATATATATGATAATGAAATTTAGGAATAACAGACAATTTTAAAGTGAAGAAAGAGCTTAGCTGCTTCCCTTCATAAAAATGTCAGATCAGATCTGATACCAAGTAATGTAAGGTAGCTTGGGTCAAAAGAAAGATTTTAATAAAAAAAAATTGAATGTCATCATAAGAGGAAAGTACAGTATGCTAGCATCCCTCTAAATTAGTAGAATACAGCTTTGGGAAGTAACTAAGAGGGTGTTTGCATAGTAACTTATTTCTTTTTCAATCTCCCATCTTTATTGTGATGTCTACTTGTTTAATTTCTATCCTATTAAATTCAGAAATATTACAGACCTGATTCACAGAGAAATCACACTTAGACCTGACGCTCCAAACAACAGCTAGAGTTCAAAATGATGTTGAGACTTGCATCATCTGCTTCTACTGTCCACATAATGCTTGGTTTGCCTCACAACTAATTTACAGAATTGATTTTTTTCACACAGATATGTCATTTTGAATTGTTTTCAAACTACATTATCTACTGCCTGATCCATTTAAGGTCTGTTCAAGTTGAGTCTTCCCATAATCCCAGCCCCATCTCCCTTCCTTTACTGTGTCTGTTTTTGATATTCATGATCCCTCAGTCTGTTCTCTTGAATATCTTGCCTCACTTCACCTCAGGATTTGTTACACTTTCTGCTTACTTTGCTAAACAAATCCTCAGCCTATCTATCTAGCCTGGCTTAGTTGTTAACCCAAATCTTGTAAGTTCTGTTTCTGTACTCCGGGAAGTTTATTTTTGATCTATCTATCTTGTATAAGGACTGTTCTGTCTTGAATGAGACAAGTAACATGATTCAGATGTGCTGGTAAGGATAAGGACAATTATTATAATGCAAATTCATGAAGATTAAAGAGACAAGAACTTACCTGGATATTACTGTATTACTGAATTTCTCCTGATCTATCTATTACTTCACAGCTGGTATGGAGGTTAATAAATGGCAATGTACTGTATAAGTACATGTTAAACAAATTCAATAATCTCCCAGTTCACTCAAAATAAAGGCTTTCAGAGCAAAAGTTAGACCTCTTATATCACTGAAAGATGCTGAGAAATTAGTTCACATGTTTGTTTTCAGTCAACTAGATTACTGTTACGCAATCCTCTCAGGAATACCCAAAAAAGACATAAATCGTTTGCAACTAGTGCAGAATGTAGCTGCTAGAATCCTAACCAGGAAAAGAAAGTCCGAGCACATTTCTCCAGTTTTAATTTCACTACATTGGTTACCTGTGTCAATCAGGATGACTTTAAAATTCTGCTTATCTATACTAATAAAAAGCAAAGCCCTCACTAACTCACTCACTCACTCACTGACTCACTCACTCATCACTAATTCTCCAACTTCCCGTGTAGGTAGAAGGCTGAAATTTGGCAGGCTCATTCCTTACAGCTTCCTTACAAAACTTGGGCAGGTTTCATTTCGAAATTCTACGCGTAATGGTCATAACTGGAACCTATTTTTTCGTCCATATACTATAATAGACTTCTGCTCGATAGCCGTGGGAGGCGGAGCTCCGCCTCCCATGTAACTTAGTGCCTGCCCATATAAGGCCGTCCGTCAGCGGCAATCCAATAGAAACACTGTCACTAAATATTCACGGGTGAAGGACTGTGCTTATGCAGACGAAGATGAGATGGTCAGGGTGGTGTTTGGCACAAACTCAGCGTAAACTATGAGAGAAACTTTTAAGCGCGGGTTTTAGCTAACATTAAATACAGCCGTGGACATCGCACGAGATGGCACCAGCACAGCTGGGAACTTTCGATGCATGTACACCGAGCTGCTCACGTGAACTGACGCAGTGCACTGACAAAAAGCAACAGTTCCAAAGAGTGCTGAACAAAAACCGAATTACACAATTGAGAAGGCAGCAAAAACATATGAAGCGCCTGATACATACAAGCATATTCATAAGTGCAGCTACTAACAAAGCACACGGTACAAAAAAGTCAATGTCCCGCTGAAGAAAGACAGTGTAAAAAAAAACCTGTGCATGCAGTGTGTCACCTCTCAGATAAAGAGAAAGACGAGCTGTTTATTGATGCAGTAAGAAACGAATCGATGAATGAAACCTGTTATCTTTACAACGATTGACAAACACGGAATGTAACTTGAACATAACACATCCTACAAATACGAACCTGATTGAAAGAAATGATGATAATCAAATCATTGATAACAGCAACACTCATAACACTCACAAAACAATTACTGTATATTGACAATTATGTTACATTATTTTTAAAATGTTCCCTTTTCTTTTTCATAACTTATTTAACACACTACTTCTCCGCAAGTAAAGCTGGTATATATATATATATATATGTATATATATATATATACTTTGTATAAATATACCCCGATCTACATACTCTCAAATAGACAAACCACACACTGTGGCACAATGGAAGAGGCTTTGCCTCTAGCGGCGAGGTTTCATTCCCGAGAGGGGAGTGCACTGAGTATGTACGCCTGATGACCCCAAAATTAGGGTAAAACACGTGTCGCTACTCTTTGCATTATTTCACAGTAAAACTATTTCAATATATATACATACACACACATACATATATATCTTCGCTTCACGATTCATTTTACCCTCGCATCCCCTTGGTTTGAGACGTATGAAAAATATGCGTTTACGCGAGAAAGACAGATCACCAATTGAAGCTTTATGAATAATGGATACTTTATTCGCCATCAATGATTGTTTTGGTAAAGCCATACTCAGTGTAATCATTAGATGAATGGTAAAAGTAAGAGCGAGGAGGGTGACTTATTGAGGCACGCAGGCTTAAACCACAATAGCACACGGCTCGATGTAGTGCGCCAACTCGATCTGAATTGCGCGATCACATTCGAAAAAATATATTTTCAAGTTCTATTTAGTCGACACAAATATCTTTGGTTGGAATGTAAGGCAAATTTACTCTTTACATTTCTATAGTGAAGAAAAATGTATGCAATGATGCCTACATTTAACTTACATTCCTACCAAAGATATTTCTGTCGACTAAATAAAAATTCCTTCTATTTAAAATTTAAATAGAACTTGAACAGATACGATAGTTCATAATATCCACGCAGACTTGCACGTAAGAGCGGGAGTCATCCGTTTTAACAAGCAGCTGTGGCATCCGGCTGGGGGTGGAGCCCAGCCGGGACGCCCAGGAGGACCGGAGAAAGGCTTGTACCTCCTCCAGACCGCAAGGGGGCGACAGCCCTGGTTGTATTGGGGGCCACGGGTAGAGGACTTGGAAACCCAACCCTTTGGGGACCTGTGGCCACCGCCAGGCAGCCCCAGTGCCTGAAAAACCCTGAGCCCAGCACTTCCGCCACACCAGGAAGTGCTGGGGAAGAAGACAGGGGACACCCAGGGGCTTCCGGTGTGCAGCCGGCACTTCCGCCACACTGGGGCGTGGTCTGCGGAGGAATGCCAGGAAGCAGCTGGAGCCCATCCGGTTCCTATAAGGGCCGCCTCCCTTCATTCAGTAGCGGAAGTCGGGTGGTAGAAGGACGGAGCTGGAGAGAGGACTGGAGGCGGCCAGAAAGGCATCTGGACTGTGAGGCCTGGACATTGGGGGATCGGTGCTGGAGGCACTGGGATGTGCACTAATTGAACTTGTAAATATAATTTGTAAATAAACGAGTGAAATAACGATGTCCATCTGTCCGTGTCCGGGCCAAGTTCCACACAGCGTATTGCACTGATACAAAATAGCCTGCCCATTTAGTTACTTAGGAATGGATAAATAAATTAAGATTTTGTACAAATAATGTTTTTCATTTTATTCCTTGATGGATTCTGGCACCCCAGCAACAGTTGCTCACACCCCAAAGAGTGTGTATATATATATATGTGTGTGTGTATACGTATATATGTAGATATGTATGTATATGTATATATATGTGTGTATGTATGTATGTGCGTATGTATATGTATGTGTGTATATTTAGATATGTATATATATGTATATATGTATTGTGGAAGGCTGCCGGCTTCCCAGGCGGGTCCGCACCCCCAGGCCGACAGGAGGAGCTCTCCCACACCAGGATCGCGGCCCGAGGTCCAGCAGGGCCTTATGGACTTTGTAGTGTTTATACACAGCCCTGCTGGATACCTTGGGGACCACCAGGAGTCGCTGTGGGAGGACTTGTGGGATCTGTTGTGCCCTATGACCGGGAGTACGCCACAGTCACGGACGGGAAGGAATGGCGTGCTCCCGGGTGAAGTAAAGACTGATTGCCCTGACCCGAAGGAATAGGGAACTGTGGACTGCTGGGACAGGAACACCTCCGGTCAGGGGCTATAAAGGACGGTGCCTCAGTCCAGACACTGAGCTGTGCTGGGTGGGAGAGGAGCAAAGTGTCTGGGCGAGGAGGAGAGGTTATTGTGTTTATTATTAGTGGATAGTGATTTGTGAGTAGTGTGGAAGGTGCTTGGTGCACTGTGGAAAATAATAAAAAGGTCGTGGACTTTTACCTGGTGTTTGGAGTCATACCTGAGGGTTCAAGGGTGCACTACTGCCCCCTACTGCCACACTGGCGTAGTCGGCAGGATTCTCTGGCCGTCTGTTGGCAGAGGACCTGCATAAAAAACAAATTTTGTGTGGGCAGACAACCCTCGGTCGATTCCCCGTGTTCACGGAGGTGTACAACACCACCCGCTACCAAGAAAGCGGCAACAGTGCGGCTATCCCGCTCTATAGGGCCATGGGAAAGAAAACTGGGAAAAAAAAGGTCAGTCCCAGCCGCCTGCAGGGCATGACGGACGCCGAGATGTCCTGGACCCTCCTGACCGGGAGCGAGGAAGACAAAGCGCTTAATCCGGCCAACGAGCCCGGTAGCGGAAGAACTCGACACGGACGGCTGTCGAAACTTCGACCCCTAGATAGTCCGGGGGGGTCGCCATCCGCCACGAAGGCAGCTGGAGGTAAAACGCCCGACGCTTCGACTTTGTTTTATCATGTTTTGCAGACGCCGAGAAACTTGCAGCGTGCCGCGAACTGACTACCTCGCGCTTCGCAAAATGGCCGCGCTCCCAGAAGGCAGGCCAGGACGCTGGACGGCTACTGACAGCTCCAGTCAACGACAGACTGGTCACCCGCGGTGGATGTCGGACGGTGGAGGGAACCCGAGTCCTCCGACGAGGCCGGGTCGCTCCCTAACGGGTCCGAGCCTCCTGGAAAGGGAGGGGAAGGCGGGCGCCGCCAAAAAGAAGCCACCGGCAAAGAGGGACGGGTTGTGGCTGAAGTCTGCCGCGTAAAGGAAAAGGCAGATCGCAGCCGGCTTGTAGTAGCCAGCCGCCCCTCTGAGGACCTAACTCCCAGGAGCCTCTGCGCGACCCAGCCAAACACGCGGCCGGGAGGGGACGTGCTCATTGGTTCCCGGCCGGAGGGTAAGCAAAATGCGGAAGCGCTAACAACTCCGGCCGTAAACATTAACTGTTTGATTTACAGGGCTCGAGGAATACCTCGCCTCTAAACAGTTTCTTACAGGAATATGCTGTACTAAAGGAACGGTACTGGAATTGGGAGCGATGGCGGCAGCCCGCTGAAAGCACTGAGGGAGTTCAGGCAGCGGCTGCGCTTGGGAAGCTCGAGAGGATCGATGTGGGAGTACAGGTGAGTCCCTCCCGTGTCG
Source organism: Polypterus senegalus (assembly GCF_016835505.1). NCBI lineage: Eukaryota > Metazoa > Chordata > Cladistia > Polypteriformes > Polypteridae > Polypterus > Polypterus senegalus. The sequence continues at coordinate 63,448,203 of NC_053155.1, forward strand.
AGAGTAAGGGGACACAGTGCGATCGGGCACCGCTGAGATTGAGTAGCGCGTGTCAAAGCACTGTGTGCCCGACAAGAGACTGGGGCATGATGACCGAATGGTCGGGACTGGAGCAAACAGCCCGGCATGCGCGTGGCGTGGCTTTCCGAGCAGTACGGCTCGGAGACCCGACCGGTCTTGGCGCGGGTAACGCCGGTGATGGGAGTGCCGGGGAAGCGCCGCCGCCGTGCAGCTGACTGGTGCTGCTCATCGGAGCGAGACGGTGCTAATGACGCCGCTCCTAGTAAGCGGAAGGAAACGGGTGTGCAGACAGTAAAGAGGCTCTCCTCTTTCCATGGAGAGCCCAGGCTGAGCGCAAGCCCCAGATCAAGCGGGAGATCCCAAAGGAAAGGTGGGTCCCCGACATAATGGAGAATAGGCTTAAGGGCCGCCAGGCGGCCGTGATGACTTCCCTGGCAGGTGAAGGGGCGGAGACGGCGCTGACGGAGTTCCCGAGATGTTTTGGTCCCGCAGAGGGAAGCAACCAGGAGGGCTTCGCCGGTGCTATAATTGCCGCAACCGGGCCACGGAGGCCATTGTCCCGGGAGACAGGAGGTACACCGCCCCCAAGGTTCGCCGAGAACAGGGCAACGCTCTCAAGGCCCGGATGACGCGCCCTCCTGGAGGAGGACGTCCCTCGGGCCGACGCCCGCCCCAGAAGTCGCCGCTAAGGGGGAACTGTGGAAGGCTGCCGGCTTCCCAGGCCGGTCCGCACTCCCCAGGCCGACAGGAGGAGCTCTCCCGACACCAGGATCGCGTGCCCGAGGTCCAGCAGGGCCTTATGGACTTTGTAGTGTTTATACACAGCCCTGCTGGATACCTTGGGGACCACCAGGAGTCGCTGTGGGAGGACTTGTGGGATCTGTTGTGCCCTATGACCGGAGTACGCCACAGTCACGTGGACGGGAAGGAATGGCGTGCCCGGGTGAAGTAAAAGACTGATTGCCCTGACCCGGAAGGAATAGGGAACTGTGGACTGCTGGGACAGGAACACCTCCGGGTCAGGGGCTATAAAAGGACGGTGCCTCAGTCCAGACACTGAGCTGTGCTGGGTGGGAGAGGAGCAAAGTGTCTGGGCGAGGAGGAGAGGTTATTGTGTTTATTATTAGTGGATAGTGATTTGTGAGTAGTGTGGAAGGTGCTTGGTGCACTGTGGAAAATAATAAAAAGGTCGTGGACTTTTTACCTGGTGTTTGGAGTCATACCTGAGGGTTCAAGGGTGCACTACTGCCCCTACTGCCACAGTATATATATGTGGATGTATATGTATACAGTAATCCCTCGCTATATCAAGGCTCGACTTTCGCGGTTTCACTCTATCGGATTTTAAATGTAAGCACATCTAAATATATATCACGGATTCTTCGCTGGTTCGCGAATTTCTCGGACAATGGGTCTTTAATTTATGCTACACGCCTCAGTTTGTTTGCCCAGTTGATTTCATACAAGGGACGCTATTGGCGGATGGCTTAGAAGCTACTCAATCAGAGCATGTATTACATATTAACTAAAACTCCTCAATGCTATAAGATATGCATCCAGCGTGGAGCTTGATTGTTTGCTTGTCTCTGCCTCTATCTCACCCTCTCTGACATTCTCTCGCCTGACGGAGGGGCTGTTTGCTTAAAAGATACTGACGCTCCTCTAAAAAATGACGCTTTATTGCGGTGCTCGCATATTTAAAAGCACAAAAGCACACATATTGATTTTTGATTGTTGCTTTAATCTCGTTCTCTCTCTCTGACGTTCTCGCGCCTGACGGAGCAGATGTGAGCAGAGAGGGCTGTTTGCACAGAGGCTGTTTGCTTAGAAGATACTAACGCACCTCTAAAAATGCGCGCAAACTTAAAAGCACAAGTATTGATTTTTGCTTTTCTTTGCGGCTGAGCTCTCTCTCCCTCTGAAATTCTCTGCTCCTGAAGAGAAGAAGATCTATTTGCATTCTTTTAATTGTGAGAAAGAACTGTCATCTCTGTCTTGTCATGGAGGACAGTTTAAACTTTGACTAAAGGGTGTTATTTCATGTCTAGAGGGCTCTAATAATGTTAACAGTGTGGGAGAGTTTATAAGGGCTTAAAATATATAAAAATAACTACACAAACATATGGTTTCTACTTCGCGGATTTTCGCCTATCGCGGGGGGTTCTGGAACGCAACCCCCGCGATCGAGGAGGGATTACTGTATATGTATATATATATATGTATGTGTGTGTGTGTGTATATATATTGTCACGCGACGCTATGAGTAGGAGACGCTGGACGGATCTTAACACACTTGGGAAGACATTCGCCGCAGGAATGGCGGGTACTAACCTTTTCCTTTGCTTTCTTACAGAAAAAAGACGCTCCACCACCATAAGCGGGTTTTGCCCGCAGTGCATTACTTCCACCCTTCCTCCTCCATTGTTCCTGACGCCATCGACCCCATCTTCCCCACGGTTCCTTCCCAGCATTCCTCCACTTCCGCTCCTCCTCCATAAAATGGGCCGCGCATGAATCAGTGTCGTGCATACATAGAAACTTTTGTTTTGTACTGTGGAGAATTGTACAGTATACTGGGCGGAAACCCCAAACCTTTATGTTGTGTCCTGATTCGTCTTTTACAATATATATGTGTTTATGTGTATATGTATATATGTATGGATATGTATATATATATATGTTTATATGTGTGTGTATATATATATATATATATATATATATATATATACGTATATATATATATATGACAGCAACACTCATCACTCACAACAGTGACAAAACAATTACATTGACAATCATGTTACGTTATTTTCAAAATGTTTCCTTCTCTTTTTCATTACTTCTTTAACACACTACTTCTCCGCTGTGAAGCGTGGGTATTTTGCTAGTGGTTTATAAAGCCTTAAATAATCTCGCTCCATCTTACATATCGGAATGTCTGACACCCTATATTCCAAATCGTAACCTCAGATCCTCAAATGAGTGTTCTTAGAATTCCAAGAGCAAAACTTAAAAGAAGTGGTGAGGCGGCCTTCTGCTGTTATGCACCTAAAATCTGGAATAGCCTGCCAATAGGAATTCGCCAGGCTAATACAGTGGAGCACTTTAAAACACTGCTGAAAACACATTACTTTAACATGGACTTCTCATAACTTCAGTGTAATTTAATCCTGATACTCTGTATATCCAATTCATTATAATATCTATTCATGGTGGCTCTAAAATCTGTACTAACCCCTACTCTCTCTTCTGTTTCTCTTTCCAGTGTCCTTTTGGTGGTGGCTTGTGCCACCACCATCTACTCAAAGCACCGTGATGTTCCAACAATGATGGATTAAAAGTCAGAAGTCTGCATGACCATCATCATCAAGTCCGTCCGTGAGAACCCAAAATACAAAGAGGACTATTTCATTTATGTTAGGTAGAATGCCTAGAGGGGACTGGGCGGTCTCGTGGCCTGGAACCCCTACAGATTTTATTTTTTTCTCCAGCCGTCTGGAGTTTTTTTTTTTGTTTTTTCTGTCCTCCCTGGCCATCGGAACTCACTTTGTCTATGTTAACTAATGTTGTCTTATTTTAATTTCTTATTTTGTCTTTTATTTCTCTTCATTTATGTAAAGCACTTTGAGCTACTTTTTTGTATGAAAATGTGCTATATAAATAAATGTTGTTGTTGTTGTTTAGAAGTGGAAATACCATTAAGTAATTGGAAAAACTGAAAAGGTAATGCCATACTTTATTTTGCTTTGTAATTTTGTTTTTACAATTTATACAAACAGCTCTACTTTATCCAGGGCAAATTCTATTTGTATTTCTGTTAAGTAAGTTTTAATAAAAACAAACCTAAATCCATCACTCCGGTGATGTTTCAAAGATAAGCTATACTGCTAGATTACAAGATGATAGTTTTGTTACAGTGACCAGTACTTATCTGAGGATTTAGAAAGGATCTTCCATTAGTAATAGTAAACGTGCTGGCCACAGATGTTATTGAAAAGAGGTGAAGAAAATCCTACAATTATGGTACTAGGATTTTCTGGATTTGCAGCTTTATTAATGATTCTGTATTCCCAGCAAGGGGCTACTCTTTGCTGCAGTACATCATTGTTAATAGATTTAATCCTACATAAATAATTAAGAAAAAATATGAGCAATGTCAAAAGGTCATCTCTTAAGCACCCTGACTCTGAACAAACAAGAACAATTAGAGAGATGGAGGCATCCCAGGAGGGAGCTGACAACATATGTTTTTGTTTATCTTATAAAGTAGGACTACAGCCGGGATATAAATGTGGAATTGTTAGACTCACCTCACGTCTCCATGTGGTTCATGCCACCAGGACAGAGCTACTTATTAAAGCGAAAAAGGTTAACCATTTATTTCCTCTTTGGTGCTGCTCCAGATTAAAACAGGAATATATGATATCAAAAAATATTTTTTCTATAGTTTTCTATAGTATAAAGTTAGTTCACAAGAACCAGAGACACAGACAGAGCCATGAAACCTTACCATGTTGTTAGGTTAAGTTAGGTAGACTTTATTATCCTGGAGGGTAATTAGATTGCACCAGGAAAGTACAAAACATAAGACACTATTACACAGATCGAAGAAAATAAGCTGAGACAACAACTGAGAACCAGTGTTATCATATATGTAACACACTCAAGATACGTACAAAAAAGAATAATTAACCTTCAATAATATATTTTCAGAATTCAACAGAATCTCTATAAGTTAGAGAATTCAAATTACCTATAATTCTGGGAATAAAAGAGTTCTTAAATCTGTTGCTCTTTTCGTTCGGGAACCCAAATCTGAAGCCTGATGGCAACAGCAGAAATTCTGAGAAAAGGGGATGGCTGCTGTCTGACAGAATCAAGTCAGTCTTCTTTCTAACTTTTTTGTAATGCAGCAGTGGTCTGCTACAAGCCAGTAGTTTTACTGCTGCTTTTTACAACATTGTTAAGATAGTTTATATCCTTAATGCTGAGGTTGCTAAACCAACTTATAAAATAAATGTAACAGCACTTAAAATACTTATAAAACAGTGTCATTTGTTGACTTTAGAACAACTGAGGTTTCTAAGAAAGAATAGCCATGTCTACAGCTTGTTACAAATTTGTTCTGTGTTAAGATCAAAGTTTAGTCTTTTGTCAGTGATTGTCTCTAGACTTTTGTATTGTTCCACCTTTAATGATTGTTTGGAAAATGTCATAAGGGGACCACCTAAAATGTTGTGAAATAAATAGCCTTGACACACAGAAAAAAGGTTTGGGGCAGCCACCTGTATACTTGAGCCCTGGCTGCAAAAAGGCAAAATAGGTTGTACAGATGTGTACAAGACTGAGTCCAGCATAGAACTGAGGAAACATAGGAAGTGGTCTGGGTTTTAAGGCAGGGAACCGGAAGTGATATCAGGTTGGCTAAAACTGGAAGTGGCATCTTCATAGCTGGACCCGGAAGTGAGGACATCGTGGCCGGAATCAGACAGAATTTCTAGTGGTTGGTCTGCAGGGATAAGAGGGAAAGAGTTAGCGCACCCTGCCACCCCCTGGCCTGGTGTGGAATTACCTTCATTTGGTCCTTTGAGCTGCCTCCCATGCGCATGTGTGTGACAATGTACAGTCATATCCTTGGTTTTAGAGATCTGTAAAGAGGAACAATTACACTGTTGAACAAACTCATCAACAACATGTTCATGGCTGTCCTCTTTATTTTGTAGGAGACTCACAACGATCTGCAGATTTCAGAATATGTTTGTCCTTGTGTGAACTCCTGCAGTTATGTACAAGATAAACAGACGAGAAGACAGGCAATAGTCTTAATGTGATCTAAAGGATGAGTTAAAAAAATGTTGGGTAAGTTAAAAAGTCCAGAATTCACTTCACCAAGATAGGGTCCAAACACAATTTATCAATCAGTTTGTCAACTAGGATGTGGAGTTGAATTGTATTAAAAGCTGCAATCTTCCATCCTTCCAAGTGCTCATGCAGTAGGTTGAAAAGTATAACTGTGGCATCCTCCATGCCCCTCTTTGCTCTGTAAGGGACCTGATAGGTCTGGGGTTTGTTAAGTAGTCTTCTTTTAACTAACATCTCAGAGGATTTCATGATATGAGAAGTTAAGGCCACTGGTCTGAATTCATTTAATGCTTTTTGTTGTTTTGCTAGTAACTGCTGGAAAATTACTTACTGCTGATTATTTTGATTTCGAGTTTTTGTTTTTTTTTTTTTATTTATTTATTAATTTTATTACAATCAATACATAGCAATCAAGTTTTACAAAAAAAAAGAATTATGCTAAGAACAGATCGATCCCCACCCTTGAGAGAGAGAGCAAGCCAAACGGTGTAAAATTTAAGGCTTTTAAAAATACCTAAATCAACAAATTCTCTGTGCTTTATAAAATCATTTCAAAATATTACTGATTAGATCCTGCCATGTTTTGAAAAAGTCTGCACAGATCCTCTAACTGAGTATTTGATTTTTTCCAATTTTAAATAATATAACACATCAGTTTCCCACTGACTTAAAGAGGAGAGTTTGGGTTCTTCCAGTTTATCAGAATAAGTCTGCGTGCCAACAGTGTAGTGAATGCAATCACAGTTTGTTTGTCTTTCTCCACTTTAAGACCCTCTGGAAGAACCCCAAACACAGCTGTTAATGGGTTAGGAGGGATTGTGAGTCCAAGACTGTCTGAGAGGTAATTAAAAATTTTTGTCCAGAATAATGTTAATTTGGAGCAGGCCCAGAACATGTGACCTAGTGAGGCTGGGGCTTGGTTGCAACGTTCGCAGGTTGGATCATGCCCTGGAAACATTTTGAGAGTTTTAGTCGAGACAGATGTGCTCGATATATAATTTTGAGTTGTATAATTGTATGCTTTGCATATGGAGCTTGAGTGAATTCTCTGCATTGCTACTTTCCACTCCTTTTCTGATATATTAATTGAGAGGTCATTTTCCCAGTGTCCTCTTGGATCTTTGAAAGGAAGGGATTGTAAAAGGATTTTATATATTGTAGAGATGGAGTCTAACTCCTTGAAATTGAGCAATAATTTTTCCAGCGTGGATGAGGGTGCAAGATGAGGAAAATCTGGAAGGTTCTGTTTAACAAAGTTCCTGATTTGAAGATAGTGAAAGAAATTTGTAGCTGGAATGTTAAATTTGGAACGTAATTGTTCATAGGATGCAAAGACGTTGTCTATATAAAGGTCTCTAAGCAAGTTAATTCCAAATTTTTCCAGATATTAAAACTGCATATGTTTGTGAGGGTTGAAAGAGGTGGTTCTTTTGCAGGGTGCCACAGAAAGAAGCTTCTCCGTCTTAAAATGCTTTCTACATTGGTTCCAGATTCTAAGTGAGTGGAGCACAATTGGGTTATTAGTGTATTGCCGATAACGTGTGTTTATTGGAGCACAAAGCAAGGAATACAAAGAAGTACTGCAGGATTTTACTTCTATTGCGGTCCATGCCTGTGTATGTTCTTCTATTTGTGTCCAGGTTCTTATCGACTGTATATTTGCCCAGTAATAAAACTGGAAGTTAGGTAGAGCCATGCCGCCTTCTGCCTTTTGTCTTTGTAGGGTCGCTCTTTTGATGCGTGGATGTTTAGAATTCCAAATAAATGAGGTTATTGTTGAATCTAATTGCTTAAAGAACGATTTATTAATGTATATTGGTATGTTTTGAAATAAAAAGGAGCTTAGGAAGAATATTCATCTTAACAGTGTTAATTCTTCCAGCTAGTGTGAGATGAAGGGTTGACCATCTATGCAAGTCTTGTTTAATTTTTTCCATACAGACACGAAATTTTTTGATAAAGAGCTTTATGTTTACTTGTGATGTTTACCCCGAGGTATTTAAACTGTTCTGCAATGATAAAAGGAAGGGTGTCTAATCTAATATTATATGCTTGCGAATTCACGGAAAGAGTACACTTTTATTCAGATTAATTCTGAGACCAGAGAGCTTTTGAAATTCTGTGAGTGCTGCTAAGACTGCAGGCACAGAATTTTCTGGGTCCGATATATACAGTACCATGTCATCTGCATATAATGAGATTTTCTGTTCCAGTCCTTCTCTGCTAATCCCCTTTATCTGATCAGTATTTCGACAATGTATTGCCAGTGGTTCAATGGCAATTGCAAACAGCAGTGGTGACAAAGGGCATCCTTGTCTTGTGCCACGTTCTAGTTTAAAGTAGTCTGAGCAAATGTTATTGATGCAAACTGAAGCTTCTGGGTTAGTATACAGTAATTTAATCCATGCACAAATGTTCGGGCCAAACCCAAACTTCTCCAAAATAGTAAAAGGTATTTCCATTCAATCATGTCGAATGCTTTTTCTGCATCCAATGATAATAATATTTCTGGGGTGTTTGATTTAGTTGGTGAGTATATTACATTAAACAGGCGTCGAAGATTTGAAGATAAGTGTCGGCCCCTAATAAATCCAGTTTGGTCTTGTGATATTATTGAGGGAGCACTTTCTCCATCCTTCTAGCTATGATTTTAGAGAGTATTTTAACGTCGTTATTCAGAAGTGAAATTGGTCTGTATGATGCACATTGTAATAAGTCCTTATTTTGTTTTGGAAAGACAGTGATTAGTGCTTGGCGAAAGGTTTGTGGAAGAGATTGGTTATCTCTGGCTTCTGTAAATGTTGCTAATAGGAGGGAGCTAGCTGAGCGGAGAATTTCTTGTAAAACTCTGCAGGGTAGCCATCAGGGCCTGCTGCTTTTCCACCTTGGAGTGACTTTATAGCATCCAGTAATTCTGATAATGACAGAGGTTTATCGAGCTCCTCCACACTAATAGCGTCAATTTGTGGTATCTGTAATTTATCCAGAAATGCATTAGATTGTATATTGTCTTCTTTAAACTCAGTAGTATATAGGGATTTATAGTAGTCTCTAAAAGTGCACATTATATTTTTGTGTTCGATGATTTTATCTCCATTCGTGTTAGTAATTACGAGATTGCGTTGCACTTCTTGCTTGTGAATTTGTTGCGCTAAAAGCTTATTAGCTTTCTCTCCATGTTCATAATAATGATGTCTGGATTTGTAAATTAGTTGTTCGGTTTCTTTAGTTGTCAAGAGGTTTAATTCTGAATGTAGAGCCTGCCTCCTCTTATGTAGAGTCTCGCTTGGTAGTCTGGCATGTTCTTCATCTATTTTAGTAATTTCGCTTTTATCTCTGCTACTTTCTTCGCTTCGGATTTATTTCTGTGGGAAAGATATGAGATAATCTGTCCTCTTAAGAAGGCCTTAAGAGTTTCCCAGAGTGTTCCTGCAGAGATCTCAGGGGATGTATTTGTCTCTAGAAAGAATTCAATTTGTTTGGATATAAATTCAGTACAATTCTCGTCAGCTAATAGAAGCGGATTGAGACGCCATCTCGGGTGAGTGTATGGGGCTTAGTAATTTCAGCTCCAAGATCATCGGAGCATGGTCTGAAATAACAATAGCATCGTATTTACAAGATTTAATCTTAGGCAAGAAGTTATTATCTATAAAGAAGTAATCAATCCTTGAGTAGCAATGATGTACTGGTGAGTAGAAAGAATATGTTCTTGAATTTGGGTTTAAAACCTCCAGGGATCTGATAAGTTGTGATCAGTTATAAACTTTGTAATTATCTTTGCGGTGTTAGTTGCGTTCCCCTGTGGAGGAAGTCTTATCTAAAAGTGGATTTAGAACACAATTAAAGTCCCCAGCCATTATAAGTTTATGAGTGTTCAGATTGGGAATGGATGCAAATAAATTTTGTATAAATTCCTTATCATCAACATTAGGTGCATAAACATTTATCAAAATCATTTTACAGTTAGATAAGTCTCCCATGACCATCACATATCTCCCTTCAGGATCCAATACTACATCTGATGCTACAAATGGTACTGTTCTATGTATGAGAATTCCCACCCCTCTAGTTTTCTTTGTAAAACTAGAATGGAACATTTGGCCAGTCCAGTCTTTTGCAGCCGGAACTGATCCTTACTTAGTAAGTGGGTTTCCTGTAAAAATACTATTTTAGCATTTAGACCTGTTAGGTGAGAAAGTACTTTCTTTCTCTTTAATTCGTGATTCAGGCCTTTAACATTCCAGCTTACGAAGTTAACTGTCCCATCATGGAGACACTGATTCTGAGTTTTTGGTGTCATATTATAGTCTTAACTGGAAGTGAAATAGTTTAGGTCTTAATTTCCTATTCCCCCAAGAGTTGTTGCCATGCAGCTTATTATTACGTTGATAGTTATAATTATAAAGATTGAGATGATAGATTAGATATAGATCAAGCCTGCTCTCTTTCTCTTCCCCCCTTAACCCCCCACCCTCCCTTTTTGCCTCCCCAGGTGAGGCTAAAACCCACTTCATGCAGTCCCAGTCCTCTGACATACCCAGAGACAGAGCACGTCCAAAGCACATCAAGCCCCCATGCAGTGGCGCTTTAAGGTTAAAAGATAGAGATATCTGTTACCAATATAGTCTTTAAAAGAGGAAAAAGAAAAAAAAAGAAAAGAATTTTGCACTTAATATATATACATATATATACACATACACATATACATATATATATATATATATATATATACATACATACATACATACATATAATCTTCATCAATTTTAGTGCATTAAGATGATATCCCCAGATAATAAACCCAGGTGATGGTGTTAAAGATGTGTCCAAAACAAGCATAACAAGTCTTAATGCAGTAATAGCAATAACAGCAAACCAAGGGTATGATATTGAACAGTCTCATTTAGGGTACACATGAAATAATTAGAAAAGAAAAAAAAAAAGAGGAGGAAAACGTAATTAAGCACAATAAAACACAAACATTTAGCCCTAGTAATACTAAGTAATGATAAGTAATAAGTAAGTAATAATAATATAAGAATATGAGAATATATGCTGATAAAAAACCCGTATTTTAAAAAACAAATAGAACAGACAGTAGATTATTAATCCTAGCTTTATCATTTACCGCCATGACTCACAATTATGTATCAGAATAGTCCCGGATCAGCTTTCTTAACTCATTTTCTGCCTCCTCCTTGCTAGCGAAAACATAGAAATGACCCTGCCATTCCACTTTCAGTTTTGCCGGATACAGGAGGCCGATTTGACATTGGCTTGCCGTAGCCGCTGTTTAATATTATAGAAGGCGCGCGTTTGATAGCTGTTGCTGGAGAGAAGTCAGGGAAGACGCAATTGGCAATCTTCATATATAATATCTTCCTTTTTTTCCTGAGGAGTTCCATCACCTCTAACTTAAATGATAATCGCTCAAAACGGACTATAAAAGATCTTGGTCGGGTCTGACGGTGTTTGATCCGACGCTGTAAGCCGCTGCTATCTCAGATTCTGCTTTAAAGTCGCCCCATTATTTTAGAAAAAGTTCAGTTGCGAATTTCACGGGTTTAAACTTTCGATTCTCCGGCAAGCCTTCAATTCTGACATTATACCTTCTATTCCCATCTTCTAAAGCAGCCAGTCTGTCTCCAAGTTTTTCTCCGAGTTTTTACATTCAACTGACATTTACTGCTCTTTCCTCGGCACTGGCAGCTAGATGTTCGGCTATTTCGATCCGATTCGTGAATGTCTCACTAAGATGCTCCAATCGATCAGCAAGCGTGCTCAGTTTAGCGAGTTTTTCTCAATGCGCTCTTCAATTTTACCCAGCACCTGTCGAAGTTCAAGCTGTACCTCTTGAGCCTTTCATTTGCCTGTTGGATTTCCTGTCGCAGACATTCATTGGCCTGTTTCATCTCCTGTTTCAGTCTCTCATGTGCCTTTGCCGTTGCTTTCTCATTAGCCTTCTCGCTTTTCTTTATATCTTGCCTGAGGTCAGCGAGCAACACTTTCAGTTCAGATAGCTCAAATGTGCCTTCTTGTACCGTAGATGAAGCAGCAGACTCTGCTGAAGCGGTGTCCCGCTGCTCCAGTCCCGCGTGATTGCGTAACTGAAGCCGCGGACCTCCCGCCTTTTCCAGTTTCAGGTAATCCTCTCCAATCGGCGAGCTATCCACATCTGCACTCACGATCGCACCTTCGCTCCCCTTTTCGCTCTCAGCAGGCGGCGATGTAGCGGACCGTGGTCCCGAGGAGTCTGTACTTTCGCCCATCTGATCCAGGTCTGTCTCTGAGAGGCCGTATCTCGAACTAGGGCTTGCTGATCGCAGCTTGGATGTAGCTTTAGTCTTCGATTCTTTCGGACCCCCCTTCTTGTTGGCCATGTTTATATGTGTTTACATATACTGTAGCGGTCCCTCTCGGGTTGAATAAATACAGGATATCTCAGAATAATAAGCAAATAATATGAAAAATAGCACCACTGCTAGCGGAGCTCCACTTCAGACGTCCATCTCTCGCATCGGACGAGACCAAAATTTCACGAGTTTTGTTTCTGATTTAGAATAGAAGACATATAGGACTGATTCTCTGGTTTCAAAGTTGACTAGGCTCCCGACTATACCTTTCTTCTTGTGGCTCACTATGTTTTTCAGTCTGCCTCATTCCATAAACGTCAGTACAAAGTTTCTTTCGCCTATGTGTTTTTTTATTCAGCTTTGAATGTTCTCTGGGTTGTTATGAATTGTGTTTGCTACATCGTCAGTATCTGCTGTCCTTCCAATTTTACTAACTTCTGTGTGTTTCACAAGAATCCATACTATTTAGATGAGAATCTAGGCAATTAATACATATTAGCGGACCAACCCTGTGGATTATTAACCTCTTACATGTACACTATGTCTGTGGCTAATTAATCAACTTAAAAATCAGTTTTGCAAATTGCTCTGCTGTCAATGGCTTCTAGTTTCAAAATGAATGGCTTTTTAAGGGCCAAAATAAATGATGCTGTATGTTTTGTCACTATTACTACTTCATTTGCTTATTCAAAAATTCCAACAGATTGTATTGGCAAGATCCACTCCCCCTAAATCAACACTGGCTTTTATTTACTATATTATTTTCATGTAAATAGCTTTGTTATTTATATTTGAGTAAAGATCCATTTTGTCTCACTTTTTATGAATTCAGTTCATATTTTGCTTTCCAGTGAACAGGTACTTCTCTCATCTGAAGTTAACTGATGTAATAGGAGGTTTTATAAATAACTTCTGTTGCATGCAATCACTTGGGGAGCATCTAAATGGCCAACCAAGGTAAGAACACCAACCACAGGGCAGGGGCAAAAGTGTTCGCTAACCACCTCCCCACTCATCCTGCAGAACCCATTGGATAAGTCCTGGGATGTATCGTAATATCACTTCTTGTATTCTGCCAAAGGACCCACCCCTTACACCCTGGGTGCTAGCTAAACCACCATGGCGTCGGGACTACACTCACCTGTGACAGAGAAGGCTTTCACCAAATGGCCTGCAAGGACCCTAGACATCCTAATACTCTTGTTTTCTCATATTTGCTACTTCCTGTTTCATTATTAAATGGTTTCCCTTGCTCGTCCCCAAGCCTCAACAGTTTTCAGCATGGAAATAACCAATAATTTTAGTCCTTCATGGATGTACACAATTCATTCCTTTGCTAAACCCATTAAGACTATTTATACTGTACCACTAGACCAGTTCCCAGCATGGTGAAATCATATATAATCTTTAAACATGTGCTCCATGTTAAATTGAAATTGTTTTGAAATCTATTTGGTTTGCTTTATAAATGGTACTTTCTCTGAAAGACATCATATGAAGTAAAGATTGAGTGACATTCTTTATTGTTTAATTAACATTTGTCTCTGTAATTTTATGTTTTTCTTCATTACACCTACATTTAAGTGCTGAAGAGGAAGGATAGGAATCTTCACTGGGATGGAGGGTGATTTCTTTCTCAGAACTGGATTCCATGGTAGAAGAATGACGAGAGTTTAGACTAGACCCGGCCAGAATGCTTTACATTCTTCATCCCAGCATAGAGAGAAGGTTTATAAATAGACTAGGTGAACATGAGTGCCGGGAGCAGTTCATTCCTCCACACGGCAGGTGGCAATGTTCCTCCAGGCTGAACACAGCTCGTGGCACAGGGTGGCATTGCATTTGGAGTCCTGAAATATAATCCTGTCAGGTCACAGACCTGCTAAAGATGACCAATAGTTTAGGGTCCAGTTTAAAAGAAGTCTGCAGCCTCACCTCGAGGAGTCAGAGTCAGGAGGCAGTGGGAGACACACAACTGGAGGCAGAAGGAGGAAGAGAATGTGTTTGTACTCGAGTATTTTGGTTGGTGCTTATTTGAAAAATTCGGGTGAGAAATCAATACCTTTTATTTGACCCCAGAGGTATGTTGGGTGACATGTTTCTGCAGTTTGGGGCTCAGTAGCACCCCCTTGTGGTTTAATCCAGTTATTTTTGTAAATGTCTTTTGCTTGCCAGGAAAGAAAATAAATAAATAAATAAATGTGTTCTTCAGCAGGAAAACTGTTTCTTTTTTAGACGGATTCTCCTTAAAAGCAGGCCCTAGCTTGAAATCTTCCTAATTGCTGTGTGTGTGATGTTTGTACAACTTACAATATTCTTTCTCTTGTGGATAGAACTCGAGGCTTTGTTTCCTGGAAAGCATATGAATATTGACAATTAGCTGGAAAAATAAGGTAATGGTTATTGTAACTCAAAAGAAATTGCCACAATTGTGCACAACAAATAATAACACAGAAAAACAAATGCCATTAGCGGTAATGCGATGCAATGTGCTAGTAAGGCTTAGCCTGCTTTTACAGAAACACATTTCATTTGCTATCCCTAATGCATTTTTCCTGCCAGTGATGATAATCTGTGGCTGAGTTGTAAGTGAGGGTTACAACCCCAACACAGTGAATTTTTATTGCTTTTTAAACTTTGTTAATTTTAATTTTAATGGTAATTTTCCAAGTCTAAATTGAATACTTCATGCCCTTCCAGCTGCATTTGACAAAATAATATGAAGGAAAATGAATTAAGGGTAAAGAAATTAAGCATGGAGAAAAGTTAAATATAAAATGGACAATTTTGACAGTTTTTCATGAATGACTGAAGTTAAATAGCATGCATTATTATCATTATTATTTGCATAAAATGGTTTCAGACTTTCAAAAGTTCACTAGATGTACAGCTTCCACTTATTTTAATTTACTTTTAAGTTACAAAATCTTGTCTTTCATACTCATTTCATAAATAATTTCCCTTAGTTCAACAGTTAAGAATAAAATGTATCCCCAAGTATGACAACATGTACTCCAACTTTGTTTCCACCTGCAACAGCACAAAACAACACACATTCAAAATGCATTCATTTTCTTTTATAAAATATTGTTAAATAAATACTTTTGGAAAAATCAGCACTTGGCATTGTTGTTACATGGAATGCTTCCTCTAGCAGAGTTTCTCCCAGAGGTGATGCTTTATTTTTGGCATTGATTGGTAATGCACAATCTCATGTAGTCCTTATATCTATTTACAGTTCACAGATAACATTTTAGATTTCACAAATTTGCTCAGTTGGTAGTAAGAGGTCCCCAAAGTGTGCCAAGAAAAAATCCCCCACACCATTACACCACCACCACCAGCCTGAACGGTTGATACAAGGCAGGATGGATCCAAGCTTTTCTGACCCTACCATCCGAATGTCGCAGCAGAATTAGACAGTCAACTGTTTTCCAATCTTCAACTGCAGAAACCAGTAGTCTGATATGGTAGATTGAAAGCATTAAATGGCCTAAGAATTAAATAACACGTTCTGTTATCAAAAGAAAATTGATCAGTAAATTAGGGGGAAGGGACTGTTGATCAACGAATGAGAAGGACAGGAATCTTGACCAATTAATGAGGGGGATAGGCGGATCTTCAGTTCAAAAGCTCAGTGCCATGTGAATGTGTTTCCTGTTTATGCCCTGTGCTGAAGTATTTATTTAACAATATTTTATTTTAAAAAAAAATGAATGCATTGTGAGCATACAACTGGATAACTGACACGTGGATTATGCAACACGTTTAACTTGAGATTTTATTTTTACCATGGACATTTTTCATATTTTTTGCTGTTGTAAAGCATTGATTGCCATAGTTAGCTATGAGGTTAAAATTTTTTATTGGTCATCTCACTATAAAACAAATAAAGTAATATATATAGGTTGAAGAATTTCTTTAGGAAACTGGGATGGAACAAAAGCCTGCAGAGACTGTGGCCTTCCACTGAACATGAGAACCCCCGCTGCAGGCAAAGTGATGGAGGCCTTAAATAGTAACCATGTGACAGGAGATTGACTTTTCCAAAGAACAGCTGTCGAAAAAAATGTAAAGACACGATTAATTTAAAACTGCATAATAACCCTATTTAACAAGTAAGATTGTCTAGTTTAAGCTTGACAGAGATAAGGATGAAAACCGTTTGGCAAAGCAAAGAAAATTATAAATGCAAATATTCTTTGATCATTGTAGGGAATGCTTTTCACAATTGCCCGAACTTGCTTTAAACTTTTTTAGGAAAACAATTTGAACAGGAAGATCAAAGCTCTTTCCCATTTCAAACTGTCTGTGCATTTGTTTTTGAAAGTACTGCATGAAACTGTCAGTGAATGAAGTTGAAAAGCATTCTTTCTTTTTCAGATTTTTGGTCATTTTTATCAAACAGATTTATCAATGAAAGCATCCAGTTAGGGCCAAATGGCTTTGCCCATCACTGCCAAATATACTCAACAGTAAATATTAGTTTAAAAATTATCATGGAGACATTTCTTTTTTATTGTGCTTGGTGGTTTTTCATTTATTCTTTGGCATGTGTATCACTTCTGCTCCCTCATTAAACAGGGAATCCAGAATGATCCGATTTATTAAAATGGAGAAAGGGTTGTCAGTGCAGGATAGCTCATAATGCCAGATAATCACTGAAGCTTTTGCATTAGTTGGCATGTAAATGAGAAACAGATGAATCTTTCCACTGCAGAGTACATAAAAAAGATTGATTGCCTCTACCTTGGTAATTAGCCCTTTCTGTTTTGAAGGCACTCCAGCTCTTAAGCTTTGTTTCCTTTGGTGTATTCTGAAGCTTCTGTGAAGGAGAATGGATGTATTATGCTGGCAGACTATTTCAATTAGGAATGCTGATGAGAAGAGTGCTCACTACAAGCCTGTGTCCACAATCGATCCAAAATGTGCTGCAAGATTCACACTGCATTAGGAAATATGGATTGACATGCTAGTGCCAGGGGATTCTGCTTCGTAATTTTATTGATATTGTTACAAAGATGTTTTCAGTAATTCCTGTTCATTGTGTGAAACAGATTTATATTTTTTCCACAACCAGCTGCAGTATTTGGAGTTTGCTGTATTCATATTTATCCTCCAGTATCCTAAGCCCTCTTTATCCCCCACAGAGCCTTGGGAGCTGGGTAACTCTGCTTCACTTAGGGCCAAGGCAGTGACTAAGGACTGGGATCACAGTTCATCACAGAACAAGTCCGACCATATCTACTCATACTTAACAAGCCAATGCACAGTACATCTAACACCCCTACCCTCCTGTGCTGTGTTTCTGACATCTAAGGGTAATCTGGGGAAGCGCCCTGAGTTTCTTCTCCTGCATTTAGCCTATTTACATCTAATCAGAACTTATCCTCAGCTTTACCTGATTTTCTAAGTGAATAACTATGTAGTAACTTTCACATATATCTACATTCACTTCATTCCACACCAAACACACATACAATCATAACCTGCTAATAACAAGACAATATAAATGCAGTTATATTAGGAAAAAACTATTACTGAAATAAAAAACAACTCATAAAAACAACAGTAATGTTAATAATATTAATAAAGGTGTGTGTTGATTTTATCGTTTCTGAATACTTACAAATATATTCATACTAAAACTACTTATTTACACTATAGGAAACCACTATTATATAGAACCAACATCTGAGAACCAAAGTAAATATATTTAACAATTATTGATTAGAAACATTTACACTGTAAAAATAACAATTTCAGCAGTGTGTCACAGTCCAAAATGAAAGTAATAATTAACCAGTGTTTGGGCCCACACATGCATTGCAGGCCTATGTAGGAAGTGTGTGAGCATTGGGGCCAGAAAACAATCAAACAGCCTCTTCACTCAACTGAACACAAATTAAAAAAAAAGAAAAAGGTTACCTTTGTGAAGGCGCACTGTAAGCACCTCCTCTGCACAAGACCATCTTAAATAATGCTGAGGGTGAGCATTTCGTAAATGCCATCTCTGCTACCTGGAGTGAAAAATTCTGAACATGTCACCAGTGAAGATTTATTATAGGAATTCATCTGAATCAGGTAAACTATCTGTCCCAAACTGAACACTGTGGTGTCTTCTACATGTACCAGGCTTTTAAATAAATCCCAGTAAATTAAAACACACGCATTGTGTGTTGTGGTAGCGCTGCTGCCTTGCAGTAAGGAGACCTGGGTTCGCTTCCCGGGTCCTCCCTGCGTGGGGTTTGCATGTTCTCCCCGTGTCTCGTGGGTTTCCTCCGGGTGCTCCGGTTTCCTCCCACAGTCCAAAGACATGCAGGTTAGGTGGATTGGCAATTCTAAATTGGCCCTAGTGTGTGCTTGGTGTGTATGAGTGTGCCCTGTGGTGGGTTGGCACCCTGCCCAGGATTGGTTCCTGCCTTGTGCCCTGTGTTGGCTGGGATTGGCTCCAGCAGACCCCGTGTTCGGATTCAGCAGGTTGGAAGATGGATGGATGGATGACATTGTGTGTTGATATCTTAGTAAACGTACATAAACTCTGCTTCATGTGAACAGTCAACAAATTACTTCTTTAACAATGCAGATGCTACAGTTTATATTGTACTGCCAAAGTTTACCAGCTTGGCTACAAAAAAATTACTTTTCTTTCCTATTCCTTTTCTTTTGTTGCTTTTCACATGTCTCTATTTCTCCATTTGCTGTTTTTTTTTCTCACACACTCGTTTTTCTTTACCTTTTCCAGGAATAAGCTGTGCTCCCCTAAAGCCCACCCATCACAGCAAGCGATTGGATGCAGCTGTCCCACTGACGAATCAAAGAAATTTCTGTCTTTTGAATTATACAAACCTACTCTCTTACTAGCTACATGTCTCTCAACTATGCAGAGTTGAGGTCAGTTAAAGGGACAGAGAGGTCAATTCATTGTGGCAGTCCTAAAATTCAACTGGGCTACATAAATATTTTTTGTGTATGAAAGCCCAATTTACAGGTAGCTTCAGAACTGAAAAGTCACGGTTATAACTCACATTAGCTTTATTAATGATCCTCCATTATAAATTAATGCTTTCATGTTTGTTTCTGTTTTTCATTTCTTTGATGTAAAAATGATTATATTTCATTTTGCGTTCTTTCAATATTTAATTTATAAATATTATGTTTCTTTGTGTAAATTCCATGTCCCTTGTTCTTGGTTGATACTTTAAGAGGCAGGGCCACTCTGATGTCACCACTCCTGAAGAGTTGTGCAATGAAGTTTATAGTCTTGTAAATTTTTTTTGATATTGGAACTTTCTTGTATACGTAGTATAGGGAAAGTATTACAATCATCCAAAGATTTGATGTTGAGATTTTGATAAATCTCGATGTTTTAGACCTCCCCGGGTCTGAAAATACCATTTCTGGAATTAAGTCTGTGTGTCTGTCTGTGTGTGTATGTAAACACGATAACTTGAATACACTTTCACTTAGGTCATCCAAATTTTTCTGACTACTTTTCTCTCTGGCTCTGGGATTCTACTTACATATTTTATTTTTTGGACATGTTTTGTACGGGATTCTCTTTTAGGCAACTCTTTTCAGCATTTTTGTCATATTTCTCTTTTTGTGAATTCTGTTTTTGATTCATAAAGATTAATTGGTGGAATTGTCTCTAAGTTAAAGGTTTTTCCCAATTTCCTTTTTGCTTGAGAGACACTTTACGATATTGTTGAACTTTAAAACTACTGTGAAATGTAAAAGCTAGCATTCCCAGTGTAAGCAGGTAATATTGTGTGAGCTGGGGTGAGGCTATTCTGGGCTGGCATGTGACAGTCCAATCCTGCTCCAATGACTACTTGAAGGCCTCACAACATCTTCACTGTGATACTGACTCCAGATCATAACAGTTAGGGTCTTGTACCTGGCTCATTTTGTCTTTCTTTTTTCTTTATCTTATAACTATTACTTTGTAATTTCTGTTTTTGTTTTCTTTCTATTTATATAGTATTGTTTTGTACTTGTGTTGTTTTGCTGTATTTTGTTTGTGTGTGTATTAGTTTGGTGTTTTATGTACTACTAGCCATGCTGCATGTCGAGGACAGGTAATAAAATAATTAAAAAATATTTGATATCTCTCGCCTTATATTTCCTTTTAGCTACTTTAATCTGTGTCTGTGTGTGTCAATGTTTCCTCACTGGTGCTCCCTCTCTCATGTGTGTTCCCATAAAGCCTGCTTCTCAGACTCATTATTTTTAGGGCAGCTTTCTCACATCCTGTCCTCGTCTATACTGGCTATCTTTTAAGATGGCTCTTCAGTTGCCTTCCATGCCATTTCTCCTTCTCGTGTGTCTCACATCCGCACTTACTCTTTTGTCGAGTCAAAATCAAACTGACTGATCACATCAAAGGCAAAATCAGATTGCTCACAGGGACAGAAATACAGACTTTAGTGTTTTATTATATAGATGTTTGTTTTATGTGCCCTCTACCACTGCAGCTGTGGGGCCATCTCCAGAACTATATAGGTCTGAGGGACCCTCAATTTCAGTGCTGTGGCGTTAGTTACTACCCATTGTTCGTAGTCTTTCTTGGATTGTTTGGATTTTGGTTTTTGTCACTGTAAGTGTCATAATTCAGCCAGGGTTTTCTAACCCTGGATGGCGTTCAAGAATCTCATCAATATATATTTTGTTTGTCTTTTTCATTTACATTGTTGATTAAGCAGTTTGTATGTGTCAATGTGAATTCTGATATGTTCCTCGTGTTTTGTTGATGGTGTATCCACCTGCCCATCACTGCAGCAGACTGCTCTTAGACCTATAAAGTCTGAGGAAAACCTAAGGTCCTTTGTGGGCCATTGAATGCATGTGTGGCATTTTGAGTTTCTCTAGTGTTTATCTTGTACTTTTGTGATTTTTCTGGATTTTTTGACCTTTTGCTCCATTTTTGACTTTGCCTACTGAATTGTGTATTAGGACTTCTTTTCCTCTGGATTGCATTTGTCTTTTCTAGCAACTGTTTTTGTGATCTTTAGAGCTTCCTTGTTAAATAGAGCCTTTTTTGAAAAATAAATATTTTTATTAATAAAGATTCTACATTTTCTTTTTTTCATTCTAGCCAGGTTTTTACAGTTTAGCTCCCTCTTGATTATATTTTGAGTATTATTTGGGACTTTGTGCTTAGGACCTGTCTAGCTTTTAACAGTAAGTGTTTTTTTCCTAATTTTCATCTTTGGAATTTGAACTTTGTCTTGTTTTTGGATTAGGATTTTTGGAATTTGGATCTGATTGGATTTGTTTGCTTAGGTTTTACTTTTGAGGCATAACATTTTTTTTTGCCTAATTTTAGCTTTTGTTCTTGTTCAGGAATATTTTCATAAATAACTATTTAAATGTAAAGAAACTCATTTCATTTTTAGTCCAGGAGTTTTATCGTTCCCCTGTCGTTTTTTTGAGTTTTGCTGAAATTTGAAAAGCCTGCCCCCTTTTTATTGAGTCTATGCAGGACAGAGTCCTGCTCCTGAGTTTTAGGGAGAAACTAATTTTGATTTCTAGGTTAGCGTTTGGATGCAAGTCCTGAAATTAATTGTATTTCACAAGCCAGCAACACTCCCATCGGTTGTAGGAGTGTCAGTTAGGATCTGTCATTTAGTTTTAGGTCTACAATTAGATTAATTAGTAACAAAGGACTTGAATTGTTGCCCATCCAGTTTATCAGTTTCCGAAGGATCACAAAAAAACAACTTTCTCACCTGTCTTTCTGTATACAGTATATCTTGCTTTCTTGAAAAAAATCAAACAGCTAAGCAGTGACTTTTACAAGTTGGTCCGAATATGTCGGGCACCTTTTTCTATATTTAGTGAGTAGTATAATCTATTCTTTAGTTTTTCTGCATTTTGCCTTTTAGTTTTTACTATAGTATTATATTCCTAAGGTGGAAATGACAAATTGGCCATTTAGCTCTGTGAAGGGAATCACTTTTGTTCTGTTCTTTGTATTCTATTTACCCCATTTTTTCACATTCGTTAATTGCCCAACCTACCTGGAAGGGGTTTTCTCTCTGAATTGTCTTTCCCAAGATTTCCTCCATTTGTTTCCCTCCAATGATTTTTTGGGGGGAGTTTTTTATATTTTTGTCTTTTTAGAGAGCCTAGGCCCTGTGAAAAACAGGGTCTGTTAAAGTCCATTGTTGCCTTCCTTGTGTGATTTTGGGCTATACTTCATTGAATTATATTGGGAAGTAAAAATGATTGGAGAATAGAATGTGCACTGATGTTTATCCATCACCTAGCATCTGGTGACAAAGCTTTAAGTTGTAGGCTTGTGACAAAGTTACACTACTCCTGCATGTTGATTTAATGGTGAAATATTTATTTAGTATTTTTTATAAAGTACAGTGTTTTTCACCTTCATAGACTTTGACTTTTCTCTGGAGAGAAACTAAACTGATAGTCAGTCAGTCAGCCATTTTCCAACCTGCTAAACAGGGGTCTGCTCGAGCCAATCATAGCCAGCACAGGGCGCAAGGCAGAAACAAATCTGGGGCAGGGCACCAGCCCACCGCAGGGCACACACACCAAAAACACATTAGGGACAAGTTAGGATCGCCAATGCACCTAACCTGCACGTCTTTGGACTGTGGGAGGAAACCAGAGCACCCAGAGGAAACCCACGCAGAGAACATGCAAACTCCACGCAAGGAAGACCCAGGAAGAGAACTGGGGTCTCCTAACTGCGAGGCAGCTGCGCCACCGTGCTGCCCCTAAACTGATAGTCCACTGTGAAATACTGTAGACACAAATAACTGATCATAACAACAGAGTCTGCCTTGAGAGGCAGTCCTATTTCTCTAAAATTATAAATGATAAGATAGATAGATAGATAGATAGATAGAATGCTGTAATCTTAGAGTTTTATTCTCAACTATTGATCATTTTTAAACCCAGCTCCGCTCACTCAATGGAATGCCTGCTAAAAGCTATTACTGAAACTTGTGAGGTTTTTGTTCTACTTTTTAAATATAAAATTATTAATATTAGAAAAAATAAAGTTAATCTTGTTGAACCCCAGAATGCCCTTTTAAGTAAGTTAAAATCTTTCACTGGAACATATCCACCTGAACTACACAGACTAATTTCTCATCTGAAACCCTCCACCTGTCTCCTTGTCCCAGTACCAACAGGCTTTTTCATAAAAGTCTTCAGTGTGCTAATTGATAGTATAATTCATATAGTGAAGTCATCATTAGTCAAGAAAAATAATCTCATCTTCTCATCTTTGACAACTTTAGACCAATTTCTAAGCTGCCTTTCTCAAATAAAATTCTAGAAAAGGCAGTTTTAAAGTAGCTTAATGATTACTTGAATAAGCATTCTATTCTTGACGAGTTTCAGTCAGGTTTTAGAACAAGTCATAGTACAGAAATTGCAAGGGTTAAAGTAGTAAATGATTTGCAGGTTAATGCATGCAGGGGCTATATATCTGTTCTTGTTCTCTTAGACCTGAGTGAGCATTTGACATCATAGACCACAGAATTCTTAAAAATCACCTTAGTCAATGGGGTGGGCCTCTCTGGCAGCGTCTTAAATTGGTTTCAGTCTTATTAACAGGTAGGAAAGTCTTTGTTAGTTGTGGTGATAGTACTTTGGAGATACATGATATTGTATATAGTGTACCACAAAAATCTATTCTGGGTCACTATTCCTTTCTATCCTTTCTAACATGCTTCCATCAGGTCAGGTTATTTCAAAGCACAAGGTGAGCTCTTACAGCTCTGCAGATGACACTCCGCTGCCTGATGACCCTAAAGCTCCTAGCTCTCTGATCCAATGTCTTAGCAGTATTTCTGAATCGATGAGTAGTAACTTTGATTACTCTTTTCGAAGCACCTTGAGTTGCATGTAAATGTATAATAAGGTGATATATAAATAAAGTTAATTTTATTATTATTAGATTGCTATAATGCACTTCTATCATGACATTGGTTACAATAATACAGAATGCAGAATCCAGAATCTTAACTAGAAAAAGAAAATCTCAGCACATCTCAACATTGTTACATTGGTTACCTGTATCATTCAGAATAGACTTTAAAATACTACCACTGGGGTATAAAGCCTTAACTAATTTTGCACCATCCTATATTTTAGAGTGCCAGTCCTCCTGCTTATAATTCCAAGAGTCAAGTTTAAAAGAAGTGGTGAAGCAGCCTTTTGCTGTTTTGCACCTAAAATTTAGAATACTTTACTAATTCATCAGGTTTATATTGTGGGACATTTTAAAAAACTGCTAAAAACTAATTATTTTAATTTGGCTTTTTCATGGCAACATTTTGATTGAACTCCTAATAGACTATATGGTGTCACACACATGCATTTAGGAGGCAGCCAACAAGCCCTAAGGTGAGTGATTTACCACAAAATGAAGGGTTGATTTCGAGTACTAACGTCTCTCTCTCACTTTTACCAGACCCAAAGAAGCAAAATAATAATTCCACGCACTTACCTCCACTATTTCCAGATTCTCAAAATGGCCACTCCACATCAATTCCATTTCCAGCTTCTTCATGACATCACTTCCGGTCTACAGTTTTGGTCTCATTTCTTGCCATATCTCATCCTGTCGCCATTTTCTGTATAAATATCTCCATCTCAGTACTGTATGCTGTCAAATGCTTTGGTTTTTTAATCCACCTTCATTCAACTTTCTTCAACTCCGACGGAGTTTGTCTGAGTCAAATTTATCCTATTACAATGGGCATAGAATAATCATATTCTTCAGAGATTTGCAATCTTTAATAATCCCTACCTTTCTAAGCTGTCCTTTTTGGTTCCTTTGTAGTGGAGATTTTCACAACCACCACCAGCCCCCAGGGAGGATGGAATAAAAATGGAAAGCTGTCCATGAGACCAACTTCATCGAATCCTCTCATATGAAGAGGAATGAATTAAGAACATTTATGATTAATAGAATGACCATTGGGTGCTGGGCGGTCTTTTATCCTTGGAGCCCCTGCAGATCTTGTTTTATTTTTCTTCTCCAACTTATTTTGAGTTTTATTTTGTTTTTTTCTGTCCTCCTGGCCATCTGACCTTGTCACTGGACTCATCTTTAGATTTGCATCATGATATTGAATATAAGTATATATCATACTCTTCATCTTGATATTTATGTGTTTTTAAGATTGTTTAGATTCATTTTTTGTTCTTTCTTTGTTAATTATTCTTTAATATTACTGCCTAATCTTATTTGTTTTTGTTTTCTTATAACTTTCTTTTTGACATGTAGTAAAACACTTTGAGCTACACTGTTTGTTTGTAAATGTGCTGTATAAATAAATGTTGTTGTTGAATTGGATTTGTATTGCTGCAATGTTTGGCTAACCACATTTGTTTTATTAAACAGCATCTAACTTTCAGTGGACATCAAGGAAAAGATATTGTATGCTTATAGAACTGTTTTTGAGGTACAATTAAAATAGGAAACATGTTAACCTTTGTTTATTCTTGATGGATACTTAAACAGTCAACTTAATTTTAATTAAGATAATGAATAAAAACAGTGAACATTGTTTCAAAACATGAAAAATAACTAATTTGCTTTTAAGCAAAACATGATAATGTTATTTACACTAACAAAAATGCTCTCGCCAACACTTGTTTCTTCTCAATTAATTTAATTAGGCTTCTCTTTTCCTCTCCAGTTTTAAGTGTCTTATCTTCTGTCATCTTGTCTTTTCAGATTTATTTTGCAATTTCCCCTTTACTCATATGTCTGGAATAGTTTTTTTGTTGTTGTGTGAGTTATGGAAATTCTTGTAAATTAAGTACAGCATTAGTATACAGTCCTAATTCATTTTGCTCATATTTTTCACTTCATAAATACATCCCATGGACACATCTCGAATGAAATCTGAAAAATGACTAAACATGGGCCGAGTGAGTATTGG
Organism: Polypterus senegalus; assembly: GCF_016835505.1. NCBI lineage: Eukaryota > Metazoa > Chordata > Cladistia > Polypteriformes > Polypteridae > Polypterus > Polypterus senegalus. The sequence goes on from NC_053155.1 coordinate 63,474,370, forward strand.
AAATTAGGTCATTTCCCTTTCACTTTTGGTGACATTAACAGGAATTTTATTGAGAACTTCCAAAACCTTATTTATTTTCCTGCTGCTTACTGTAAGTAATGTAGCTCTTGTAAAATGTGCTGCTGTCACTTTCTGGCTCCCATGCTTATAAAGTTGTGTAGCCGAGTTGTGTTCACTTGCAGTCTAGACAGGCAAGTCATTGGAGTTCTGACAGTCAATGGTCTCTTTTACACTGCAGCTACAGACGTGAACCACCAGCTTTTTATGAAGGCTAGAATGTGGCATCTGTTTAGTAAAGTTAATTGAGTTTCATTTTTCCATATGGTACACCCTGCCTCCGGAATATATTAGCCACTCATTAATCTTACAACATTTATTTAGTGCAATATTTTATTGAAAAATGAACAGTACAGCAAACTGAGACTTTATTATCGGCATAGTTCACATGTCCACTGAAAATGCCCTGCAGTTCACATCATAGGCATTGTAAAAAAAACACCCTCTTGAGATGCATGCTTTTTATAGTCAAACACTACTCCTTTGTGACTGTACACTAATTATATAGCCTTTCTTTTTTGCAGTCAATTGAAAATCAGCAGGATTTTTTTATGCAATAGAGAAAAGGTGCTTAATTCACCACAGAGCAATCAAATTGTGAGAAAATGCCCTTTTGTTATACACAGCTTGCTGGATTTTACCATCACTTCTTCTTAAAAAAATCTCAGTGGTTTTACTGTAAACTTGTCTTATTTTATTTCTGTCTGCAGAAAATGCTTAAAAGCTATGAAGTTTGTTTTATGAAAGTCAGACTGAAAAGCCGCCACTGGATATTTTTGTTCTATTAAAAAAAATATGTACAATTGTCGATGTCATAATGCTAACATTGCTATTCTGATTCCACCGTTTATTTCCTTCAGCTTTGATAGTGTTTTAGAGCTTTCAGGATGCCGCAAAGAGGAATGAGGATGCTCAGTGATAAAGATCAGACCTACGCTGCTTTGAAGATTGAAGAGCGTAGGAAGGATGCTACGGGCGCAAGTTGTCTTTGCACATGTCAACTCCTCTGTAATCGTGGATTTCCTTGCCTTTAGTTTGCTTAACGTTCAAAGCCAGAACTGCCAGTAAGCGTACCAAATAATTCTGACACCCTTCTCTATGTTTAAACACAGTATACTTTAAATATGTTTAGAGATGTTCAAACACTATATTCATCTGTTCAGTTCTTTTGTTTATTTACTTCCTGTGTGATGAAATACTGGGCTGACAAAAAGGTTCCAAAGGGAAATGGGGCCTAAGGAAAAGGCAAAACAGGAAATGGGCCTGGCTAAGCCTGTCAGGGACTGGCGAAAGGGAAGCTTCACTCAGTGGCAGTGTGGGTAATGGCTGACAAAATGAAGCATGCCAAAGACCCTGAAGAGTTAGACAATAGAGGCTTGGGTATTCTCCAGAGAGACAGATAGTCTTGACCAGGTGTAGTACTTTTCCTGGATGTTAAGGGTCAGATAGCCCAGCCACTGAGGAGACCTTGTCTCCTTGCTAGTTGAAGGTTGTGAAGGAAGGACAGAAGCTTCAACAGGTCTCCCCAAACAGCCATGAGACTGGAGTGTGGGTGCAGTCATGAATTATATTATGTGGAATTGAAAAAGAGGCAGACACAAGGACACCTGACCCTTTGAATGTGTATTGGGGTTCAGGAGTACAGAGATACCTGGGCCTCCACAGGGAGCTCTGGGAGGGAGGCCACTGTTTTGTGGGGGCATTCCTGACTTCAGTAGTGGTTTCAGGGATTGCCCCAGAAGTGCCTCAGCAGTATTCTCAAGAGGACAGTTTGTGGAAATGGAGTTTGATTAATGCGTTGAAAGGGTGGGTGAAAGTTAAAGGCTGGAACCAAACAAGGAGTGACAGACAGAAGGAAGGTACAAAAATCTGGGAATATTATTGGCTTCTTTGTTTGTTCTCCACTTCATGTTTCATTTTCTGTAATATGTAACATCACCATTATAAATATTATTTCTTATTTGTAGGCAAATGATACTATTAGTGCACCAGTTACATTTGACAGACTTCAATTTAAAGAGAAACAGTTATGAATGGAGATCATCCAATACACTTTCAATTTAAATTTAAGTGAGCTGTACTCGGTAGCTAAGCATGCATGTCTGGTCCCATCATACCAATCATCGTATGTATAGTATGTCTGGTTCATCTGTTTCATTTAGATACTACATATGTAATGCATGCAAACTTAACTGTTTAGTATGCATTATTCATGTTGCATCTTGAACTGTGGCTCCATGTGTGTACTCATGTCAAGAGAGTATTGTACAAGCAAAAGGATTTTACAGGTGTGAGCACTGAAGTGAACATCAGCATGGAAAAATACACTTGCAGTAAGTCAACTTGGCTGCTGCTTCTGGGAATGAGCACAGCTCACAGCGTTCAGACAATAGGCAGTAGTAATCACACCACAACAGTAAATTCTGGAAGAAGCAATAGCTTTTTTGAAATAACACCTCCACTATTCCTCAGCCTGAAAAAAAACAACATTTCATTGTGTAGGATTGATTAATTATTTACAATTCATTTTCATTTTCTACTTTCATTTATTTAATGTGACACCTGCATTAGAGTGCAGTCAGCTGCTTGCTTTATACACCTGACACTTGTTATTTTAATAGTATTGTTTTCAAAATTTAATTTACTATAGTTAAGCTATAGCACATAATGTGATTGTTTTTGTTGGTGGCTTTGCATAAAAGTTTATACAATTTTCTTTCATTCAAACATTGTTGCAAGGGAAATTAGTAAAAAGACACACATTTTTTACTCAGAATATAGTTTATTGGGAAGTATTTGGTTAATCTAAAAATTCAAAGCCTGCAGTGGCTTAGATAAATTTACTGTAATTGCCTTCAAAATAAGGAATCCGAATGCATTAGGTGTTGCATAAGCTGAGTTAGTGTTATACTAATTTATATTACAGAAATATGAAACATATTGCTACAATTAGATGGTTGTGAATTTTTGCAGAGAAGCATATTTTAGATTAATTTCTCCAAAGTGAATGCTTACGGATACACGAGTGTGATTTACGATGGACTGGCACCCTCTTCAAAGTCTGTTGTAGGTTTGCATTCCATAGTGGTAAATTAAGATCTTACTCTCCAAACTCGGTACCTGGATTAATCAGGTTCTTTAATTAAATGGATGGATGAGCTCAATGAGCTTAGTGGAACAGTTAACTTGCTTTTGCTTGGTAGAGATTAGATCTTTTAACTGTGCCATGAATACTGTTTCTGTTGATCTGATCTGTATATTTAGTGCTGTCCCTTCAACTGATTAATAATAGCTGTTTGTCTTTGATTTTCAGAACATACGATGTTTAACAAATGAGAGAAAACCACTCAGTTCGTCAAGCTTCTTTGTAATTCCTTGTGATCTGAAGAATACTATAGTTCACTCCCTTGTGTGTTGAAAAAGCCAGGTTTCTACCCAGCTACCCTTTCTACTGACCTGACTGAAACTATAGAGTGTTGTTGTATTCTGGATATATCACCACTTGAGTTTATTGTCATTGTACCTTTGTGAGACAAAGTGACTTTGCCTCTTTTTATTTGCCATGGAGCACGAGGCTTACTTTAGTTCTGAGACCTAAGCTACAATCTTTGACTTCACACTTAATGTCAAACCCCCACTTCACACAAAGTAAAACTACACTAATACATAAGTAGAACTGCTGCAGAGGGACCATCTTCCACTTCGAATACAAGGTCTAGATCTCTCCATCTGATAAAGCAATATCAGTCACAATTGAGTGAAACACTTGCAAGTAACGATTTCTCACCTTGGCCAACTTTGATCGATAAATCCTGGCAAAAATCTGATTTAGGTCCACTCAAGATCCTTCAATGGCAAAATGTCCAATCCTTACTTTATCATCCGGTGTCAGAAATTGCTTCCTGCTCTCTGTGCAGCTTCTGCTCTCCACAGTTGAATCCCTATTGCCTAGGTTGAGGCCAACTTTAAAGTTTTGAGAACTTTTCTTCTCCAGGTAGATTCCTAGTGCCAGACCTTAGCAACAAAAGAAATCCTGAAGTGGAATCGACCATGAGTGCCTCATAGAGTCCAGCTTTGCTAAAGAATGGTGGGGTTCTTAAGTAGGAATCACTATATGCAAAACAATGTATCCATCTTGCTAAAGAAAAGAGTTAATTGTCAATGTCAATTTATTTATATAGCACATTCAAAACATAGGAATGCTGTGGCCAAAGTGCAATAGAAATAAAACATCCATCCATTTTCTAACCCGCCGAATCCAAATACAGGGTCACGGGGGTCGGCTGGAGCCAATCCCACGGCACAAGGCAGGAACCAATCCTGGGCAGGGTGTCAACCCACCACAGGACACACACAAACTAGGGCCAATTTAGAATCGCCAATCCACCTAACCTGCATGTCTTTGGATTGTGGGAGGAACCCCACGCAGACACGGGGAGAACATGCAAACTCCACGCACGGAGGACCCGGGAAGCGAACCCAGGTCTCCTAACTGCGAGGCAGCAGCGCTACCACTGCGCCACCGTGCCGCTGAAATAAAACATATACACATAAATAAAATCCATAATAAATAGAAGTAATGTTACATAATCACAATGAGGAAACCATCAGCATTACTGAAGGTCACGGAATGCAAGTCAATAGAAATGAGTCTTTAATCTTGTTTTGAACAGTTCAATCGTAGACGATTCCTTTGTGTGATGAGGTAAAGAGTTTCACAGGCGAGGGGCAGCAGCTGCAAAATCTCTGTCCCCCTTGGTTTTACATTTGGTACGAGGGACAACAAGAGATTGATTAGTAACTCTCAGCAAATGTATTTTACAATAAAGAGCAAGAACGGAATTGTGTGAGAATTAATTACCAAATTATAACCTCAGCTACAACAACAACGTCAAGGTCAGGCACAACATGGCAACAGGAAGTTTTAGAAGCTTTTACTCGAGTATCAAAATATGATTGTGAAAGAAACAGATGGTGAACGCTTACTGAGTGTGATGCTCACTATTTAGCAGTTGAATTATTGCTGTCACACACTGTGGGGAAAAAGCATTCAGAAATATACTTTCAATGAGTTGCCTGGAAGAAAAATACTTTTCCAAAAATGTCATGGACAATGTATATAACATGGTGAGGGTAGATATTCTCAGTGACCTAAATCATTGTGTGGTCAAATCTAGTATAAGCAGGATTCCATACATTAACAGTACGTTACATCACTAGTTACTGGTTTCTAAAGTCCAAGTGTTTACAAATAACATACATTATTTGCCAGATAATAATACTTCTGACAATCTAGCAGAATGTCTTCAGTCATTTCTGTCAAACTGGGGATTAGATGCATTTTAATTGTTTTGCTTTACTACTGACAACAGGGCCAATTTTATAGCTGCAGTATGAAAGTTAGGCTCAGAGTGGCAAAATTTGCTTTGGCTGTAACTTGAACAAAGGATTGCATAGCCTGTGTTGTAGTGGCAAATGCAGTAACTTACAGTTGGTTATAAAAAATGGGTTTGATGAAAGCACAAGGTGAGACTAATCTCCTTCCACGGAGCTTGGTTCTGGTGAGTTCATAATTGAAAGATTTTTTAAACATACTTTTAATTAAAATTAAATAACATTACTAATTAAACTTTTGCAGGCTACACAGTGAATTTGTTCTTTGGACTCTTTTTTTTTCTTTCATTGATTTCAAAGGATTTAGTTAGAGAAAGAGACATGTAAAATTCAAAACTGAGAAAAACAAGCTCTGGCAGTGAAGCCAAAAATTGTAATGCAAACTGAGACAAATACTCAAGCAGAAGATCGAGATCAAAAAGGATAAACTATAATTTGCAGCCAGCAATCAAATGTAATGAAAAAGACTTAACATTAATGGTTTTGGATTGTTTCCACAAACTTGGACAAACTAGGAAGCGCACTACACAGAACTTTTAAACTGTCGCAGTGATGACGTCACACGTTACACACTTAGAGCCGTCCTGCCCAACATTGGCACCTGTAAGAAAAACAAAATTGTGCTGCAAGAGAATATGATTTGCTTTTTATTTGGTTTAAAACTGGAAATTGGAAAACAAATATAATTATTAGATTCCTTGGTCTTGAACACCCTCAAAACAATTTCCCAGCTATTTTTTGAGACCAACAATAAATTGAAAAAAATGAAAAAACAAACATCAGATCATGACACTTATTATCCATCCATCCATTATCCAACCCGCTGAATCCAAACACAGGTCACGGGGGTCTGCTGGAGCCAATCCCAGCCAACACAGGGCACAAGGCAGGAAACAAACCCCGGGCAGGGTGCCAGCCCACCGCAGGGCACACACACCAAGCACACACTAGGGCCAATTTATAATCACCAATCCACCTAACCTGCATGACTTTGGACTGTGGGAGGAAACCCACGCAGATACGGGGAGAAAATGCAAACTCCACGCAGGGAGGACCCGGGAAGCAAACCCAGGTCTCCTAACTGCAAGGCAGCAGCGCTACCACTGTGCCGCCCGACATTTATTATGAAGTGCTTAATTTTTTTTTTGTTCTCATAGGGTGTTTTGGGGAACTTTTTCATTTTCACATTAGGTTTTGGAATCACATATGTTCTGGTTTTCTTGTTTGAAGTTTGTTTAAATTAGTTTAAATATTTTTGTGGTCTTTTTGCCAAAATTTTAAGGAATGGTTACTGCCACATTATTAAGACAATGTCCTGGAAGTGACTTCTAGGTCCAAGAGGGTATAAAGGACAATTTGAACTGTTCCTCATCATCTAAGTTTACAGAAAAACCAAACATTACTTTAGTGTGTGTCTAGTGTTCCTTGCAAAATGTCCTTTGTGCAAAGAATATCAACAATAATTTAGGGTTTCTGATTTCATGACAGTCTTTGCTTTCCTAATTATGAATCTTTGCTTGTCTGTTGGTTTGTGTCTCATTTTTTTTTTGGTGCTTTATAAAAATAGCCAGCCTTCGCATTTTCTGACAGTACAACACTGATGACTTTTAAAAGCTAAATATGTGAAATAACATAGCTATTGGCCAAATAAATTAACATAACTGACTGAACAGAATTAATTTATTTGTAAAGTTTTGAATGTTCTTATGTCTGTCTCTACATCTGAACTCTTTCTATCAAGTTCAAGTTTGAATTTCTTTTCATGTGCAGATAGTAGAATAATTTCTTGTTTGCACAAAATTACAGCAGGCATAGAATGCAACATACTTACAATTACATGTGCATAATATTAATTTGCATATATTCGAGAACAGATAAAGTATTTGTAATTGTGAATGGAGGTTCATTAACCATAGTATACCCCCCCCTCTCCTCAGCTATATCTGTTTTATTTTATCCAAAAAGATGAAGAAGTTTTGTTCTTCAAAGATACTCATATCTTCTCCAGGAAGAGAAGATACTCTCATGGTCCCATGTCCACAGTAAAGTGGTACTATTGCATTTTGTTGACTCCACCCAATACATTTGACAACTTACACAAAATAAATCCTTGGTTGCAACTTTAGGCTACTTTGAAACTTCTACACCAATTACATCCATTTTCAAAAGAATATTGTAGGATGATAAATGGCCAGTATCATGTTCAATGGCTAAACACAGATAAGAGATGAATTGTTCTGTTCATTATTCCCTGCATTGCTTATACATGGATACATTTACAGTTATCCAGTCATTTATTTAAGCATGTGTCCTTTTCTAATTCAAAAATATTTTCAAACCATTGAACAAAATAAGAGTGACCTAATTATCTCCACTGAACAAATTACCAGTCAAGCACTTGTCATAGGGGATGCACATTTATATTCATCTCATTAACTAGTTTAAATCGCACATCAGCTTTAGAATTGTGAAGGCATCCATTCATCAGATAAAAACCTCTATAGCACGATGTTACTCTTTCACACGTTAGGCCAACGTCATGGTGGCAGTTCATTGTCAGGCATACTCATGCAGTCACAGTCAGCATAATTTGATGTCTTTGGACTAAGGGTAGAAACTTGGAATCCACAAATCTAGCAATATTACAATATGATTTTTAAAATTTTATTTAAACAGAACTGCGATGGGCTGGCGCCCTGCCCAGGGTTTGTTTCCTGCCTTGCGCCCTGTGTTGGCTGGGATTGGCTCCAGCAGAACCCCATGAACCTGTAGCTGGGATATAGCGGGTTGGATAATGGATGGATGGATATTTAAACAGAAAATCATAAATCCATCCATCCATTATCCAACCCGTTATATCCTAAGTACAGGGTCACAGAGGTCTGCTGGAGCCAATCCCAGCCAACACAGGGCGCAAGGCAGGAAACAAACCCTGGGCAGGGCACCAGCCCACCGGAAGGCACACACACACACACATACACTAGGGACAATTTAGAATCACCAATGCACCTATCCTGCATGTCTTTGGACTGTAGGAGGAAACCGGAGCACCTGGAGGAAACCCACGCAGAGAAGAGGAGAACATGCAAACTCCACACAGGGAGGAATCTGAATTATCAGCATTTGTGAAAATTATTCTATATATTACCATGTGCACGTTAATAAATGACATCAATAGGGCAGATATCAGAGAATTGGGACAAACAGGGACCCTGTTAAAGACAGAGCTGAATAATAGTAACAGACATAAGAGAAAACATTCCAGAGGCAAACATTCCCAGCACAGTGGACCACTGGGAGCACTTGTTCAGTTGCATGCTGTGAATGTCCAATTTGTAAAATCATGGGGGGCTGTAGGTTGTAAATAGTGTGTTTGGGAGTGACATGCTGGATTTATGGAACAGTGTTATTACTATACAATGCAGATATAAAATCATTTTTGCAATGTTAGAAATATAAAAAAATAAAGAAAATGAGTTATACACCTCTACATAAGCATGGTTTTATTATTATAATAGAGACCAGCAAACTTAAAGATGAGGAAGAGCTTAATAGAAACTTTCAGAAGATTCAAACATAATACCAGAGCACCCAAATACCTTAACTAAGATGTTGCTTATGAGCACAACAATACAAGGACTGAAACATTACTCCATGACTGTTCAACAAGCTTCTTTATGGCATCATGACCCTGAATTTGATTAAGAGCATTTGAGAATATGTTAAGTGTAACTTTGGATAGATGCAACAAAGCCAAACCTATAGATGAGATAGTATAGATAAGATAGATAGAGATAGTAGAGAATTGCTGGAAAAGTTCATACCAAAAACAAAAATCAATATTGTCATGCAAAAAAAAACTCCTTTATGTATTAAAAAGAAAATGAAAAAGGAAATTATTGAAGACAGGGAAGCTCTGTAACACATAATGTATTAAAAGAATAACATCAGTACTAATGTAGGGCTTATGAGCTCTTCAGCGTATCGGTTAAAAGGGAAATTAGAAATATCAAAAGAACCTAGAGAAGAATATTGTTAATAATATAAAAGATAACCCTAGGAGGTGCATTTAGTATTTAAGCAGTAAGAAAATAGTCAAACAGTAGGAGGTAAAGTGCATTACAGATAGCAAGAATGATTTAAAATATGCTGAATACAGAAACCTCTTTTATGATAGCAACCTTGTGGTGGTGAAGGGGCTTGTGTGCCTAGGTAATCCTGAAGAGAGGTGTTGTCAAGAGTATGGCAAACTCATTTAGAAGATAGTCCAGACAAACAGCAATCCAAAAGCAATACCCATGATAGTTCTCAGCAACTCTCACCTGGTACAGAGATCATTTAACTCATTCCTAAAACTAAGCCTAAGGATGGTCTTCACTGGCAAATGCTTTGCAGCCAGATGTTTAATGTAGCCATGGTTTGTTCTAGTCCTTAGATATGGAATACAATTTCTTAGTCTGGGAAAGAGGTGAAGCTTGCATAGAAGATTATGAAATTCCAGCTATAAAGACTTAGACTCATCTCTATGCACAGTATTAGACCAAAAGGAGAAACAATGAATTGTGAGTGGATAGGAAAAAAATGATACAATAAAGATAATCTTATACAGTATTTAGTAAAAGAAGGATTTTAGGACAAAAAGGAAATAGAAGGCACTGGTTGGGTTTTAGCAGGATTTCCTTATTAAAGAAGGTGTAGATCCCAATATAATACTGTATACACTTAGTACCTACAAAAAGTATTCACCCCCTTGGAAGTTTTCACATTTTATTGTTACACAACATTGAATCTCAGTGGACTTAATTTGTTTTTTTTGACACTTGTGGGCTGAATGGCCTGTTCTTGTCTAGATTGTTCTAATGTTCCATTTTGATCTACAGAAAAATACTCTTTAACATCAATCTGAAAACAGATCTCTTCAAAGTGATTTAATTTAAACACAAATATAAACACAAAATAATAAAATGTTTCACCCTCTTCAAGTCAGTTGTCACACGTGTGCATGGGAGACAGCTTAAGGGCTCAAATAACTGTGATTACCTGCTTAACCAGAGGTTGCCACTGTCCTTTAATGCTTTCTCTCTTTCTCTCTCTGCAGACTATCTGACTGACCATTCCACCACTGATGTCACTTCTAATTCCCACTTCTCTGGACCCACCTATTCCTGTCAACCGGTCTATAATCCACCATCTTTGTCATTATCCCGGTTCTGTTTGAGCTACTGTCTGTAAAGACTGTTTTTCTTTTTGCCAGATTAAAGTGTACAAAGTTATCACGTTGGTAACCCCAACTATTTATCTGTGTTTCTTGTGCTTTATTCACAGTGACGTACTCAGCAGGATTTAGCTGGGAAAGAACAGCAAGAACTAACCACCATTATAACCAACATGGCTGCTGAGATTCAGCCCCTGCGGGTCCAGGTGGAGAAACACAGAACACAGCTCACCAAGAGTGAAGAGCAAAACCAAGCATGTGTGGCTCTCCGCTAGGACCAATTGCAGGCTCCATCCCAGGTATTAATACTGTTAAAAAGATACTGACGACAGTGAATCCTACTTTCTTATTTTTGAGTGCACTGTTACCCAACCTCACTGGGAGCAAGTGGAGTGGGCCAACATACTGGCACCATTCTTGAAGGACAGGGCGCAGTGGACTTAATACGACTTCGATAGACGGGCCTCTACCAACTAAGACTTTCTGAAAGCCGAGGTGTTAAAAAGGCAAGGCATCTCTCCAAACCAACAGCAAAGTTTTGCAAAGAATGGAAATTCGACCTAAAGTGGCCGTCACTCTCTCAGGCTTTTGACATATGGGGCAAAGTGGGGCGATGGTTAAGGCCGGATGTCAATGACTCTAAAAAAAACATGGAGCAGGTTGCGTGTGACATCCCGGTTAATGAGCTGTCTGATCCGGTGGCAAGAGTATAAAAACATGGAAGCCTTTATCAAAACCATCGAGCGGCATCGGGTGGCTTTGCAAGGCGAGTGTGCGTAACAGTCCACTCTCCAAACTGCCCAGATGGGATATGTTGCTAACTGGGAGACACTCCGCCATGGCATGGAGTCTAAGGAGAAGTGCACGTCTCCCCCCTCTGTTTCAAGTGTGCAGAGGCTGGGCATACCATCCTCAATTGCCCTCACCTTGATGAGCGTATGAACTGCAGCTGGGTGAGGGAAGGAAGGTACGGTGCAGTTTCTAACCCCTTGTCTTTTCCCTGTTCATTATTGCTTAGTGTTATGTGTTTCCGCAACAGTGGCTTGCTGGGAAGACAAGTCTGACCTGTATTCACAGAGAAACTCAGTGGTATATGTTTCCCTTATGTGTCATTAATTATGGAAGGACCATATGTGCGATTTGAGGTGTGGCCCTCCAAAATTCACTATATCTGGTAATATGGTAATGAGACTGGTCGGACATTAAAAGCAGTATAGCACAGTCTACTTATGGGAATTATTTGGGCCTTGTTATGTATGGAGGAAACCCATGCTAAGCTGTCCCAATGCTGTGTTCACAGCTGGACTCATCGAGGAGTTATATGGCCACCCAGTGTGACATGATAGACACTGTGGCGTCTCAGAGTGACGTTGCTTTGGCCGACTTTGGCCTGTCATAGTCAGATAGCATGCCAATTGTGGTTGGTTTGGAACTTCTGTCTCCATCAAATTTTAAATTTAGGCAAACACTGGCTTCCTTGAAAAAGAAATGGTGGAATGACAGTTCCCTTAAGTTTGCCAAAAATACAGCAGTTCTGGTGAACAGCAAACCCTGTTAAATGGGTAAACTCAGAGATATGATTGAGTATATGGAGTCCTGGATAATGGACTATCTTTTGGACAGACCACAGTTTATGAGACTCAAGGACTGTGCTACTGATATAGATGTGAGCAACACTGGAGCAGCACAAGGAACAGTCTTGTCTTCTTTTCTCTTCACTCTGTACAAATCAGATTATAAATATAACACCAGGTCATTTCATTTGCAGAATTTCTGAGATTATTTTGGGGTGTATTGATAAAGAGGATGAGACAGAGTATAGAGTAAGGTGGAATACTTTGTTTCTTGGTGTAGAAAGAATTTTCTGCAACTTAACAAAAGCAAAACCAAGGACCACACTAAAGAGCCTCTATGTCTGGTCACTATTCAGGGAGTGGATGTAGAACTGCTGCACTCCTACAAGTACTTAGAGGTCCACATCAATGACTGGTTGGACTGGTCTTGTAACACAGAGGAACTATATAAGAAAGGGCAGAGCAGACTCTTTTCTCTCAGGAGATTGCGCTCCTTTAATGTGAGCAGATAATCACATGTTATAGATGTGGGTATTTTTCACGTTTTCTAAACTGTCATGTGCTGGGCTGGTAAAATCACTTCAAAAGAGGACCACCAAATCAACAAGCTAATTACAAAGGTAGGCTTAGTTATGGGATGCAATCTGGAACCCCTGGAGGTTATAACAATAGAGAGAGTTGAAACATCACTGAGTACCAATATAAACAATTCTGCACATCCTCTCTTTGACACACTAACACTGAAACCTTTCAGGCAAAGAATTATTCATCAGAAGCGCATCAAGAAGTGCTGCTGGGGCTCCCTTATACCAACAGCAGTATGCATGCATAATGCCTCATGTGACAATGCCAATTCAGAAGTTTTTTCTTTTTAATATTCTTCCTTTTTGTCATTCTGGTGTGTGTTAAGACCATAGTGTGTGTGTGTGTGTGTGTGTGTGTGTATATGTATATGTGCATAAAGCTAAAAGTGAACCAGAGAGACAAGAAACACAGTTTACAGCATTCATTGCAATGCATGCCCAGTGGTATACATGGGACAAACATCTAAAAGACTTGCAACATGTATACAGGAATATTGCCGTCAAAAAGAAAGACCCATGGTTACTGATTTACACATAGGTACGTTCTACCAGACACATGTTTAACTGGGACAGTAAAATTCAGGGCCAACACTAAGAGTGCCAGAGAGCTAGCTGAATTATGGCTCTCTAATGAAAACACCATTAACAGACACTTGGACTTGAACCCAGCATATGCAGACTTAAAAAGAAGGAAATCTAAATAATAAAAAAAGACTTTATGACCAACGTCTTGTGAACTCCCACCTTACTAATCCACCCTCACCCCGCTTACCACCTACCCCTCCATCCCCACCCTTCTTCAGCCATATATTGCCTTTTGCTTCCAGTATGTCTAATCATTTTCTTCTGATAATGACACCTGGCAGGTTGTCAAAAGTTTAGGAATAAAATCTATTTTAAGGTATGTGACTCATTTTCTCTCTTTGTGAATCTCTAGCTACAAGTATGTAAACTGCATCACGGACCTTCTGATATATATATATATGTATATATATGCATGTGCATGGTGGGGCAGCTTAAAAACTCAAATAATAGAAATGTCCTGCCAGAACATCAGAGGGCACTGTTGATGATATAATTTCTCTTCCTGTCTCTGCAGACCGCAAGATTGACAACCTTAAGATCTCTGATATTACTTCCAGTTTCCGTCCTGCCTGGTCCTGCCTCTTCCTCCTAGGAGTCTATATTTCTGGTAGCTCCACCATCTTGAGACAGTCTATACTAAAGACTCACTTCTACATGTTTATCTACCTTCGTATTTATTTAATGAGGATTTGTAAAAAGCCAAATTTCTATATTATACAGTATGTATGTTACCCACTGTTCAGCCAACCAAGTATGTTATACAGTAGTTTAGGCAGGATGGTGCATTTAAAACTGAAGCCAGGAAGCACTTTTTTACTTGAAGAGTTGTGAACTCTGGAACAAACTACCAGGACTCATCAAGGTTTCTGCTTAAATTACAACCTTTAAGAGATCATTGGGACAGCTTAGCTACTAGCTAAACAAACAGGCTTGATAAACTGAGTGTTCTCCTCTCATTTGACAAATTTCTTATGTTCTTATGTATTTTGGGGCATGCTTTAAGGTCTTGCCTTCAGCAGAAATAAAGTATTCTGCCACTGGGTTTGTCAATGTATACAGTACTTTACTGTCACTTAGCAGGGTAAAAAGCCCTTGCATTTCAGGGGACTCAAACTTTGCAATAGAGAGGTGAAAATGAATTCCCTATATCTATGGTAAAAGATTGAATTTAAAAATCATCTTTTTTGTGGGGGATCATTGTTTTGTCTTCCAGTAATAACTAAACAATAATTATGCATTGTACATTTCTTAATGGTTTGAATTAAATGATAAATGTCTACAGAATGAAAAGTTCAATTAATTAGATATGCCATTCAAGCTGCTGTGTAAAGAAGTATGTTACAAAATTATTTTTAGAATCTGTAGAATTATAATGTGATAATTATTCAATTCACCTTCTTAAGTGTGTATACAGGTAAGAGGTTAAACAATCCTAAAACACTGTTTAAATGTGTTATGAATAAGTAATATTTTTTTATTTTCAAATACTCTGTGCTCTCTGTTATGGCCCTGTTATGGTCATATACTTTGTTGAGGGCCCTGCCATGCACCTGCTGCCTTCTTGAGCCCTTAAATTAATTAAATGGGTTTATTATTCTTAAGCTATGCTGTTTCATGTTGTGTAGATTGTCTTAATTCTACATTTGTTTAATCAAATGGTGCAAAGTTATATTCTTATGGATAAGTATAATATGACCTGGATATTTGGATTGATAATTATACTACAAGTACATTGTTATAAGTCAAGGTGCAATTTTAAAACATTTTCTTTAGATTTGGATTCTATTCATCTGTTCACAAGGCATGCAATTTTCAATCAAACCTGAACATTGGTTCACATTTACTTTTTTATATAATTCTAGAAAATTTGCAATTCAATTATTGCATTATAGTTGAAGTGAGAGATTAATGAAAGTCTTTTTGGAAGTTACAATACAGATTTGTACAAAAATCACTTTCTGTCGATTGTGACATAATAGCCATGCAGAGAATGAGCCCTAAAATGAAGGAAAAGCAGCTAAAATTATAATTCATGGAAAATCATACCTTTCTGCTTTTAGGATAAAAAATGTAAAAGGTGCCTCAGAGGCATATTTGCAATAAACTCGGCACAGGAAAAAAGAAATAGGGTTACTTTGAACATTAATATACTGTAAGTGCTTCTCCTTAAGTACAAGGTAAAATAATCATAAGGTGCGATGACCTGACTGCCCTTGAAATGCCATTAAAGAAAATAAAATGATGTTCCGCAGTTTTGGAATAAAGTGTTGCCATTGTTGTAGCTCTCCTTTTTAGTGCAAAGTTCTATACAGACCGGGAAACACTAAGTAGTTTTGAGTAACGAGAGTAGTGGCCTTTGAGGCAGGGGGACAGCTTAGGAGGAGTGTTACTGCATGGATGAAAAGCACTTCATCAAAAGTTTGTAGATATAAACTAGATCAGCAAACAATCTAATCATTACAATACTGAAAGTGCCATTTGTCTATTAACAACTAATAACTAAAGGTGTAGGTGTATCTGCCTTTATCCTCAAGAAAATAGTTGTGGACTTCAAGAGTAGAAATGTGCTTTTCCCAACTTATAAGTAAGTCTGGATTTACAGGCGCACTCACTTCTCTTAAAAGGAATTAATTCTAAATGAGATGAACATTCCTTGACTGTCGGAAGAGACTTCTAAGACAATGCAGACTAGAAGTAAGTCACACGCATATAATGCAATTTACCACCTGCTTCATTCTTCACAAAGGGAAAACTATCAACCTACTGTGCACACTCAGCTGCAATACCCATGCTTCCTTCCTTTCACCATTTGTTAAATGAAGTTATCCTACAACGATATAAAGTCATTAACTTGGATACATCTCATCAATGGATCAGCTTATAAAATAATTCCAGTAAATTATACATCACGAAATTTGTGAGATAACTAATCCACAATGAGTGGAAGCAGAATTTGCAGCATAAGAGAGAGACTCGCAAATCTTGTAAGATGGAGAACAAGGAACTGGTTGAAAATCACTAAGACAACCTGAAAAAAAATAAACCACATCAAGAGTATGGATTTTCAGAAGTACAAGCAATTGTAAATATAATCTGCTCAGTTTGAGGTTTTCAACTGCATACAAGTATTGTTTTATTATCTGCCAAATATTATTTAGCTAGTTTCTTCTCATATAAGAAACAGTAACAGTAATAGTAACAGTAATAAAATATTATATAACTAGGTGGGACTCAAAGATTAGAGTTTTTGCAGTTCTGTATCCATGCAAACCGCTATATCCTAACTACAGGGTCACAGGGGTCTGCTAGAGCCAATCCCAGCCAACACAGGAAACAAACCCTGGGCAGGGCACCAGCCCACCATAGGGCATACACACACTAGGGATAATTTAGAATCACCAATGCACCTAAACTGCATGTCTTTGGACTGTGGGAGGAAACCCACTTAGACACAGAGAGAACATGCAAATTCCACAGAGGGAGGACCCGGGAAGCGAACCCAGGTCTCCTAACTGCGAGGCAGCAGCACTACACACTGTGCCACCCTCAGTTCTGTATTAGGTTGCATATTCTGCTTTTCCAAATGAATAACAAAAGTTCATGTGTTTTCAAAATGGTCAAGTAAAATTTTGTTTGAAGTTTAAGATATAATTCTTAATCTAAACCTGTTAGAAATAAATAAGCAATAATTATATGTGTAGAAAGGAAGGAAAACACATGCTCAAGTTATTGCTTCAGTTAATATCTTTCTTAAAATGGGCACTGAGAAGTACACGGAATTCTTTAAGCACTGTACAATTCAAAAGTGTGGAATGACACAAAAATGGTCATGTTTTGATAGAAATTGACATTTTTTAAAGGAACTATTAATTTGATTTTTAAAATAGAGCCAACATGTTACTAGTTTGCTAATGGCTATTGTAAAAGTATTTCACTCGAAACACTTAAAAAAAGGTTTGGGGCAGCCACCCGCATATTACTCCTGGCTGCAAAAGAGTCTTTGAAAATACAGAGATGTTCTCTATATCGAGTCCAAAACAGAAGTGAAGAAGGGTTGACAAGATGGTAGCTTTAAGGGATAGGACAGGAAGTGATGTAAGGGGACCGGAAGTGGTGTTTCTTCATTAGTCAGCTGTAACTGGAAGTGATACTCTTCTAGGCGCCGGAACTGGAAGTAATATTCTTCTAGGCGCTGGAACCGGAAGTGACGTCATCTGTTTTAAATCAGACCGGTTTTCCCACAGCTGGTCTGTAGAGGTAACAAGAGAAGGTTTAGTGCACCCTGCCACCCCCTGGCCTGGCGTGGAATTACCATTGCTTGGTCCATACAACTTCTTCCTAGTCACACGTGTGTTCGCATGCCACTACCACCTAAAACCCCAACTTGTTCACTCTCACTGCCGTATTTAACCTGAGTGATAGCCAGCTATAGTACATCTTAACATTGGACAAAATAAAGTGTAAACTTGCAAATGGAGATCTTCTCAAAGTGTCATACAACTCGGGAATGACATCATTATAGAACAATTATGACCTAGGTGTAACAAAGGAGAAACAACTCTCTGGTTACATACAGTACAAAGTGTGCTCTCCTGTTTTGAGGTACAAAAAAAACAACACATCTTCTCTTCAGTGACATTTGGACCATGGGTGCCGCTCCATTTCGACAGCATGCACTAGCAGTCAGAGGCAAACATTAAAGTCACAATACTTTGTTGCATCTGTTAAGTCAGTAAAAGCTCCTGTCAAAACAAATATTTATGATTTTATTGATCTAGCACAGGAACTTACAGTATAAACTTGGGAGTTAGCCATGATCGACTTCTAGCTAAAAGTCTGCTATCAAATCTTATTACTATCTTTCATAAATGTAAGGAGATTGCAATGGTGAAAACACAAGATGTTGTCAGAGAGACATCAGAGATCATGTTTGATATCTCAGAACGACCACAGACATGTGGACCGGCGATTACCATAAGGTCAGTTACCTGATAATTACTTGCCACTATGTCACACCAGAGTATAAGCTTAAAAGCAGAGTGCTTACTGCTGCACTATTCCCCCTCAAAAAAGGTGACAACATACGGAGAGAGTTACATCAACAGTTCATACTTGATCTCGGATTTGATGCTGCTGTTATGAACAAAGTTGTCTGGGTAACTGATCAAGGACCAAACATCATTTCTGCACTCGCACCCTATCATCGCCTGGACTGCCAGGATTATGTATACAATATTATTCTCATACATACACAAGATGTTAATAGGCTTGTCCCAGAAATTGCAGAAACATTGCTGGCAACTAAGGCCTTGGTGAAATACATGAAGCAAACAGGTCTAGTAAGCCAGCTGACAAAAAAAGTTAGGCAGATATCAGACACCAGGTTTAGCACAGTTTCTCAGCTAATAGTCAATCAAGGCTGTGTATATTGAGCTTTGACAAAAGCTTGAAGCCGCGGGGAAACCCAAAGAATTGATAATATAGCCCCGGATGTCTTAGAACGCCTTTTGGAATTTCTACACCCATTTCAGAAGGCTCAGTGGAAACTGAAAGGTGACTCATACCTTACGAACAATCTGGTCATATTATGACAGGAGAGAATTAAATGGCACTGTAAACCTATGGGTACAGACAGCCCACATCAAGCAATAATCTGTGAAATACATCTAGAATGGATAAATAAAAAGGTTAAGATAGAGCCAGAGCACAAACTTACTATATCACTGAACAACAAAGTCTTTGCTTCTTGAACACTGTTGGGTGTTTCTTATAGATTATTGGGAGCTGATCACGAATATCACATCAAAATTTACCCATCAAGTACCATTTCAGTTTTGTCATGATTTTTTCTTATATTTGTATCCAAACATTTTTGCTCCCATAAGTGACTATTCAACAATGGGTTGTGCAGCCTGGGCATGTCCACGCATGGAATCAGGCCAGGTTGGAAGCTGTTCTGTGGAAGTTGACATCCTGGGCAGTTCTGAACGAGCTTGATGCTGTCTCAGCATGCTATAAAGGTGGCTTGCATACACCAATCCTGCTCATTTGGTTAATATAGATACTCAGTGTGTATGTACAGTATCAGTATAGTAACGTATAGTATCTGTAGCAATATAACAGTAAGTAAGCTTGATGCTATAGACGTTTTGGTGTCGGGCGATATGTCTCGTCAATGTTGTAACAGCCGCGATACATTCTGCTATATCTGTGGCAAATATACACTTGCGCCTCAGAGACGTTGGATGACTGCTCTTGTGAAGAAAGCCTATCATCTGTATTTCGGCTTCAAAATGGGCGCCTCACATTTGTTGTGCGACATGTGCTGTCAGTCTGAGGGCCTGGCTCAGAGGCACTCGAAAGACAATGCCTTTTGCTGTTCCGATGATATGGCGAGAGCAGAAAGACCATGTGACGAACTGTTTGACTAATGTGTCTGGTTTCTCTGCCATAAACAAGACATCAATTGGATATTTTAATCTTTCTTCAGCAATGAGACCCATACCACATGATGACAGTCTTCCAATTCCGAAACCACCAGATGACCTCAGATGAACCAGATGAAGAAACTGCAATGCAGGGTACTGATAGTGACATTGACCCGGATTTTGAACCGTACTTATCAGACGATCCACATCTGATAACACAGTCCAAATTGAACAATTTGGTCAGAGATTTGGGTCTGTCAAAAGCAAAAGCCGAGCTGCTGGGTTGAGACTGCAGGAATGGTGTTTGCTGCCACCAGGTATGAAACTGTGTTTCGTGGCCGACATCATAATAAAACCAATTTGCACAAGTTGACAGTCTCTGTTTCTGTTGTGACACTGAAGGATTGTTCTCGGCCTTGGGTTGAGATCACAACCCGGAAGAGTGGCGTCTCTTCATTGATTCGTTAACGTTAAGCCTGAAAGCTGTTCTGCTACACAATGGCAATGTTTATCCTTCAGTACCTGTTGGCTATGCAGCACACATGAAAGAAATGTATGAGAATATAGAACTGTTGCTGAAGCATGTCCAGTATAGCAGGTACAAATGGAATATCTGTGGAGATCTTAAAATCATTGCTCAAAATTAGTTCCAGGACAGAAAAATGTGGCACATGAATCGCTTGTCGACCCGACAAAGATATTTTTGGCTCCTCTTCACATAAAACTGGGACTCATGAAGAAATTCTTGAAAGCACTGAACAAGGAAAGCAAAGGTTTTCGTTATTTAAGACAGGTATTCCCAAGAATAGCTGACGGCAAGATCAAAGAGAGCATTTTTGTTGGCCCCCAGATCAGACATGTTATGAGTAACAAGCGGTTTGAAAATCTGTTAGTTGGGCCAGAAAAAATTGCTTGGAAAGCCTTCAAAGACGTTGTTGACAATTTTCTGGGCAATTACAGAGCCCCAAGCTACATTCAGCTGGTAGACAAACTTCTCAAAGCATACAAGACAATGAAGTGCAACATGTCATTCAAGATTCATTTCCTCCACTCACACTTGGACTTCTTCTCCACAAATCTCGGTGCTGTCAATGACAAACACGGTGAAAGGTTTCACCAGGACATTTCTACGATGGAGAAATGATACCAGGGCAACTGGAATCCATCAATGCTTGCTTACTACTGTTGGACACTGCAACGTGATGCACCAGACATTGAATACAAAAGAAAATTAGGAGCAAAACACTTTTAATTCTGCTGAATTTATTAGCTTATGTGAAACATAAACGTGACTAAATACATTATGGTCAGTAAACATATAAATGTCGATTTCTCAGAGTTCCTACATGATGCAGTAAAACCAAACCAAGCATACCCAGTAGGTACCTGTCAAAATTAGCAAAAACTTTTCATGAAGAAAGACTTTTCAAAAAAATTGTTGTGCAGTGTATTCTAATGACCTCAATACTATGCATGATTTTTAATGCAGATAGGGAAGAAATTCACCAAGAGGACAGGGGCCCGATATCCTGCCTTACATCAGGTTATGAACCACTTATTGAACCTGCAGCTAAGAGAAGAATGACTGTAGTGGCAGAGTTTGAGGAAAGGGTGAACAAAGATGATATTGAAGACTACACAAAGTGTAATCACACCATGGAAAATAAGAAGTATGTATTGGGTTGGTGAAAAAGCCATAAAGCATCTTTCCCTTTGCTTGATAGACATGACTGCAATTTGTTAAGCACCCCTGCAAGTAGCAGCAACCATAAGTGCAATTTTAGTGCAGCAGGCAGACGACAGACCAGAAGAGAATGCCACTGAAACCATCAATGGTGAAGTCAATCCTGTTCCTACGCGACTCTTATTAAATGAATTACTTCATTATGACAGTAAATAATTCTGAGTTTGCCCAACAACTTCATTCATTTGGAAGTCCAGCACAAGTTCCCAGTTCACTATCAGTGGTAACAAGTAAGACAAATAGCTTAAAATTATCCTTATCCAACTGAAACTGCAATTAAAACTAAAAGTACAAAGGGAAGACAAAAAACAAAATGTCACCCCCTCCAACTGAGTCTTACTGTACATTATCTGGTGGAATCCATTTCTGTCAGCTAGCTGAGGTTTGCTCTTTTTTGTACTCGCAATTACCACAAAAAATTATTTCTATTACAAACAAAGTCAACATCTTTATGTCACCAGTGTGCCTTTGTCATAAGTCTCCTCCTGACTGTAGACTGTAGACCAGGTCCTCTTTTTGTCTCCTTTTAGCTGTATCTAATATAACTGCCATGTTGTTTCTACATACAGTGGTGTGAAAAACTATTTGCTCCCTTCCTGATTTCTTATTCTTTTGCATGTTTGTCACACAAAATGTTTCTGATCATCAAACATATTTAACCATTAGTCAAATATAACACAAGTAAACACAAAATGCAGTTTTAAATGATGGTTTTATTATTTAGGGAGAAAAAAAATCCAAACCTACATGGCCCTGTGTGAAAAGTAATTGCCCCTGAACCTAATAACTGGTTGGGCCACCCTTAGCAGCAATAACTGCAATCAAGCATTTGCGATAACTTGCAATGAGTCTTTTACAGCGCTCTGGAGGAATTTTGGCCTACTCATCTTTGCAGAATTGTTGTAATTCAGCTTTATTTGAGGGTTTTCTAGCATGAACCGCCTTTTTAAGGTCATGCCATAGCATCTCAATTGGATTCAGGTCAGGACTTTGACTAGGCCACTCCAAAGTCTTCATTTTGTTTTTCTTCAGCCATTCAGAGGTGGATTTGCTGGTGTGTTTTGGGTCATTGTCCTGTTGCAGCACCCAAGATCGCTTCAGATTGAATTGACGAACAGATGGCCGGACATTCTCCTTCAGGATTTTTGGTAGACAGTAGAATTCATGGTTCCATCTATCACAGCAAGCCTTCCAGGTCCTGAAGCAGCAAAACAACCCCAGACCATCACACTACCACCACCATATTTTACTGTTGGTATGATGTTCTTTTCTGAAATGCTGTGTTCCTTTTACGCCAGATGTAATGGGACATTTGCCTTCCAAAAAGTTCAACTTTTGTCTCATCAGTCCACAAGGTATTTTCCCAAAAGTCTTGGCAATCATTGAGATGTTTCTTAGCAAAATTGAGACGAGCCCTAATGTTCTTTTTGCTTAACAGTGGTTTGCGTCTTGGAAATCTGCCATGCAGGCCATTTTTGCCCAGTCTCTTTCTTATGGTGGAGTCGTGAACACTGACCTTAATTGAGGCAAGTGAGGCCTGCAGTTCTTTAGATGTTGTCCTGGGGTCTTTTGTGACCTCTCCGATGAGTCGTCTCTGCGCTCTTGGGGTAATTTTGGTCAGCCGGCCACTCCTGGGAAGGTTCACCACTGTTCCATGTTTTTGCCATTTGTGGATAATGGCTCTCACTGTGGTTCGCTGGAGTCCCAAAGCTTTAGAAATGGCTTTATAACCTTTACCAGACTGATAGATCTCAATTACTTCTGTTCTCATTTGTTCCTGAATTTCTTTGGATCTTGGCATGATGTCTAGCTTTTGAGGTGCTTATGTGAATTATACCTAACGTTTTAAATTAAAAACAAAAGTGGGCTGAACTGAGATTTGACCATAATTGTATCTACATGTTGTGAAAGGAGCCCCAGACACAGACAGGTAGACATCGTATTATGCACCACCACAAATTTATTTACAGTTACTAATATTTACAGTCAATAAGTGCACACACAAAGACCCCCAAGTCTCCCCCAAAGTCCAGGCCTCTCACACTCTCAGCCTTTCTTCTCCTAAGGCCGCCTCCTTGCCTTCTCCACCAAGCTCTGTCCTTCTCCTCCCGACTCTAGCCCTGAATGTAGGGAGGCAGCCCCTTTTATAATCACCCAGGTGTACTCCAGGTGTCATTCGGCAATCTTCCGCTGACACGCCCCAGTGTGGCGGAAGTGCCGGCTGCATCCCTGGAAGCACTTCAGGTGTCCCTGCTCTTCTTCCCCACAGCACTTCCAGATGTGGCGGAAGTGCTGAGGTCCAGGGCTCTCCAGGCATTGGGGTGCCCCCTGGCGGAGACCACGGGCCCCTACAGGGTTGAGCTTCAAAGCCCTGTACCCATGGCCCCCACAGCAACCAGGGAGGTCGCCCCCTCGTGGTCTGGAGGAGGCATAAGCCCTCCTCCGGTCCTCCGGGGCATCCCGGCTGGGTACCACCCCCAGCCGCGTGCCACAATGTTTAGGAAGTTCTCCTACCAATTCAAGTGTTTAAAGCCAGAATGTTAAACAACATAGAAAACACAAGAAAAACATTTCAGGTATTCATAATTTTGAACAAGCAGGAATTGGACAATGCTGACCTTTATACCTTTGACCCTGTGATGTCATGTGCCACACACAGTCAAATGAAAAATAAATGTTATAAGAGTCCCTTAGTTTTCAAAACTTTACTTTAAATGTATATTATTTGTTTAAAGTTAAGGAAAAACCCAGAAATATTAAACAGAGCAGCTGGTCATAACAATAGCCCAGCACCCAGTAATATAAATTCATACAGAATTCTGATAAGTTAAGCAACTTTGTTAAATACTGTGCTTAAGGTCATGTTAAACGCAACAGTGATTAATTTTTCTCTGTCATTAGAGTTGCGCTTCCAAAGTTTGCCTCTAATCTTTTTTTTTTATGTTTGCTAGAGTAAACCCATGTTGTTCAGTTACTACAATATTTGTTGAAGAATAATGAATCCTTTATAAGGAAAGACAAAAAGAATCCAGCTGTCAATCTATCATTTAAATATCAGCTATGTAAACTTGCTAAGCTCTCAGAATATCAGAATGCACTTCCAGCAGACTTTACTCCAATATCATCATCTGCATAATTTAAAATTCCAAGCAGTTCATTCATCCATTTTAGCCCAGTTAGAAACTGCATAGCAGTAGCAATGGGGTCAGAGCAGAAACCAGTGAGAATAAGTGATGAAGAGGAAGTCAGCATAATGTTTGCTTATACACTGTATAAATATATATGTGTATATATATATATTGTCACACACGTGCGCATGGGAGGCAGCTAAAGGGCTTGAGCAAGGACAGTTCCAAGACATACCGGGATGTGGCACTGACTCTTTTTCTCCCTTGCCTGCAGACCATTCACAGGAGATTCCACCTGGTCCTCTTGATGTCACTTCCAGGACTGAGCCAATGGAAGGAGACCTTACCGGCTCCGGCCCCTGTGATGTCACGTCCGGGCTTGCACCAATGGCAGAAGACCTACATGAGCCCAACCCCTTTGACTTTAAAAGCCTCCACATTTTCCCTATTCCCTCAGTTCTGTTTTGGACTCAATTTTGTGCACATCACTGCTGTATTTATTGAAAAGCTACTTTGCAGCCAGGAAACCCGATTATACAGGTGGTTGCCCCAAACCTTTATATCACTCTGTCTTGAGTTTGTGACAATATATATATATATATATATATATATATATATATATATATATAGGGTATATATATATATCTGTACTAATAAAAGGCAAAGCCCTCACTGACTGACTCACTGACTCATTACTAATTCTCCAACTTCCCATGTAGGTAAAAGGCTGAAGTTTGGCAGGCTCATTCCTTACAGCTTACTTACAAAAGTTGGGCAGGTTTCATTTCGAAATTCTACGCATAATGGTCATAACTGGAACCTATTTTTTCGTCTATATACTATAATAGACTTCTGCTCGATGCCCGTGGGATGCGGAGTTACGCCTCCCACGTAATTTAGTGCCTGCCCATATAAGGCCGTCCGTCAGCAGCAATCCAATAGAAACTGCTGCTAAATATTCACGGGTGAAGGACTGTGCTTATGCAGACGAAGATGAGATGGTCAGGGTGGTGTTTGGCAAAAACTCAGCGAAACTGTAAGAGAAACTTAAGTGCCGGGTCTTAGCTAACATTAAATGCACAGCTGGGAAACTTTGATGCATGTACACAGCGGCTCACGTGAACTGACGCAGTGTACTGACAAAAAGCAACAGTTCCAAAGAGTGCTGAACAAAAACCGAATTACACAATGCATGCAGTGTGTCACCTCTCAGATAAAGAGGAAGACGAGCTGTTTATTGATGCAGTAAGAAACGAATCGATGAATGAAACCTGTCATCTTTACAACGATTGACAAATACGGAAAGTAACTTGAACACAACACATCCTACAAATACGAACCTGATTGAAAGAAATAATGATAATTAAATCTTTGATGACAGCAACACTCATAACACTCACAAAACAATTACTGTATATTGACAATCATGTTACGTTATTTATAAAATGTTCCCTTTTCTTTTTCATAACTTCTTTAACACACTACTTCTCCACTGCAAAATGCGGGTATATATATATACTAGCAAAATACCCGCGCTATACTGAGGCTTGTACCTCCTCCAGACCGCGAGGGGGCGTCCGTCCTGGTTATGTTGGGGGCCTCGGGTACAGGGCTTGGAAGCCCAGCCCTGTAGGGACCCGTGGCCACTGCCAGGTGGTGCCCAGATGCCGGGAATATCCCGTGTGGTCCCCGGCCGGGACGCCCAGGAGGACCAGAGGAGGGCTTGTGCCTCCTCCAGACCGCAAGGGGGCGATCGCCCTGGTTGTATTGGGGACCACGGGTAGAGGGCTTGAAAGCCCAACCCTGTAGGGGCCCAAAGCCACCGCCAGGTGGCGCCCAGGTGCCTGAAGAAAACTGGAGCCCAGCACTTCCGCCACACCAGGAAGTGCTGGGGGGAAGAAGACAGGGGACACCCGGAGGGCTTCCAGGTGCGCAGCCGGCACTTCCGCCACACTGGGGTGTGGCCAGGACTGATTGCCAGGAAGCAGCTGGAGCCCACCCGGGTTCCCATTTAAGGGTCCGCCTCCCTCCAGTCGGTAGTGGATGTCGGGTGGAAGAGGACAGAGCTGGAGAGAGGACGGGAGGCGGTCAAAAGAGAGGCACAGTGACTGAGAGTGTGGCCTGGACTTTGGGGAATCGGTGCAAGAGGCACTGGGGTTTGTGTGCACGTTTAACTTGTAAATAATAGATAGTATTGTAAATAAACGGTGTGTGGTGGAACTATGCTGTCTGTCTGCCTGTGTCCGGGTCCCAGTCCACAATACATATATACACATATATATATATACACACACACACACACACACACACATATATATATATACATATACATATCTACATATATACTGTATATACACATATATATATATATATATATATATACATATCTACATATATATATATATATACATATATATATTAGGGGTGGGACTCGATTAAAAAAATTAATCTAATTAATTAGGGTGTGTAATAATTAATCTTGATTAATCGTATGTAATCACACATGAAAATATGCCCCAAATCGCAAATGTTTTTTTTTAATTTAAAAGGGTTTTAGTGGGCGACAGAATCAAATAATATACATGGACATGAATATTGTAAACTCAAGCTTTTTTAATTTCTGAAAAAAAAAAATGCTTTTAAGCTGCATTTCAATTCAAAACAGAAACAAAAATATCATCCCTGGCTAAAATTGGGCAGACTTAAACATAAAGTGGTATTTTAAGTACTTTAAGTACATTTTCAGAATGGTATTGTCTTTAAATAATAATAACAAAAATTTCAACATAAAGTGCAGTTTTTCTTCTTAATAAAATAAGGCAGAAACATAAAAGGTAATTTGACCAGCTTCACCTTTAAACTCTGAGTAACCTTAGCCAAAATTATTTTGTACATTAGGCTAAAACAGTGTGATCATTGAACATTTTGTAAGTAGATGTAATTAGAATTACTAACCATCACGGAAGTCCAATGATCCCCAGTAAGAGCCACAAAGTCCGCTTTCTGTAATTCATCTAATTTTTTCAGTGTGCAGAAAACCACACTTTTATCAAGGCTTCTGTCGGGTAGTCTTCGATCAGTCGTAGCAACGCGCTTTCTTTCGACTGTTACATTTTTGTAGCTCTGATGTGTGCATCAATGTAATCGATGCACCAGGAAATCAGGCACTGACAAAAGTTCCCCTTTGCTTGGAATTGAAAGTGTGATTAAATGCGTTATTTTTTTTAACACGTTATGGAGTACATGCATCGAAGCTTCTCAGCTGTGCTTGTGCTAAGAAAAGGAAACATTTTAAAAATAACGTAACATGATTGTCAAAGTAATAGTTTTGTGACCGTTATGAGTGTTGCTGTCATCAAGGATTTGATTATCATTATTTCTTGCAATCAGGTTCATATTTGGAGGATGTGTTGTGTTTGTCAACCGTTGTAAAGATAACAGGTTTCATTCATCGAAGTGTTCACCACCCAAATCGGTACACGTCAATGTAAGATATTCAACAGGCATTCCCGGGATTAAGTTGTGGAAATTGCCTGCGAATATTTAGCGGTAGCGTATGTATGAACTTAATTTTATGTTTTCCAGTCCTGCAAAGTCATTTGACGTGAGCCGCTTGGAGTACATGCATCAAAGCTTCTCAGCTGTGCTCGTGCGATCTCGCGATGTCAACGGGTTTATTTAATGTTAGCTAAGACCCAGCACTTAAAAGTTTCTTGCTACAGCAATTTTAACTCTGTTACAAAGTGATCCAAAGTCTCGTTTAACCCTCTTGTGTTTTCATTAAACTTGTATCTCGCGAATACCACATTGGTCGTAGGCATGACAAACGGCAGCGGGAGTGTGTCTATAAACTTAATTTAAAGTTACGGTTCAGACCGTCCTTTGTTTCTGCAGTAGCTGTTCACAGTCATTTCACGTGATTACCTCGTGTCTTTTCATTAAACTTGTATCTCGTGAATACCACATTGGTCGTAGGCAAGTCATACGGCAGTGGGAGTGTGTCTATAAACTTAATTTAAAGTTACGGTTCAGACCGTGCTTTGTTTCCGCAGTAGCTATTCACAGTCATTTCACGTGATTACGTGGGAGGCGTGATGATGTCAGACGCAAGTCCGCCCCCCACGGCCATGAGCTTAAGTCCATTACAGTATATGTAGAAAAACAGGTTCCAGTTATGACCATTACGCGTAGAATTTCGAAATGAAACCTGCCCAACTTTTGTAAGTAAGCTGTAAGGTATGAGCCCGCCAAATTTCAGCCTTCTACCTTCACGGGAAGTTGGAGAATTAGTGATGAGTCAGTCAGTCAGTCAGTCAGTGAGGGCTTTGCCTTTTATTAGTATAGATATATATGTATATATATACTCCGATCTACATACTCTCAAACAGACAAGCCACATGCCGTGGTGCAATGGTAGAGGCTTTGCCTCTAGCGCCGACATCTGAGGCTCAATTCCCAAGAGGGGATGCACTGAGTATGTATGTGTTCTTCACGATTCGTTTTACCCTCGCATCCCCTTGGTTTGAGACATATGAAAAAATATGCGGTTAACGCAGAATCATGTTACGTTATTTTTAAAATGTTTCCTTTTCTTAGCACAAGCACAGCTGAGAAGCTTTGATGCATGTACTCCATAACGCGTTAAAAAAAATAACGCATTTAATCACACTTTGCATTCCAAGCAAAGGGGAACTTTTGTCAGTGCATGATTTCCTGGTACATCGATTGCATTGATGCACACATCAGAGCTACAAAAATGTTAGAGTCGGAATAAAGCGCGTTCCTACGACTGATCGGAGGAAAATTCCATTTCAAAAGACTACCCGACGAAAGCCTTGATAAAAGCGTGGTTTTGTGCAAACTGTCCAAATACTAACCTGATTGAAAGAAATTATAATCAAATCCTTGATGATAGCAACACTCATAACGGTCACAAAACTATTACATTCACAATCATGTTACGTTATTTTTAAAATGTTTCTTTTTCTTAGCCCAACCACAGCTGAGAAGCTTCGATGCATGTACTCCATAACGTGTTAAAAAAAATAACGCATTTAATCACACTTTCAATTCCATGCAAAGGGGAACTTTTGTCAATGCATGATTTCCTGGTACATCAATTACATTGATGCACACATCAGAGCTACAAAAATGTTAGAGTCGGAATAAAGCGCGTTCCTACGACTGATCGGAGGAAAATTCCATTTCAAAAGACTACCCGACGGAAGCCTTGATAAAAGCGTGGTTTTGTGCAAACTGAAAAGCAAGCAAAATTAGATGCATTACAGAAAGTGGACTTTGTGGCTCTTACTGGGGATCATTGGACTTACATGACCGTTAGTAATTCTAATTACATCTAATTACAAAATGTTCAATGATCACACTGTTTTAGCCTAATGTACAAAATAATTTTGGCTAAGGTTACTCAGAGTTTAAAGATGAAGCTGGTCAAATTACCTTTTATGTTTCTGACTTATTTTTTTAAGAAAAAAAACTGCACTTTATGTTGAAATTTTGATTATTATTATTTAAAGACAATACCATTCTGAAAATGTACAGTACTTAAAGTACTTAAAATACCACTTTATTTTTAAGTCTGCCCAATTTTAGCCAGAGATTATATTTTTGTTTCGGTTTTGAATTGAAATGCAGTTTAAAAGCATTTTTTTTTCCAGAAATTAAAACAGCTTGAGTTTACAATATTCATGTCCATGTCTATTATTTGATTCTGTCCCCCACTAAAACCCTTTTAAATTAAAAAAAAACATTTGCAATTTGGGGCAAATTTTCATGTGTGATTACATACGATTAATCAAGATTAATTATTACACACCCTAATTAATTAGATTAATTTTTTTAATCGAGTCACACCCCTAATATATATATGTAAATTTGTGTATATATGTGTATACTGTATACAGTATATATGTAGATATGTATATGTATATATGTATATATATGTATATATATATGTTTGTGTGTGTGTGTATATATATATATACAGTATATATATATGTATATATATGTCTATATTTGTATATGTGTATATATATATATATATATGTATATATGTATGTATATGTATTGTCGCAGGTGGCTGGGTGTGGTCACCAATCAGCCACCTACTTAAGGAGCCGCCGCCGTGCAATCAAGGCTGGAGTTGGGTGAGGAGGAAGACAAGGTCGTGGCAGAGGAGGCGAGGAGAGGCCCGTGTGTTTTTGTGTGAAGGAAGTGGCTATTGAGAGCCTAGACTTTGGGGGGTTTGGTGGCGGTGCACTTGACTATTTGTAAATACTGTAAATAAACGTGTGGTGATGGCTAAACCGGTGTCCGCCTGTGTGTGTCCGGGCCGCCTGATTTCACAGTATATATATATATATATATGATGTATATATATATGTTTATATGTGTGTGTGTGTGTGTGTGTGTGTATATATATATATATATATATATATATATATATGCCAGCAACACTCACAATTACATTATCAATTATGTTACGTTATTATTAAAATGTTTCCTTTTCTTTTTCATTACTTCTTTAACACACTACTTCTCTGCTGCGAAGCGTGGATATTTTGCTAGTATATATATATATATATATATATATTGTCACACGTGCACATGGGAGGCAGCTAAAGGGTCTAAATAAGATTAATTCCACATCAGGCCAGGGGGTGGCGGAGTGCGCTGACCTTTTTTCTCGCTTTCCTGCAGACCATTCAAGGGAAATTCCACCTGGCCCTGATGACGTAACTTCTGGTCCCGGCCCTTCTCATGATGTCACTTCCTGTCCTGAATTCATGGAGGAGAACCCTTCCAGTTCTGGACCTTTTAATTACATCATTTCCGGGTACATGCCTGTGAAGGAAGATCCTTCCGGATCCAGCCTCTGTTGACATCATTTCCTGTAAACTGCCATTTAACAAACTGATCAGTTCGGTTTTGGACTCCGTTCAGAGCACATTAGTGCTAGCAATTTACCCTTTTGCAGCCAGGGAATATTATATGGGTGGTTGCCCCAAATATTTTTATGACTCTTGTGTCTGCTTTTTGTGACAAAATATATATATATATATATATATATATATATATATATATATATATATATTTTATATTTCTTTACAGTTTTATGTTTTGTGAACCTTGACCCGGACACAGACAGACGGACGTCTTTTGTTGCACCCAACACACGTTTATTTACACTATATTTACAAATTAGTTAGTGCACGTCCCAGTGCCTCCAGCACCGATTCCAGCACCGAAGTCCAGGCCTCA
Source organism: Polypterus senegalus (assembly GCF_016835505.1). Taxonomy (NCBI): domain Eukaryota; kingdom Metazoa; phylum Chordata; class Cladistia; order Polypteriformes; family Polypteridae; genus Polypterus; species Polypterus senegalus. Next base: position 63,506,357 of record NC_053155.1, read on the forward strand.
CAGTCCAAATGCCTTTCTCCTGGCCGCCTCCAGTCCTCTCTCCAGCTCCGTCCTTCTTCCACCCGACTTCCGCTCCTGAATGAAAGGAGGCGGCCACTTAAATAGGAACTCGGATGGGGTCCAGCTGCTTCCCGGCATTCCTCCGCAGACACGCCCCAGTGTGGCGGAAGTGCCGGCTGCGCACCTGGAAGCCCTCCGGGTATCCCCTGTCTTCTTACCCCCAGCACTTCCTGGTGTGGCGGAAGTGCTGGGCTCCAGTTTTCTTCAGGCACCGGGGCGCCGCCTGGCTGTGGCCATGGGCCCCTACAGGGTTGGGCCTTCAAGCCCTCTACCCGTGGCCACCAATACAACCAGGGCGGTCGCCCCCTCGCGGTCTGGAGGAGGTACAAGCCCTCCTTTGGTCCTCCTGGGCGTCCCGGCTGGGCTCCACCCCCAGCCGCCTGCGACAGTTTATAAAATGTGTATTTGTCTATGTCTCAGATCCATGTTTTACTCAGACTAAGCTGAATGCTCTGAGTACTTTGATAAATACATCTGAGATTCAACAATGAAGACATATCACTCGCAAATCATAGCACTCTGGTGTTTACAAGTGATGTTCTAATGCTACAGTATTTCAGGAACTAAAGTATCACCGATTTTTAAAATAACATTGTCTGTTTTTAACTATATTATAATGATCTAACAAATGCATCTTAAAAAATATTGTCATCTTCATCACCAATTGGTTCAAGAAACCTTCTTTTTGAAGTTCTTTGTCAAAGGTTCTTCACTGACAGCCACATATACGATTGTTTCATCCCTTTACAAAGCCCTTCTTAATGTTTGGGACAAAGACACATTTTTTTCCTTGATTTACTCCTCTGCTCCACAGTATAAAATCACAAATTAAACAATCCAGATGTGATTAAATTGCACCTTGTAGGCTTTCATTTAAGGGTATGTGCATACATTTTGGTCACACCATTTAAAAATGACAACACGTTTTCGATGTGATCTTCGCATTTCAGGGCACCATAATGTTTGGGACACAGCAATGGCAGGTATATTAAGGCAGGCATACTTTGTATTTTGTCACATCACTGCATGCAGTGACTGCTTGAAGTCTGCGATTCATAGACATTACCAGGTGCAGAGGTCTTCTCTGATGATGCTCTGACAAAGGTCTAATGCAGCTCCTGCTTGTCCATTTACATTTTCTCCTCAGCATATGGAAGGCATGTGCAATTGGATTTAAATCAGGTGAATGGCTTGACCATTCAAGAATTTTTCTTTTTCTAGCTTTGAAAACTTCCTGTATTTGGGATCATTATCTTGTAGGAGGTAGCACTGTCCAATGAGTTTTGCAGCATTTACTGGAACTTGAGCAGATAAGATGTTTCTACACAGCTCAGAATTCCTTATCCCACAGCTGTCAGCAGTTACATCATCTATGAAGATAAATGTGTAGGTACCTGTAGCAGCCATACATACCCAAGGCCATAACACACTCACCACTATGTTTAACAGATAATGTGGTATGCATTGATTCTTGGACTTTTACTTTTCATCTCCACACTCTGCTCTTGCTGTCACTCTGATACAGGTTCATCTTTGTCTTAACTGTCTACAAGACCTTTTTCCAGAATTCTGCAGACTCTTTAAAGTGCTTTTTCACAAACTGTAATCTGACAATCGTGTTTTTATGGCTAACTTGTGGTTTGCATCTTGTAGTGTGGCCTTTGTATTTCTGTTCATCAAGCCTTCTGTGAATAGTCATCTCTGACGCATACACATCTGCCTCCTAAAGACTGTTTCTGATCTGTGGGACAGACGTTTGGGGCTTTATCTTTACCCCAGTGAGTGAGGATTCTTCTGTCATCAGCAGTGGAGGTCTTCCTTGGCCTACCAGTCCCTTTGCGATTACTGAGCTCATTAGTGCGTTTCTTCTTCCAAATGATATTCCAGACACTTGATCTTGGTAATCCTAAGGTTTTACCAATGTCTCTAACTGTTTTATTTTTGTTTTTCAGTCCCATAATGGCTTCTTTGACTTTTATTGCACATCTCTCATGTTGATCAATGGCAACTACAGACTCCAAAGAGTAGAAGCAAGCATGGGTATCTCATACCTGCACTAATGAAGCAAAGAAACACATCTAAGTAATCACAAACATCTTTGATGCCAATTCTCCCAAACATTATGGTGCCATAAAATGGGGCGACCAAGTAAATAAAAAAGTGTTGGATGAAAATGTCCTTAAATTCTGCAATGTGCACTTTAATCATGTCTGAATTCTTTATGGTGCAATTTTAAACTGTGGAAAAGAAGGGTTAAATCAAGGAAAAATATGCCTTTTTCCCAAACATTATGGAGGGCACTGTTTTTCAAGTGGCAACATTCCTCAGAGTTTCTTTCCCCCTATTGCCCTCAAGTGCTTCTATCATTAGAATTTCTCCTCTTACAATGCCTCTGTACCTCTCAATATAATAGCACCAATCCAAGAGAATTTCAGACATTTTCACCCTGTCTGTATAAACCAGTTCTCCTACTGTTATGTTTGTTAAATCCATTGACAGCCTTAAACTGGTTTGATAAGAGGGAGTGTAAGTTTGTGTGTAAGTGTGTCCTGTGATGGATTAGCTCTCTGTGCAGGGATGGTTCTTGTCTATCTCCTTATGTTGCTGAGATAGATTCTGGATCAGGTTAAAGAAAATACTTAATGGAGGAGGAAGTATATATGGTGCCATTCGAAAATAAAAGTGCTTAAAAAATGCTGAATTGCAAAAAACATATATTTATGGAGGGTGGCATGGTGGTGCAGTGGGTAGCGCTGCTGCCTCGCAGTTAGGAGACCCAGGTTTGCATCCTGGGTCCTCCTTGTGTGGAGTTTGCATGTTCTCCCGTGTCTGCGTGGGTTTCCTCTGGGTGCTCCGGTTTCCTCCCACAGTCCAAAGACAAGAAGGTTAGGTGCATTGGCGACCTAAATTGTCCCTAGTGTGTGTGTGCCCTGCGGTGAGCTGGCGCCCTGCCCGGGGTTTGTTTCCTGTGTTGGCTGGGATTGGCTCCAGCAGACCCCCATGACTCTGTAGTTAGGATGTAGTGGGTTGGATAATGGATGGATATATTTATGGTAAACTTCTCAAGAAGAGAAAAAAAGTTATTTGTCAGCAGATACCTTAAAAACTTAAAACTGCTGCTTGCATAATTATTTAAATGAATCAAATTAATATTTTGTTCAGCCATAATTTCCAGTAATAATGATTTCAAGAAGTTCATTGTAAAGTAGCTTCACACCTGTTTGGGAATGAAGTCTGCCCCTCTAGACCAGTTCATGCCTGCTACAAAAATATAAAATGACACAAATGATCTGACCTGTTGTATTCCCTGGATGGAGCTAAAATATTACAAAATAATGGTCTTATTAAAGAAAAGACAAAGAAAACTGCATGTTTAAAAAATGTCTTTAGCACACTCAGAACACCTTGTTTGAGATCAAAGGTCAGTTTCTGTGTCTGGCAGATTAACACTGAGCCCTTAGTGCAGCATACTTAGACAGCATAGTCATTTTTTCACAGACTTGACAAGAACACATACACTACTTAGACTCGATGCTGGGCACTTTAAAAAAAAAGTAGATCACTTCACCTCCACTCTAATTGATCCTATTTTCACTTACCAAAGCAAAATACTGTCTGGGTGATGTAATTAGGAATAAGCTACAAAGGCTATATGGACTGCCCATGTCTAAGTTAATAAAGCATGTAAAGGACAACAGGTAGCGGGAAGGTGGACACTAAACTACACACTGGGCACCACTATAGTTCGGAGTCGAACAGAACCAGCAGGAGAGATCTAAAAAAATATCCGGTTTCAACAAATAAGTGCAGTTTATTTATAAGTGCAGGGATTAAAAAAAACCCAAGTATCAGTCCTAGAAAATAATCCACAAAAATATTTACAAAAAATAAAAATCAAACCAAACCACCCAAACTAGAAATACCTTCACCAAACCTTTTCTATGGTTAGGAGATATCTATAATAAGCAAAAAGACAAATACAGTGGAACCTCAGTTCACGACCATAATTCGTTCCAACACTATGGTCATAAAATGAAGTAATTTCCCCCATAGGATTGTATGTAAATACAATTATTCCGTTCCAGACCGTACAAACTGTATGTAAATATATATTTTTTAAAGATTTTTAAGCACAAATATAGTTAATTACACCATAGAATGCACAGCGTAATAGTAAACTAAATGTAAAAACATTGAATAACACTGAGAAAACTGCAAGAGTTTGTGCTATAGCGCTATGAACTGCTCACTAAAAACACTTTTTTTTAATGAGTTTTAAGCACAGGAAAAAAAATTAACAATTGAAAAATCCTTAATTTAATAAACCACCAAGAAAAGAAACATTGCAACAATGCACTCTACAAACTGATTGCTGTAAACAGAAGTGAAGTGAAGGTTAAAATTCAATAGGAAAAAGTCTTCATTAAATACAACGAGGTTAAAACAATGCTCGGATCTGTCTCTTTAAAAACAGGCCCAGTGCATTCTTTAACTGCCTTCTTGTGTCTCTCACTCTCTCTCTCTCTCGCGCACGTGCGTGTGTGTGTGTCTCTCTCTCTCTCTCTCTCTCTCTCTCCCATGCGCATGTGTGTGCGTCTCTCCCGCGCACGTCTATGTCTCTCCCTCTCGCTCGCAGCACAGGGAATGCACAGGGAGAAACTGAACACGTGCACAAATCATCGGCGTGCACAAACCTAAAGGGAAACTGGCTTGTTTGTATTCCGAGTGTGTGGTTGTGAACAGATGCAAAAGTTTGGCGAACTTTTTGGTCATAAACCAATTTGTACGTGTTCCGAGACGTTCGTAAACCGAGGTTCCACTGTATACACAAAAATGGACACAAGCCGTCAGCAACTATTACACACTGAAATACTATGTAATGCTACCACCTTACACTCTCTAGCTGGTCTACAGGCAGAACCAAATGAAAAGAAAGATGAACCCCACAGGTAGGAAGTGCCTCTTATACTGGGAGACATTAATTTCAACCAATCCTACGTCACACTGCTCCCTTTCCCTTAGTTCAATTGCAGCTGACACTGGTAAGTTCCACTTACGCGCTATGCCACACTCCAGCAAGGCCTTTACTAAATTACATGGCAGCCTTGTGCAGAACATGCTTCAGCCAGCCAAGCTGACCGTTTCTCCAGACTTACTATGGTATGTTGTTCTTTTGTAATTTTAACTTGGGATCCCCCTCTCTGAAATAATGTCTGTATTAAACAAACACTCCATGCTTAATATTCTGCAGTGGCAGGTGGCTTTGAAGACACTCATGCTTTGACCGGGTACATGTTAATACAAGGGCAATAAGCAAAGGTAGGATTTTCAATATTGTACCCATTATAATTGCATGTTTATTATCCTCTTCATAAAATGCCTGTCTTCCTACTAAATGATCATGATCTAGTAAATTGATAGAGCATTTCAGGACTTAAAATGACTTGACGTCAGTCATGAAACATTTTTAGTTGTCAAAAAGGTGCTGTGCAGCACATTTTAGAGCACTTTTGTTTTTGCTGTTTTTTCATCTAAACCAATGCAGTTTTGAAAGTGTGAGGGAGAAAGCTATTGGGAATGAAGCTGCCTGTAATTACTGCATAACTGCACGGGGGTGGTGAAGCAGTAAAATAATAATTCATTGTCATTTTAACTAAAGTAGCAATTGCACACAGAGACAGAACACAAAAAGAGTAAAAGTAAAAAAAGGGCGTTAGAAATCAGTTTATTCAATCTCAACCAAGACCACTACATAATGTGATGCTAACCAAAAATGTAGAACCTTTTTACTATTTTTAAAGGACCTACTCTGGGAGCTGGGGCCCTGAAGACAAAGCCCCAGTGAGATGCTAAGGCAAATTGAGATCTTTTTATAGTTGCCAATATAGACTGCAGCTTTATTTGGTTCAGTATTGTGCCTGGTTTAGTCAGGGTTTAATCTGTGACTGAAGATTGTTTTCTGTTTGCTTACCTTTTTTGTCTTTTAAACATTATTTTTTAAATATTATTGATTTTGTCTTTGTTTCTTTTTTGGTGCATGACCTTATTTAATATCATTTTGTTTGTTGGTGTTGTGTTTATTAGTAAAATTAGATTTGTGCTGCCCTGGGGCCTCATGTATAAACGGTGCGTATACACAAATGTTGCGTATGCCTGTTTCCACGCTCACTTCAGGATGTATAAAAACTAAATTTAGCGTAAAGCCACGCACATTCCCATAACAGCCTTACCCTGTGTGTATGCAAGTTCCCACTCGGTTTTGCAAACTGGTGGCACGCAGTGTCAAAACAGTGCTATTGTTCCTGTGTGGTTTCCCATTCTTTTTTAGATTTACATCCCTGACACAGCTTTATCAAATACACTAAAATTAAATGCATATCATTTATATATTTTAGGCACATGATTGTAATCAACCTATAACAATGTAATGGTCCATGGAATGGCCAAACTATTCCAAATACCATAGCTGCTTAGGCATTGTTACTCTCAGTGCACCGCTCAGAGTATTTTAACCCAGCATATTAGAGTGTGGAATCACAGCTGCACAGCAACTGATCGGAAAACTCTACGGCAGGCTGTGTCAAGAGCACAGAGGATTATCAGAATATAGCATCTACCCTGGAGAACATGTATAGTATACAATGGCTCAGCCATGTACACAGTCTATTTGAACACTTCCATTTAGCAAACACTTCAGAGCCTTTCCCGCAAGAACATCAAGGTTCAGAAACAGTTTCATCCCAACAGCTACAAACAAAATCAATCCATCAAGTGCTCCTTGTAGAACTTTTTATACTTAGAATTACAATGACCTCACAGTAAACTTACGCTATAGTTGTAATATTGTACAATGTGAGCCACTTTATGAACCATTAGCACTATATGTACACGTATTTTGTACTTATGCTTTCATATTTTACTAGCTTTTACCCGCGACTTTGTCCGCACGGGACTCTGTTTTAATACAGTAATCCCTCGCTGTATCGCGCTTCAACTTTCGCGGCTTCACTCTATCGCGGATTTTATATGTAAGCATATCTAAATAATGCGGATTTTTCACTGCTTCGTGGGTTCTGCGGACAATGGGTCTTTTTACTTCCGGTACATGCTTCCTCAGTTGGTTTGCCCAGTTGATTTCATACAAGGGATGCTATTGGCGGATGGCTGAGAAGCTAACCGATCAGAGCATGCAGTTAAGTTCCTGTGTGCTGACTGGCTCAGCGACGGAGTGCCGAATTCGATTCCACGGCGTTAACCAGAAAGTCTTGTCTCGCTCATTCAGCATCAACGTGTTTCGCTGTGTAAAGAGTTAACTTTTGTGCTCTTTTGTGTTTATCTTTGTGCGTAGTCAAGCCCTTCGTTATGGCTCCAAAACGATCTGCTCCTGCTACTGTTTCAGGTGCCATGCCCAAGTGCCAACGGAGGATGCTAGCGATTGCTGAAAAGGTAAAAGTTTTGGATATGTTGAAGGAAGGGAAAAGCTACACAGCTGTAGGACACCATTATGGCATCAATGAGTCCATGATTCTTTTTATTTAAAAAGGAGGAAAAGAATATAAGATCTACGGCCGCAGTGTCCTTTTAACCAGGGCGTAAAATGAGTTGTAAGTGGATGTAATAAGGCAGTAGTCTAAATCTGTTTTAGGGATTTGGATTGAAGACTGCCGGAAGAAGAAGAACGGCGGTGCTACACAGAGGCTCCTTTAGAAGGGCTGTAATGCTCTCCTTTGTTGTGCAGTAAAATTAAACTCATCGTTATCGGACAAATCGTTGTGTCATTGTTGGTGAGTAACCACAATTAATTTTCTACTTACAGTACTTAGTGCATGTACATATGTTTAGTGTCACTGTACACACATTTACTGTATACAATTTTTCTTGCATTGTACGTATTTATTGCTGGTGGCCTGTCTATTGTAATGTCTATAACATATGTGATATCGGAGACGCCTGATATCTTTAAAATAGTATTTAGGTTTTACTGTATATAAACAGTGTGTTTACATACATAATTTCAATGAATCTTACCTAATATCTAAGAGAATACAAAGGGTTTATGCTGTATAACAGTGCGGGGAATATTTATAAACAGTGTGGGAGAGTTTATAAGGGCTTAAAATATATAAAAATAACCATACAAACATATGGTTTCTACTTTGCAGATTTTCACCTATCGCAGGGGGTTCTGGAATGCAACCCCCATAATCGAGAAGGGATTACTGCATACTTTTTTTTCAGAAAAATATATATATGAAGTTATAGTTATTGCCCGTGACTTTCCTCGCATGGAACTTCTGACGCCGTGGGAGTGTAAATATTTAATTGCTTTTTAGAGGATTTCCTTATAAACAATATTTTTTGTTTCTGTATTGGGCAGCACTAATATTACCAGGCTCGTGGACAAACTTACGCGTGAGCAAGCTACGTAAAACTGACCATGGGAGAAACAATCTTCCCTTAAATCTACGCCAGTGTATTTCAAAGTTTGGCCCTGAGACTTATTTATCGTCATGGCGAAGCATACTTTGAGGGGAAATTGCAGTCTCTTAAAGTCAAAGGGGAGGTCATTGGATATTAGAGGAATGTGCGGCACAAACAGTTTTTCTCGTTGAGCACACCTAGTGAAAATAATGGCTTCGATTAAATTTTTATGCAGGGCTTTGACTTGCAGTCTAGTGCCATTACACAGTTTCGGTGGTTTTAAATTCCAAAAGAGCATTACGGATGTGCCCCTCCACAGAGTAAGCCTATGGTATGGAAGACCCGGTGGTTTAAGGGAATTTAAAAACTCTACCGGATAGTTAACGGCTTCATCTTCATTACAGACAGTGTCTATCGACTTTTAGACCATTTCTTCTCCGTCAAAGGACTTCAGCAACATGTCATTAATGAACACTGCTTGATCGTTTTTTGGAGTCAAAATGGCCCGTTTACAAAACCATTCTATAGGCTTATTCTGTATTTAAGCAATGCCTGGATAAATGTGATCTATCAGTTATCATTTATAGACCGAAGTGCATAGCATCAGGTCGCTCGCGCAAATGATGCATGGCAGTCGCTCACTTTACCATCAGACAGAAACAGAAACATCCCCTTCCTCATTCCACGCATACACGCCGTGTCGTTCGCCACTCTTCTCAGTGGCAAGAAAACGGATATAGTTTTACGCCTCCCAATTCACTCCCTTAGGGATAGAATTTCAAAAAATCCTTTCTTAGCGGTTATCCATGTCATTATAGGAATACACTGTCAAAATTTCAGCCCTTTAGGTCCAGCGGTTTGGTCTGTGCGTTGTCTGTCAGTAAGTCATGGAACTGTTTTATATACAGTACAGGCCAAAAGTTTGGACACACCTCCTCATTCAATGTGTTTTCTTTATTTTCATGACCATTTACATTGGTTGATTCTCACTGAAGGCATCAAAACTATGAATTAACACATGTGGAGTTATGTACTTAACAAAAAAAGGTGAAATAACTGAAAACCTGTTTTATATTCTAGTTTCTTCAAAATAGCCACCCTTTGCTCTGATTACTGCTTTGCACACTCTTGGCATTCTCTCGATGAGCTTCAACAGGTAGTCACCTGAAATAAAACCATTTCAGGTGACTACCTGTTGAAGCTTTTGTGTGATTTTTTTTGGGCATACACACATTTCCACTTTTGTCTGTATGCCATGTTTTAGTGTGAGTTCTACACACAACATTTATGCATGAGGCTCCAGCTCTTTAAGCTATGTTATGTGTAGTAAGTATGTTGAACCTAAAGAGACAAAGCCACCTGACACACTAGCTGAGAAACTACCTGCTCCACTGGTATGTAAGACAAAGCAACAGACATAATGGCTGCTTCACCATTGCTTCTGCTTGCAATTTCATATTTTGAAATGTTATTCTTTCTTTGTTGGATTTACTAGCTTTGACCCTTGCTTTCATTTCAAAACACAGTTACTGATTTTGTGTTTTTGGACCTTTTTGCTTTTAGGGCTGTCTTATACTTTTTTCTGTCTTATTTTTGGTAATCCTTTCTTGAATCCTGTTTAATAAATTTTTAAATATCAAGGGATTTTGTTGAGTTTTCTTAGGTCAGAGTTTTTTTTTATAGGTTCCACCTCTATTCTTTTGATAAGCATGACTTTAAAAGTTTTTGTTGGGGGCAAAAGCCTACCGGTTGTGTTTGGGACAAGAGTGCCTTAGGCGGTGAGGCCTTTTTAAACAGACCTGTAGTCTTGAGGCTCATGAAACCTCAACTCTAATTTTTCTCTTGGCCACAAAAATCATTAAGATATCATTTTGGGAGTTTCTGATGTCAAGCAGCTCATTGGTTGTATTCATTTTTTCTTTTAATGTGTTTTTATGAAACTTTCTTTTTTGATATCTTTCTCCCGCAGTGCCATTCTGCTTTTGTATAAATGATGCCACTTTCTTGTTCAGTTGCTAGGTTGTTGCTATGCTATTGCTAAAATGAAGAAACAGACTTTTTTCATTAAATAAAAGAACAGTGAAAGTGCAAAAGTCAAAAACCAGGAAGGCAAACTTTGCTTTTGTCAATCTTAAACAAAAAACAAGAATTGAAGCTGAACAATGTAGCCAAATGAGCATTTCCAGTGTAATGTTTTTACTTGTCAAATTTGGATAGTGAATGACTTCTTTGGATGACTTTTGAGCTTCTTTCCATAACTGACCCTTGGTTTGTAACTCCTCTATTAACACATCTTATGCAATAACGAGAGTGCAAAAGTGTCAGCTTCTGGTCAAAAACGGCATCCAAAATGGCAGCAAAATAATAACATTATGAAATATAATTCTAACTAGAAAACAACATGAGACATTAATTCTTTGATCTCAAAACCCCAAAAATCTAAATTTAAAATGTTAAAAGATCTCAAAGACAAATAAAAGCATTTGCCCCGCTTGTAGCCATGTATTCAGCCAGGTCCAACGCACATTATCTTCTCTCTTACCTGCTTCATGGAGGGCAGTCCAGACCTCCACCGCCCCATCCTCCCTCTGAATAGTTCCGATGGACACAGGAGAGTCCTGGTGATCCTCCTCCGACAGTTGCCTTCCGGAGAAAACAGGCTTGGGTCATCCTTGGCCGACTCCTCCGAGCTTACCCCGCCGTTGTTTCACGGATCAGCGTGTTTTGGCCATGGAGCCAGATCCACAGGTTTGCCTTCTATGAGGTAGGTGTACAGGACTGACAAACAACCTTCCTAAGGCAATCCTTCCCTGGGCCCGACACCTACCTCTAGGATCCCATGATCCGGAACATGCCTGCTCTGGGCGGCCTCTTGTCCAGGTATGCCGATCCGGGTGCTGTTTGTGGCCTCGGGCAACTGGGTGTCTGCTGCTTTAAGGCTTCACTTGGGCTTCTTTTTCCCCATCAGGCAGGAGTGGTGCTTCTGTGGGCTTCCGTGGCTTCACACTCCGCTGCGCTGCTGTGCTGTGTGTGCTCATGCTGCTGTGTCGGGACAGTCACAATAATTATTCAATTCGGATCTCCTGCTAACAGAAGACCAGGAGTCCTTTCTGGGATGCCAGTTGTGATGCCTAAGTGCATGTACAGCTGCACTAACACAGACACAGACAGGCAGGACATTAATTCTAGTCCACTTAGTACACGCTTTATTTAGATTTGCACTCCACAGCACAAGGTAAAGCAGAGTCCCTTATTTCATCCAGTCCATCTGCCTATACTACTCCTTACAAGCTCTGTCCATTTCCTCCTGACTCAGTCATTGACTGGTGGTGACTGGCTCCAGGTGCCCAACAAGCTTCTTCCGGCAGCACTTCTGGGTGTGACAGAAGTGCTGCCAAATAGGGTCCTGCAAGCATGCAGTCGCCCCCTGGCGGTAGCCACATGCTCCAGTAGGGTGGAGCTTCCATGCTCATGACCCGAGTCCCTGTTTAAGGCCAATGGGGCTGCCCTCAGGTGCAGAAACAGTCTTGAAAATACTCTCTCCCTGGTCCCTCCATGGTCGGGGTGTCAATTCAGATTTCCATACTGGATCAGTTGAGACCAGGGTTAACAACGGCCTGATAGGGTAAATGTGTTGTATACTTTTTGGCAGGTGCTATATAGCATGTCTACAATCTTCTTCTCACAGACCACACCTATGCACATATATATATATATATATATATATATATATATATATATATATATATATATATATATATATATATATATATATATATATATTATATATATTGTGAAGGACAGCCGGGTCCCATGCCCGGTAGGGACGCCTCTGCTGCTTATGTTCCGGGGGAGCCGCCATGGGAAGTCCAATACCTCCCCCGGGACGCTTGGTGGCAGCCTCCCTGGCCGTTGGTGACTCCCCAACCACCCGCAGGGCTCCATGGGAGATGGAGTCCTCCACAGCTTGGTTGGGGCCCGGCGTGGCCGCTAGGGGGAGCTGCCTGCTTCCCACAGCCCGGCTGGACGAGCTTTCAGCCCCACCCGGAGGTGCAATTGGGACCAGGTGGTTAATCACCTGGAATGCTTCCGGGTGGGCTATAAAAGGGCCCAGCCACCACCACTCGGCGAGCCAGAGTTGGGAGGAAGAAGGAGACGAAGCTTGCCTGGGAGGAGTGGTGGAGAATTGTGAGTTTGTGCTTTGGGACTGTGTTTGGGACTGTGTTGGGCCTGTGGGACACGGGGAAGGCGTGTGCCCACGGCTGAAGAAAATAAAACCTGTGTGTTGTTGTACACGTTGCCTCTGCGTGGTCTGTGCCGGGTCGGGCGCTATATAGCGCCTTTCACAATATATATATATATATATATATATATTGGATACCATTGGACGCTCCAAACACCCAACACAAACATGCATGGAGTCTTTTACTGTGGGAAATTCATTGTGCCAAGTGTTTCCCACCATCATAGCCGCAAGTAAAATGCAATAAAGACAATTAAGCTTCTCTTTGTCTTCATCTCTCTCTCTTGGTCGTTCTTCCAATGCCTTCTCCTCACAAACTTCATCCACCTCCCACCCAACTCTGGTTCGTCCATCTAAGGCAGGCTCAGAAGAACATCCATTGAATTTTGTGTTCATATCTCTGACCACCAGATCACAAACCCAACATTTACACAATATTTAAGTTAAACCTGTGCAATACCCATTCATACATCCAGTTTTTTGGAGCCTCGTCACACCTGCCATAAAGTTCTCTACACTGAACGTACACCTAGGGACCCATTACTGCGAGGAAGCAGCAATACCGCGACACTACCGTGCATGTTTAATACCTGCTTTAATGCATTTCATCATGAAAATGATATCAAGTATTTATCCTAGCATTCTAAATTTTCAGAAAGCAGGAATATCATGAAGTGAATGTATTCTGTGTGGTGATCGTTGCCTGCGCCTCCTCTCAGTGCAGAGGGAGTTAGTTTAAGAAGCGTAGTGATTAAGAACTGGGTTGGGGAACACTTAACACAAAGCATTTAATGTGCTGCATTAACTTATGACAGGTTTTGAGAAAATCTAGTAAATTAAACATTGATTTTAGGATGAAGTTTAGTTTATGACATTCTACTTTAATTATAAAACTATGAGAATAAAATGGAAATGTCAACTTTAATCTCGACATAAACATCAAAATTAAAGTGGAAATATCGAGAATAAAGTCAACATGTCGACTTGTTTCTTCTCTGTGTCCATATTTTTTTTCTCTTCACCATGGCCCTAATACGATTCCATAGGGCCATACCACAAATAGCATTATAAATGCAAGTTGCAATTTTATTATTTATGTATATAGCTTAGCTTGAAGCAAGGTCCATATTAATGCAATCTGCCTAAATGATGGTTCAGTTGGTAAAGATGTCATCACAAAGTTGCACTTGTTTTATTTTATCCATCCATACATACATTATCCAACCCGCTATATCCAAACTACAGGGTCACGGGGGTCTGCTGGAGCCAATCCCAGCCAACACAGGGTGCAAGGCAGGAAACAAACCCTGGGCAGGACACCAGCCCACTGCAGTGTTTTATTTTATTTTTATTTGGTGAATACTGTGTAATGCACCTGGGCTTGAAGTCTTGAAGTAATAGTATTATTACTGGAAGTTGCACTATTATGTATTTTATTATTATTATTTATTAGTTTAAATATTATGCCGTTTAATGATGGTAAAGGTGTTTAAAAAGTCACTTTAGTGTATCAGTGGACAGAGATTGTTAACATTAACAGAAAGTGTAGTTGGTTTACTAAAAATATTTACTATTTATTCCTTTTATTTTATATATATATTTTTTATTAATTTTATTGCAATCCATACAAAGCAATCAAGTTTTTACAAAAAGAAAAATTGAGTTAAGAACAGATCGATCCCCACCCTGAGAGAGAGAGCAAGCCAAACGGCATAAAATTTAAGGTTTGTAAACATACCTAAATTAATAAATTCTCTGTGCTTTATGAACTTATTTTAAAATATTACTGATTAGATCCTGCCATGTTTTGAAAAAAGTCTGTATGGATCCTCTAACTGAGTATTTGATTTTTTCCAATTTCAAATAATATAACACATCGGTTTCCCACTGACTTAAAAGAGGAGAGTTTGGGTTCTTCCAGTTTATCAGAATAAGTCTGTGTGCCAACAGTGTAGTGAATGCAATCACAATTTGTTTGTCTTTCTCCACCTTAAACCCATCTGGAAGAACCCCAAACACAGCTGTTAATGGGTTAGGAGGGATTGTGAGTCCAAGGCTGTCTGAGAAGTAATTAAAAATTTTTGTCCAGAATAATGTTAATTTGGTGCAGGCCCAGAACATGTGACCCAGTGAGGCTGGGACTTGGTTGCAACGTTCGCAGGTTGGATCTTGCCTTGGAAACATTTTGGAGAGTTTTAGTCGAGACAGATGTGCTCGATATATAATTTTGAGTTGTATAATTGTATGCTTTGCGCATATGGAGCTCGAGTGAATTCTCTGCATTGCTACTTTCCACTCCTTTTCTGATATATTAATTGAGAGATCTTTTTCCCAGTGTCCTCTTGGATCTTTGAAAGGAAGAGATTGTAAAATGATTTTATATATTGTAGAGATGGAGTCTAACTCCTTGAGATTGAGCAATATTTTTTCCAGCATGGATGAGGGTGCAAGATGAAGAAAATCTGGAAGGTTCTGTTTAACAAAGTTCCTGATTTGAAGATAGTGAAAGAAATGTGTAGCTGGAATGTTAAATTTGGAATGTAATTGTTCATAGGATGCAAAGACGTTGTCTATATAAAGATCTCTAAGCAAGTTAATTCCAAATTTTTCCAGATATTAAAACTGCATATGTTTGTGAAGGTTGAAAGAGGTGGTTCTCTTGCAGAGGTGCCACAGATAGAAGCTTCTCCCTCTTAAAATGCTTTCTACATTGGTTCCAGATTCTAAGTGAGTGGAACACAATTGGGTTATTAGTGTATTGCCGATAACGTGTGTTTATTGGAGCGCAGAGCAAGGAATACAAAGAAGTACTGCAGGATTTTACTTCTATTGCGGTCCAAGCCTGTGTATGTTCTTCTATTTGTGTCCAGGTTCTTATCGCCTGTATATTTGCTGCCCAGTAATAAAACTGGAAGTTAGGTAGAGCCATGCCGCCTTCTGCCTTTTGTCTTTGTAGGGTCGCTCTTTTGATGCGTGGATGTTTTGAATTCCAAATAAATGAGGTTATTGTTGAATCTAATTGCCTAAAGAATGATTTAATTAATGTATATGGAATGTTTTGAAATAAAAAAGGAGCTAAGGAAGAATATTCATCTTAACAGTGTTATTTCTTCCAGCTAGTGTGAGATAAAGGGTTGACCATCTATGCAAGTCTTGTTTAATTTTTTCCATGCAGACGGCAAATTTTGTTGATAAAGAGCTTTATGTTTACTTGTGATGTTTACCCCTAGGTATTTAAACTGCAATGATAAAAGGTAGGGTATCTAATCTAATATTATATGCTTGAGAATTCACTGGAAAGAGTACACTTTTATTCAGATTAATTCTGAGACCAGAGATCTTTTGAAATTCTGTGAGTGCTGCTAAGACTGCAGGCACAGAATTTTCTGGGTCCGAAATATACAGTACCATATCATCTGCATATAATGAGATTTTCTGTTCCAGTCCTTCTCTGCTAATCCCCTTTATCTGATCAGTATTTCGACAATGTATTGCCAGTGGTTCAATGGCAATTGCAAACAGCAGCGGTGACAAGGAGCATCCTTGTCTAGTGCCACGTTCTAGTTTAAAGTAGTCTGAGCAAATGTTATTGATGCAAACTGAAGCTTCTGGGTTAGTATACAGTAATTTAATCCATGCACAAATGTTCGGGCCAAACCCAAACTTCTCCAATGTAGTAAAAAGGTATTTCCATTCAAACATGTCGAATGCTTTTTCTGCATCCAATGATAATAATATTTCTGGGGTGTTTGATTTAGTTGGTGAGTATATTACATTAAACAGGCATCGAACATTTGAAGATAATTTATATTTATTCATTTTCTAAGACATGTTCAGTGCAATACAACTTTTGACAAGCACCTCTGGATATTTTACTAAGTCTAAATGCCTCTATGAATGGTTGAAATTATGTTGTCAAAATTATAGCTTAGGTTTTTGCAAAATTTGTTCAATAAAAAGGTTCTATATTTTAACTGCATCTGTCATGCAGTGTGATTCCTTCTCTTCATTAGTGCCACCCCCTTTGAAAACTATCACTTTATGGGGCCATCCAAACCTTTATTAATACTTGTGTGCACATTAAAATATTTTTTTGTACAATGTACAATGCTCATGACGGTGGAATAGGTTATTCTTAGCCAGTCTTCTGCAGTAATTGCTGTGGAAAATGTGGTTAACATCCACTCATGCATGGGAAAAAAATACCGTGAAACCGGGATAATTTAGAAAAATACCGTGATATAGAATTTTGTTCATACCGCCCACCCCTTCTCATGAGCATCCCAGCCAGGTAAGGCTGCCAGCCATCCCTTACAATATACAGTATATATATATATTAGTAGCAAGAAATCCACAAAGGGCAAAAATAAGTCAGGTATATTAAAATAGTTTTTTATTCCAAATCTTTCGACAACCTACTATCATTAGAGGAAAATGATTAAACAGGAAACAAAGGCAATATATAGCAAATAGGTTAGCCGGGGTGGGGGTGGATTAATAAGGTGGGGTTCAGATTGTTGGTCAAAAAGACTTTTATTATTTAGATGTTCTTTTTTTTAAGACTGAATGTCTGTTATTTGCATTTTTATTTGATAGCCATGATTCAGATAGCTCTCTAGCACTCTTAGTATTAGTCCTGAATTTTACTTGCACTGTATATAAATTTAGTGAACAGTCACAATATGCTTAGTTCTCTAAGGCTAGTTGAAGCACAAAAAAGCACACTTTCAAACATCTAGCAAATACAGAAACAAGATGGCTTAGAATTAACTGTGAGGGATCAAATGCAGACAACTAAAACAGCAGTGTGTAAGTCCATATATCACACTGTGTTAGTAAGTTTTAAAGTTAGTTACATACACAGTGTTTTTCCATCTATCCTTTTCAGATGGCACACAGATCGACTCCTGTATCATTTCAACTTGATGCTTCTGAGGATGACACCTTTGAGTTCTTTTAAATTGAAGAACCCGATCATCGAGCAGAACAAATGGTTTGCTGTGAGTTTAAATAAAATGCCAGATCAGCTTTGTCTGGTATGCTAAACATGGATTGTATGCTGAATTATTATACAAGGTAAGTTTTAAATTATTGTTTGTATCATTAGTTTTTTGGTGATGTTATTTTGTACTGTATGCTGCTACCTTTCTACAGTGCATTTCCAAGTAGTGATCATATGCCATTCTTGAAGCTAATTGTTTTTTTAATGGGCACTGTAAGATAAATGATCAATTAATTTTAATGGAGGTTAATATGTAGCTTTAAGCAAAGGAATTAAAAACACTAACTACTGTATAATCCCATAATGCTTGGTGTGAAATGTGAAAGATGTAGGAATCATAGTGGATTTGCCATTGTCCACAACCAAAGGGTAAATAGAAAAGTTTCAAAAGGCAAGTACAATGTAATGTTACATTGCATAATGTGCCAAGTACATGTCATGTTATTCTTTAATTATGTCAAAAATTAGATAAATCACACAGTATAATACAATAGTGAGCTCTAATGTGGAATATTATTGATAGTTTGATCATTAACATTACAAAAAAGCCATAACAGCACTAGAGGAATAACAGAAAATAGCTACTGAACTAGACGCTGAGGGTAAAGTTTTAGGAAAGATTTAAACAGCCGAACATTTTCATTTTAAGAAAATGCAGAAGCTATTGAAGTGATCAGATTGTTGAAGATATGAAGACATACAGTAGGGTAGATGCAAGCTCAGATTTTTAAAAAATTCTTTAACAAGAATATTGGACACAGATTGAAGCTAGTTAAAACTAAGTTTTGTATACTTATTAGAAAATATTTCTTCATTCAAAAAGTAATGTAGAAGACAGAAGTTGCACTGTTTGTAGAAATTTATAAGATACTGCCACAAACTCCACAAAGAGCCATAACAGGGTTTGGGGAAGCCACTCGTATATTATTTTCCTGGCTGCAAATTGCAAATAAATGAAAGCACTGATGTGCACAAACAGGAGATCAAAACAGAACTGGGGGAATAGGGAAAAGGTGGAGGCTTGTAAAGATCAGGATAGGAAGGGGCTGGGATCGGAAAGGTCTTCATCCATAGGTGGAACTTCCTGTGAATGGTCTGCAGGAAAGCGAGAAAAAGAGTCAGTGCACTCTTCCACATCCCGGTTAGAGAATTGCCCTTACTTAAGCCCTTTAGCTGCCTCCCATGCGCACATGTGTGACAATACATTGTTTGAAATATATGTTTTTTATTGTTCTGATTTACTCCCCCTATTAGCCATTCTGTATATATGTGTGTACAACAATTTATTTTCTTTTTTCAAGCTGCCTTACAGTGAAATTTCCCCAAGAAAATTATTCTTAGGCAGCCATTTCTGTTAGAATCACAGACTTTTAGTCCATCCTTGTTATTTCAGGTCATGGTTGAGTATTTGCTGAGCTACATGCACTATGCCAAATTTACTGATATACCTTTATATATACACTATGACAAGTTTACTTTTCTGTATTGTTACTAGTAGTTCATAGATTCCATATATTTGCTTTCTGTTGGCTAATTGTTTGGAGTTTGTATTATTTGTATATGCTATTTTCCAATGTGCTGCACAGATTTTGAATATTATTTATTTATTTGCTTTGTATCATCAAATGTTTTATTCTACAGCTACAGTGGTTGCTGTTTATATTCTTTGCCTTTTTTGCTCTAGGCAGATGACTCTGAAGTAGAGATCTACATGAATTTCCACAGGACTCACAGGATTTGACTCAATTCTTTTGCAATGTGGGACTAAAATATGAGAGTAGTGAGTAGTGATGCAGGTGATTACTTTATGTGGCCAGGAGCGGCCAGTCCGAGCATAGGGCCTTTGAGAAATTTAGAATTTATCATCAATGCTATGATCAATACTCTTTCACTGTAAAAGTGTATACAAGACAACATAGCTTGAGTGCATCTGAATTGCGATTGTGTCTCTTTTTTTTCCCACAGAGATTTCCAATGCATTATTCCAAGCATTGTGGTTCATATGCCTAGCAGCTGCTAAGACAGAAGCATGATAATGATTAGGGTTGTTTTTTCTTCCTTTCCTTCACATCTGTATTAATATGGACAAAGTTAGTGATGTGTCCCACATCTTGCCTAGTGCATGGGCGAATAAATATATTTTAAATGCTTGTCTTAGTGGCACACACATCAAAGCAAGTATATTTATCTATTAGGGTGGTAAAATTTGCTTTTGAAAGAAGAGGCCCTGGGGAGGATATAATCAAAACTTGAGATGTGCCTTCATGTAAAATGAATTTTGTTTTCATTTTTCTAACCAAGCAATTCAATTCATTTAAATGTCTTAGTTTATACTTTATAGTTCCTGAGTAAACTTTTTAAGAAGTTGCAGAGTTGCAATTTCTCTTCCATAACAGAAAAAGGAAAAACATAGACCTATTTGAATATTAATATTTTTTTTTTACCACACCAGACTTCTTGACATCTGAAGGAAAAATAAAGACAGCTACATGCATCATAACTTAGGAGAAGATATTGGTTTTAAGAATGATCAGTTTTAATGGAACATTTTGAAACAAAATGAAACAAGCTTCACCAAATAGTCTGTCATTTCATTTCATTTCTTCTTTAACAGCAGCTTTGTGCTTTTTAGAGTGAACATGAGCTTTAAGTCGCACATGCCAGCCCCAAGTCAGAAACTGCTCCTAGTAGAAGTGCATTATGCAGCTGTTTTGTGAGAAACTTTGGCAGGTTACATTACTCTGAAGTAATATTTGGTGAGATGAGATTTCTCTCTATTCACTGATTATTCACTTCTATTATACATGACAATTCATTGTGATTCTAAACCACAAGTGACCAGGTTTATCCTTCCAGCTACTACTCTACTGATGTACAGTACATTGGGATTCCATACTCGTAATGTCCTGATCAAACATATGGGTGTTGATTTCCTTTACCCTTTTGTTATTTCACTTGGCATTAGATGTACTCTTTCAATTTTTGGGGCACCTTTTGTACTTATAATTTTGTGTTGAATAATAATGTGGTTCAACCCAGTCCTCCTAGCTGTCACCTGAGTCCCATTTGTGACTTTTCACATTTTTGCTTTTCTTTAAACAAACCAATCAGCGCACGTGAGTTACACTGATCACAGGTTCAAAACATATACCCATCATACATGGATTACATAAAATTTGTATTTTTGTTGCCTAACAAATCTGCTCATGCAATCCTCAGGAAGAACAAAACCATGCCACATAAAGTCTTGCTATCTAGCTACCCATTCATAAAATATCTTGCAAATGTTATTAACTGGTCTGATGTTCCTGGAGGCAAAAGGGAACACTTGCATTTGGTAGTAATTATTCTGAGTAAAAATTCAGGGTAAATAAATTGCAGACACCAGTATTGAAGTGTTTCAACTAAAGCTCACTGTATCAACAACAGAAAAAATCCACCTTAAGAAAAGGATAAGTGTCTGTGTGTCTCTATCATTCCAACAGATGGCGCATCACAAACATTAACACTCTTTTTACAGATCCCATACCAAATGACATATAACAGAGACATATGCATTGTTTGGTGCACTACAAACATTAACGCTGATGTCTGTGCTTTGATACTTAAACTTTAACCTGTCTTAGATGAGTAGCATAGCTAGTATAGACTAAATGTATAATAGAATGGAAGAAAAAGCCTCATTTCTCGTGTAAAGTTGGAAATGGGTGGACGGAATCTCCACATTGCCTTATCAAACATACAATTTAATTGCATTTCCACTTTCTCCTGTCAGTTTTGTCTTTCTTCAATATTGCTGAGAAGCTCTCTCCGTTTGATTTCAGACTTGATCCAGGTGGATCTTTATTTTTTATGTGCATTCATAAAAGCAGTGATTAGAGGAATAACTGAAGCCAGCTTATCTTGCTGAATTTCAGGCAGCTCAATCTAATCCTGATAGACATGTCATATACCAGTGGGTTTGAGCACTGCCTTGATTTCTTTTTATACTGATACAATATAATATAATTTCACATTAGGATGCAGATGAGGGACCATGCTGTTGGATCATCACTGTCTGCTCAACTCCAAGCATCTTTGGGACAGGTGACTTTCAGTCTTTTATACTCTACCTTGACATTGCAAATCTTGGCAGCTCCTAGACTCCAGGCAACAGATGAAGGAATCTAAGCATTATTGGGAATAATCTGATAGCATCTTAGACCTAATCATCGCTTGGTACTTATAGACACATGTACACATCCTGCGATGATAAATTTCTTCAGTACCCTCAGTGGAGCATAGTTAGGCTCTGCCACAGTGGAACCCTGTAATGGAATCACTCACAACAGAAAAATTCTGAGCTAATCATCTTCAAAGTGCAATGTTTGGGACTTTGGAAGAAAATTGTTATATCTAGAATACATTTGCATATGGAAGCAACATGCCAGGTACATACTGAAAACTGCTCAGCCCAGGAATTAAACTAGGCTTCCAGTATTTTGATGTAGCAACACTATCAAAAATATGTATAATGTAATTTAAAAAGTGCATAAAAATGCAATTAGAGTGGCACAGCAGTGTATATGTTTGTACATACACTATGAGTAGCTATCTTCTCTATATTGGGCGAGACCCAAGACTCAGATGTCATCCCAGTCTCGGTTTGTGTTGAGTTTGTGTTGTGTATCTGAATGGGTTTTCTTCAGGTGAATGTTAAACTGACTGGCAATTTCTAATTGGCCCAGTATGAGCAAGAGTACAGTATGTGTCCTCTAATGAACTAGCATCCCATTCTGGGTTGATTCCTCCCTTGCACCCTGTGTGTCCAGCACCTTTGAATAGAAGAAACATTCACCATTAGAGACTTATGAACTATCTGAATTTGATTGTAATTTATGTGTAACTCCATTAATAATTCTTTCGTTTCTACATTTTATTTCTTTTTTTAAATATCATTTTCTTTCTATTATTTGTAACAAATGCTGAGCTACACATTTGTATGCCGCTGTTGTTGCTACTGGGTTGAATAAAAGGATAAAATGTTACTAATCAAATCTGTGTCCTTAGGAGATAAAAAAAAACGTATTGAATAATGAATTAGCTTTTTCTTCTGAGAAGTGTGCCATATAAGAATACATTGAATGGTACTGCTTTTAAAATAGAGCCTATCTGTAATTACTGTATATGTTAATCCACATTAGTCCTTTTGACAAATATGAATTCAGTATTGATCTGGTGTGTACATTCATGTATAAATAAGCTGATACCATCAGTCACACCACGGCATCTTTAAAATGTCTCCTCAAAAAGAAAATATATTGTCAAAAATACAATAAAATAGTACATAATGTTTATTTTATTTTGTGCTTTTCAAGTGCAGTTCCTATTGCAGCAGCATGACATAGAGTCTTATCTGCAACACAAGTTATAGAAGGCTAGCACTGCAACAGAAGCTCTGGGATAATTCTTATCATTTTAGGTGAAAAGCATGGCTGTGAAGAGGATTATAAAGAAATGTAGTCAATTTATCTGAGGACCAGTGTAGTAAAGTCATTTAATATAGTACAAATCTAAAATAACATGGCTTTTTATTTGCTAAATACCACAATCCTGGGCCTCAAATCATGAGTCTATCCATCAAATTATGTAACCTGCTTATCCTAGTCTGCATCAGGGGGCAGCAGTAACAAATTTCCTCTCTGGGATTGTAATCCATTGCAGAGAACACATAAACACGGCTCCAATCACACTCTCACTTCAACTGGGCCAATTTAGAGATGTCTATCAATCTGCCAGCATGCCTTTGGAGTGTAGGAGGAAATCGAAGGTGCCAGAGAAAATCCAGAGAGACACAGGGGAACCCTAAAGTTCATTTTGATAGCAACTCAGCATTTACTTGAACAGGGATACAGATCCTCTGTTAAGCAACAAGGCAATCCTCTTTATTACTATGCAACTCTCAAAATTACAGGGTTGAATTGTTTTTTGTTCTTTTTTCTATGTCTAAACCTAAGAATTTACCCTATGAATCTATATACACAGTGTGTATAAATATATATATATATACACACCACATCCCGGTCCTTCCAGGTGTCCCAGCTGGGTCTAGCCCCCAGCTGGTTGTAACAAAAAAATATATATATATATATATATATATATATATATATATATATATATATATATATTATATATTGTGGAGCCGACCCGGACACAGACACATGTTCTTAATCACCACCACACGTTTATTTACAAACTATTTACAATAATACGGTCACTCAGACCCAGTCCATTTAGTGCACAATTACCCCAACAATCACAGTCCTGGCCACAAATGCCTTCTTCTCGGGCCGCCTCCACTCTCCTTTCTTGCCTTGTCCTTCTTCCACCCAACTCTAGCCTCGAATGAAGGGAGACGGCCCCTTTTATCCAGTTCCCGGATGAGCCCCAGGTGTTCTCGGCATTCCTTCCTTGGCCACGCCCAAGCGTGGCAAAAGTGCCAGCTGTCCTCCCTGCAGTTCTCTGGGTGCCGTCCTAAATCTTCCCCTAGCACTTCCTGGTGTGGCGGAAGTGCTGGGGTAACAGGTCCCCAAGGCATTGGGGCGCCTCCTGGCAGTGACCACGGGCCCCTACAGGGTGGAGCTTCCATGCCCAGTACCCGTGGCCCCCAGAGCAACCAGGAAGGCGGCCCCCACGTGATCCAGGGTGGGCTTTGACCCTCTTCCGGTCCCTCACAGTGTCCCGGCCGGGTCATTGCCCCTGGCATCCCTGACAATATATATACAGTATAGATAGATAGATAGATAGATAGATACTTTATTAATCCCAAGGGGAAATTCACATAATCCAGCAGCAGTATATCTATATCTATATATCTATACCTCTATCTATATATATATATATATATCTATATCTCTTATCTCTATCTATACAGAAATCCCTCGCTATATCGCACTTCGACTTTCGCGGATTCACTCTATCGCGGATTTTAAATGTAAGCATATCTAAATATATATCACAGATTTTTCACTGGTTCGCCGCTTTCTGCGGACAATGGGTCTTTTAATTTATGGTACACGCTTCCTCAGTTTGTTTGCCCAGTTGATTTCATACAAGGGACGCTATTGGCGGATGGCTTAGAAGCTACCCAATCAGAGCATGTATTACATGTTAACTAAAACTCCTCAATGATGTAAGATATGCTTCCCACGTGGTGCTTGATTGTTTTCTTTTTTTCTCTCTCTCACCCTCTCTGACATTCTCTGCGCCTGACAGAGGGGGTGTGAGCAGAGGGGCTGTTTGCACAGAGGCTGTTTGCCTAGAGGATACGGACGCTCCTCTACAAAATGCCGCTTTATCGCGGTACTTCGGAATACTTAAAAGCATGTATTGATTTTTTTATTGTTTGCTTTTATCTCGCTCTCTCTCTCTCTCTGACATTCTCTGCTCCTGACGGCGCTCTTTTGAAGAGAAGATATGTTTGCATTCTTTTAATTGTGAGAAAGAACTGTCATCTCTGTCTTGTCATGGAGCACAGTTTAAACTTTTGACTAATGTCTAGAGGGCTCTAATAATGTTAACAGCGTGGGAGAGTTTATAAAGGCTTAAAATATATAAAAATAACCATACAAACATATGGTTTCTACTTCGTGGATTTTCATCTATCGTGTGGGGTTCTGGAACGCAACCCCCACGATCGAGGAGGGATTACTGTATATCTATATCTCTATCTATATCTACTGTATATCTCTATCTATATCTCTATCTATCTATATACTGTATCTATATCTCTATCTATATATCTATATATATAGACAATATAGACAATATATATATATATATATAAATATATATATATATATAATATACAATATATATATATATTGTGATAAAGAACACTCTCCACAAAACAGAAAAAGGTTTGGGGATCATCCCCATATATTGTTGTCCAGACAATTGAAATAAAGAGATTGATTCAGAATGACTTTGCAGTACAAAATGAACAATTTACTGTAGGCAAGATGGTGTTTATATAACATAATGTATGATGGGAGAGGAAATGGTTACCTGGAAGTGACAATTGGAGGCAGGAACACAGAACCAACGTCATCAGGAGTAGACTGAAGTAATGGATCGTGGAACCGGAAGTGATGTCATTTGAGTGGACCGGAAGTGACGTCATCACGGCCATTTTGAACCCGGAAATGGAGAGGTTTATTTTTCTTCCAGTTTTCTGTAGGTAAAAAGAGATTCAGGTAAGTACCATGTGATAGTCCCTTGTCTCGCAATATTTCACTCACCTTTAGGCTCTTTGACTGCCTCTAACTCGCACATGTGTGTATATAAAAACATGTATGTATATATAAACGTCTACGCGTGGACGTACTGTATGTGTGTCTGTCCGGCCTGAAAGTGAGAGGTGGAGTTGGGGTAAGGGCTCCACCTCAGAGGAAACAGAAAACTAAACGACTATGCGTGGAAGTGTGTGTGTGTCTGTCTGTCTGGCCCGGAAGTGCGAGGCTACTACAGCAAGAAGCTCAGAGACCCGGTAAGGCAGACCCAAATTAATGAGTCGGAAGAAGAAAGTGACTCTGTTGCCAAAGTAAAACCGCTGAGAAAGGAGAAAAACTCTTATGCAAGTGAAACAAGTACATCGGCAAAACAGTATCCTTTTACTTTTCCTCCCGCTGCTAATACCCAAGCGAGGCGAGCACATCGGCAAAATGAAACCTAGAAGACAGACGCTCAGAGTAGTTCCTTTCAATTACCTTACATCTCTATATTTTGATTTTTTTTGACAATTTCAATAGTTTCTAGGACCCCAGGCTTTTTACAGCATGGGCTTACACAGCTAGTATATATATAAATACATACTGTCTACTTTCTATTTTTTTAATTTATTTAATTAGTAAATTGCAATTTAAACACTGACCAGGGCCTGTGCATTTTAAGGTCATATGAAGCATCATTGAATGTTACGGTCCTTAGTGGACACTCTAAAGCTGACACCCAAATAACACCAAAGACAAGCTAAATGAAAAGTGTTTATTACAAAAATAAAACAAAAGGGTACAGTGTAATGGGCAGAAAATCACCCACCTGCACCCACTTCTGCACTTACCCATCAAGTCATCACCTTATGTCTGCTCCTGGTTGCTGCTTCCTTTTCATTTTCACAATATCACACATTAGCAGGTTTAGTTTCTCACCAGTTTGCAGACAGCTTCCAATAAACTTGTTGGAGAGATACGCCCAACTAAGTAATCATATGAGGTACAGTTTGTAGTGCTTCTTTGTCAAACAACCATACCAAACTTTGTGAGTTATCAACAACAACATTCTGCTTAGCTATTTAAAGTGTACAGAAAAATGTTACTTTCAAAAAATATTTCTCACTACTTTGCAAAGTGATAAGTGATCAGTTGTAATCCATATAAGGCATTTCCAGTAAAGGTATGGTCAATCAGTACATTTCAGTGTTAGGCTTTAGAATTATTATATATGTTATGCAATGTATGAAAGGCAGGCTTTGTATGCCTAGGTAATATATAGAATGCCTGAAATTGGACGTGAAAGTATGAAACGATTAATTTGTCACATATTTCCTAGGCATTCTATGCAATGCCAAAAGACAAACTGGCAAAGTATAAAATACTCCTGCTAATGACACTCCTAATGTTACGTGGCAAGGCACGTGACTTTCGACGCTCGCCTCAGACAGAGAATTCCCCATTTGCATTTCAGCCTTTGTTCGGAATTAAGTGCAATTTAAAATAAAACTCTTTCCTTCCTTGTTGCAACAAGTAGGTTCATATTTTATTTTCTCTTTTTTTCCTCAAAAGAAAGTCCAGACTTTATTTTGTATTATTTTCATTTTCATATACGTCTTTTCAATAAAAGCCTTTTCATGGCTCTCTTTTAATACTTTGCCTAAATAGCATTTGTCATTCTAAACAAACCGGAAAAAGAAATAGAAGAGAGAGTAGGGGTTAGTACGGAATTTACAACCACCATGAATAGTTATTATAATGAATTGAACATACAGAGTATCAGGATTAAATTAAACTAAGGTTATGAGAAGGCCATGTTAAAGTAATGTGTTTTCAGCAGTTTTTTAAAGTGCTCCACTGTATTAGCCTGGCGAATTCCTATTGGCAGGCTATTCCAGATTTTAGGTGCATAGCAGCAGAAGGCCGCCTCACCACTTCTTTTAAGTTTTGTTCTAGGAATTCTAAGGAGACACTCATTTGAGGATCTGAGGTTACGATTTGGAATATAGGGTATCAGACATTCCGATATATAAGATGGAGCGAGATTATTTAAGGCTTTCTAAACCATAAGCAGCATTTTAAAGTCAATTTTGAATAAGCATCTTTCAATGATATAAGAGGTCTAACTTTTGCTGTGTTTCTTAAGTGAAAAAATGCTGTCCTAGTGGTCTGATGAATATGCGATTTAAAATTCAGGTTACAGTCAACAGTTACCCCTAAGTTATTTACTTCCGTCTTGACTTTTAATCCTAATGCATCAAGTTTATTTCTGATAACCTCATTGAATCCATTATTTACCAATCACTAAAATTTCAGTTTTCTCTTTATTTAGCTTGAGAAAATTACTATTCATCCATTCAGAAATACAAGTAAGACATTGTGTTAGTGAATCGAGAGAGTCAGGGTCATCAGGTGCTATTGATAAGTACAGCTGTGTGTCATCAGCATAGCAGTGGTGACTCATGTTGTGCCCTGAGATAATCTGACCTAACAGAAGCATGTAGATTGAGAAGAGCAGTGGACCCAGGATAGAGCCTTGTGGAACACCAT
Source organism: Polypterus senegalus (assembly GCF_016835505.1). Lineage (NCBI taxonomy): Eukaryota > Metazoa > Chordata > Cladistia > Polypteriformes > Polypteridae > Polypterus > Polypterus senegalus. Next base: position 63,534,882 of record NC_053155.1, read on the forward strand.
ATAGAATATCATGAATCTTTGAGTTCTAATTACCACAACAAAGAATTTTCTACCTGCCAGGTAGGATTCAAACCAATTAAGGACCCTGCCAGACAGGCCCACCCATTGACTAAGATGATTTCTAAAAATATTGTGATCAATGGTGTCAAATGCGGCACTCAGATCTAGAAGGATGGGAACAGATAAATGGCCTCTGTCTGCATTCACTCGCAAATCATTTACTACTTTAACGAGTGCAGTTTCTGTGCTGTGATTTGTTCTAAAACCGACTGAAATTTATCACAATAGCATGTTTATTGAGGTGGTCATTTAACTGCATAATGACTGCCTTCTCTAGAATTTTACTAAAGAAGGGTAGGTTAGAGATGGGTCTAAAATTTTCAAAAGCAGAGGGGTCAAGATAATTTTAGTTGAGTAGGGGTTTAACTACAGCAGTCTTAAGACAGTCTGGGAAGACCCCCGTATCTAATGACGAGTTTACAATGTCAAGAATATTATCAATTAGCACGCCTGATACTTCCTTGAAAAAACTTGTTGGTATTGGGTTGAGGACGCAGGTGGAGGGTTTCAGTGAGCATCTTGTAATTTGGTTTCAGTGTGCAGTGCATGGTGAGTTGCTGTACACGTCTATTGGGTCTTAGTCAGAAACAGAACAGAATAAATGGGTCATCTGTACCTGATAAAACTGACTTGTGCCCTGCAGATCAGTGAATGGTAGCTTGGAAAGTTGCCCAAAGCTCTTAAACTATTCGCATTCAGACATGGAGTCTAAGTTTATAGTTTATGCAAAATAACCAACTTCATATGTTTCACTAACTCTAGAGCTAGAATCAAAAATGCTGTCAGGGATAATGGTAAATGAGTAAAAATGGATGGGATAGGCCAGTCTAGTGGCAATAATATTTTTTGAAATATAAAGAACAACAATTTATTCATATATTTGGATTAATTTTGGGGTCCCTGTAACACACTGGGCTGTAGTCCAGGTTAGCCCGTGAAGATATCCGACATAGTTAGCATTCTAACTCTACTAGTAGCTGTGATGTGATGTGCTGTGCAGATAAAAATGTTAGTGACCACTAGACCTTGCATGTGTGAGGAGTGTATCCCGTCTCTATCGATGCATGATGCAGACACTGGAGACACATATTAATTCTGGGTAGAAGAGTAATCCTATTACTCTGTCATACAGATACAATCCATAAATGAAATTAACTTTAAAGGGGATCATTGAAGGTCATCTTCTTTTGGATATTGATAAAGTGGTCCTCATAAGTTTTGTACTAATGGTTAACTTGATTTTTATTGATTTAAATATTTTGCTGCCATTTTATAATTTCCTCATTTACAGCCATCTTGCTACACCTCTGGAACCTTACTAGGGCCCCCTAGTGAGCTTTAGTCACCCATGGAGAACCACTGTTCTAGATGATTCCTGGGCCAACCTAGTAGAATTCTCTCTAGCAGTCCCAGGTATCTCTTTACTCCTTTCTATTATAAAGGGAAGCATGGATTCTTGTGTCGTTTGAACATTAGAAACATTTAGGGGAGAATAGGCCTTTCGGCCAAACAAACTTGCCATTCCTATAGGCCTACACTTAGCTCCTCCAAAATAACATCAAGTCTTGTTTTGAAGGTCCCTAAAGTCCAACTGTCTATCACATGACTTAGTAACTTATTCCATGTGTCTGTGGTTCTCTGTATGAAGAAAAATGTCCTTATGTTTGTGCAAAATTTACCATTTCTTGTTGAACTCATTTTAAAGTAACAGTCTCGATCCACTGTATTAGATCCCTTTATATCTTTAAACACTTCAATCATGTCACCTCTTAATCTCTGTTTTCCTTAAACTCATTACCTACAGTCCTGTAATCAGCCTAGCCACTCTTCATTGGACTTATTCTAGTGCTTCTTTGTTTTCGTGTAGCCTAGAGAACAAAGCTGCAAACAGTATTCCAAATGAGGCCTTGCCAGTGTGTTATAAAGCCTGAGCATAACCTCCTTGGATTTGTACTCTACGCATTGTGCTATATAATCAAACATTCTGTTGGCATGCTTAATGGCTTCTGAACAATGTCTGGAAGCTGATAATGATGAGTCAACTATAACGCCTAAATCCTTCTCAGATGGTGTACTTTCAAATTTCAAACCTCCCACTATGTTTTCAAATGTAACATTTTTTACTTCGGTGTAATACTTCATATTTACTTACATTAAATTTCATCTGCCACAAATCTGCCCAAGCCTGTATGCTGTCCAAGTCCCTCTGTAATGATTGGCTGATTGTAAATTATCTGCCAATCCATCTAGATTGATATCATCTGCAAACTTAACCAGCTTGCTATTTACTATTTAAGGAGCTTTCACTACTCTCCCTTAAGCACCCAAGAATATATATTGTCTGGTCCTGGTGATTTGCCTATTTAATCTAAGCAGTACTTACCCTTGTACAATTTCCAATCAGTTCATCCTTTTTAGCCCCTGTTACTGCTAAGAGGTTATTTTGTTCCTCAAACGTGAAAACTTCACAAAATACTAGTTTAGAACATCTGCTATTTCATTGTCGGTATTTTTTAATTCCCCTTTACTATTCCTACCTGATCGTTCTTTTACTACTAAAATCCATCCATCCATCCATTTTCTAACCCGCTGAATCCGAATACAGGGTCACGGGGGTCTGCTGGAGCCAATCCCAGCCAACACAGGGCACAAGGCAGGAACCAATCCTAGGCAGGGTGCCAACCCACCGCAGGACACACACAAACACACCCACACACCAAGCACACACTAGGGCCAATTTAGAATCGCCAATCCACCTAACCGGCATGTCTTTGGATTGTGGGAGGAAACCGGAGCGCCCGGTAGAAACCCACGCAGACACGGGGAGAACATGCAAACTCCACGCAGGGAGGACCCGGGAAGCGAACCCGGGCCTCCTAACTGCGAGGCATACTACTAAAATACTGAAAGAATTTCTTTGGGTGATTTTTCGCCATATCTGCCATATTCCTTTCTAACTGCCATTTAGCTTCCCTAATATGCTTAATGCTCTCACACACCCTATGATTCACTTAGGAGTTATTAGTCTTATATGCCTTATACAGCTGTCTTTTCTTTTGCAGTTTCTTTTATTATTAACTTATTGTGGATTTTTCTTTCTTACTAATTCCTAGTTTTGAGACATACCTGTCCTGAATTATATGTAAAACATTTTTAAACCTGGTCCACTGCTCCTCGACTGTTTCCACATTTAAAAGCTTATCTCAGTCTGTTCTCCTTAGACTTTGCCACATCTGTTCAAAATTTGCCCTACCAATGTTAAACTTAACAGTTTTGGTCTTTGCATTTGTTCTAAAACACTGTCACTTGACCCTAGTGCAGTGGTTCTCAACCTGTGGGGCGGGCCCCCCTAGGAGGGCGTGAAGATGTGAAAAAAGAAAACAAGAATCAGAAATATGAAAACAAAACATCTGTTGAAACCAAAACAAATTAACTTAAACTACATTCTGATGCTAGAACAATAAATATAGAGTTAGATAAATGTCAATAAAAGTTAAGTAGGTATAATAAAATATGTATATACATTTTAAAAAAATGTTAGGGGGGGCGTGATTAAAACTGTTAATAAAACTCGGGTCGCAAATACTTAAAAGTTGAGAAACGCTGCCCTAGTGGTATAATCACCTCTAAACCCTCAATGCTATCCTGATTATTACAAAATACTAAATCTATACAGACTTCTTCCCACCTTGGTTTTAAAAAAACAGTAACCGATTAAGTCAAAAACTCCTACTCTTACACTCGGCTACTTGCAAGGTTATGCTAGCTAATATTTGGGACATTAAAAAAGTCCCCCATGACTATAATATCCCCCTGTAAACTTTTTAATATTACTAAAAAGATATGCATTGAAATTACTATCTGCAATGGGTGTTCTATAATATATTCATAAGAAAAGACCTGTATCTCTAATGCTTTTTAGCTGAATCCAGATGTCCTCACTAAGATGCAATAAGGAGATTGTGGGTTTGCTTCCTGAGTCCTCCCAGTGTGAAGAGTGCTTTGAGTAGTGAGAAAAGCGCTTGTAAGAGCCAATCTTAGAAAGTTAATGTTTGATGTTAAATTCATATGTCTGTAGAATATCAGCTCCTTATAGCTACCTAGAATATGGTATAGCCTTTACCCCCTGTAAATTAACATAAGATAGAACTTCTTTAGCTATATCTGTAGAACAGAGTGTTAATTAAGCCAATGTCCTACTGCTGGCATGGACTGTTAGATATGATTGCAAATAGAATAGGAGATGGCATACAGTTTTTTGACTGTGCTTACGTGTTTAATACGACTGTATGCCCAAACTTAGAGAAATGAAACAAGATATATAAGCCTTAAACAGAACTTTTCTTAAAGAATAACTTTTCGAGCATCTTTAATACCAGTATTTTCTCCGTTTTTGTGCGAACTGTTTTGCCTTGAAATTTTACTAAAACTTTTAAAATGAAAATATTTTGTCTGTGAAATAATTTGTATATGTGTCACACTGGTGCTTGAAGCAAACTAAACACTGCAGAACTTTGGTAATTTTGGATAAACACAGCTACAGTGCTATATAAATGTAAAGAAAGTAACATAAGAAATGGCTCAGGTTAATTGTTTTACATAAACATCAACCCCTCTCTTCTTTTCTGTTTTGTCTGTTCTTCCTAAAAATGTCTAACCATTTATGTTATACTCATCCCCATATTTGTTATTTAGCCAGGTTTCTGTGATTGCTATAATATCACAAATATGCTCAACTACATGCAACTCCAACTGACTTTTTTTCTTTTTGATACTTTTAGCGTTAAGGCAAGCTATTTTAGTGTGGTACCTTATAAATTTTGCATTTAAAAGTTGGTTTTGAATTTACACTACTATGCATTTTTGTTTTTGCACTAGTTTTGCCCCTTTATGTACTACTAGGCTGACCCGCCTTTTAAGGCGACCGACTTTTAAGTTGACCATTTCTTAAGGCAATTCAATATGTAGATCAATTTGATATTTTATACAAACTCATTAATTTGGTTATATTGCATTTGAGCGGTATTACTTTAATATACGTAGTTTCTGTTATTTTTGTGATGAAATTTAAACTTTTTTTCTATATTGAGGTCGCCCTTTTGAACCCCCCTGATATTTACTACGTGGTGAGGCATTTGTACTCCATCAACATTAATTATTTCCAGAGACATAATTTTGTCTATTTTTCCAGCGCATCGCGCACAAAAGCAAGGGAACGATGGGAGCACCAGAACTCTGCTCACATCATGTCGCTTCGTACCGGAAGCTGCAAGTAGTACGTCTGTGATAAGCGGAATACCGTTACGCTTTCCACTCACGGGACGGAAGGACAATCCCGACCGCTTTTATATAGTAAGAAAGAAGAAGATGTTGCACAGTCTGGAGTAGAAAATCATCTTTTACCTGGAAAAATGAAACTACAAATCCCATTGTGTATTGTAAAATGGACGGGGCGTGTGTGAAACTCCGTGTCTGCGTAGCACTCACGGGACGGAAGGACAATCCCGACCGCTTTTATATAGAAGGATTGTACAGTATATCTGGCTTGTCCTTAACTCTCTGCCCCATTTGCCTAGTGTAAACAAACCTCATCTATACAACTCACTTGAGGGACAACATGTTCTACCTGTAGTTGGTGTCACCTCTCACTGCCCATCATTCACATTTATATCCCATTACTAGTTAACTCCCGGACATATATATTATGGGATAGCGCCTAACGACAACCTTTTGTTGCTGGTAATGTTACCACTGCCATTTTGATTATCACAAAGACATCAAACACCTAAACTCCTATACTGCACAACAGGAAATTTCTTAGAGGTCCCCAATCATAATACTAATATAGTTTACAGTATATACATGAAGAATAAATGTATTACAATAAAATTCCTTTCACTATTGAACTTAGTCCAGTTATGATTTGTGGGGCCTTAGGATGAAATAAACCCTGAATGGGACACCAGTCTATTTCAAAGCACATGCACACATCCACACCAACTTACAGTATATAGGGACAATTTAGAGTTGCCTATAAGCCTACAATCTCGATGTTCATATATTCACACAGAAATAAATAACTTGTACCGTGCATCATCTCTTTATTAAACATGTTTGATAATGGGTGGATATACCTAATTCATCTGTTTAGTGACAAATGGTATTAATAGTTGACAAGTAAATTGAAAACAGTAACCTTACTTTTACTCACATACACATAGTACTAGGGTTTTGTACCATGTTAGTCAATCTTGCCTGAAGAAGGGGCCTCAGTTGCCTAGAAAGCTTGCATACTTTAATCTTTCTAGTTAGCCAATAAAAGGTGCCATTTTGCTTAACTTCTCACTACTGACATACACACAATGAATGCCCAAGGTAGAATTCAAATTTCCAGAACACAATCAGTGTCAAGAAGCTATTTAACAGCCCCTGCCCATAGAACTTGCCATTCTGCAAATCAGGCAACATGAAAATGTTTATACTGAAGAAACCATATAAGATAACAACAACAACAACATTTATTTATATAGCACATTTTCATACAAACAGTAGCTCAAAGTGCTTTACATAATAAAGAATAGAAAAATAAAAGACAATAAGAAAACAAAATAAGTCAAGAGTAAGGTCCAATGGCCAGGGGGGACAGAAAAAACAAAAAAAAACTCCAGACGGCTGGAGAAAAAAATAAAATCTGTAGGGATTCCAGACCATGAGACCACCCAGTCCCCTCTGGGCATTCTACCTAACATAAATGAAACAGTCCTCTTTGGATTTAGGGTTCTCACGGAAGGACTTGATGATGATGGTCACGTAGACTTCTGCCTTTTAATCCATCCATCATTGTTGGAGCATCATGAAGCTTTGAGTAGGTGGAGGTGGCGCAGGCCACCACCACAAAGAAACCTGAAAAAGAAACAGAATAGAGAGTAGGGGTCAGTACAGATTTTAGAGCCAACATGAATAGTTATTATGATGAATTGAACATACAGAGTATCAGGATTAAAGTGAAGTTATGTGAAGGCCATGTTAAGGTAATGTGTTTTCAGCAATGTTTAAAGTGCTCTACTGTATTAGCCTGGCGAATTCCTATTGGCAGGCTATTCCAGATTTTAGGTGCATAGCAGCAGAAGGCTGCCTCACCACTTCTTTTAAGCTTTGTTCTTGGAATTCTAAGGAGACACTCATTTGAGGATCTAAGGTTACAATTTGGAATATAAGGTGTCAGACATTCCGATATATAAGATGGGGTGAGATTATTTAAGGCTTTATAAACCATAAGCAGAATTTTAAAGTCAATCCTGAATGACACAGGTAACCAGTGTAGTGACATTAAAACTGGAGAAATGTGTTCGGATTTTCTTTTCCTAGTTAGGATTCTAGCAGCTGCATTCTGCTCTAGTTGCAAACTATTTATGTCTTTTTTGGGTAGTCCTGAGGGGAGTGCATTACAGCAATCTAGTTGACTGAAAACAAACGTGTGAACTAATTTCTGAGCATCTTTCAAAGATATAAGAGGTCTAACTTTTGCTATGTTTCTTACTGTAAGTGAAAAAATGCTGTCCTAGTGATCTGATTAATATGCGATTTAAAATTCAGATTACAGTCAACAATTACCCCTAAGCTTTTTACCTCCGTCTTGACTTTTAATCCTAATGTATCCAGTTTATTTCTAATAGCCTCATTGTATCCATTATTGCCAATCACTAAGATTTCATTTTCTCTTTATTTAACTTCAGAAAGTTACTATTCATCCATTCTGAGATACAAGTCAGACATTGTGTTAGTGAATCAAGAGAATCGGGGTCATCAGGTGCTATTGATAAGTACAGCTGTGTGTCATCAGCATAGCTGTGGTAGCTCACGTTGTGCCCTGAGATAATCTGACCTAACGGAAGCATGTAGATTGAGAATAACAGCGGACCCAGGATAGAGCCTTGTGGAACACCATATTGGATATCATGTGTCTTTAAGTTGTGATTCCCACAACTAACAAAGAATTTTCTCCCTGTCAGGTAGGATTCAAACCAATTTAAGACACTGCCAGAGAGGCCCACCCATTGACTAAGGCGATTTCTAAGAATATTATGATCAATGGTGTCAAATGCAGCACTCAGATCTAAGAGGATGAGAACAGATAAATGGCCTCTGTCTGCATTCACTCGCAAATCATTTACTACTTTAATGAGTGCAGTTTCTGTGCTGTGATTTGTTCTAAAACCCGACTGAAATTTATCAAGAATAGCATGTTTATTTAGGTGGTCATTTAACTGCATAATGGCTGCCTTCTCCAGAACTTTACTTAAGAAAGGCAGGTTAGAGATGGGTCTAAAATTTTTCAAGAGCCGAGGGGTCAAGATTATGTTTCTTAAGTAGAAGTTTAACTACAGCAGTCTTAAGACAGTCTGGAAAGACCCCCGTATCTAATGATGAATTTACTATGTCAAGAACATTATCAATTAGCACGCCCGATACTTCTTTGAAATAATTTGTTGGTATTGGATCAAGGACGCAGGTGGAGGGTTTTAATTGAGATATTGTTTTTTGTAAATCGGGTAAATCTATCCTAGTGAAAGAGTTGAATTTGTTTATAACAGAATGCTGGGGTTTAGGAGGATCCTTAGTGTTGGAGGGATATATTATGTTATTTCTAATATCATAAATTTTTTGATTGAAGATAAAGATAAGATAAAGACAAATATGTAATATCCGATCATTTTCCTTAGTAAATAAATGACCAAGTATAATATTTTTGTCTTATTTGTTTAACCGGTTTCTCTTGATCTATTTTTAGCAGAAATATAGAAAAATCTAAAGGGTTCACAAACTTTCAAGCACAACTGTATATAGAGTCCAGCAGTAAATTTTATTAATTGTAGAGAGTATTCTAGCATGTAACTACAGATTATGCACAAAAAAAATAAATCAACCAGATATAAATATTTTTTATCATAAAACATAAAACTAAATGTTTAATTTAAAACTGGTAATTATGACTGTTGGCCTCTTTGAAGCCTCCTCCCTCAACAAACTGAAGTGACAGCCTTAAGCCTGGGCTCTACAACACTTTGTTATTCTTTTACACTTGTTTGCATTCTTGTTTGATTTGTAAAGTACCTTATGAAGGTGGATTCTGTACAAAAGATTGATGGGTAAACAAAATGGGTGTTTAATGTAATGTTGAGTCTATACTTTTAAACCCATCCCTTCATTTTTGCATTTCAAATTATGCTTACTCTCCTTTTTCTGTATGTAATTACTTTGCTGTCATGTTCTATTCTGACTTCTTTTCTCTCAATGAAATGTCCTGGAGCACCTATAGCCATCAGTTCAGTCCACCACTTTCTGTTAAGAGTTGCTGTTGTGGTGTTGTTTTCAAAAATACCGTATGGTAATGATCATCCACCAGTTGTAATAACAATGATGTCTTTGGGTCAATATTTCTTTGAGGACATTATACAGAAAATATTCTCTGTGTTTAATTCACGGTCTAAAACATACATTCGTTTGAGGATTGTTTTTAACTGTAACTGTAACTTTGCACTTTATTGCCAGGCAATATAGTCGCTTTGGAATTTCTCTTGGTGTTACATCCATACACATAACAAGGTAAATACAATTCAGAAATACAATAAACAATTCATGGCACCATCACAACATAATATACAGTGTTAATGGAATATATACACAATAACACAAATATTTAAAACAATATAGTGAAGTAGAATTGCAGTGCTGCCCAATAATATATAAAGTAAGGCTTCAACGACAAAAGCACGATAGACATATGAGGCCTGACAAAACCGCGACAGACAAATGAGCGCCGACAAACCCTCTAACTGGTTTTCGACAAATGCGCGCTGACAAAATCGCCACAACAAAATCGCAAGAGAGGCCAAGAGAGTGGGACGCGTACATGCGCATTATGTACACATTATGTGCTAGGTTATAACTGCTGATGGCATGCCACGAACAAATAACTCAGCCGAGGGTTGGCATAACGCGTCGTATACAAAGCAGAATTGCAAGCAGTCAGGCAGCCACCAAGTCTAAATACGCTCAACTATCAAGACTTCTTGCTGCAATTCTTCCTACATATGCAGGGCGTGATCTTAAGGACTATCTGCGTGCCGTGCTGATGGCATGCCGCGTCTCCTAACATTGACTTCTAAAATAAACATTATTATATATTCTTTAAACTAGTAATTCATATTTAATTAAACTTTCGCGATTTTGTCGGTGCAATTTTGTCTGCACGATTTTGTCAGCGCTATTTTTCCGCCGCTCATATGTCTATCGCGCAAATGTCGGGTCACAAAAGTAAGTGCAGTGAGTTTAGAAATCACAAAAAGACGGCAACTGTGTTTACCCATAGCAACTGCAATAGGGAAGAAGCTGTTTACATGTTGGGGCGGATGGCTGGGGATCCTACCCAGCCAGGACACCTGGAAGAACCGGGAGAGGGCCAATACCTCCCCTGGGCTCCAAGAGGGCAGCCGCACTGGTCTGCATGGGGGCCATGGGATCAGAGCTTGGAAGTTCATCCCTGTTAAGGTCCATGGCCACCGCCAGGGGGCGCCTGGACGTTTATGGAACCCTGGATGGCAGCACTTCCGCCACACTTGGAAGTGCTGCCGGGAGGAATTCCAGGGACACCCAGAGTGCTTCTAGATGCTCATGTGGCACTTCCGCCACACCAGAAAGTGCTGCTGGAAGATCATCACAGAGCAGATGGAGCACATCCGGGTTGTTATAAAAGAGGCTGCCTCCCTCCAGTAGATGAGCCAGATTTGGGAGGAAGAAGACAGAGTTTTGGAGGAGAGGAGTAAAGGTGGCTGAAGTATTGAGAGATTGAAGGGACTGGTTGATTTAGTTATTGTGGTGCTGTTTATTATATAAAACCAGTAACAGCGTACTGCACGATAACGTGCAGTAAATACACTTGACTTGAGCATTCCTAGTTTTCATACTCTTTCCCTGTCTATGTCTCTCTTTAGCATTCGTTTGCTCAGCGGTTGATGTGCTTGCTGCTTCCTGAGCAGCTCTTCTTTTCTCCACTGTAGCGGGCCGCTGCTTCTTTTCCTTCATCGGCAACTTTTCGTGTTAAAACTGATTAAGTTAGTTTTTGTGTTACAATTACTTAGTACGTTTTCTTTAATTTTTCACTTAAGCTGGCACTTAAGTCTTCAATCTGCCTCAAGCATGATTAGCGAAGGTGGTAGGGAATGAGAACGGTGCCCTTATGCATGCGCTGCACGGCCGCCCTGCTGCGCGCTGCCGAGAGTTGATTCTACAATAAAATAAAATAAAAATAAAAAGAGTAATAAAAATAATCCCCCCGAAAGCGGATAGTAGACATCATGTAATATATGTGTACCAAATTTCAAGTTAATAGGTAAAACAGTTTGTGAGCAACAGGTGATTTAAAATCCTGGACAGACAAACGAACAGCCACGGTAGTGTATTATATAGGAAGGGAATAAACCTGTGTGCTTTGGGACATTTTGTGTCTGTCTGTCTGTGCCCAGGGGCTGTCTTTCCTAATGTCTACTAGTTTGTTGTTGCCTTTAGTGACCAGTAATTCTTCCTCAATGGTAATACCTGAAAGAGATGGCCGCCCAGGTGAGTGTATTCTTTAATTGTATTTCTGACACGTTTATTGATTAGTGATGAAAAATTGGTAAACTATTCATTCTTTTTCAATGACTCTTTTCAGTGAATCATATGAACCGATTTGTGACCAAATCAGTGGTTCAGTGGAGCTCAACAGGACTGGTGCTAAAGTGCATGTGTGTTCTGTGTGACATTGTCATCGTCTTCTGTTTTGTTACCAATGCCCGCTGGAGGATGAGAGCAAATGTGCAAGAACCACCTGACTCATTTGATTCATAAACTCTCACTACCAGAGAATCAGTGTAACGATTCTCATTCATCTGATTCATGAACGAATCACTGCCCAAGAATCTGTCTAATGATTCTTGCTCATTTGAATTGTAACTTTTACTTGTGAATCTGTAATGTAACATCTTATTCTAATTATATATCTTAAATGTGTTATCATGCTTTATGTGTGGAAACAGGGCAGTGGCATATGAATTAATTAGTCATATATTTATAGATAAATATAAATTATCAATCAGTAGTATTAATTATATATTTATATACACGCATACATTCATATAAGAAACTAATATACGAATTACGTCCCCCACCTTGGAACAACAGTATAAGCTATCCCTAGAAATGAATCAAATGGATGAAAAGAATGGATTCACTTAAACGGGTTATTTGAAAGACTTGTTTCAGTAATTTGAATCAAAATGCCCATCACAGTTTCTGGCCCTTGATGTACACAGGACCTCAGTGGAGTCCAGTTTTAGGCCTACAGTCTTTTCTGCTGTCTGAAAAACATATTGCGGTTTATGTTTCGAGTGAGTAAATTATCATACAGAGAAATGTAAGGACACTTTTTAAAGATGGCTCAATAAAATTGTACCAGCACTGATTGGGACAGGTTCAACTTTTTAAGCTGATGGGGAAAAACATAAGTTTGTGAGCTTTTTTTGATATGAGCAGTTGTGTTTTTTCCTACTGTTTTGCGCTAGATCTTTAAGATCTACAGTATGCTTTTGCTTGGGCAAATAAATTTTATTCCTTATTCTTTTACTTTGTATCTACCTATCAAAACAATGCAAAGTTTGTGTATCTCTTACAATGCCCAGTATGAACAGTAGTACACTGTAGTAGGATTGGCGGGTTTCACAGCCACAAATCCACTGTACCACTGAAAGACTTGTGATGTCACCTCAAGCCCTGCCTTTAAAGGTCTCTTACCTTTAAACCTACCTGAAGAACAATACGTGGCCGTCTTTTGTGGACCACCACAAACAAGTGTTGTCCCAGCCTGTGTTTTAATTTCTTCTATACAACATCATTATTGAATGATGTAGACTGTGGCACCTTAAGCCTTTTCACGTCATCCTTAATATTTTATTACTGTATCTATCACTTTGGTACTTACTGAACAGAATTTTTTTCTGCTATTCTGTTTCTCAGTTTTATTCTCCATGTACTCCTATGTACAATTAACTAATATTTTTGAATTTGAATTTGGTAGAATTGAGCTATTGCCAGGTATTTATCACATATTTGAATTTTTCTGTTTTTTTTACATAACTAGAGGGAACAAAGGGACTACTGTGTTTTGGATCGTCAGGAAGTCATGAGCCTGTGTGTTCTCTGAACAGTTCAGATTCAGACTCCATTATTTTTAGAAACATTACTATCTCTGCTGGAATCCTGAATCTCCAAAATATTAAATTCAGCTTTGCACATAGATAATATTTTTCTCCACGTAGATGAATTAGTATGTTCTTTGCTGCATACCCTTTATGCCACTTGTGTCAGACTGGGGAAGCAGACATTTTTCTTCAAATGTTTTGGGAATTCCTGATCATAGCTACTTTTTGGTTCAAGGTCACTTCTTTTCTGTCTCTCATTCTTGTTATTAATATTCCTCTCTTGCCTTATTTTCTTCACTTGATCTTTCTTCTCTCTTGCTGAATCTTTTTCAACAGAGGTTATTCTCCCTTGGCTCTTTTGCTGCTAAATCTATTTTAATAACCTGTTGGAAATCCACAGAGTCTCTATCAGTTTCAGCCGGGAGCACCTCTTTTCTTATTTCAACTCCAATGTAACTATCAGCAGCAAGGACTAATGGGTCATCTGGGGTTATTATTAGCAGGTGGCAACACTGGGTCAAAATCATTCAGAACTGGGCTTCTTGTGGCAGATCAAGAGACTACATCTAGAGTGCTGGGACCATTTAGCTTGGCTGCCTTTCTAGCTTGTCAGCACAGGCTTCTGTAGTCATATACAAGAGATGTGTTAGATTGAAGAGTTAGAGAATGGGAAGTGGGGTTAGTGCTGAGGGAGTGTAGCCATTTCATTATAGAATTTATTTGCATTTGGTTGTTTAATTTTTTTGGTAAATAATTGATCTAAAAAGAAAAAAAAAGTTCAGGATCAGCTACCCTGGAAGAAGAACCTTAGCCCTGACATAGACCTGTCTATCACCCTCTAGTTATACCCAAAAGGGGACAGAACTTGCCAGAAAACTCATCTGGATTGTCTCCACTCAGATGACTCATTTATCTATAGAGACCTTAGTCATCAAAGACTGCACTGGTGTTTTTCTGAGGCACTTGTGCCATTTTCATGACATGAAATAGGGCTTCAAAAATGGGACCCCAGATCGTCTTTGATTTCTCTTTGGTTTTCTGGCACCTTCATTTTTTCATTCTTATGATAGTTCATTCCTCAAAATTCAGATTAATTTCCTCAAAATAAGAATAAAGATCCAATAGGCATGTAATCACAGCCCTTCAAGTTTTCCTTTGGGCTTTTTTTAATTTATTTTTTAATCAGTCCTTCAGCCATTTCAGTGAATTCCCTGCAGTTATTAATTTTATACTATTTTTACTAGCCGGTTTGTACTTAAAATCATCAAAATATAATATCCTTTTTAATTCAACGAATGTTTTTAAAATGCACACACATTTTATAATCAAATGCTAACAAAAATAGACTTTTGATGATAATTTAATTACTGCAACACCTTTAGTTTAAAATGTAAAACACAACCTGCCTACACAACTGTCTAATGTATACAAGCAGCCTACTGCCCCTTCCTATTTCCAGTTCTTTCATAAAAGCATCGCACTTCATGTTTTCAAAAGTAGCAGCTGGTGTGGTGAATCAGAAAAGCAAAATTCATTGAAATCAGGAAAGTCCTAATGGAAGTTTGCAAGTGAATTTCTTCATGTAAGCCATTATTTTTTTTTACATGATGATATAACAGAGCTGAAGCTTTACTAATGGTCTCACAGAAATTAAGTCTGCATTTTTAATCAGTGGCAGTATTTTTTCAAGGCAGATCTGTTTTTTGGGCCAACATATAATGAGTTCAAAAATAAGAATTACAAAAGAGAGAAAATTACAAAAATCAGTGTAGCTGTGCTTTATGTCCTCCTAAAAAAACTTTGTTTCCCTCCAGGTACAAGATATCGTAATCTGAGACACCATTTACCTGGGTGTACACATGACCTATTGACATTGTGTTTAAACAGCCATAAAGGATATAACAATTGCTAGAAAATAGGGATTTTATGAAAAATAATTCAATAATTTAACAGTAATAAAAGATGTACAAAATAGCTGCTTTGTAAATATTACAAACCAGCAAGGCTATGAATGTCTTCTGACTCTCTTAAGAACTACAAAGCCATGCTTGGCTACATTATAAGTGAAAATGTGTAGTAACTTTCTTTATGCAGTTATAGGACAATATATCTTTAAAGAGGTGCTGTGAAACTCAAAGACAATAAGGATACAAAGAAGCAACATACAATGCTCACCTCACACAAAATAACTATGGGAAACATTTCCAATATGTTCTAGAATTTCAGGTAACACTTCAGCATCTAAGCCTGTGATGATGCTGTATATTGAAAGCAAAACAAATTGACACATATTTAAAATAAACTATTATAAGCATGTAATATAAGCTAAACAGATTAGTAAATGTGATATTTAGTCCTGAGGTGGATTAGTGGTGCAGCTGCTACTTTATTGCACCCTGTAAATGTGTGGAGTGTGTGTTGTTTCTGTGTTCATGTGGGTTTCTCTATGGGCCTTCAGTTTACGCCCAAAGTCTAAGGACATGCTATTAGGTTAACTGACCATGGTGAACTGCCCAAGGTAAGTATATACTGTATGTGGTACTCCTTGTAATGGACTAGCATTGTGTTACTGTAGGAAAAGATTCCAGAACTGTAACCCTACATCAAGGAAAGTTGTTGAATAAAATGAATGGATGAGAAGATAAAGATATAATTTTATGGGTTTTTTTGTTTTTTTAATTTGCCCTCCCTGTACAAGATTAAAGAAGAAACCATCTTCATTGGTGCTACTGAAGTCATTCATGTTTATTCCATTTCTGCATGTCTAGATGTTTTCACTTGATACCAACATTCCAAGATTTGCCAGACCATGTATTGTTTTAAAAAAAAGAGCACAGAAAAGTATATAAATTAATGTTTCTGCTTTTAAACATTTTAACATCTATTTATATGACTGTGTCTCTTTCTGTTGTAAACAGCTTCCCAAACTGTCAATGGTTACCATGGTCATGGGCGTCATCTTCTTGGCATAGGGTACCATACTAAATGTAAAAGAGCATCGCTTAAAAAAATTCTGCTCATTCATCTGTGAAAGCAGTTGCCACCAGGGAATGATAGACATTGTCAGAGTAAATAGTGCTTAAGAAGCAAAACCTCTAAAAGCACCAAAGTGAGAAAGAGGACTTGGAACTGAGGAGAAGATAGCAAAAGTCCAATAGGTTGCTAATCCTCCAAGAACTGGGCAAAGGGCTGGTAAACTTTCAGGAGATTTTAGTGTAATAGGTGGAAGAAAAGGGTCCTACCGGGGAAACATGAACAAGAGACATGTTTAAGCAAAACATAGTTAAATCAGAAAATTAGACACCAAAACCAAAACACAGAGCAAACATTTAGTCAAATAATGCTTTTTATCCATCCATCCATTATCCAACCCATTCATCCATCCATTATCCAACCCGCTATATCCTAACTACAGAGTCACAGAGGTCTGCTGAAGCCAATCCCAGCCAACACAGGATGCAAGGCAGGAAACAAACCTACCACAGGGCACACACATTCACACACCAAGCACACACTAGGGACAATTTGGGATCACCAATGCACCTAACCTGTATGTCTTTAGACTGTGGGAGGAAATCGGAGTACCTGGGGGAAACCCACACAGACATGGGGAGATCAAGCAAACACCAGGCAGGGAAGACCCGGGAACTGAACCCAGGTCTCCTAACTGCGAGGCAGCAGCGCTACCACTGCACCTCCGTGTTGCCAATAATGCTTTTTATATTTCTGAAAATGTAAATCACTCAGAAAACTCAAACATAAAACTGTTATTTATCAATCTACAATGTCAGAGGCTGACAAGCATTGGTGTAAGATTTTAAGCAACCATGCTCCCAACAACTTAGCATCATATCATGGCAACGGGACCCCAAAATGGTGGTACAGTAGAGTCTTGCTTATCCAACCTTCGCTTATCCAACCTTTGCTTATCCAACATTCTGTATTATCTGACGTCCCACCACAAAAAAAAAAATGCATCAATCGGCAACAAGAACTGCAAGTTGCGAGCGTGAGCGTACTCTATTTTTTGTTGCTAAGTTCATTTTTTCAGTTAAATTTTTATGTTTTCTTGTAAAACAAGATTACAGTGAATTATGTGGCCAGCCCACTCTGGAGTGTGTGTGTGCGCGCCTGTGTCTCTCTCGCTTGCGTATGTATGCGTGTGTGTGTGCGGCTCTCTCTCTCTCTCGTGTGCATGCGTGCACCTGCCTGTGACTCTCTCGCACGTGTGTGTGCTTGCGCCTGCCTGTGTCTCTCTCACGCGTGTGTGTGTGCGTGTGCCTGCCTGTGTCTCTTGCGCACGCATGTGCGTGCGCCTGCCTCTGTCTCTCTCGCTCGTGTGCGTGCGTGCATGCGTGCGTGCGTGCGTGTGTGCGTGCATGCGCTTGCCTGTGTCTCTCTCGCGCGCGTATGTGCGTGCGTGCGTCTTTGTCTTTCTCGCGCCTCTGTGTGTGCATGCGCCTGTGTCTCTCTCACACGCATGCGTCTCTTTCTCTTGCACGTGTGTGTGTGTGTGTCTGTCTCTTGCGCTCTTCCTCTCTTGCTGCACAGGGAATGCACAGGGAGAGACTGAACACGTGCGGAAATCAGCGGCGCGCACAAACCGAAAGGGAAACTGGCTCGTTCGTATACCTAGTGTGTGGTTGTGAACAGATGCAAAAGTTTGGCAAACTTTTTGGTCATAACCCGATTTGTACGTGTTCAGAGACGTTCATGAACCGTTAAAATTATAACATAGTTTGACGTTTAATAGGCTTTTTCTTAACACCTCCCATTATCCAACATTTTTGCTTATACAACGTTCTTCTGGCCTGTTTATGCTGGATAAGCGAGACTCTACTGTATTCGTAAACAAAAAAAAAGGCATCACAGTGAAATAAAACGTAACAGTATAAATTATTAACATATGTCCATAGACAATAACATACAAAAATAACCATACAGAGAAAATTCCTAATATCCATAATCTTCCAAAATATTATATAAACTCAAAGCAGGAAAAATAATTTTTTGTCTTAATCTCAACAACACAAAAAATATTGAAACCTGTGATTGTGTGTGGGGTCTTACCTATTTACAACACTGCTAAAATGATCTTCCAGTCTGTGGCAGGCATCACCTGTAGCAAGGCCTGGAAAACGCAAATATGTTTTTGGTGATAAAAGACACCAAATTAATTTGAAAAGAAATGTGAAGAGAATTCTATCTCCCTCTTTTATTCAAGGAAAATATCTCCTTAAGTACAAAAACAGTATAATGTCAATCACTCTATACACTTTACTAGTTGGAATGTCTAATAACTCAATCACAAGCTTAAGTGGGAAAAAAGTGTTCTTACATCTTTCCACCTTGAGGGCAGAGATAAAATTACTGTAGGTGGCCCACTCAGAAAGTAAGGAAACATCTTAACTGAAAAAATAGGGAATCTTGATCTATATAGACTGTCACCCACTGCAACAACAATATCTAAAATTGCAGCGACAGTCTCACATTTTATGGAAGATTAGCAGAATACCCGCGCTTTGCAGCGGAGAAGTAGTGTGTTAAAGAAGGAAAGAGAAAGAAAAGGAAACATTTTGAAAATAACGTAACATGATTGTCAATGTAATTGTTTTGTCACTGTTATGAGTGTCGCTGTGACATATATATATAGCAAAATACCAGCGCAGCGATGTCATGTGTTAAAGAAGTTATGAAAAAGAAAAGGAAACATTTTAAAAATAATGTAACATGATTGTCAAAGTAATTGTTTTGTGTATTTGGCGGCAGCGTCACGAAGTTGTTTTCGGTAGCTGCATCAGAAAATGTACCACCACGCCTGACACGCCTCCTTTTACTGTTTTCTCACAGCTTGGATTGCTGCTGTCATATATATACACACACACATACACATACACACACACATACATACATATATATACATATATATACACATACATATCTACATATCTATATACATATCTACATATACACATATATATATATATATATATACATACCTATGTACATCATATATACACACACATACATACATACACACACACACACAAATTATATATATGTATGTATGTATGTGTGTGTGTGTGTATATATATATATATATATATACACATACATACATATATATACACATACATATACTTGTGTGTATGTTTGTATGTGTCTATATGTGTGTGTATAGCTTTGGTCACTGAGTGCAAGGGAAAAATAATAAAATATAGTCTATAAGTTATTAAACAGTAAAACATTAACGTTTTAAGAAGTACAGGTACATTGAGCACTACTGGAGTGGTTGCAGGTAAACTACATTTTAAAGACTGTGTAACACAACAGGTAAGTAACTAACAGCAGCTAAAATGTATATGGATCATCTCTCGGTAGTAGATCCCTTTTGAAATGCGCTACACGACGGCTGTGGTATTGAAATTACATTTTCTATGTGAACGTTCAAATTTGTGCCTCTGGTAATGTGCCTTACCGGCAATTAAAGAAAATTTGTTTTGTGTCCTCTGCAGTGTTAAGAGAAAGGCTTTGGTTTGGGATAAAAGGAAAAAGGTGTAAAGAAAGGAAAGTTGCCTTTTCTTTTATATAGTATAGAGAGATGTGTTCGCTGACGTTATGATCGCCTTTTAGGGACAGTCGCGGTGGGTCTTGTGTAGACTGGCGAGACGTCCCCGCCATTAATCGGCTGTGATGGCACTGTGAGTCCTCCACTCGTATGCGTGTGTTCATAATCCGAGCTGAGGACCTGATAATCGTATACGTGCAAAAGAAAGTGTGAATCACCTTAATATTATTTTGCCGTGGTGTAGAAAAGGGGTCCCGTGTTTGCACTTGTCTGGGCTATACCGCAGGGGGAGGATGAAAAAAATTAAAAGTGCTCACTTTGACTTAAGGCAGAAACGCAGTCAGCGTCTCAAAGGCCGGCACAGCTATGCACGCGCTGGCTGCTCGACTTTTGCAGGGCAGGAGACCACAGTTTTGCAGACACGTTCATGATATCAAAAGTCTCAGTGCTCTTTGGAGGTCATTCATATATTATATATATATATATATATATATATATATATATATATATATATATATATATATATATATCAAAATACCCACCCTCGCAGCGAGAAGTAGTGTGTTAAAGAAGTAATGAAAAAGAAAAGGAAACATTTTAATAATAACGTAACATGATTGACATTGTCATGAGTGTTGCTGTTATATATATGCCTGCCTAAATAAGTAACCCTCGCTTCGCTCTTACTTTATTTACCGTTCATATAATCATGGCTAATGGCGGAAAAATTATAAAATGGAAGGAGGATGGCTTTAACAAAACAATTATTGATGGCTTAATCGATTATTCATAAAGCTTGAATTGGTGATCTGTTTTTCTGTGTTAACCTCATATTTTTTCATACTTCTTCTCAAACTAAGGTAGTGCGAGGGTAAAATGAATCGGGATGTGCTGATCAATGTAATCGGTGTACCAGGAAATCATGCATTGACAAAAGCTCCCCTTTGCTTGTAATGCAAAGTGTGATTAAATGCATTATTTTTTAATGCGTTATGGAGCACATGCATCGAAGCTTCTCAGCTGTGCTTGTGCTAAGAAAAGGAAAGATTTTAAAAATAACGTAACACAATTGTCAATGTAACCTTTTGTAAGTAGTGCCTGGAGGATTCAGTGTGGAGAAGCTCTAGAGACAGCGTGTGTATTAACTTGTGGATTTTTCTGTGAGTATTTGGTGGCAGTCTGACGAAGTTGCTTCGGAAGACGGCGTTAACCGCGGAGCTCAGCTCAGAGCGAAATGAGATGAATGGGAGGGAGATGATGACGTGACTTCCCCACCCGCCTTAACTGTCAATCCCCCACAAACACAGTCTCGGAATTTGCATAAGCACACCCTTCACCTACAATTTTAACTTAGTTACAAAGTGATCAAAACTCTCGTTTATATCCTGCGTCCTCTCATTAAACTTGTATCCCGCATTACCTGTGGGCATGTGAAACGCCAGCGTAGCCTGTCTATGAACTTAATTTAAAGTTTAGGTTTACACCTTGCTTTCTTTCCGAGGTAGCAGCACTCATGAATATGGTA
The DNA here is from genome assembly GCF_016835505.1 of Polypterus senegalus. Lineage (NCBI taxonomy): Eukaryota > Metazoa > Chordata > Cladistia > Polypteriformes > Polypteridae > Polypterus > Polypterus senegalus. Next base: position 63,556,273 of record NC_053155.1, read on the forward strand.
GTATATGTCACTCGCTCGCTTCTTATTGTTTCGCTGCCTTCTCAATTATAAAATGCATGTTTTCTTAAGCGCTTTTTGGAGGTCTTCCTGGTTTTCTACGCACTGCGTTGACAGTCAGTTCACGTGATTATGTGGGAAGCGTGATGATGTCACACGAAACTCCGCCCCCCCACGTCATTCCAGCTCAACTCCATTACAGTTAATGGAGAAAAATACCTTCCAGTTATGACCATTAGGCGTAGAATTTCGAAATGAAACCTGCCCAACTTTTGTAATTAAGCTGTAAGGAATGAGCCTGCCAAATTTCAGCCTTCTACCTACACGGGAAGTTGGAGAATTAGTGATGAGTCAGTGAGTGAGTGAGTGAGTGAGTGAGGGCTTTGCCTTTTATTAGTATAGATCATTGCCTTTCTGGTTCAAGGAAATTTTGATACCCACACTTGAGACAATATTCTTTCTTCATACTGTCATCCATGTGTGGCTGTAACTAGGTTCCAGTCCCCAATGAGATAAGTGATACCATGATAGGGGACACTGACACTAACAGCATCTTTTCTTACCCCGGTATCTTTAAGAAGAGCCCCAAGAAGGATGCCTAGCCACCCTTATAGCACCCAAAGGTGGAGTCACAGTCTGACTGAGCAGACTGAGAGTAGGCGCTTCGAATTTATATGTTAAAGGGATGTTTGAAGGCTGCTTGAAGCTGGCTTTATTTTGGTACCAAGAACACATCTTTCTGTTATTCCTTGTGCCAATTAAACAGGGTAGCCAGGCTGGTGCCCCAACATTTCTTATGGCGTCCCTTGGTCTGTTTACCCTGTCACACCTTGTTTGCAGCTTTTTAATGACAATTGTTTACCACTCTCATTTGAATTTTGTTAGTATGTTATTTCTGATCATGTTCATTTAATTCTTAAATCATTATGCCCCACTAATAAAACTCACCTTTGATAGCTTATTTGTTTATTTATTTATAAAGCACTTTAAAAACAACATCAAGGCTGACCAAAGAGCTGTACAATAAAAAAAAAGAAAATCCAACATATCAGACACACAAAACCAAAGAGTAAATGAAACAGAAACACATAAACACATAAGAACTGAAGAACTTCATAATAAAAAAGTATACAGATAGCCAACATATCATACTGGGTTAAAAGCCAGAGAGTAAAAATGTGTTTTTAAATAGGATTTAAAGACAGCTAGCGAAGGAGCCTGCCTAACGTGCAATGGCAAATGGTTCCAGAGTTTTGGGGCTGCAACTGAAAAAGCTGGATCACCTCAGAGTTTACATCGTGCCTTGGGAACACATAAAAGCATCTGGTGTGCTGACCTGAGAGAGTGAGACGGTACTTAAGGGTGCAGCAGTTCCGGCAAATAAAGTGGGGCACAACCATTAAATGGATTCAAAAACGAATTGGAAGCCAGTGAAGGGAAGCCAAAATTGGGGTAACATGCTCATGCTTTCTTGTGCCAGTTAAAAATCTAGCAGCAGCGTTTTGCACCAGCTGTAGGCAATCAATGGAGGCCTGGCTAATTCCAAAAAGAAGTGCATTGCAGTAATCTAGACAAGATGTTATAAAAGCATGTATCACTGTTTCATGGTTGCGCTTAGACAAAACAGGCTTGATTTTTGACAGCCGTCTCAACTGGAAAAAGCAAGATTTTACCATTGCGTTCACATGGCTGTCAAGTTTTAAAGTTAAATCCATTTTCTATTTCATAATCTATTAATTCTAGAGGATGATGAGTATTTTCTCACCCAAAATATATTTATTATTAGATATTTTGTTTGATATTTTATTAGAGACAAAAATGTTTCCCTATACTCGAGACATTTCTAAGGGCACCACTCATCTAATGTTATACTATAAAAATAAACTGCATACTGAGATTTCTATAACTGATCAAGAAATGCTAATTGTAGAGATTAGCAATAGATTTGAACTAAAATCAGGGAGTGCAAAAGAACAAAACTAGCATATTTAAGGAACAGGATGAGTCTTTTTATACATTGGAGTGTAACAATTTCTCTGACAAAACACAAATTCCATATTTCCACATATCCTGAACAGAGGACATAGACAAACTCCTGAGACTAAATTCAATTTGTAAATTTCAAGATCCCTTAAATTCACTGAAAAGTGGGAAAGCCACAGCCCCAGATGGCTACCCAGCAGAACTGCATAAAACATTTTCAACTCAATTAACATTGTCAACATTAGTAATGTTTGTGGAAGCCTGCCAAAACATCTTTTCAGGCATCACTGTTTTTCCATAGAAAAATAAATCCTTATTTGAGGGTGAGTTCTACAGACTAATTTGAGTAACAGAATTAAGATTGTAACATTTTAGCTAAAAGAAAAGAGAAAGTGCTCCCTTCTATTGTATCTCAAGACCAATCTGGATTTATCAAAGACAGACATTCAGTAACAAACGTCTGACATCTTTTTAATGTAATGCACTCTGCTATAGTATCTGAGTTTACAAATGTCCTGCTACCTTTGCATACAAAAAAAGCTACTGTGTTTAAAGGGGTCATCTATTCCCTACACTGTGCAAATGTGGGGTTTGTTTTAATATATGCACATGTATTGAATCACTTTAATCTTGAAATTTCAGTTGGTATTATAATGTAAATTCTGACTTTATCAAATTAAAACATGGAACCAGAAAAGACTGCTTAATACCTCCAATGCTTCTTGAGACTGCTATTAATCTCCTAGCTATTCATCCTCAGATGCAATCAAAGATAAAAGGGATCATAAGGGAAGGGCTTCAACAGAAAATCGTTTTTGTACTTATAATATGGTGTAATATATCTAAGACACAATGTCGTCACTGCCATTTGTACTAATATTGTTAGGTGATTTTGATAAAATCTCTAGGTTCAAAATCACTTTAGATAAGAGTGTTCTCTTAATAATTGAACACCTTTCATGCCAGACTAAGCTAGACCACTTCTGCTGATTGTATCAGATTAGTTTAAATATAAGAAAACATAAAGATCTTTATAAAGTTTTTTTTTTCAATACAATACATCTAAGAGACAATACGTTAATAGATGGTACACTTACTTTAATGGGAAGAATTAATATAATGTTAATGATATTCTCCCAAGATTTCAATATCATTTTTAGATCATACCTTACATATTAGACTCAATTGTAACTTTATTTATTTGGAATTTAAAACAATCATATATTAATATGACTCTGAAGACTTCAAGTACAGGGTGGAATGGTAGTTCTTAACTTTTCTGTTCTATTACACAGCAAAAACTAGACAAATAAAACTTTAAATGGGTGTTGTTTTGCTTTTATTTAGTAAAAATATCTGCCAATGGAGTAAGCAAAATTTAATTCTCAGGATTTCTTAAAGTGTGCTAAAATTCATAAACACATTTTTTTTGGTAAGTCAATATTTCATATAATATGGAAAACAAGATTTAATATTTTGATATAAACTCACTTACTTAGATTTCATTTTTGCAAGATATTGGGCTGAAAATATATATTGTAAGAGAACAGACAGAACACAATAAAAAGTTGTGGGTACTATCCTGGTAACCCTGTATAAGTGAATGAATCAAAATAAAAGTAAGCATGCAATACATTTCAGACACATCTTTTCAAACCTGAGTTCACAGCAGAACTGAACTAAGATGGACGATCCTCTGACTTTGAGGACCTTGCAGGAAGAGGCAGTTTTAGGTGGATGGACACCAGAAGTGACATCAGTGGTTGAGAAAGCCATCAGTCTTCTGGTCTGCAGAGAGAGGACTAGAAGAGACACAGTGCCAACCCCTGGAGCAGCAGGTTATTATCATTACTAGAGCCCTTAAGCTGTCCCCTATGCACACGTGTGTGACAATATAAGTACATCAAGAGTTTGGAAGCAGGCAGAAACCAAAAAACATACCTGCTTGGTTAGCTACAGAAATTAAATAATGCTCCAGATCTTCTCCGTATATTTTACCCAGTGCTCCAGTCAATGCAAATTATTTTCAATTTACCAAAAAGCAGTTGTTGGTAAAGTTAGGGTACTTAAGATACTATATGATACCAAAGCAGGGCATACTTTACAACTGCAAATGCCATTTCTCATGTCAATGTTAATTGTGTTATTAGTTTTTATTATGTTTTCATCACTATGTGTTTCCTTGACATGTCCTAAATATCTGCATTGCAAATACCCATGCTATTTTAATTGTAAAATTCCACTTAGAGAAAAAAAAATCATATTTTTCTTAGTGTTTTTACACCAGAGCAATGCCATTGAATGTTGGCACCTGGGTGTGAATCGTTGTCTCTCTCCTTCAGCTTGCAATTGACTGTGTTTGCATATTCTTTTTACCTTGAGAAATCATCTCCTGACATTGCTCTCATAGTGTTAATTGCTCTTTCTGTTCTGCATATAACTACATAGTAATCACTGAAAAAATGTCACACTTGTAATCACTCAGGCCGTTTCACTATGCATGATAAAAATCAGAGGCAAATATGAAAACTATAGGTAAACAGAGATTGCACAGGACTCCATATTACAGGAAACAGCATCAGCAGCAGTATTCAGTAATGCTATAACGATGATTAACAATCTAACCACAGCTCAGAACTATATCATATTGTTGGCTTAAAAAATGGATATCAGTAAAAAAAAAGTTACTAATTTCTCTTTACTCACTCACGGAGACGTCCTCAGTCATTCTCTTTTTGCCATATTTCAGCAAGAGCAATTCAGCATGAACTATAAAAAATCAATAGTTGGCTTATGGCAATTCATCTTCTTTTATCATAGCTTAGCTCTATTACATTACCTGTCTCCCTTCAAAAGTGTGTAATGCTGAGTGTAGATGTGCATTGTGAACTTAGGAATGACTTGCAGCTGGACAGTGGTATTAGCTTTTTCAAAAATCTAAGGCTTTAAAAAAGGAAATTGATGTAGTTGCTTATTTCACTTTTGCTTTTAAGTAAACTTAAAATATACGTTACTATGCATATATTGTTTTTACACTGTTGTCCCCTCAAATACTGTTCTAAACCTGGCCTCTCCTGAGGGGATGAACAATATTGTAAAAATAAAAATGCATAGTAATGTAAATTCTAACTCACAGGTTAAGTGCAAAAATAAAATGAGTAACTCATTAAAATAGCTTGCTGTAATGTTAGAGGCATCAAAAATGAAACAAGTGAGTTGGAGTTGTAACTGAGCATAATTATGATATTATAGCAATAACAGAAACTTGCCTAATAACAAAGATGGCATTGACTATATCAGAGATTGGTACACATTTTTAGGAAGGATATACAGAACAGAACAGAAAGGGAGTTAGAATTTAAGTATAACAGAATTTAAAAGCATGTCTACTTCAGTAAAATGATGAGCCACATCTTAGTAAGAATGTAGAAATATCTAGAAAATATTAGGAAAAGTGGCCCAGTTTTAGGAATGTGCTATTGACCACCCAATGCTGACAGCAATTTCAATATGAATCTTTTGAGTAGTATTAGAAAGGCAGGTTTACAGGAGTACAGTATACTAAAGTCATGGGAGAATTTAACTACCAAAACATTAACTAGACTAACCCTGCAAATACTGGAGTACAAGAGCAGGAGATTTTAGAAATAATCATTGACTCTTTCTTAACACACCTACATGGGCCAAAGCCTTTCTAGATTTAGCATTTTGTAATAATCAGGACAGAATTGAGGGTATACAGGTGATTGAACCACTAACCTCAAGTGACCATAATATAATACAATTCTCAGTCTTTTGGAAGAGCAAGGATGCAAAATAATATGATCAGAGTGGTGCATATGATATTATTTATCTTGACTTTCAGAAAGCATATGACAAGGCAGTGGCTCTCAAACTGTGGGGTGGGCACATCTATTGAAACCAAAACAAATTAACTTAAACTACATTCTGATACTAGAAAAATAAATATATAATTCGATAAATGTTGATAAAAGTTAAGTAGGTATAAAAAATATGCATCTATTATTATTATTATTATTATTATTATTATTATTATTATTATTTCATTAATTAAAAGATCAAATTGGTATTAGTGGGCTCCTTTCAAAAACGTTAGGGGGGGGCGCGATTAAAACTGTTATGAAAACACGGGTCACAAATACTTAAAGGTTGAGAAACGCTGTGATAAGGTACCACATGAGAGGTTGGGTATCAAATTAAAAGAAGTTGGAGTTCAAAAAATTGACAGGAAACAGAGTGTTATGGTGTGAGGTACCTTATCAGACAAGGCTGACATTAAGAGTGGTGTTCCACAGGGGTCTGTGCTAGGGCTGCTGATATTTTTAATATATATATATATAAATGATTTAGATAGGAATATAAGTAACAAGCTGGGTAAGTTTGCAGATGATACCAAGATAGGTGGATAGGCAGATAAGCTGGAATCCATTGAATCATTAAAGAGGGACTTGGACAGCATACAGGCTTGGACAGATTTGTGGCAGATGAAATTTAATGTAAGTAATATAAAGTATTACACATAGGAAGTAAAAATGTTAGATTTAAATACACAGCAGAAGTTCTGAAAATTGAAAGTACACCTTATGATAAGGATTTAGGAGTCACAGTGGACTCAACACTATCAAATCAACTTCCTATATTATGTTATTTAGCACAATATGTAGAGTACAAGTTCAGGGAGGTAATGCTCAAGCCTAATACACTGGTGATCTGGAGTACTGTGAGCAGTTTTGGTCTTCAAGCTGCAAAAAAGACAAAGAAGCATCAGAAAAAGTCCAGAGATGAGTGACTAGGCTGATTCCAGGGTTAGAGGGGATGAGTTATGAGGAAAGACTAAAAGAACTGAGTGTTTTCAATTTAAGCAACTGGAGATTATGAGGTGACATGATCAAAGTGTTTAAAACTATAAAAGGAGTTAGTACAGTGGATCAAGACTGTTACTTTAAAATCAGTTCAACAAGAACAGGTTAATTTTGTACATTAGGATGTTTTTCTTCACACAGATAACATGGAATTTCAGAAACATGGAATAAATTACCAAGTATTGTGGTTTACAGTAATACTTTAGGGACCTTCAAAACTAGAACTGATATTATTTTGGAGGAATTACATGTAAAGGACTGGTAAGGTTTGCCAGACAGAGTGGTCTGTTCTCATCTAAATTTTTCTAATACAAGAAGAATGGAAATATTATAATGAAACTCTAATTTGCACACTTGACCAACACGCTTCACACTGTGTGATCAGTGGACAGATTGTGAGGGAGCCAAGAGAAATATTTGGGGCACCATTCGAGTTTTCCAATTTAATTAGCAAACTTCTGCCTAATGGATTTAAACGAACAAAAGAAAGTCACTGGATGTCTGAGTAAAGTTCAGCACAATGCCTCCTCAAGTCATGGGGTGGTGCCGCTTATCTCGACAGAGCCAGGAACACATGCATGACAGTTGTCACTATCTCTCACTGTATGTTTTGTATGTTAAAAATGACAACACAGAATGTAATAGGCAAAAAAATTTAGATAGATAGATAGATAGATAGATAGATAGATAGATAGATAGATAGATAGATAGATAGATAGATAGATTATACTTTGTTGTCCCCTAGAAGAAATTAAAATGTTATAGAAGCTATAACAAATAAATAAATATGATAAATAAAAAAACTCGCATAAAAAAATTCTGGCTTGTATAATAAAGCTACTACTGTCAATAACTGGCCTGTAGGTGGCAGTAAGATGAGGTCAGACCTGCTCGATTTCTGATACAAGTTTATATTTAATGGCATTAATACTTGGATAGTGCAGTGTCCACAAATGGAGCAGGAATAAAATACATTTGATTCCTTGTTTCAAGCTACAAGGAATTAAAATGATTCATCAAACAGACATTGGTACAGAGTGAATCATGTCTGTTGCTGAGTCAGCCAGGATGATGTAACTTACTTTCCTGGGCAGTTCAATGCCTGGATCACACATTTAATTTTAATCATACTGTGCTCCCTTTTCCATTACTGCACATTCACAAAAATCTCTGGTTGCTGATTTAAATAGTAAATATATGCTATTTAGGGAAAGATGCTTTTATGCCAGCTAGAAGGCTGCTAACATGGAATGGTAGAGAGCCCCAGAGATTTATACACAGAGTAAGGTAATGTAATGGAAGGAAGATGAGGAATGGTCGATAGTGAAGCAAGATTCTCCAATCCTGTAAGTGAGAGCAGGAAAGTCATACATGTTATGAATGGTTTGTTGCCCTTTAATCGGAATGGACTGCAACTTTAACAAAGTTAATGCAGTGCGATCCTAACAATTTTGATCGGTCTGCTACTGCAGACTTAACATTCTGTGAAGTGAACCAAGCCCTCATGACAGCGTAATTACTTTCCTCAGAAGTGTCTGATCAGTATGGGTTTTTTAAGTTGATAATAATATTGACATATGGGCAGCAACAATGGCCAATTATATACATTGTCACACATGTGCGCTTGGGAGTCATTTCCTGGGAACAGACTATAAAAACTTGTCATCCTTTAATATCTAATAAGTTCTACTTTGGTTTCAAACCTGTACACGTTGTATTCAACTAAAAGCCTTTTGCAGCTAGGTAAACTATACGGGTGGCTACCCCATACCTTTGTTGTGTGTCCAGTCATTTATTTCACAACATATTGCACTAAAATTGCTGGTGTATATAAGTATTAGTTTTACTAGGGAAACAAATAAAAATAAAGATATTAAGTTATGATTTTTTCACACGAACATGTTTTAATTTAACATTTAAACAGGTTAAATAATCTTTACATATTTTACCACCAATTGCAAAAAAGGAAATGATGTTTAAAATGCTAAACACTGAAAACTGGCATTTATTTTAATTTGAGCCTTCTCTGTACATTTGCAGAAGCCACTTTTACTCTTACTCTGTCTTTCTATTTCTCAAAGCAGGAGGTACCATACCAATACTTTACATTTACTCACATTAAATTTCATCTGCCACAAATCTGCCCAAGCATGTATGCTATGCAAGTCCTTCTGTAATGATATTTACAGAATTCCAAATTATCTGCTAAACCACCTATCTTGGTATAATCTGCAAACTTAACCAGCCTGTTATTTATATTCATATCTAAATTATTTACAGTATATATATATTAAAAATAGCAGCAGTTGTAGCACTGACCCCCGGTGGAACACCACTCTTAACATCAGCCAATTCTGATATGATTCCTAGCACCATCACCTTCCTGTGTCTGAGCCAATTCTGCACCCATCTAAAAACATCACCCTGAACTCTCACTTCTTTTAGTTTGATGCCCAACCTCTCATGTGGCACCTTATCAAATGCTTTCTGAAAGTCAAGATAAATAATATCATAAGCTCCACTTTGATCATATCCTTGCTGACTGTTCCTAATAACTTCTGTCCTTGCCATGTGTTGCTCAATCTTTTCCTTAATAATTCCTTCCATTCATTTTCCTGTGATGCATGTTAAGCTTATGGGCCTATAGTTGCTTGGATCTGCCCTGTCACCCGATTTATATAATGGGATGATATTTACCATTTTCCAGTCCTTTGGAATCTCTCCAGTGCTCAGTGGCTTCCTAAAAATATGTGTCAAGGGTTTATATATGTATCGTGGGTAAATATTATCTGGTCCTGGTGATTTGTTTGATTTCAGCCTTTTATGCTTTAGTTCAAGCACACCATTATCTTCATTATCTTGTCTAAAATTGCCTAAAATATACAAGAAACAAGACTCAATCTATGAACAAGATGTCACACATGTACTTCAGAGGATTAACTTTCAGGCTCATCTGAGGTATGCAATACTCCACCAGGACAAGAGGGGGCACTGTTTGTTAATGGTGTTGTCTCCTTTTGTTTCCATTACAGTGCCAAGGACACACCTGAGAAGGGCAATTGAGAGAGAGAGATGCCATTTATAGCCTGAACAGTATAAAAAGCAGACATACCTGAAAGGTGAGATCGCTTTTTGGACCAGAGCAATGACTATCGGGGTGTTTTCAAGGCGATTAACTGCATCTCATCTGTTGCAGCCTCAAGCTCTGATTTTCTTTGGTTAAACCTTTTTTATTCTGTACAGTGAAATAGGGAAACCTGGTTGGCACCTCAACGTCAAGCACCTGCATTGTTATGTTTTTGAAATCTTTTGGTCAAAAATATTTGTGAAATATTTTAGATAGCCTTGGATTTAAAATAACTCCTAATACCTTAACAGTAACATTTGGAGTAATATCATATCTGATAAAAGTGTGTTATTGAAAATCAGTTGGAATATTCCATAAACCTCTACTTGCATGAAAACTTCAATAATCCATATTCACCTTCTATATCTAAGTGGGATGTTCTAGATTACGACAAATTGTCAATTTCTTTTTACAAGGATTAGTTCAGAATTTTTTCAGAACTTGGCAAGAACACATTAATGTAATTTTAAAGTAAACATGCTGAGCCTGTAATGAACAGAAAGGGTTAAGCAATAGAAGCAAATTCTCATGAGTTCTTTGTCTTGAGTGACAAGTGACAAAACCATTATGAAGAAAGGCATTTTGAAATAAATAGGGCTGTATTAAATGAGCCATTTGGAAATGTGCTGTTTGGAAAACTCTCATTATTAATTAAAAATTTTGAAATAAAACCTGCAGTAATTAAATCTGGCAAAAGAAGAGGAAATCATAACTTCAATTTCCAAAATGAAACCTACTACTTGTTCCTTGGACTCAGTACCAACTAAACTAGAGCAAAGCTCAATGGAAGTTCTGGTAGCACCCAATTTTAGCATTATCAATAGGTGATTACTGAATGGCGCAGCTCCTGATCAACTAAAAGTGTCAGTTATCAGACCATTACTTAAAAGCTAGACCCAGATACACTTAATAATTATAGACCCATTTCAGATTTGCCCTTTCTGTATAAAATACTTGAAAAACTAGAGGCCAGTCAGCTTCAGTCTTACCTTACAATTCACTATTTATTTGAGAAATTCCAATATGGTTTCTGCACCAGTCAAAGTACAGAAATGGCACTAACATGTGTTGTAAATGACATTCTGATATCCTTTAATCATTATTGGAATCCCATGTGAAAAGATGCCTACTTTATCTTTGAAAAAAGATTAACTGTTTTTTGATTCATTTCAATTATATGGGATCACGGACAAGTCCCAAACCTTTTTCTGTTTCTGCTTCTTATTTTACACAAACTAACTATAGGATCTATTGTTTATCCATCCACTTATTCATCCACATACCCATCCAACTATTCAAAACCTGCTTTTCCCATTGCCGGGCAATCTACAAGGAAGTGGATCAAAGGCAACCTAGCTCATTCTGATATTGATATACAATTAATATTGATATTACATACAAATGTACTGCATTGTGTCAACACATGACAATAAACCTAAACTTGAAACAGCTAGGTGGCTAATATCAAAGCATGTAACCCACTGATTATCATCTTTTGGACCCTCAGCCCTTCATGGTTTAGCTTGATATAGTATATAAAAGTTGCTTTTTGCTTCTTCACCTTCCTGTAGCTCTAATTTACCGACAAAGCAAAACAAATTTCAATGTGATCTTATGTTTATTGACAGGTAACTAGGTAAAGCAAGATGATGCTGTCTTAGATGACAAGTTATTGATTTTTTTTTTCATCTAGTAAATAGAAAATGTCCTCCTGATGAACAGGCTCTGGCACCTTTGCTGTGTAGGGGCTGCAGCACAAACTGATCTATTATAATACTTCCAGGCAACAGTGAAGCAACAACAGTAAAGGCTGCACTGATTAATTCCTAGAATGTGCACATGTGTGTGATATCCACTCTGCAAAGAATAATCAGAAATCCTCCTGTGGAAAGATTCTTTTTAACAATTGAAGGGGCACAGTAGGAAAGATTACTACTCAGGCATTTTGAAAAGGTTGAAATAGAGATTCCACAGATAACTGTGCAAAGAGGAATCCAATCAGAGGATAATAGGAACAGTGCATGTGGAAAAAAATGATAGGGACGAGTGCTGATACCTCTGAGGAGGGGACAGAATTGGGCATCAGACTACTCAGAAATTAGATAATAACAGAATACCACAATGAATGGTGTAAAAAAAATAGCTAGTGTAGTAATAAAATATATGATGCCTATATTTGTGGTAAGACAACAAAGAAAGAGTAAAAGTAACAAATGCATACAAAGATGCAATATAGATAGGAAACATGTACAGGTTGGAGCAAGTGCCATGCCAAAATAGTTAGACAAATGGCAGTATGACTATGTGTATCACGATGAAGGGCCCAGTAGGGACTGTGCTTGCATGGGATTTCACATGGTGGAGGACAGGAATTAGGCTGCATGATGTCCTGGTGAACTGTGAACTGTACTGCATATGTCAATGGACCACAAATGTAGGGCACTGTACTCCACTATAAAGGGTAGAACCCCTGAGATAATTCCTCCTGAGAAGACTTTCACTGGGCAACAGAAAGTAGCACTGCTTGTTGTTCTCCTCTTTCTCTTATGACAAACAGATAATTTGGAGGAGGGGTCAATTTAGGGGATTTTTCCAGGTCACTTAAGAGAAGGTTGGGGTCCAGAATTGGGTTCAAGCAGGACAGTCCCAGTCCTAGGAGTTTCGTCATCTCTGGATTGGTTGCTGGGCTTCCCCCAGAAGTAGTTTCTGTCCAGGTTTAAAAGCCCCTTGCAATCATCTGACCAGTGAACTTGCAGTCAGGAAGGCTTGTTTGGGTGTGGACATAACTGGAGGAAGGATGAGAGGCCAGATAAAGGATGGACAAAATAAATAAGCAGTAGGAGAAAAAAATGAACAAAGTAATATGAAAATCTCTAATGAGACAATACATTACTTGTATAATAAACTATTTTCATTTATATGCCTTGGTCTCATTGGTTTTATTTTGTGTTTTGGTGCCTGCTCTCGAATGCCTGCTACATATAATTTCTTTTTGGTTCAATTATAATCACTCCAGAGGGAAGAGAAGCAGAAAGAGTCGCAGATTACAAGAGAGAGAGTGACATTGTGTGATGAGGCTGTGGATACAGAGGAAAGAGTACAATTGAGTGTAATTTAGCTTTATGGCTCTTCTCCCTTGGTCTATTTGTAGAACTTTTTAAAATCTCATTTAAAATCATACCTCATCACTATCAGTTTAATCCATTGTACCTAGAACTGTATTTGTATTTGCTGTCATTTTATCTGGTTCAGTATAAAGTTCAGTTCATCTTTACCTTTGGTTAGTTAAACTTGGTTCTTTTAAGTTTATTATTTATTATATTTAATATGTTTAGTTTAAAATCATTTTTGATTTGCTTTGTAATGTATACTCTGTGAAGGACACTGTATAAAATAATAATTGATCGATTGATTAAGGTGGGCTTAAGGTTGGCTTGTGTGAATCATTGAATCTTAGACCTATGTTTTCTGGAAATATGTGCTCCTGTTAGATTGTTCTAAAGGGAATTGACTTGGTAATCCATAACTGACCATCATGAATGTTATAATGAAATCAAAGAAATCTTTATATTGAGCAGAGATACTAGGACTAACTTCTGGAACTAGGCCTTCGAGTGGGCCTTACCACAAAGGATTGATGGCCATGTGAGGTAGCTAGCCTGATCATGGGGAATAATGTAGACCAGGGGTGCCCACACTTTTTCGGCTTGCGACCTATTTTTAAATTGACCAGGTCAAAATGATCTACCTACATTAAAAATGATATATATATTTATTACTGAGTATCAGATGTGGGTAGTAATGAGTTACATTTACTCCGTTACATTTACTTGAGTAAGTTTTTAAAAAAAATTGTACTTCTAAGAGTAGTTTTACTGCACCATACTTTTTACTTTTACTTGAGTACATTTGTGAAGAAGCGCTACTCTTACTCCGCTACATTGGGCAATACTCGAATCGTTACTTTTTTTCTATTAGATAAAGTCTGACAGACAATTTTCAATCTGCTCTGTGTACTGTATGCTATCAAGTTGCGCACACACCTTCCATTGTGTCTCCAGCTCTGATGTGAGGTTTTGAATGTTCCCCAAATCAAGCCCCTCCAGCTTTGAGGACAGATGCTGCATTTTTCGTTTGAAAGCATTAACTGAGCTAATCATATTGACCATGGTTTTCTCTTTTCCTTGCAGCTGTAAATTAAGCTCATTCAACATGTTGGTCAGATCGGAAAAAAAATGCCAAGTCTAGCGGCCTTTGATCGTTATTAAGTTGCTTGTATTCTGCATGTTTAATGACAAGGAGAAACTCCTTTTTCTCCGGCCAGGGGTCTTGAAATCACAGCAGGAATTTCTCCCTAGCCATCTGCCTCAACGAAGGCATCTTTTATCATCTCTGCATCTTGGAAGGACTTCTTATGCTTAACACTAGAATTACCAGAGCCTACGAAAAAACTCGTAGATCCATCCCACCTTAAAGCGCTTCTTAAAACCGTTCTCACCTCTCTGCCAGCATCTTTTGTCATCTAAATGTGCTGATGAACACGAGCTGTAAGCAGCATGGCTATTCCATCCCCCCACCGACTTAGAACGTGCACAAACTTCTCTGGGATTATCTGGGAGTGAAGCGGAGTTTTAGAGTGGAAATAATAGATCATTATTTGGAACACACTCATTTCATGTGTGTTCAATTTTTTACAATAATCTGTGTAAATACATTGTTAAAACAGAAACTTTTTCATATTTTAGTAATAAATGTTACAAAATGTAGGCATAAACTATAAAATGTGTGAAGCCTGAAGGCCAAAGATCAAATAAACACTTTCCCAAAAGGTTCAAGAACATCGTAACAGCTTCCAAGGCGTACTCGTAAGATTTCGTCACTCAGATTGCAGCAGACTTGCTGTACCTCAGAAATCTGAGTTCGATTCCCCACTGGGGAGAAAATGTTTTTATTTTAACCTTCGCTGTTCTACCTGCCTTAACTCCCTGTCTATCTATATAGTAATAACAGTATTTTTATTATTATATAGCAGCTTCCCTGTCTGCCTATCATATAGTGCCTTTCCTTCCTATCTATCTATATATCTATCCCCTTAGCTGTTTTTTTATATATCTATTGTACAGTGCCCTATGGGGTGCCAAACAAGCAATTACAATGATTTTCGGAATATATAAAGTCATTCCTGAATATATAAAGTCAAAACTTAAATATATAAAGTAATTCCTGAATATATAAAGTCGTCATCAGAATATATAAAGTCATTACCGAATATATAAAGTCAGAGTTAGAATATACAAAGTCATTACCGAATATATAATATTTCTGTGCTTGTCATTTCACTCATACTAGTGAAAGGTAAACTTTGACAGAAGCCACTCAGAATCGATCGGGCTTGTGAAGTTTGTCCAAAAATGCGCCCATACAAAAAGAATAAATAAATATAGTGCTCAAAATGCCGGGCACATACATCATTTTGAATGAATTAACTGAACAGTGATTTTTTTTTTATATTTTTCTGAAGATGTTTTTGTTAACTTAGTTCATTATGTTGTAGTAGGAACTCATTGAGGTTACTAAAAATGTGCCTGAGTCGTTTCAATCAATATCAATATAATCTGACTTTAAATTTATATAATGAGGTTATATATTCTGACGCTGACTTTATATATTCGGTAATGACTTTATATATTCTGATGACGACTTTATATATTCAGGAATTACTTTATATATTCAAGTTTTGACTTTATATATTCAGGAATGACTTTATATATTCTGAAAATCATTGTAATTGCCTGTTTGTCATCCCATAGGGCACTGTATAATAGATATATAAAAAAACAGCTAAGGGGATAGATATATAGATAGATAGGAAGGAAAGGCACTATATGATAGGCAGACAGGGAAGCTGCTATATAATAATAAAATTACTGTTATTACTATATAGATATTATTTATTTACTTACTTCCTACAGCATAAAGTCACGAGTGCAGAGCTTCCCATGTACATATACAAAGTACAGCGATGGCAAAAGTGCATTCTTGATCCGATGCAGAACAGTCATCATGATTTGAGCTTGCCTCTGTTATAACGTGTCTGAGAAAACAGCAGTGTCAAATGCAGCTTGGTTTGAGTTGGGATCGTGAACACGGCTCAGAGAATAACAGAATAAAAAAAAGCTAACCTTTACAAGTATCATAAATTACACCGGCTATTACAGAGTGGAATCAAATGGATGTATTTATTTTAAAATAGTAAGAATACGTGCAGCTCACTTTTCAAAACGGACTCATCTGGAATCAAACCAGTAAAGTTCAGACTACCAGTCAAGAGCTGATACCGTTGCACCACCACAGCGCTTTTAGCAAATGCATGTCAATATCGCATTCTAACTCGGGTTGTTTTTCTGTAGTTACATTTTTGAATAAAAGCGCACTTGTTCTATTATATTTGTACTTTTTGTGAAACTGTTTCTTTGATATTTGGACTTCAGGCTTCACACATTATAAACTTCATGTCTACATTTTGTCAATTATGACTAAAACATGAAAAACGTTTCATTTTTAACGATGTGTGTACATAGATCTATGAAGACACGGAGCACATATAAAATGCAAGTGTTCCAAATAATGATATAGTATTTATAAAAGGTGTCATTTTGCTTGACTTCTTACTCTATAGGAAGGAACTGACACACAGGTAAACAGACTTGAGCTGAGAAAACTGTGCGTCGGTGGGGGATGTGATAGTAGGCTGCTTGCTGTGCTTGCTGTTTGCTGCTTAGCCACAAATTTAGAAGACAAAAGATGTGACAGAGAGATGTGAAGCATTTTAAGGTGGAACGGATCTATGAGTGTTTTCGTAGGCTCTGCTAATTCTAGTGTTAATGATCGAGTGACTCACCCAGAACGATGCTTCAGTGTGTCTGCCTTTGGTTTTGAATTCAGCTGAGTGAAAAATTACAGCTGTCTGATTAACTGCGATTTTAGTTCCCTCTCTTTTCTCTTTCTAAGATCGCTTTTCAGAAGGAAGTCAGCTTCGTAGTTTTTATGAACAGTTCGAAGGTGCCTTTCCACATTTTCCTTCTTTGGAATAGCAATGATAGATTGATAGATCAGACAAATGCACTTCGATTATGACATTGTGAGAGAAAAAAATCCTCTTCCAATTCCACATCCAGCCCATAACCAACAATTTTTTTAAATCCCTTCTTTAGTCGATATAAATTGGAAGGCTAACTAGATCACTTAGATAGCCTGAGTTTTGCAGTTGCTTGCGCGTTTGATCGTGCGTGCGGGATGACCAGTGTGTTAGAAGAAAACAGATCTTAGACTGGCCGCCCTTTTTACAATAATCTGTGTAAACACATTGTTAAAACAGAAACTTTTTCATATTTTAGTAATAAATGTTACAAAATCAATGTCAATCAATGTCAATCAAGTGGCAAATGCCATAGGGCAGATATATGATAGACTAACATCCATCCATCCATCCATCCATTATCCAAACCGCTATATCTAACTACAGGGTCATGGGGGTCTGCTGGAGCCAATCCCAGCCAACACAGGGCGCAAGGCAGGAAACAAACCTGGGGCAGGGCGCCCGTCCACTGCAGTAGACTAACATTTTAAAAAAAAATTTTTGAATGCAATACAATCTACCTGCGCGTATTGGGCACCCCTGATGTAGGCACATCTAAAGAATGCCTACCTGATCAGAAAGTAATGAATTGTTACTGGATTTCTGTGCTAATGATGGATTATCTGGAAAGAACACCATGTTGAAACAAAAGGTTACACATGAGTGTACAGTACACCCCCAAAATTCTCGTGGGGTTACGTTCCTAGAGCATCCGCAAATTGTGAAAAAACGCAAATTTTGCATGTGGTTAAAAAATGCCTATTTTCATAGTTTAAACCCTAATTATGCCCCCAAAACACTTTAATTTAATTTCAAACTCAGTTCAATACATTACCTAAAAATAAAGAATGTAAAGGTAAACCTGTATACTGTACTGCTATGTCTCCTGCAGTACTAGAATGCAAAATACCGATGTTACCACTATATGCACTGTACTTCACGCAAGCGTGTTTTCATTGCCAGAAGCCTTAGACGGTGCAGCTCAACTGCCACATAGGGGTTAATGCATCCCTGGATGCCAAACACTTTTTTGCTGCACTTTAAGTAAATATCACAATTAACAAAGAAAAAGTGAAATTTTAATGGTACACATTTTTTTTTATGCAAAGAGCATCATAATTATTGCAGCACTGATCATTTTACACACTGCTAATGACATGCAAAAACTATTTAAAAAACTGCTGGAACAATATGTACAAAGTGCAACTGACGCCATGGATGAAACTCAGTAAATCACTGAGCCAAATGCGCTTGAACTGGCTGCACTCAAGCACTCAGAGGTAATCGCTGATACTGGCAGGCTAGTCTAGTGCAGCGGCTCAATCCCAGGGACAGTGAGGCTGCAGGGTGTCATGCTTGGGTCACAGAATTGCACAAAAACACAGGAGATTGTAGAGACAGGAACTTTATTCAAACACTTCAAACAAACATGTCTCTTTCAGAAGTAAAAGGAGCTCAGTATGCAGTTAATTATTGATTAAAGAATAGACAAACATCATAGGGGAACACAACAGGAGTGGGACCCTCAACAGGAACAGAGGATGTCTGGGGGAGAAGAGAAAAACAAAGCAATCAAACAAAAAGGACAGGTGCTGTTCAGGCTTTTAAGTAAGCATAGCGTCGCGCGAGAAGCATATCACACGACAGAGCAGCCGCAAGTAAGCCCAGCATGCAAGGGAGCAATGTGAAGGTAGTCTACCAGCGTTTTTTAAGAGGGGTTTTTAAGGAGCGTCTGTGTCTTCTAGGGGTGCGTTCAGCCCCCCTGCTCACAAGGGGCTAGGAGTGGTCATGAGCTGGCTGCTCAACGAATGTACGGCACTGACTGATCAGCTCCTGCGTGCTCACATATGGCATTGGGTAATGACTACTGTATAGCTGGTTGTGGCAGTTTAAGGGTTAAGAGGAACAAAACAGAAAACACAAAAACTGGAGATGCATCACAGTCAATGAGCAGCAAGGAGAAATGAATAACACTGTGCTGCTAAGATTCACACCGTCGAGTAGACGGTGATTTATTTATTTTTATGGTGGAAATTCAGCCTTGACCCAATCTGTGGGCACTCACAAGCAGAGACAAAAACAAAGCAAACCAGTAATCAAACAGCAAATAAAGAATGTAATGAAAACAAATGAAATAAGAAAACAACAATACCACCCCTGTTACCCTTACGGCAATTACACATTAAATACAACCAAGCACAAACAAAACACACACAGTAAATCATGAAAAAGCTCATGAAAAATGGCAACGGATGAAATGTAGTGATGAAAAGAGATAGTCCAGAGATTTGCACGTTGAATGGGAATGCAAAAATAGTCCTACCGGTAGTTCCTGAAATGGTGAAGACGGGTGGACAGGTTCAGGAGCGCTCCTTGCTTTGCAGGATGGCCATGAATCCACTTACAGTCCTCATGTACACAGGCAGACGGCAGACAATCCAGACGCACAAAACGATCCAGGACAAAACGTACAAAAAGTACAGGTAACCCAACAGAAGGCAGACAGACAGGAACTTGAAACACGAATTATAAAAACTTTTTTTTTTGCTTTTGGTCACTGGCTCCCTTTTTAAAAGTCGCACTGACATACTTTGACCTCAACAACCCCAGCACCCTCAGCAGAAGACCAATCAGAGCCACTGCAGGGACTGCTGGGAATTGCAGTTTCAAATTCTATTGGCTATTTTCACCATCCCAAGCCGCGGTTTTCTCTACAGTTGTTTCCTGTTCTTTTGACAGTACAGTATCGCCACGAAAAAAGCCATAAAATTGCGGAGGATATTTGCGGTTTCCGCTAACAATTATTAGTTAGATTCTAATGAAAAATCCGCAAATGACTGAGGCCGTGAACTCTGAACCGCAGCTTCGCTGGGGTCTACTGTATTTTGTTACAGTGTCTTGGGTAGAAGTTAATGATCCACTTTGTAATGTCCAATCTGTGGCCATATTCTGGACAGGATAAAAAAGATGCTGAGCTATCAACTGATCACCAATTGGTGGTGAGTTGGTCAAGAAGAAAGTACCAATTTATACTTCTGTGTGGCATGATTTCAAATTTCACCTCCAGACAAACTTCTCCTGCAACTTGGTAGAGGTCTAAGAAACTAAATTGACCCTGTTCAAGATTTCAGTATTGGAAGAATCAGTAATGAGCTCTGACCAAAACGTTGCTGGTGCTTGTCATGGCAGCAATACTAGGACCTGTAGGTAGACACCAGCAGTCAAACTACAAAAAGAGGTCTCCTGTGCAATGGGAGTATTAGGCTGACATTGACTGACAGTTAGTGGCAGGGCAAAAAGGTGAATGTGGTGTCAATGGTGGAAGCAAAGGCCTGTGTATATGGAGTTTATAGGGTTTATGGAGTCATTATTGCCACGTGTTGGAGAATGATTTTCACGCCGTATCTGGCATATCTCACAACCACTTGGGTAGGTTAGGGATGCTTTGTCTGGGTTAGGATAGGGAAACGTTGACTTGAACTGTGGATATTTTTAGGACGAGGAAGGAGGTCATTGTAAAACTCCTAAATTATGTGAATACCCCCTTCTTCAAAGGAGAAGGTGCCAGAGGCGTTGGTTGGCATTGGCTTCTTCTATGTGATCAAGGTCAGTCGATTTATTTAAAATATCCATAATGGCAAGGCTACAGGAGTACATGAGATCTGAATGGAAGTGTTGAAAGCACAGTATATTGAAGGTTGTTTTGGATAATACTTCTGTTCAATGTTGTGTAGAAAGCAGGCATAGTCCTGCAGTATTGAATGATTGAGGTGGTGGGCCTCATTTTTAAAAAGAGATACAAGAGGGGTGTGTTCATATTACAAAGGAGTAAGTCTCCTCAGGCTTCCTGGCAAACCAATGCTTTATATAAGAAGTAAATATAGAAATGAGGACTATAAATAGGGATTCTGTCCTGGAATTGCTCAGGAGTACACTGTCACTCTCCCCTTCTCTAGCCATTCTCCCTGTGATAGCTGAGATGGGATGCAAACAAAGATGCCGTAAATCAAAGACATCTCTACTACTGCACTAAAGAAAATTTAATCAGATAGAATCAGATATGGTTGCTTAGCCTGTGACACAGCATGCCTGCACAGTCTCTCTCTCTTTCTTAGCCAGATTACGTGTGCCAATGGTTACTGTCGACCTTGGACAAGGTTGAGTTTTATCCTCCTCCTGTTCAATATTTGAACTAAATTGATATCAAGACACAGTCACATCTTGGTGGTTATCCAGTCTGAAACCTAAGGGTTGCATTTCTGCAGTTTGCAGATGTTGTTGTTGTTGTTTTTGCCTCATCAAACCTAAGCATAATGAAAATGGTCTTTGAATTAGCACCTTCAAATCTGAGGTCATGATTTTCTTCTTCAAACCAGTGGCTGGTCCCTGCAGTTAAGAGCTGAACAGATCCTACAAGAGAAATGGTTCTAGTACCGCAAAGTATGTGCCCAAGTAAGGGTAGAGGTAATCATAAGACTGGCCAAAGAACCAGCACAATGTCAGTACTTATACAAACATTGGACAGTAATGAAGTGGGAGGTCATTCCACAGACAAAGATGTTGATTTACCAGCTAGTCAACATTCTCACCCTTAACTACAGAGTTGGTCAACAGATTTTTTTAAAGAAGGGAAACAAGCTTACAAATTAAATTGAAACTAATGGAAGAAAGATTCACAACCCAGACAGAAAAAAAGCCTTTAAAACATTTAAAAATAGTAAAAGTGCAGATGCTTGAAGAAGCCATGAAGCAGAAAGAAAGCAAATTAGCTGGAATCATAGAGAGGGTGGGTAAGTGAGTGAGAGTAAATGAGATAGAAGTAAAATGAAAAAGCATCGTTCATTGCTTGCATCGTTCATAAACTATGGTGGGATGGACTGCATTGGTTGATTGTGTGCACAGCAGACAATTGTGTGCATTACCTTCTTAGACTCTCTTTAAAAGGAACAATAAAAAATTTTTGTATCTATTTTAGGCTGAATGTGACATTTGAAAAAAAAACTTCAGAAATAGTGCATAATATAAGCAATTTCGTTCTCTTAAAGTATCTGTTATTTTTTAATATTATAAAGAGCAATATTCAAAAACATAAGGAGAACACCAAACATACTGATATTTCAATTATTACAATAAGGCATATTTTAAGTGTTGAGTTTTAAGGCTGCTCCATTACAGGTACAGAAGGCTAGTTTTGAATCCCAGCGTTGTCTGAGTAAAGTTTGCACATTTTTATAAGACTGTACATTTTTCAGTAGGAACTCTGATTTTCTTTCCATATCTTTAAGATGTGCAGGATAGGTTAAATGACGACTTAATTTGCCTGTGCATGAATGAGTGTTCTTTTGTGCATGAATGAACTCCGCAATAGACTGAAATTCCACACAGGACCCTAGAGACCCTGAAACTGGATTAGACATGCTAAGTAATTGAACATATATTTTTATTAAAGACACTTTCTGGGATTTCCAATATAACAAACATAATGACTTTGTAATATGTTTTGCAATAATGTATTTCAATATCTGCATTAGTGTGCAAGTTTGAAATGTGTATATGTTTACTACAGAAACAAAAGATTATACATCAGTTCCTTCTAAAATAAAATCTTTATCTTGGACATTGTGATAAATGTAATAATAGTACCAAGGTCCTATGCCTTACAGCTTTTCCTCTTAATAAATAACTTGTTCACAACAAAATAAAGAATCAGTGTCAAATCTATTTGGTTTCACTTGTAAGAAATAATGTTCAATGACACTTTTTGTCTTTTCACATAATTTAAGATGACAGCTGTGAATTTCAGCACTCCATGGTTTGTTTCACTTTATTTGTTTTAACAGCAGCACTCGTTCTTAAGATAGGACAGGCTATTTGGTCAAAATCTTCAAATTCTCCTCTATAGGGATATGTTGTAATTGAGGAGGATGGCTGTTAGGCATCTTCTCATCCAGGAATAATGCTAAACAGTCAGTGATAAGGGATTTGAAGAATAATGTGTTTTAATTTCCAAAACAGAAGATGGCCATAAATAACCCTGCCTAGATTGTTTTCTCTGCAAGTGTCTTCCTCTTTTAAAGTATACAGTGTCTCATGAGCAGCACCACCCTACCAAACCCTAACCCTGTCATTTTTCATTTTTTGATCCTTCCACCCTGAGATTAATACTTTGTTACAGCTTACCTTCACTCTCAACACATTAAGGCAGCATTTCTATCAAACCTCAGAATCATTTCCTGGCTTGGGGTGGACTCTGTCATTACAAAGGCACAAGGCTAGTGCTCCACCTGACATCTTCTAGTATTGCTGCACTTCTGAGCCCTGTGTAGTCCTTAAAGGAATGGCTCCCCCAAGCAGCCTAGACGCTGTCTGCTCCTTTGTTGGACAGCAGTAGTTATAATGAATACTTATAGTTTTAGAGAGTCAGTAGAGTGCTCTGTCACTCTAGAATCTTAAAAAGCAAAGCCCAAAGTATGGTTTACCAAAATTTAGATTTTTATTGGTTTGTACGATTTAGTACAAAGAACTACAGGATTTCCTATGCTTACTATAAATAATGGTAATGCTGAAAAGTAGAACTGTCATAATTGCAGTTCAGTGATTGTTTTATGCAACTGTTACTGTATTTTCATACTTTTTATTATGTTACATTAGGGAATGTATTGTCTGCAGTTAGCTGATTAGAAATGCTTACTTTCTGTTACAAATACTGTGAAAAATTATGAAAGCAATTATTCAATGTGAGTTTATACAGAGATAGCCAATAGTCTTTGATACAAGAGTAACTTATTTCTGGATAACAATTTATATTTTGTTCAAATTGCATAACATATAGGGCGGAGTGGTGGCTCTGAGGCTAAGGATCTATGCTGGTATCCCGAAGGTTGCTGGTTTGAATCCCCGTCACTGACAAAAGAGATCGTACTCTGCTGGGCCCTTGAGCAAGGCCCTTAACCTGTAATTGCTCCAGGGGCGCTGTACAATGGCTGACCCTGCGCTCTGACCCCAAGGAGTATGGGAAAACTAACAAATTCCTAATACAAGAAATTGTATAAGGCAAAATAAAGAACAAAAAAAATATTGACTGAAAGCAACATAGCAAGGAAGGGGGTTGGCTTTGCTAGGTAACAGAATCACAAGACAATGATAATCAAGTTAAAATAAGAAGAAACATACAATAATTGCAGTAACTCCTTTTCAGACAGGAGTTCCAAGTGCACTAGCAAGTATGGCAAGCTTCTGTCTTTGAGTCCTTCCAGCAGGAAGACATGGGTCCAATCAGATGAACATCGGAAGTGACGTCAGAGGTGGTACAGCCATCAATCATCCCGTCTACAGAAGAAGGAAGAGAAAAGGCATTAGGACACAGTGCCCACCCCTGAAGTGGCGGTAGAAATACAGTCACTTTAGTCCTTCCGCTGTCCCCTATACACATACACATGACAGCTGCCTGATATTTTTAATCAGCCATCTATATCCCAGAAACTATAAAATTTCACTGTCTCCCACCAATATCCCAACCACCCCTGTCCTCTTAACTAAAAATGCACCTAGAGTGCTGCCATATTGTTTTTTCTACTTCAACCACTGTTTGTGACCCAGTGCCAAATAAAGCTGTCTTAGAAGCAGATGGATGAGTATCTAGTAGCTTTTTTTAGGAATGTCTATATAACCTCAGCTAACAATAGAAACATTTATTTACGGAGTACATTTTCATACAATGTACCTCGAGGTGCTTTACAAGATGTTAAAGAGAAAGTTATAAGAAAAGAGAAACAAATAAGATAAGGCAATAATATTAAAGAAGAAAGGGAAAAACAACAAATGAATCTAATCAATCTTAAAAACACATAAATATCAAGTAGAAGAGTAGTGTCCTAATATACTCTGTGACACTTGGGTTCAGGAACACAGGAAGACTCTGAAATGGTAGAGGGAGATCTCTTGTCATTGTTTGACCAGGGTGTTGTGCTTTGATTTGGTTTCTTTACAGTTTATCTGTATATATACAGTATATTGCTTTTTTATTTGTTCAATGTTTTAAAATGTTTTAAATGTTTTAGTACTTTTTTGCAATTCTTTTAGCACTGTATCGTTTATTAATTTTCTCAGTAAGTTATTTTCTTTGTCCTCTTTATGATGGACCACCTGTCACCACCCAAAGCGTATTTAAGAGTTTTGATCCCTCAATACTGATGCTGAGGCATTGTCTCTCCTGTTGATGTTGTTGTTGGGCTCATTTTGGATATCCTTGTTTTGTAAGAGCTTGTCTTTTGATTCCCTGGTTTCTCTAATTTTGGTCTTGTCTTTGGATATTGATTTTTGGATTACCGACTTTATTTAGATTTGCCCCTTCTAGGCAACATTTACTTACATTTAGCTCTTGCATTGTTTTGAATCTTTTTTTAATACGCTCTTCAGTTATTAACCTCATACATACTCTAAAACATGCAAATAGTAAGGAGATCAAGATGGATGTACATGAAGAGAAAGAATACCTTAAAGCAGATGACATACTACTCACTACTGCTATATTAGCAATCCACAGTGCATTCATCACTACCAAGGGCATTAGGATATTGCAAAAATTCAATCAAATTATTTGGTTAAATATTAAATAAAAGCGATTCCTAGTCAATTCTCTTGCATGACACCATTCAAATATTCAATTCTAGGCAACTCTTATTAATAATGTAAATGCCTAATTAAATTCAACTTTTGCAATTTATTCAGGAAGATCTTAATAGATTGTCATCTCTTCATTTTACATTAACTCAGAATATTATTAATGTCAAAATATCCCCAAAATGTTTTCATAGTTTTTAAATGTATATTCCTATACATATATTAATAAACATTTTGTAAAAAAATTAGAAACACCTGTAACAACATTCATTTGGAATGCAAACAGGATGTGGATCTAAATCAGATGAGAACCTGAAACTTCCTAGTTCTGTACAAGCTCTTCTTTATATACAACAAAATACTTCTGATTAATATAAAATTAGCAGAAATCCAGTGGTGCAACATGTGCTCAGAATTTAGTTCCAGTATAACATATCCTTTAAGTCTGAGACAATGTTGTTAATTGGGCCAATGCATTACGATCATCGTTACGTACTGTTGTTTGAAAAGTTCAGGGTGCTGGGACATTTAGAGATTATTATATTAATAATTAGTCTGCATACTTCAAATATCTTAATATCAAATTCAGTCTTTCAGCAACCCAATTCTGTTAAAAGATACCTGCTAGGTTTACCAAATTATCTTTCAATATCGGTGGTGGAAACATTTCCTCGTTGCAAAAAGTAATATATTTGCATTATTTCTATACTCTGCCACTCTCTAGAAAATGTTGGCCTAGGATGATCTGAGGCAGCATTTGTTATGATACTGTCTGCTATAAAGTTCAAAAACATAGCAGACCTAAATATACAAATATCAGATGTGCATACCACCTGAGGTCTGCACCAGCAGAGTAGACCTCGACATTCATAAACAGTCTGGGCCAAACTCTGGCAGGGCAAAATATGGAAAATGCTTTAAATATCAAAATATCTTCACAGGAGGAGAGAGAGGAAAAACTGTAAAAATCTCAAGAATACCAGTCCCTTATATATTTAAAATGTATTGAGTGGATTCTAAAGACACAAAAAAAGGAAACCAAGGTAATCCTGAAGCAAACAATTCCAAAAACAGTTACCAAAGATAGTAGTCTTGAGTACATACGTCTGAGGACAACTTGCCAAAAGGTTTGTAGTGAACATTCTGCTGCAGAAAAGCCTCCACCCACTGGGTTATTTTCCTAAAATCTAAACCCCAATTTCTTCCACTCGGTCCACTTTAATCTTTGGGGTTTCTGAGTCTCATTTCTGTATGAGGAGACAGGGAGAGAGCAAAATAAACTGAAAAAAAAAGACTTGTCACTGAAAGAAAATACAAAGTTAACATTGCTGCTTCCAATTCAAGAGTTCAGCAACTGAAGCTTAATGATTAATTTTTATATCTTGCTGTCATATATAGTATCTTGTCATGCACGTATGTATAGAAGACATCTAAACATTCGAATAATACCACCCCAACCAGAGGCTGAGTGTTTCTTTTTACCCAAAGTTCCAGGACTTGTTTCCGAGAGTACCAGTGACCCAATTCCACTTCCTCCTAGTAGTTCTTTTTAAAACATATAAAGTGTTCTCTATACACACAACACATATTTATATAGCCATGTGGAGTGTTGTTTTATGCTATTTCAAGGTTGATGATCACAAATATGATAATAATTTTGATATTTAATTCTTAAAAAAAATCTTTTCTTTTAAAAAGATTCTTTTAAAATGGCAAATTTCAAACATAATCTTGTGGGGTATCATTTTAGACATTTTCAAGGCCAGTGATTATGAATGTGATATTATTTTGGATTTTGAGCCTTTAGTAGGGATCTAGCCTTCTATGGACCTCTATCAGAGGGTATCAAATGTGTTATCTCTGTTAAAATATGGAATATTAAAACATTCAAATTTAAAAAACAAATTTTAATATTTCAAATATTTGACACAACTGTTCACATTTATTTTGTACTTCTACCTCTTGAAGTAAATCATTACATTTCTTATTAACAGCCCTGTCAGGTTACATTAATTCATATTTTTTTTCATTGTCTTTTGAATGATTTTTGTAACATGAGCTATTGAATATGTACAGTGTATGCTTTCTATGTTTATTCTATAGCATATCTATTATATAGCATAATCTATTGCTAATGATTATTGGTTTTGTTTATTAAATATTGTCATAAGTATTGTGCTATGTTAATTATGTATTTATTAGTTCTTTGTACAATATGCCTTGCACATTGTAGATTGATCACAGAAGGGGAGAGGCCCACTGACACTCCAGCTGGAGAACAGACCCCCTGGTCTATTTAAGGGCCTACCTGATTTTAAGATGGCTACAGAGGAATTAGCTCTAGTCTTTCTTTGTTCTGCTCCACTCTTCTTTGAATCCCTGTTTTATAGATTCTTATTTTGCTGATCTGGTTGAGAATTTTTGCTTACAATCTAAGGTTATCATGATTGGGGGGTGTTACTTACTAGCATACCCTTTTGCATCCTTTCTGCTCCTGTTAGGTTTAAGATATTTTTGATGAAATTCATTTTTTAACTGTCCCCAGCAAACTCTTTGCTATGGGCCTTTCTCCTGATCCATTCCATGTAATCAGTTCCTCCAAAGTCCCTGGTATGTTTCTCCACATATTCTGGAGCTGCTCTTCCATTTCTTAGTACTGGTCCCGTATTTCATCTTTTCTTTGCTCAATTCTATCTATAAACATCCCTTTCTTTCCTCATACAGTATATAACTCCTTTTGGACTTTTCATCCCTCATTCTTACACCCCTCCAGCAGAAAATCTTTTTTTAATTGTCACATTATCTCTTGCTTCTTGCTAGAGAGAGGCTAATTCCTTATCCCTGCATCCATGGAATTCCTCCTTTTATAAACCTTTGGTTCTTAAACTACCAGCCTTGAGAATAAATGGAAACTCAAAAAATATTCTGAATTGGTCCTCTGCAATATCTTACAACAGGAGTAAAATGACCTTAAAGTGTTATCTAGATATCTAGATCAGAATATGGCTGCACTCACAGAGTTTTGGCAGGGAGTGGGATTTGGTCCAAGTCTTTAGAGTCCTGGTGCTTCCTGTCTTGCTATATGGTTGCGAGACATGGACGCTATCCAGTGACCTGAGGCGAAGACTGGACTCCTTTGGTACTGTGTCTCTCCGGAAAATCCTTGGGTACCGCTGGTTTGACTCATGGAATCCTGAATGAAGCACATTACCTGCATTGTGAGGGAGTGTCAGTTACAGCACTACGGCCTTGTGGTGTGATTCCCTGAAGGTGATCCAGCTCATAAGATCCTCATTGTTGGGGACCAAAGTAGCCAGACCAGGCCAAGGGGTCGCCCACGTAACACCTGGCTGCTGCAGATAGAGGGTCATTTCCGGGGGGTGGGACTGGACCGCGTGTCTGCCTGGGGGGGTTGTTTCATCATGTAGTGGGTGCAGCAATGCATTGTACCAGTGCTTCCTCCTCAACTTGACTTGACTTGACTTGGGATTTGGTGGTTTATTTATTTATTTTTTGGGGGCGGGGGTCTTTTCCTGACCAAAAACTGTAACTTTGTACATTCAAATTTGTGAGCTTCACAATAAAATTCTGATCACAAAAAAAAAAACTTTCACTATAACTACTTCTATTTCGTATTGGGGTTGGACATTTTTACAGTTCCCGTCTACCTATTTTGAATTTTTCAGCCTTCACTGAGTTTTTAGGCTTCATTGAAATCTTGAGGCCTAGCTGTCATATTGAAGCCCTTTTCTGAGTTTTGTAAGCTGACAAATCATTCAAGGCATCAGTGTTCAGTCACGCATGCATATCATAGATAGCCCGCTAAGCAATACACATTAATAGCAAAGCCTTCAGCCAAAATCTGCAAACAGTAACTTCAGTACGCAATTGGCTACAGGGTGCTGTATGACTATGCCTGAGCGGTGTTACCATGGCAGTAGTCTGCCTAAACTTGCAGACACTCAGATTCTGGAGCTGCAGAGCTTTGACCGACAGCTGAATTTGGATAAATTAGAGGAACTTTTACAACATTTTAAAGGATTCCTGTAAACAAATAAAGGCATTAAAAATAGTCCTGTAAGAATGGAGAATGCGCTAATAATTCAGGTAGAGTCTATTGCTCTATTAAGGAGTTTTTCAACGTATGGCCATACAAATGACATCCAAAGTAGATAACTTTGTAGAAGTGAGTGACTGTTATTCAGTATGTGATAAAGAAATCCAGAGTGAAATGGCTTCCTCTTGTAATAGAGAGTCTAGTAATTATAATTTCAAATCTTGAAAATAGTTTTTCATCATTGATCAGAAATACAGCATACAGATATCACTGTGTAAAGTCAGCATATTAACATAGACAATGAAATAGAAATCCAAGGTGAATGAATAAAGAGAAGTAGGTAATTATGATTACTACAAGTGTGCATGAAAGTATGTCAATGGTCACTATGAAAGGCATAGATGTTTCTGTGCAGATGCAAGTTGTTTGGTACACCAAAAAAAATGTATTTTTTCCCCATTTATCTGTATTGTTTTCATTCAGTACTTATATTTTTCTGTTTTCACATAATTTTCATTTTTGGTGTTATTATTTGAAAGTTTTATATTTTTTCATGTTGTTCCTCAATGCCATTTTTGTTTTGGTATGATCTCCACCATCTTGAGGTAATAGAGTTCCTAATGTTATGATGATGCTCCCATCACGCATTGGGAGATCACTATTGCTGACGTCATCAGTGCAATGATATTTAGACGGTCATTTTATCAGAGATTCTTTGTTAGGTACTTCCTGGTGATTGGTAAAGGATCAGTTAAAAGTTTTGTTTTTTGACTGTAGCACATTATCTTGAACATGTCTCACTCTTCTGGTCCTTCTTGTAAAATTTTCTGTATCTCATTGGGATCAGAACACTAACAAAAGTGCAAGAGCACATCATATCTAATATCTATCACTTTACAAGCATAAAGTTAAATATTTTTTGAACCAAGGACTGTAAGGCACAAATGAGCTTGTCATTCTGTTGTGTGTCACAAAAGTGTACTGGTAAACCGAAAGATAGCTTACAGGTGGCCCAAAAATGAACGAACTGCATATAAAGCAGCCATCAAAGTGTCATAAGTCAAAGTGAAAGTGTAAAACTGGTGAAACTAAAGTCATGGACATGGCTATTGAAGGGACAGAACTGAACTTTACCTCTGAAGAAGAACCAGAGGCTACATAGACAAAGGAAAAGTTGAGGAGGATACTCAAGTTCCCCAGAGAGAATAATAGTCTTTTTTTTTAACATGAAAATGCTACCTGATGCAAAGCTCAGAATGTCCTGGACTGGTTCCAGGGAATTATCACTAATTTCATCCTAAAGTAGTGGCTACACAGTCATCAGAGAGCAGCTTCCTGAGGGCTTCTACTGAGTTTTGTTACAGCCAACATTTGTTCCCTGGCTTATGCTTGTTTTCCATTTTATTACTATGTCTGTTGCTTTTGAATTATTTTTTTCATGTGTTTTTTGTTTAATGTCATTTTTGTTAATGCTGTTATGTTTCCTTATAATGTAACAAATATACTCCTTGCCTGCGGTTGCCCAGGGGATTGTTTCTGCCTTTTGCCGTACACTTGCTGGAATAGGCTCCAGTCTGCATGACTCTGCTCTGGATTAACCGGGCTTAGAAAATGCTATAGTATGGTATATTCCTTGCATTTTGTGTATGGAATCCCAATAGGTGCGGCCATCATGACATCACTCTTTGGCCCCATCCTCAACATATATTTTGAGATTAAAGACATAGTTTCAACAGAGCATCATTGAGAATTGTGGATTGAAGATCATCATTGTTCATACTGTTTTGATTTTCTGACTTATTATGGATTTTTGCTAGGTTTTTGTTTTCTGATTGCTGAATTTTGGATTTAACTTGTTTGCCTTGGGTTGCCTTTTTGACACAGCCATTTTGCCATATTTTGTTACTTTTCTAGTTTTGCCATTTTTCTAGCTTAATAAATGGCAAGAGTACTAAAATGTACATCACATGTTTAAAATAAATAAGACCAGCTCTGACAGTTATGACCTTCTCATCGTGGTAAAAAGACATGTATTTTTAAAAAATGATTTAGCATCTAGTATTACTAAACTTATTAAGCCGTTTTTTCTAAGAGATCAAGACTGCAACATTTTGCTGTGAAATTAAGTGTAAGAGATAGATAAATAGAAGTAATTTTGCAGCAAAGAATAACTTGTATAACATTACATGTTGAGACCACCTGCTCAATGTAGGAACCCATGTTCTTTTTCTTTTTGTAGATTATAATTTTTTACCCAACTCAAACCAAAAGGAAAATTTTATTTTATCTAAATTGAATTATTTTGATTCATGTGATGACATCGTAAAAATCAAAGTAGCATAACACAAAAAATATAATGACATAAATGCCTAAAATAATAAAAAAGACAGAATAATAATGTCCTGAAAATGAGTCCAAAGCTCTCAAAAGCCTGACAAAAAAGAATTGGTGGATGGATGACACAACATGTATTTATACTTTGCACATTCCTGTAGACAGAGATGTAAGCGGTTTCTTGGAATAAAATTTAAAGGAATGATTAATGTGATCCTGTCAGCTCTTGGACGCTGTCCTTGTAATTGATATTATTAGTGAGTATACATTACAGTTTGGACTTCAAATACTGACGAAAATGCCATTTTTTTAATAATATGCATCTTGGAGAATTATTTTCTCTCATTTCATCTCATTTCTAGTCAGTGCAGATCTAGAGTCAGGATCATTTTTTAATGATAGGTCATATCCCTCTGTATTTGGGTGGCAGTGCATTTGTGTGAATATATTTCATTGGTACTGATATTTAGCAAATATACCTTTGTAAGATCTGAAATCTGAACATTGTTTATTATGAAGCCATTGGTGGCCAGTTTTTACTATTCTATTTAGTCTACGTTTAGAATAGATCATTCACTAATGGTAGCAAATTTTACTGTTTTTTTTCTCTCTATAAGTCTTTTGATTAACTAATAGTCAATTTGCCACACTATATAATCCAGACCTTCTTAAAAACTGTTAGTATACTTCATCTACAAAATTTCATAGATCGTTTTAGATTCCCCAGTGCAGCCTTCCTCACCCACACTTCTGTTGAAAATAATCTCAATGCATAATTTCAAATTCTTTGTTGATGTTCTCTGTTTCCAGCAGATGTTATGTACAGCAAGGGAGGGTTTCGCTAATCAATAAACAAAGACAAAATAAAAAACAATTTTTCCATAATTTATCACAGTCAAAATGAGCAGGGTGAACAGTGATTGCAGGATTGTTTCAAAATGCACTGTGTGTGTTGTCCTTCCAGCCAAATATTGTACTTAAAAATTGAATTCTTTCTCAACCATATTTTCAGTTTTTGTTGCCTCTATTTTATGAAAATGTACAGAAAATGTAATATGTGGAAACACTCATAGTGTGGTCATTTTTCACTTCACCAGAAGAGATCAATGATGAGTTTTAGTTTAATTGTACATAACATCCATCATCCAACCTGCTATATCCTAACTACAGGGTCACAGGGGTCTGCTGGAGCAAATCCCAGCCAACACAGGGTGCAAGGCAGGAAACAAACCCTGGGCAGGGCGCCAGCCCACACACACACACAATTTAAGATCGCCAATGCACCTAACCTGCATGTCTTTGGACTGTGGGAGAAAACCGGAGCACCTGGAGGAAACCCATGCAGACATGGGGAGAACCCGGGAAGCGAACCCGGGTCTCCTAACTGGAAGGCAGCAGCGCTACCCACTGTGCCACCATGCTGTCCCATGTTGAACATTTTTTTAATCAGAGAATAGCATCAAATCAATGGAACTTCTAAGATATTGATCTGGTCAGTTAAGTAACAAAGGGGGTTGTTAACTTGTTTCAGCTGCTTTGGTATAGAGAGGCAACAATGAGACGACCCCCAAAACAGGAATGGATTAACAGGTGGAGGCCTATGACATTTTTCTCTCCTCATCTTTTCTGACTGTTT
Source organism: Polypterus senegalus (assembly GCF_016835505.1). Taxonomy (NCBI): domain Eukaryota; kingdom Metazoa; phylum Chordata; class Cladistia; order Polypteriformes; family Polypteridae; genus Polypterus; species Polypterus senegalus. The sequence goes on from NC_053155.1 coordinate 63,590,050, forward strand.
TTTCACTAGTTTTGCATTTGGCTATGGTCAGTGTCACTACTGGTAGTATGAGGTGATACCTGGATCCTACAGAGGTTGCACAGGTGGTCCAACTTCTCCAGAATGGCTAATCAATACATGGCATTGCCAGAATGTTTGCTGTGTCTCCCAGCACAGTCTCAAAGGCATGGAGGAGATTCCAGGAGACAGGCAGTTACTCTAGGAGAGAAGGTCCTTAACCCATCAACAGGACCAGTATCTGCTCCTTTGGGCAAGGAAGAACAGGATGAGCATTGCCAGAGCCCTACAAAATGACCTCCAGCAGGCCACTGGTGTGCATGTCTCTGACCAAACAATCAGAAACAGACTTCATGAGGGTGGCCTGAGAGCCCGACGTCCTCTAGTGGGCCCTGTGCTCACTGCCTGGCAGTGTAGAGCTCAATTGGCATTTACCACTGAATACCAGAATTGGCAGGTTTACCACTGTCACCCTGTGCTTTTCACAGATGACAGCAAGTTCACCCTGAGCACATGTGACAGAAGTGAAAGGGTCTGGAGAAGTCGTGGAGAAGGTTATGCTGCCTGTAATATCGGTCAGTATGACCGGTTTGGTGGGGGGTAGTGATGGTTTGGGGTGGCATATCCATGGAGGGACGCACAGACCTCTACAGGCTAGACAATGGCACCTTGACTGACATTATGTATCTGGATGAAATTCTTGGACTCATTGTCAGACCTTATGCTGTTGCAGTGGGTCCTAGGTTCCTCCTGGTGCACGATAATGCCCAGTCTCATGTAGAAAGAGTATGCACGACTGGCCCCCATGCTCGCCTGACCTTAATCCAATAGAATACATCTGGAACATTATGTTTCGGTCCATCCGACGCCACCAGGTTGCACGTTAGACTGTCCAGGAGCTCAGTGATGCCCTGGTCCAGATCTGGGAGGAGATCCCCCTGGACACCATCCATCGACTCATTAGGAACATGCCCCAATGTTGTCAGGCATGCATACAAGTATGTGGGGCCATACAAACTACTGAGTGCGATTTTGAGTTGCTGCAATGAAATTTTGGCAAAATGAACTAGCCTGACACATCATTTTTGCACTTTGATTTTTGGGGTGTCTTTGAATTCAGCTCTCTGTAGGTTGATAGTTTTTAGTTCCATCAAATGATGTGGCATCCTTTCGTTCCTAACACATTACCCAGTCCATATCAGTATAGATATCCAGCAGGATTTTTTTGCCCATTGAGATACAGAACATAAATATAGATGCAATGTTGTTTAGAGTATACCATGTATATAACAAGTTATCATATAAAGAAGTTATAAACAAATGAAAATAATCTGCTTGATCAAATTTACTGTTGGTTTTTTAGAACTTTGAAGGCACAAATTTGATCCAACACAGACTAACTGTTCCCTTAGTCTTGTTGAGTAGGATATCCTGTTTAGTCCACATATACTCTTCTCTGACAGCTTCAAGTGCAATTATTGTATATCTTTTTGTACATAAACCATGCAAACCACACACCACATGTGACTTCTCTTGAGCATTACACAACCTTTCTGTCTCTGACTCGCTCACTCTGTGAGTGTGAGCTTGTTAGGCAAGTCTGTATTTCAGTTGTAAAAAGGATGAACAAAAAAACTGCAGTATATGATGAAGTGATCTTGTAATGGCGTCTGATGGCTTGATGAATCTTTTCTAGTGTTTGAGATTTATCCAGAGATCTGTTTTCTAAATGCTGAGAATTCAATGCTATCATCTGTGACTGCAGTTTTAAGAGTCAGTGGATGTTCACAGATGTTCACAGTCTTCAAGCACTGTAAGAATGAAGTGTCATTTTTGTTTTGGACAAAATATAAGTGGTGCTAATTGGGCTGGTGAATATAAGATCTTTGCCATTTGGAAGAAACTCTGCATTATGATTGTGGTCAGCAAATTTGGCTTCTCCACCACTTTTTTATGTTGAAGTTTGTAGGAGCTGGTGTCCTTTATACTTTAGCTATGATGTGAAGCCATTTTGCTATGCATCAAAGCATTTTTATTTTGGCTTAGAAGGATTTCTGTGCTATTTTTGTTATTATTTTTTTTTTTTTGCAAAGCATTAACAGTGTATGGGTTAGGTGAGATCTAGTTTGAGACCATTTGCATATTTTGCCATCATATGTGTCTTTTGGTATAGTGCCACCCACTTTTGCATCAGAGTCAAATTAGTAGAAGTACTTGTGGGATGAAAATGGATCTAAAATATTTGTATTACAAATGTGTTACTGACAAACAGCCAGAGATTTATGAGTACTGATGAGACAAAAGATTTGCATAAAAAGGAAATTGCAGCTCAGTGTTTTGCTTTGCAAAAGAATTTGCAACATGCATTTCAATTTCAGAAAAAATCAGGCTATTGACAAAAATAAGAAAGGCATCCTGCATAAAAGTATTTTCATAATTCTACATGGTGCATCAACCTGTTATTCTGTATTTAAATATAGATCTCTACTAAAAAAAAATCTCCATAAGTGTACATATTCTTGACTAGGATAAGGCAGTTGCTAGTAATGGTGCAGAAGTGACTTTTCATGTTTTGAGGTTTCCTATGAAGAAAACACAGTAATGTGCCAAAGACACATTTTGGCAAGTGTCCGTATGGAAAATATACAGCATTTCACATAAAAAAAGAACTGCACTCCACGTTAATTGGAGGCATTAATAGAACTGATGTTATCAGTGTGGTATGGATTACAGGTTTTCTGCTACTGCAGAAAAGAATACAGGTAAACACTGTGGTCACCAGAGGAGCTGCAGCTCCCAAAGTCCCAATGCACACGGGCTTGGACACAAGTTCTTCAGTAAACAAGGGTTTTTTATTGTGTGAAACTCTTACAAGGCAAAAATTTCCAATACCACAACCAACACTGTTTGCCATCAGCACTCTGTCATACTCAGCTTTCTTCATCTCTCTCCTCTGATCCTTAACTGAATCTTCATTCTCTGTGGAAACAAAATAGACATTTAGGATACTTTCCATATTAAGGTAACAGTAGTTAAATATTTTGTTTTGCATTGCACAGTGAAATATATAAGAATTTGGTTTTTCTAATTTCATAAAGAGGATGCTGAAGTGGTCAAATAAAACAAGCAGAATGTTCCAGGGGTATGGTTCAAGAAATTGACTGAAATAATGTTTTTTCATTGACCTAGTAAGACTTGCTAGCTGGCATGTATACACTTTTCATAACAGCATAGGAACTGAATTCAGAAGACACTGAAGAACAAAGATATAATGGAGACTTTTATTTTAGCCTGGTTGTGCTTTATGCTAAACATCTCATGTCTTTTAACACTAGAATTACCAGAGCCTATGAGAAAACTCGTAAATCCGGCCCACCTTAAATCTATTCGCACCTCTCTGTCAGTGTTTTTTGTCCTGTAAATGTGCCGATTAAGAAGCAGCAAGCAGCCTGCTATTCCATCCTCCACTGTTGCAGAACGTTTACTAAGTTCTCCCAGCTCATACCTTGTTTGATTATCTGGGAGTGAATGAACTACTGGAGTTTTAGAGTGGAAATAATAGATCGTTATTTGGAACACATGCATTTCATGTGTGTTCCGTTTCTACAGTAATCTGTGTAAACACATTATTAAAACAGAAACTTGTTCATATTTTAGTAATAAATGTTACAAAATGTAGGCATAAACTATAGAATATGTGAAGCCAAAGTTGCTGCCGGAGAGGTGTGAATGGATTTAAGATGGGCCGGATTTACAAGTTTTCTCGTAGGCTCTGGTAATTCTAGTGTTAAGCAGTCAGAGTATGATATGTAAACATTAATTCATCACTGTTATGCAAATTCAGTTGTCTATAAATATAACCCTCTACCTATACTTTTTGCTTATTCACACCATGCTATAACAGACTGATGTAATGGATTCTCCCCTTTCATCCTGGTGCTGCAAGGGTGAATAAATGATATTGATAGTGAAACTTTCTCTTGTCTGATTACTGACTCATAAAGGTTTTATCAAAACTTGTCTTGGTAGGGGATACGTTTCTTTCTTTTATTAAGATGTTAATTTCTACCACACCGCCTTCTCCTGACTCTACCAGAGTGAAGTGGGGTTGCTTCTCTAATCCGGCACCTCGGAGTACTTCCGGTGACATGAGGCTGTGGCTCAGAATTACTTCTGGTTCAGCTGGAAGTCCCAGAAAGTAAAGTTTCCTGATCCCCACAGCTATCTCTGGTGGACCCCAGGGAATCCAGCAAAGCTTCCTCATTGGACTACAACACCCAGAATTCCTTGCAAGAATTTGTATGGGAGTCCTAGCCTGGGTAGGATGCCCTTCAGTGTCTTGGGGAAGGAAACAGTGTGAATAAACTGCCTTCCTCTGTCCTTCCATTATAATGGCCTCCTGGCTGGGTAAGGATCCATGTTGGGTCCAGTGAACAAGGCTTTAGGAAGCAATATTCCACATTTTCCACGCAAAACTAATTCTAAAATCTCAAAAAACCTGTTCAGTGAGTTTTGGCAATTGTAAAATCGTCTACAAAATTAATTTTAGTGTCAGTTTTCTGAAAACTGTGCAAACTGAAACTTGCCTTTTTTTGTTCATAACTGGTGCTGAACTTTTATTAGTGATGAATGCATCTTTGAAACTTTTAAGGGAAAATAGTCTGTTTGGCAGTTGGGTAAAGTTAGTTCAGTGATTTGCACTATTGGCTTGCAACTTCAGGGTCTGCAATGCTGTCTGTAGTGATTCCACCTTGTCCTTATGGTTTTTGATTATTTAGTTTTTTCTTCCATATATCAAAGGATTAAACAATGACTCTAAGTTGGCCCCATATTCAGGTAAGTGTTACAGACATTGTAAAAAAGAGAGAGAGGAAGATAAAAGGTGCCCTGAAAGACTGTGAGATGAAAAAACAACATGAAATTAACCACAATCTTGACATAGGGATGAGCAAGAGGTCTAACCACAATCAATAATAATCTCAAAATGAAATTACAAATATCAAGTGGAAAAGCTGGGGTTAGATGGAAGTGGAAGTGATGTTAGCCTTCTCTGATATGTTGTTATCTCCAATTTCCTTATTATTTTATTTACAAAGCACTTTGGGAGTCAGAACTACAATGTCCTGATATACTGTGTGATCTGCCTCAAAATACCTATCCAAATAGGAACAATTATAGACAGGCAGTTTGAGTTGATAAAGATATTGTTATCTACACGTGTACATGGATCAATCTCATTACTGATGTGAATAAACGTTGAAACATCGAATTGATTATACATCCAAATGGATTGTTTCCTTATATCAAATGGTTAAAATGTATTTCTGCTTTACTGGAGGCTATGAACAGGCTATTTCTAGCAAAATGATTTTTCTTATCTTTGATTTTAATATCAAGGAATTAAATTTAATTGTTTTAATACTACAGTCCTTCCACAGTTATGTTATTTCACATTAACCACTACAGAACATCTCTTGTCAATGTAATATCACTTTATACTAGAAATTGTCTTATTTTATCATGGACACTCACCAGGGGAACCTTGAGGGTTACATATTCAGTAACTGTAAGCCAAAAAACTTCTAAAGCTTGTTTAAATTTACCTTCATATATAGCATAATCACAATGTAACTGTAAATTACCTTTCTGTTGCCTATGTGCAAATCTTTGCTTTCATTTTACTGTGAAAGAAATGAAATTGTTTCTGAAATTGCTTCACTAAAGCATAGCTGATCCTCACAATTATACCCTTTCCAGTTCTTTGAGTTGTAGTGATTTGAAGTTATTCTCAAGTGTGCAAAACTTTCATAGAGAAGAATTCTTGTCTTGCTATGCACTGCCAAAATCTCTTTTTAGAACATGAAAAAGGAGAGTGTTTGCCAAGCACATAAAGTACTTGCAGTATAATGTAAAATTTGGCCCCTAGCACTTTTAGCCAGCTTGGCCTGATGATTCAGAGCTGACAAGGACATTGATTGTTGAGTTGCTGGCCAGCAAGTGGTTTAAGGTAAATCTCTATTACACTGCAAGCACTTGAATATCAATGAGTTCAGTGTGTAATGTCAGGAGAAAATTGAAATGTGAAATATGTTTAGTGTTATAAAAAAACATGCATCTAAAGAGTTTTTGTTACAATTAAATATTTGTGTGTATATTTACATTTTGATGCAGTGAGCTAAATAATCTACACGATAGACCAGGGTGGACAGGCTGACTTGCAGCACCAAGCACAGACCTTTTGTGATGACACTGTGTTTGCTTTGCTTAGGTGTCTAGAAATGTTTTTTTTAAAATATCTTGCATTAGTTTGGTTATGGCTAAGGGAAAATAAAGCTTTTAACATTCCATTTTACTTTTTCTTTGCACATTAGCAAAGGTTGTTTCTAAGTGTTGTATGCTTGGTTTCTAGGTCTTTGAAGGAGCATGCAGCTAGCAAATGACTCTGATGGTGGTGCCTCTGGAGAGTTTGTGTTCATAATAATTTATAATATTAAAATTTATATAAGGGACATTGTAAAAAATAGCAAATGAGGGAATAAATAGATAATAAAAAGACAAAGAGCATAAACATTTGAGGCACTCATAGGAAAACCTCATATAATTGGAGGAACAAAATAACAAAGTGAATAACAATCGTTTTGCAGTGACGTCTTTTCAGATGCGAGTCTAGCAACAGACTGCTTGCAGATGGCGGTGGAGCTGGTTAAGAGGATAGTGAAGAAGAAAAGGTGCATTCAGGTAACTGAAAACCGGAAGTGATGTCATATATCGTCTTAGTGCCAATAAGAGGATCCGCAGATGAAACAAGATTAGAGACATTAGGTGGCGCCAACTCTCGGTCAGGGGTGCAATTATCATCAAATGAGCTGTTAGGTTGTTTAATAATTGCATGTGTGTGACAAAGCCATGAACATAACTGGTGAGTTTGTTTTCTTAAAAAAATCTGCTTGTGCTACTTTGATATCTGGGAAAGACAGTGAGCAGTACTATATATAGGATATATGTCTAAACAGGGGTGGGCAAACCTTTTGGCTCAGGGGCCACATTGACTTTTAAAATTTGACAGAAGAGCCGGGCCAGCACTAGATGCATACATATCAAACATAAAAATCAAAAAGGCATTATAGTGTTAATATTTACATTCACTTTTAGTGGGAACAGTGTTGTTGATCACCCTTTTTTGCCAGTGCATCGAAGTCTGGTGTTAGTTTTGTTGTGGCAATTCTCAGAACAGATCTGAGGTGTTCATCGCTCAGCTGGGATCTGTGGGGTGCTTTGTTGGTGTTCATCACACTAAAAGTCTGTTCACACACATACGTAGAGCCAAACAACACCAGCGTCCTCTGTGCTATCTTCTGGATGTTTGGAAATTTGGCTGCGCTTAATGAAGCATAAAACTCATACAGTTTAAGAGAGTTAAACTTCTCCTTTAAGACGATGTCACATTGGAGATCAATCAGTTCCAACTGCAACTCCCGTGGCACCGTTTCAGGGTCCTTTGTGAAGGGACATGACACCAGCTGAAGTGACTTGTGAATTTTTCCAAAATCAGAGAACCGACGGCAGAATTCTCCATGCAGGTCGTCCAGTGATTTCCTGTATTTTTTCACAAGTCGAGGGGCCCCTTTCAGCGTAGCCAGTGTGGGGAAATGAACGAATGAGTTGTTTGACATTTGCTTTGAGAATAAAGCTAGTTTGATTTTGAAGGCTCTGACGTTTGTGTACATTTCATGCAAAAACTGGTCCCTTGTAGCTTCACGTTCAGTTCATTCATGTGTGTCAGTATGTCCACAGCAAAAGCTAAATCACAAAGCCAAACTGTGTCACTCTGCTCAGGAAAATCGTCAGCTTTCTCAAGTAGCTCCAAAAATGAGATCATCTCCTATTTGAGCTCCCACACTTGTCGACATACTTTCACCAAACTTAACCAGCGGACAATGGAGTCGTAAAGCAAATCCTGGTGATCAGCGTCAATTTCTTCAAGAAACTTAATAAATTGATGATGCTGAAGTCCCCTTGCTCGAATAAAGTTAACTTCACTACATAGTCAAGCTGCAATATGGATTTACAAAGTGCCTCCTGGTGGATTAGGCAGTGTAAGAAAATTACCTCCTGCTCAGGGTTGTCCTCCTTCACCCTCTCCTCGATTCTTTTGAGCAACCCAATGCTTTTTCCAGTCAGATTTGGCGATCCATCTGTGGTAACTCCAAGGTAGCTTGTGCCTATTGATGAACCCGACACTCTGTCATACAAGTCCTCTCCCCGCGTTTTCCCCTTTAGGGATTCCATGGCCAAAAACTCCTCCGTTATCTCAAAATTGTCATTAATAGCTCTGATAAAAATTAAAAGCTCAGCGATGTCCTTTATGTCATTACTTTTCGTCCTGTGCCAAGGATTATAATGTAAATGACTCTGCTTTTTTGTTTAATTTGCTAGCCAAGTCTTCGTCAATTAGCTCAACACGGCAAGTCACTGTCCTGCGTGATAAGCTAATTTTTTCAAAATTGTTCTTGCTCTCAGGACACAAGATACCTGCTGTCTCTACCATGCACTCTTTGAGAAACTCCCCTTCGGAGAAAGGCTTGCTGGTCTTTGCTAATTTGAATGCCAGTACATAACTTGCCTTCGTGCTTGATTTTTGGATGGCAGTTTGTCTGATAAACTGGTGTTTTGCTGAGCCTGCAAACTAGCTGCCAACCTCTGAGTGGTAGCCGTCCATTCTTGCGTTGGCTGGTTGCTAGCGTAATTAGCATGCTTGGTGGAAAAGTGATGGCTGATTTTGTATTCCTTTAAAACCGCAACAGTTTCTTTGCAAATAAGACATACAGCCTTTGACCGGACTTCAGTGAAAAAGTATTTAGTTGTCCATTCCTTATTAAACACTCGGCACTCACTGTTGACTTTTCTTTTCTTTGGCCCACTCATTGTTGCAGATGGGTTCAGAGCAGTAGCAGAATAATAACAGATAGTAACCCGGGCTCCGCAAAATCAAGTCAATGTTTCACTGCGCCTAATGTGCCACCTGGTGGAACGCCAGGCATTACAGGACAAGGTCAAATGAATGCAGTCATAATTATGATATGATTTGATTTGGGCAATTTTGTACCAATCTTCGGCGGGCTGGATTAAAAAGACCAACAAACCGGATGTGGCCTGCGGGCCATAGTCTAGTATTTGGTGCAAGTTTCTAGGTTTATGAGATACTGGAATAACTATGAAGATGTACAGTATGTGCATCTTATCTATTGATTGTTATTGAGTGTTGAGACTATGAAATGATTGAGCTGGTGAACTTTGGACAGGCCACATCTAAAAATCAAACAACGCACTAGACAGCAAAATTAATTATTATCGATCCATTAATAGTTTTTACCTGCTTTTATCCTATTGTACAATTGAGCTTACCCTCAAAGCTTCAGGTACAAAGAAGCATTTCTTATACACTGTGACAGATAGGGGCGCTATCTCTCCCTTGAACCCTTGTCCAAGACGCCAGACACCAGATAAAAGTCCAAAAGTAGACTATATTTATTCTGCACAGTGCACAAAGCACCCTCCTCTCCACAATACTCATACAATAATAACAATACACAATAATAAACTTTCCACCACTCCCAGACGCGTTGCCACCCTTCCACCCAGCTCAGCTCGACGTCTGGGATTTCCCATTGTCCTTTTATAGTCCCTAACCCGGAAGTGTTCCAATCCCCAGTCCATGTGATCTCCTATCACTTCCGGGTCAGATCAAAAGTCCTTTTCTTCACCACGGAAGCACGTCATTCCCCTTTTCCATGTGACTCGGATGTACTTCTGGGGTGTATGCCAAATAAACATCGTTTCTCCCTGCAGCGTCCCCTAGTTGCCCCCATGGTATCCAGCATAAAGACTCCAATGTCCATGATGCCCTGCTGTTCTTCGGGGCACCTCCATACTGCAGGGAGGGCTCCACCTGGTGGCTTGGGGGTTTGCCCGGGATGAACGGCTGGCCATACACCACAACACACATACATACTTACTCATATTGGGCCAGTTTAGAGCTGTTAGTTAAGCTCTTTGTTATGTCTTTGTAGGTGCAAGTAAAATATGACAATAAGAGGACATACAAAAAGTCTCAACTCTCAAAGGACTTGAGAGGTGTGAAGCAGAAGCACAAAACACTAGACCAGTGTGCTGTCTCATGAATATAAGGGGCAAAAAGCATCCAAATTTTCCAGATCTCTTACCTTACAAGGCTTAGAGGATCTGCTGCTAATGTCTTGGTGCCAGATACCACAAGACAAGCTCAGAGGTCTTGCAGGGTCCATGTCTCGACTGGACAGAGCAGATTTTGTGGCATGAAGGGGTCCTTCACAACATTAGGCAGGTGCTTTTAATGATGTGGCTGATCAGTGTATAGTATAAGTTATTATGTTACATTATTTAATAATAACAATAATAATAATTAACATACAATATACATATAGTATTTTTGTTTAAAACCTTGCAGCTAATTACTAATGTTAACCTGCATCCATTAATTAGACATGAATGACAGAATATAATTGCACTGTCGACAGGCCTTCTTGCTCATAGTTTTCCAACCCAGGTTCTTGGGCAATCTGTGGGGTTCAGCTCCCCTTGTGTCCCCACTCCAGTCCACAATACTCCACAAGATCACATACCACTGTCTACAACCCTCCACCCCTCACTTTCCATTCCTACTTCAGCATTACAACTGCTAGTGTCCCTGTCCTGCTGCACCGGCTACAATGACTTACAACCACAATTCTGCCAATATCTCAGCTACCTAGGACTGACCATCACAGTGGACCAGGGGTCTCATTTATAAAACTTTGTGTGAATTAGAGCATGAAAATATAGTAAAAATCAGGAAAATGCACACATCAAAAAATAAAAACCTCTGATTTACTGTATAGAACCTGGCATATGCAAATTTCTTTGCAATTCACCATTAAAAATCTCAATCATCTTGTAAATGTGTGTACGTGAGTATGCCTCAAACCCCGCCTGGTAGACATCCTGAAAACAACCATACATGAACTATGCAAATCAAGTTCATACATATGAAAAAATTATGCTGCAGCGCTTCATTGGCTGGCAGAGTAGCCTCACACCTGACGCATCCAGACACCATCACTTGCATTTGAGGAGAGGAGTCCTATGGTGTATTCCTCACTGCATTGTAGTACCTCTCCTCTGTATTGTGGGGTCAGGGAAAGGCACAAGGCACCAGACCTGACTCATATGTAATGACATGATTACTAATTCAATACAGTACAGTCATATGAAACACTGAGGTTCAGCCGGCTACCTTAACAACAAGCCAGCCATCATCTACAGAACCATCAGCCAGTCATCTGATCAACGCTACTTTGCCTCAAAATAAAAGAATCATGGGCTATCCTAGGCCACCGAGACATGACTTTTATCAGTCTCATCTTGGAATCACAGATGATTTGTGCATTAATAGAATGTAACTACTTATGGTTAACAAAAGCAGCGTTACTCTCGTGCCCTTACTCAATATGATTGCAGTAATTGCCATGATTAAAGTGGACAATGCTGCAAATTGCCTTTTTATGTTGGCATATACACCAAACCATGCAGAAACTGAATGTAGTGCCTCATCAGTTGTTAGCTTCCAGTGCAGCAGGCATGATGGAGGTAAAGCTTGACTGATATATTCCTAACCTGTCAGCCTGTCCAATCTGGTAGATGTCAGTTGCTTGAGTGCCATCCATTTTTAAAACCTGAATATGAACAGGAGTAGCCCAATTTTCGGGCAGTCTGTCTTTCTAATGCCAGGGCCAACTCTAAATAATCTCATAAACCAGTCATCATTATAGGCAAAAATAAAATCCTGCTGGTCATTAAAAGCCTGTTCCATTTGTGTATGACTGTTTGCACAGTATTCGAGTAGAGCCAAACAAGCCATGCTATGTCAAACAATTAGGCTATCAATAGGATGTAGGCCATGTTATATATAGCTTTCTATGCACAGTGAGTGAATCACACCTGCGTTTTTACTGCATTTTGGTTTCTAACCCTTAGACGTGATAACAGCTAGCCAATATAAACGAAAAAACAAATACTCAGCTATGACCCTTTTAAAAGGGAACTAAAATAGAGTCTATACATCATATTTATTACTTTTGAGGTTTAATATCCTTTCATGTGTGGAACACAGCCCAAACACAGACAGGTATAGATCATTTTAAATCACCCAACACCCATTTATTTACAATTACTATATACAAAGTGAAGCATACAACCCAAAACTCCCCCAAAGTTCAGGCCTCTCACACAATGCCTTCCTCTCTGGCCCACCTCCACTCCTCTCCTCCGAGCTCTTGCCTTCTTCCTCCCAAATGAAGGGAGGTGGCCCCTTTTATAATCACCCGGACATGCTCCAGGTGCCTCCCAATAAGCGACTGCCGGTACTCCCTGGTGTGGCGGAAGCGCCGGCTGTGCACTTGGAAGCACTCCGGGTGTCCCTGGTCTTCTTCCCATCAGCACTTCCAGGTGTGGCGGAAGTGCTGAGGGCCAAGGCTCCTCAGGCGTTCAGGTGCCCCCTGGTGGTGACAAAGGGCCCCTATAGGGTTAAGCTTCTAAGCTCTGTTTCCGTGGTCCCCAAAAACATATGGGCGGTCACCCCCTCGTGGTCTGGAGGAGATGCAATCCCTCCTCCGATCCTCCTGGGTGTCCCGGCTGGGTACCATCCCCAGCCGCTTGCCACACATGTCAATATGCATTGCCATAATTATACTCAAACTTTCCCATCAAGCTTTCTTTTACAAATCCTAACTTTTGCATGAAATTCGATGTAAGCACAATTCAAGCCCTTTTTTGCTCATAAGCAAGTTTTATAAATCTGAGCCCAGGTGAAGAAGGAACTTTGGAAACTCAGGCAAAGCAAAGCTGCTGGATCTGATGGTGCTGACATGATGGTACTGAAAGAGTGCGCTGGGCAACTGTATGTAGTTTTTTTCAATGTACCTTCAATGTGAGTCTGTGGGGTACCAGTCCCCAAGATAATGCAGCCAAAAGTCTTAAATGATTGCCGACTGGTGATTCTGACTTCACACACTATGAAGAGCTTGGAAAGGTTAATATTGGCTCACTTGTAACCCTGGTCACAACAGCGCTGGCTCTTCTGTAGTTTGCCTAATAGGACCATATAGGGGATGGATAACATCCTGAAAAATGGAGTATTTAAGTGGTAGACCACAGTTTCTGCTGCTTAATAACTGTCCATCCAGGCCGTAAGTGGTGGAAGACATAAACCAGCCCTATAGCAAAGGCCGACCAGTACAATGTATATTCAGAAAATAGTATGTTTTTGGACTGCTGAAGAATACTAATGCTGATTTACCAGGAGAAAACTGCTAATAATATAAAGAAAACATGCTAGCTCCAGAAGAAGAGCACTTCAGGTAGTAATTGAACAACAGTCAAAGCTTTCCAAGTCATCTAATAACTATTAAGACTTCTAAAACTCATTAATGAAATTGCATGATTTTTCTGCTTATTTAGTGAGTGGTGAGTTTTACATCTGAGAAACACTGGAGGTATAACTAAGGGAGCTACAATTCACTGATTGCAATCATGGACAGGTCTGCCATCACAGAATTCTGGGTGTGTGTATCCAGGGGCCTAAGACAGAAAGTGACCTTTCCATCAATACCTCCCTGCACAATGAAACAACCCACAAACTGATCCCTGCCCACCCCCCAACTCAATGAAACGATCAAGTATCTGCAAATTGAAATGACGATGAAGCAATCGAGATCAATGCTGAAATTAAGAGTAGGAAATGCTACACTGCTTTTGTTATGTATTGTATTAAACTACATGTTTCGCAATGCCGATAGTAACCAGTAGGTGGCACCAAGCAAGATACAGTATATGTGGTGCACACTAGAGTTGTTGGTGAATGCAATAAAGAAATGAGTGTTTGGATACTCCGCACCATTACAGAAAACGTTTGTGTGTATTTATGAAATGAAATATCACGCAATATAACATAAATTGGCGACAAGTTGTGTCAACGAGAAGAACTGACCGCGCTGTGTAGTGGCTAGCTAGTGAGCTGATTTAGACCGTTTAAAGGAGCCTCTTTTCTCTGAGTCTAACGTGGAGTGCAAGGTGCTGACGACATGACTGGAGTAATCGGACGGATGGATCCCTTTGAGGATGCTGGTGAGCAATGGACGACGTATATTGAACGTTTTGAACATTACATACTGGCTAATGACATTACGAATTACATTATGAAGAAATTGCCTGTGTTGTTTAGTGTAATGGGACCTAAAATGTACGGACTACCACGCAGTTTGGTAGCGCCTACGAAGCCAGGGGAGATGGAGTATCACCGTGTTGTGGAGGTTTTACAAGCCCATTTCGTCCCGAAACCACTAGTGATAGTGGAGAGATACCGGTTCCACAAGCGTAATCAGGGGGAAGGGGAAATAATAGCACAGTATGTAGCGCCGCTGGAAAGTCTTTCGGAACAGTGCAAGTTTGGTGCATATTTGGAAGACGCACTACGAGACAGGTTTGTGTGTGGACTAAAGTGTGAAACTGTTCAGAAGCACCTGTTGACTGAGAAAGATCTCATGTTTCAGAAAACAGTTGATTACGCAGTTTTTGCAGAGACGGCAGCGTGCGACGTGTAGCAGTCAAGTGCTTCCCTTAAAGTGAATGCGGTGCTTTCTAAAAACTGTGACAAATGCCGCCGTTGCTGTAAAATGAATCATACTGATGATGACTGCTGGTATAAAGACTGTGACTGCCACCAGTGTGGAAAAAAAGGCCACACTAAGAACATGTGTAGGAACAAAACCAAAAGCTATCAGGACAGAGAAAAGAAATGGAAGGAGGGAAATCTTACTCAGAAGGATAATACAATTAAGGGAAGGATGCAAAATAAGAAGAGAATTCATCATGTCCAGGCAGGGAAAGATGAAAGTGAGAGTGAAGAAAATAAATCTGATACTGAAAATGAGTTAGGACTGTATTATTTGTCTCAAAAAGGCAAATATTAACGAATTTCCATGCTGCCTATAGTAAACGTGAAGAAAATGGAAATGGAATTGGATACAGGGGCTGCAGTGTCTTTGATTCCCTGGGAGCAATACAGAAGCACACTGAGCCAAGTGGCTCTGCAACCCACAGATGTCATGCTAAAGACATACACTGGGGAGCCGCTGGCACCTGAATGGGGTTATCAAAGTGCAGGTCAAATTAAATAATCCGTGTGCTAAGTTGCCTTTGTATGTAGTGAAAGTAGACACAACCCCCACTGTTTGGTAGAGAATGGCTGAGAGTTATTAAACTGAACTGGAAAGACTTAAAAATGGTGCATGCCATTGAGCAAAGAGAAAAAGAAAACTCTCTGTGTTAAAGAGACACTCAGCTGTTTTCTCTAAAAAGCTAGGCACAATGAAAGGAATTAAAGCCAGACTGACTCTCAGACCTAACAGTGCACCCAAATTCTGTCCACCACGGAATCTCCCTTATGCTCTTCGACCTCGAGTGGAGGCCGAGCTAAAACGCCTGACTGAGCTTGGAGTGATCTCACCAGTGGAGCACAGTGACTGGGCCACACCCGTGGTGCCCGTAAGCAAAAAGGATGGCACAATTAGACTTTGTGGGGATTTCAAGGTTACACTCAACCCAGCTCTTTGTGTGAATAAGTACCCAATTCCACGCACTGAGGACCTTTTTGCCTCTCTAGCAGGTGGTCAACTCTTTAGTAAGTTAGAATTACCAAATGTCTATCTACAGATGGAGGTGGAAGAGAAGTCTAGGAAGCTGCTGACTATCTCAATGCAAAAAGGGCTATTTTGTTTTAATTGCTTACCATTTGGTGTAGCGTCATCACCTGCTTTATTTCAAAAGGCTACAAACCAAGTGTTCCTCGGACTGCCATATACTCACTGTTACCTGGACGATATCCTTGTGAGTGGCCCTGATGAGCATAACCCACTTCAAAACTTTGGATACAGTTCTGGGTAGGCTAGAGGAGTATAGCCTGCATCTCAAACAAGAGAAGTGCTTGTTCTTCCAGGAGTCTATGGAATACTTGGGTCACATAATTGATGCAGCAGGACTTCACAAATCACCAGAAAAGATGCGTGCCATTGTGGAGGCCCCAGCACCACAAGAGATTAGTCAATTACGTTCTTTTCTGGGAATGTTAAACTACTACGGACGTTTCATTCTTGACCTGTCCACTATCTTGAAACCACTGAATGAACTGCTAAATAAGGAGAAGCCATGGCAATGGACGTCAGCCTGTGAGTCCGAATTCCAGGACACTAAATTACTCCTAGTATCGCAGGAGGTATTGACCCATTACCATCCAGAACTGCCCCTTCGACCTGCGTGCGATGCTTCACCTTATGGGGTCGGAGCTGTGCTCTCACACGTCATGCCTGATGGCAAAGAAAAACCGATAGCCTATGCATCACGAACTCTTAGTAAAGCAGAACAAAATTATGCTCAGATAGAGAGGGAGGCACTCACAATAGTCTTTGGAGTACGCAAGTTCCACCAGTACCTCTACGGTAACAAGTTCACGCTGCTCACAGACCATCGCCTATTAACCTCCATCTTGAGCCCATCGAAAAGTACGGCGTCAATGGCTGCTGCCCGAGTGCAGTGTTGGGCACTCCTCCTGTTACATTACATACATTGCATTACATGCAAATGCTGACGGTCTTTCACGCTTACCACTCTCCTCTGCTCACAAAGAGAAACTAAGCGCAGTATATGTATTTTACACGTCTCAGTTGGACACCCTACTAGTTAGTAACACCAAGATCTGATGGCACACCATGTCTGACCCCATTTTATCTTGTGTTGTGGAAATGGTCAACACTGGGCATTTTCCAGCTGCAAAGGATGCAGATGAAGAACTGGCACCCTACTTACTGTGCCAGCATGATCTTACAATACAACTGGGATGCCTAATGTGGGGTGTGAGAGTGATTGTTCCACCAAAACTGCGCCCCCGGGTTCTGAAAGAGCTCCATATAGCACATCCAGGTATAGTGCGAATGAAAAGCTTGGCACGTAGTTACGTATGGTGGCCTGGCATCGACTCTCAAATTGAGCTCCAAGCTAAATCCTGCCACTCTTGTCAGAGTATGCAAAAAGAGCCTGGGCTAGCACCTTTACACCCTTGGATGTGGCCCTCTAGTCCCTGGGAAAGGATACATGTGGACTTTGCGGGTCCATTTGAAGGAAATATGTACCTGGTTGTGATAGATGCACATTCCAAATATATTATGTATATTATGGACAACACCACCGCCGGTAAGACCATTCAAGCGCTCAGAAGCCTTTTTAGTCGATATGGCATTCCACACATCCTTGTGAGTGATAACGGACCTCAGTTCTGTTCTGAAGAGTTTAGTACATTCTTGAAGTCCAACGGAGTAAAACACATCCGCTCAGCTCCATACCATCCTGCCACCAATGGCTTGACCGAGTGTTTCGTGCAAACATTCAAACATTCCTCAAAATCTTCTAGAGGCACAGCACTGGTGCAACAATGCCTGGATACATTTCTGTTAACATACCCCTCATACAACAACAAAGGAGACACCAGCTATGTTGTTCCTTGGATGCAAGCTGCGATCACGGCTGGACTTCCTGAAACCCAGTGTTGCTGGTGTAGTGCTTAGGTCACAAGATGCTCAACAAGAGCGCCGCCAACCACGCTCCAAGGACAGACAATTTGATGTAGGAGAGCCTGTCCTTGTGCGTGACTATAGGAAGGGGGAGGAGAAGTGGACCCAAGGTGTTGTTATGGAGAAGACTGGCCCAGTGTCATACAAGATAAATGTGGGACTACAAGAGGTATGGAAACGCCATGTGGACCAGATGCTGACACGTCCTGATCCAGAGCTTCAGCAGGATGCAGTGAACCCTCCTGTGGACCCCCCGTGTTACTACCCCAGAGTGATAGTATTACCACACATCACCCTAGTACATCTAATCATGACAAGAATGATCAAGTTCCAGAGATAGATATAACACCGGAAACACCCAAGTCCACTGATTCACGACACACAGAGCATGCTCTGGTAACAGAGACTGTCAAACATTATCCTGTGAGGATCACTAAACCACCACTACGCTACCGTGATGAGTGAACACCCACTGAGATGGAGAACATACAAGTGTGTGACTGTTCAAGTTCAGAGGCATATTCTTTTTCAGAGTTCTGAGATATATTGTTATAAAAAAAAAAAATCTTTGTGTTATTGACAATCAATCTTAGCCGGGAGGAGATACAGTATGTTATGTATTGTATTCAACTACATGTTTCGCAATGCCGATAGTAACCAGTAGGTGGCACCAAGCAAGATACAGTATATGTGGTGCACACTAGAGTTGTTGGTGAATGCAATTAAGAAATGAGTGTTTGGATACTCCACACCATTACAGAAAAAGTTTGTGTGTATTTATAAAATGAAGTATCACGCAACATAACAGCTTTAAACCACCATTTGTCTGGATGCTGCATTGTTAAAAGTATGATCAATTCTCTGTTAAGGGGCTAAGACATCTCGGGGTCTGAGGGGGTCTTAATCTGGCCTTGATGGTCTTGCTGTATAACTATTACACTTTTGGAACTTTAATGAAGATATTCAGATTGCTTACGGTTTCCCTTTTTTTTTGCAAATCTATCCATTTGTCAGAAAATGTCAGAAATATAAAATTTGCAATACGAAAGTTCTGATTAATAATCAGTGTGCTAGATTATGATTAATGTTTAATGACTGTGCAGTTAATAAAACGTTTTTACAAAAGGATAAGGATACAAAAACAAACTAAAAATACTCTGTTAAAATTGATTTATCTGTTCCCTACACATACAGTAAACTCATAAACACACATAATGGTATAAATCATCAACAGCCCAGCTTGCTTCATGGTTTTTGCTTGTCTGTAACATTAATTAAAGATATGGAACATTGAGGAGATTTATTAACTGTCTGATTTCATTCAGATTTTCATATATCACGATCCAGTGAAATATTGATTAAATGGTTTTCTTTTGAGAGTGAAGCATTGGTTGTACATTTATTAAAGTGCTCATTTGATTCTAGTAACATCTGTAATTATTACAGCAACCTTGGTTTGTTTTCATAAATATAAATCTAATCAGAGATTTCACTTTGCTTAATTATTTTCTGGGTTTTGTGGAAAAGGGAAATCAAAATAAATTCACATAACATTAATCTGGTTTAATAATAATAATAACATAATAGGTTTCGTTGCACACAGAACAGTAATACAAGCTTGATTATGCAAGCTGTTCATTTTCTACTCTTTTCTACTATGTCAGGTAATCTTTATACTTTAAGACTTTGACTGGTGGAAAATAATTTTACTTCAAGAAATAAACCCCTTAAAATAAAAAAGAATATGTATAGATTTCACAAACAACATAAAGTCCCAATTTTATGAATGTATATTTTACATATAGTGCATATTTATTAGCTATTATAACAGAGTACCCGGTTGTGGGGGGATCAAAAAAGCTTCAAATAAATAAAATACTAAATTAATCCAAATGAAAAGTAGAAAGGTGATAATGTTAGAAAAAGCCAGCAAAATAAACACTTTTTTTTTTTTTACTGTGCAGGACCTTACTAATAGTCAGTTATTTCACAACAGACTGGTTGGAAGGGATCACCCTTTTAAACAAATTTCAAACACCTTCTCTAACCTCCCCTTCTTTGTATTTCTGTCTGCTAGTCAGACGTTTGCTCAAACTTACTTGTTTAGTTATTGTCATGGAAATGTGTTTCAGACACACCTCCTGGTATTTATTTCCATAATTACTGATGTGGTCAGGGACTGCATACAAATTTGCAACACCTCAAGGACATTACGCTGTTTGACGGCCCACTGCTCTTTATTTACAGGAATGAAGTGTTCATAAGAACTACTCTGGCATCTGCCTGCTGTAATAGGCAGCAAGATCACACCTCTCTTCCCAGTAAGACTTCTCTGCTACTAATCTGTTATCTCTCTTTCCCACTTTTACTCTGAAGCCTACAGCAGTATATGATTAGGAGTGCTATTTTAAATTCTCATGGTATCTCACCTTCTGATGATCTATTTTTACAAACTATTTATCAGAATATTTGGAATGTCTGCCCATTAGACCTTACCTAAGGTTATAGGCCTTGACTTACCGGTCATTCAATTAAACAGTAGGCATAAGCAATAGGTCAACTGCAATCATTGTGCACAGTTGGGTTTCAACAGTCAACCACCCTTAAACTTGACTTAGCTGATTTAGGAAAGGAGTTTAAAATGCTTTCAAAAGTAAATTTACATACAATGCTAAAAACAGACTTGAGTTAAAAACCATGCTGAGACCGAGATGAAAAGGAGATCACATAAGGTTTTCACTGCTGCATGTAGCATCAAGAGACATGACAGCAACATACAATCACAAAGAATGCACCAATTGAAAGGATTTTGAACTTAGAATTTTTTTTTAACGGTTCCTAACAGTTCCTGTTCAGGGAACGCATTTTCCTTCATTTTAGCTCCACCGACTGACATCACCCTAAGTTTCGCAATTTTACTCTTCCCTAATTTCCTCTTGCTTATGAATTTTTACATATCATTTGTTGACTTACTTATCATCTTTGAATGAAAGATTCCTGACTTTGTAAAATACTTACAAATATAAATGTCTTCCTTTAAATGGTAGCTAACAATTTATAACAAGTTGCACAGTTAACATTGCATCTGATCATAAATATGTAATGGGACCATACCTGCTGTTGTCAGATGTTTTTAAAGAAATTCTGTCTACTCAGCAGATGCCAGCTGCCCTGACTTCTTATTTGTACCCTGATAAACTTAACAGCTTTGTTTCTTGTAGTCTTTAGAGATTATGGCAGAAAATCTTACAACATCTGGAAAATGCCTTAAGCAATCTGAAACAGAAATTTCAGCCTTATTGAATCAGTACAAAATAAATTTATGTTTTGTGGTGGTTTTAACTTTTTTCTTCTTTTTGAATAGCAATTTATGGTTACAGAAAGCCTGAGCCTATTCCAGCTACCCTGCACACAGGCCATGAGATATCCTTGGATGGAGTGTCATTTCATTAAAGGACAATTCTTATACACCGACATCTCACACCTAATTACATCCCCTAATCAACCTAAGATACATAAGTTTAAGTTGCTGTAGGAAACAAAATAGATATTTTTTGGTGAAAATTTTATTCAATTTAAACAAGAGTCATCAATCATATTAAAACAATATAAATGAGACATTGCAACAGATAGTAGGATAAAAATGAAAAAAATAATAACCCCCATCTCTACAGCCTCCTCTCCCTTCCCATCCCACTTTGTAAAAGAGGATCAAAGTCTTTCCTGGGTGTGCAGACTATTAAGAGAAACAAAGTAGACACAGGATGTGAAGGCCCAGAGCAATGAAGAAGTAGAGCAAAATTGGGACTTTATGTTGTTTGTGAAATCTATACATATTCTTTTTTATTTTAAGGGGTTTATTTCTTGAAGTAAAATTATTTTCCTCTAGTCAAAGTCTTAAAGTATAAAGATTACCTGACATAGTAGAAAAGAGTAGAAAATGAACAGCTTGCATAATCAAGCTTGTATTACTGTTCTGTGTGCAACGAAACCTATTATGTTATTATTATTATTAAACCAGATTAATGTTATGTGAATTTATTTTGATTTCCCTTTTCCACAAAACCCAGAAAGCCTTCAATTTCTTTATATTGGAACCAGATGAATGACTAATTATCATGGCTGAAAGTTCAGGTAAGATTAAGATAAAAAAGAGGATTTCTGGAAAATTAAAAGAGAATAATGTGATTTTTCAGCAAGCAGCTGGGACTAATTTTGCAAAAATTGTTCCCAAGATAAATAGCCTCTGCTGGATAAAAGTGAAGAGAACAGCAGAAAGATCTAGAAGGAATGCGTGAAGCAGAAAGGGAATCTTAACTGAGAATAGAAGGGGCAAAAGGCATAAACTGTTATTCAATTTGAAAAAACAAAAAGAAATGTCCCAGAACTATCTAACAAACAAAAAAGGACAAAGAAGAACAGTGACCAAGTGCTTAGCCCTTACCTCTTTGTGAAGGGTACATGTCGATCTGAACTAAACATGCTGATAATTTAGATTTTGAAGGATGTAGTGATGCTATTGAAGAGATGAGAAGGGAAGAACTGAGGTCACACTGCTAGATAGAGAATGATTGTAGAGGTCCAGCTGATCTATACAACTGAACAGAAAGTAAGATTTTTATTTCAAAGATAACTAATATGAAAATGTATTAAACTGATGAGAGAGAAGTGGAGTGGATTAATAGGACAAAATGTTGCTTAGGGACTAATCAGAGTTGGAAATAGAAAAACAAAGAAGAAGAGAGGAAAAGATACTCTGGACCTCAATGACTGTCATATTACAAGCCATTAGTCATTCTAGATAATCAGAAAGGCTGTCATTGCAAGATATATTAGCAATAAGACCTGCAATTTAGAAACAAATGTAGGCAAGTTTCAATAAGAATGGTACTGGGTTGAAAGGAATGAAAACATTTTAGTGGAGGAATTCAACAACTTAAAGGAATAAAGCATGCATAGATAGGGGTGTTGACTACAAAATAAGATAAGAATGAGCAGTGGGCATTTTATCTAACAAAGGGTTCATAAAGAAGTGTGCATCCATACTAATAATATTATAGACTTTCAAGTTTTGGCTGGTTATAAATGGAAGGAAGGGTGACAGGTATGGGGTTGTTGAGTAAATACTGCAGAAGGCTAGTTTCCAGCCATTTATTGTCAGTATGTAACAGCATCATCTGCAACTAACTTGCATACAGCAATTTGCTTAAGATCAAAATGTTCACTATGTGCCTCTTAGCTGTTTCATAATCTCCAACAAAGTAATCTTGTGATTGGATTAAAGTCATTTTCAGTTTCAAAATCAGTGTATATAATATAATAGGCAAGTTACTTTGTACATCCTATTTGTTACCCCTTGAATTATAGGTCTTTCTTCTTACTTGAGTCCATTTCACACTTGCAGGAGAGAGGGTACCAGCAAAGACATCACGTGACCTCCGATTTACTGTACACCTTTGTTATCAAATGAAGTGCAGGCAAATCCTTGTACGAAAAGTTCAGCCACTTTCTGAAATGCATCTTGGGAATCTAAGTTAGGGGTTTTTTGCAGCTAGGGGTCTGCTAAATCTGCCACCTTCACAGGCCGTGTGTGACCCTAAGGCATAGCAGAATTGGCAATGCCCAGTTTGTCTCACAACATATATTTGTGAGGGAAATTAGAATGTGGAGGAACTCTAATATTGAGGGGAAACTGAATGAACTTGGAGAGCTACCTAAGCTATCAGCCAACAGAGGTCTTATGAGAAGTGTGAGTAACCATTTATCTGAGATATGTTAATAACTGGTTTATCTAAAAATTTTGAAGCAGTGAGGGAGTGCTCATGTGAAATCTATTAACATCTGATATAGTGTCAAGGAGCCTAAATATAATAGAAACATGGCAATGATTACTATAAAATAGATACAAAATGGAAAACCAAAAGTGCAAATGAAATGGCAAACAAATTTTGGGACTATCTATACAGACTTACTGTACATACTGATAGCACCATATATCTACTAGGGTAGCTCACATACTTCTTCATTACAATTAATAGCACTGTTGCTCTCACATGACACTGACCTCCACCTCTTCTCAAGTAGCTTTGCTGCACACTATCCTCTGGACCCCAAATTCAGTTATACATTTGGCATAAAGCTTCTTTAAATTCTGTACCAGGGCTATATTAGCTCAAGCTAAATATCAATTCTGGAATTTTACTAGCCAGGAGAGTCAGGAGACACATGGGACTGGGTTTTGATCCATTACATGTCATACTCACACACATATCCAATGGGCTAATTTAGAGGTAAAGATGTCTTTGAAAGTAAAGGTGGAGCAACTAGCAAAAAAGTCACACACAAAAGGGGAGAACAGGCAAACTTCACACCCGCAGGAGTTGAATTCTGCCTCCATAGCCGTGAAGGAGAACCTAATCACTTTGTCCCTGTGCCATTTTAGACTAAAATAGGCTTACCTAGCTGGCAACCCTTCTTGGAAACCTAGCGTCTTGATTTAATTTGATAAAACAGAGTTCTGCATGAGTAAGAAATACTATAGGATACAAAATAAATTAACTTTCACTAATATAAAGTTAATTCTAAAGGGAATGGGGGCACTTAATAGACAAGTACTTCATCATTATCTTGACAAGTTATTAAAATAGCTAATTGAATGTTGCAAGTTTTGCCCAGAACAAATGAGTACAAATCAAAGGTAATTATGATTAGAAGAGATACCGAATTTTCAAAGCCTCACTTCAAATTTCAGTGCTCACGTTTTTTTTTTTTTATCAAATTGGGAATAAAAAGAAAGTTTAGGAAGAGAGTAAAACAAGAACATAAAAAAGTGTGTTAAATTAATTACTGACCTGGGGGTTTGGAACAGAGGAATAGACTTTTAAAAGAAGTCGTTTCACACAGCCTGCAAACGTGGCTAGGAGATCTAATAGAAACTTCATGAATTCCTGGTGGGTTTTGAGAAGGTTAAACACATTACTTATTTTTATGTAATAAAGCTCTAGGTAATAAGAAAGTGAAGAAACTGGAATTAGAGTTCATTCTTTTTCGCTGTGACAAATGAGAAATATTGTAATTGTATAGTCATTACACAAAAATGTCCTTATTTCAAGATGTGAATAAATTGCCATCTGGAAAACAACAGACCCAGTAATGTGTTGATAGTGTAGCTATATCACCGTTTACATTCAGGTTCCTTTGTGCATGAATAGCAAATATCAAAACAATAACAGCATTGTCTAAGGAATTCAATTCTCTAATTGTGCATATAAAAAAAAGCTTGAGGACAGTAAAACATCACAGGGCCAGTTCTTACCAGCAAAGAGGAAAAAGACAGCTTATAAGACATAGGCTGCCACTCTTAAAATTTTTCCTTGTTTTCAAGAAGTTCAAATTTTTGTCAAAGCCATTTTTGTGTTCCTTATTTAGGATTAGGCTGAATTTGTTCAAGAAGAGTTAACTTTATTATATGTATATTTTGTCACATGGGGCCCCTCTTTGTACCACCCTAAACAAAGCATTTAAAGGACAAAAATATACCACAATGTTTGTTCATTCAAACTGAAAATAGAAGAGTGAGACAATCTAATGTGTTTAACTCTACTAGGTTAGGGTTTGTGATCATAAGCTAGTTTGGCTGATCCTCCTGTTCAAAACAATGTTCTTTAAGTATCTCAAACTCTAACCTCACTATCTTCCTTCCAGCTGTGACTTTGCACCATCTCAGTAATAATAAACCAATGTCAGGGATTATTCTTTAAACTGAATGCAGACTTTAGGTTTTATTTAGGTTCAGTAACATTCCTCAAAGTCATGTGTACCAAAGCTCCCCCTGACAGCTAAGGTATTTGTGAGCTTCAATTTCAGCTTAAATAATCAAGGCAGGGGTTCTGCTATTCAAGATTGTCAAGACTGTCCTACCTCTTCTGTGGGAACCCTTAGCTGCCAACTAATGTTTTAGGGGAGTTCAATAGACCCTATTCAAATCTCCCATGACTTCCCTCTCTTTTTGTTGATCTCAGCATAATTACTTCAGAGGTGCCATTAAAAACAACTAAGATAGCTATCAGGGGACTAGTGAGCACAAGGGAGGTCTCTCTTGTCTCCAGAGCGGGTTTCTCCTTTCAAGTTCTGACTCCACTGGGCCTGTCCCTTTTTGTGTGCTCTTCTTCATTTGAACTTACCTGTCCTGGCAGCAGTCTTGTCATCTATGTAACTGTCAGAAACCCCTTATTACATCATTAATATTTATACTGTATATTTGCTGGAACACATTAATCATTTTATTAATGTGTGTTTATATTTTATTGTTATATTGGTCACAGCATATCATTGTCATTTTTAAGGCTTTTTTTTGCATACTACCATTTTGTTTGTTTATTTTTGTGAACACTGCCATTTTGAAGCTTTGGGTCTTTAAGATGCTGTGCATTACTATGCATGTGATCACACTACATGATGGAGAACCTTACAATGATTACGACAATAGCAAATTTGCATGCATATTAAACAGCATTGAAATTGTATGAAATTAAAGTAAAAAAAAAATATTACAAGACTTGTGGAATTATTACACTTATTATAAGTGTTCATTTATTGACATCGTAGTGAAATGGCTGGGTAGTATTAATGACACCCGTATTTTCGCAAATTCCATGCTGAACACACATTTGAAATGGCAATGGACATAAATATAAATGACTTTCCCTTTGTTATTTTGCCTGTGATGTGCTCTTATCAGTGAATTTTTGCATTTTCATATGGATGAAGATTTTAAAAAAAATGGTGTGTGTGTACGGGATTTATTTTTAAAAAGCAAAGGAGGAAAACTCCAGGTTAAAAAAAATACCCGGGTATGTGTGGACAAGGCCTAATGTCCAGTCATGAACATAGAGCTATTCACTTTTTTCACAGAGTCGCTTTACCATTTGCTATGTATTTATTTAATGACATGATTACTATTGCCTGTTTTGAAAGCAACACTCTTACTTTCAACTGTAATCAGATCATTAATGTGACAAGGGTGTGGCTTCTTTAAGAATTTCTTTCTTTTTCTATGCTGTGAATGTGCTATCAGAGTTCTGCACATGTTGAAAGTTTCAAATAAAGCACAAAGGAATCTGATTTTCATCAGCTCTGAATTTTTCACTATACTGGAGTTTTCCACCTAATGTTTGCATGCCCAGTGTAGGCAAACATCTGCATCATATGTATTTTTAGTCACAGGGAAACTTTTGTATTCAATGTGAAAATGCTAGTAATGATGGAGATCATATTCATTTAAAAATGCCATTTTGATTTTGACTGATGATTAATTTTGTTTCATAGCCCAAGTCACCTGTTGCATCACACACCATATTATTTTATTAATTCTTATTATTTTAAGGCAAAAACCACACCGACACACCCAGCATTCCTTGTATATTAACTATATAATATGTAAGATAAATACAGTAGTACAATATATAAAAATCCTCTTTTATTTAAGTGATCGATCATAGTGTCACTGTAATAATTCTTTACATTTATATAGCGCTTTTCTCACTACTCAAAGCGCTCAACAATTTTGACTACTTTTCTGTCCTATATGTTGTGAACGCTGGCCCGGACACAGGCAGACGGACAACATAGTTTCACCACACACCCTTTATTATATACAATATTTACAAACTTTATGCACTACCAACCCCAGTGCCTCCTGCACCGATCCCCCAAAGTCCAGGCCACACAGTCCTTTTGTCTTTCTCTCCTGGCCGCCTCCAGTCCTCACTCCAGCTCCGTCTTCCTTTCTCCCGACTCGCCAATGACTGGAGGGAGGCGGCCCCTTTTATGGGAACCCGGATGGGCTCCAGCTGCTTCCCGGCACTCCTCCGCAGACACGCCCTTGTGTGGCGGAAGTGCCAGCTGCACACCTGGAAGCCGTCCGGGTGTCCCCTGTCGTCTTCCCCCCAGCACTTCCGCCCCTTACCCGAGGCCACCAACATAACCAGGGCGGACACCCCCTCGTGGTCTGGTGGAGGTACAGGCCCTCCTCCGATCCTCCTGGGCGTCCCGGCCGGGCTCCTGCCTCGGCCGGATGTGGCAGATGATGGTCTGGAAGTGGGGCGCCACCTGGCGGTGACCACGGGCCCCTACAGGGCTGGGCTTCCATGCCCTCTACCCGAGGCCACCAGCGTAACCAGGACGGACGCCCCCTCACGGTCTGCAGGAGGTACAAGCCCTCCTCTGGTCCTCCTGGGCGTCCCGGCCGGGGCGGGTGCCACAATGTCCTAAAAGAAAGATCTAACCTCATCTTTTCCACTCTTAGAAACTGTCCAAAAGAACTTGCTAATAGTTGACTGTGAACAGAAACCGATCATAATACTGTATATACGGTAAAAATATAGTATGGTAATGAATGTATCGCCATATTGAGAGGACAACTCTTTTTTTGTCTTTTATCTTCTTTCCAGGAAAACTAAAATTACCATCCAAAATACTACTCATTGGAATAATTGTGACTGGAAAGAGATAGAAACGACCCTGGTAATGATACCAAATAGGTGTGAAGCCTATGAAATAATGGCTTTGGCTGTCTCTTTGCAAGTCTAAGATTGGCATTGGTATTTATGGTAGTCTACATTTTTTGGCTCTGTACCCAGTTATATTTTTATGTTTCATTGTGTTTTCCATTTAAATGTCATACCTAAAAAATATTTTTCTTAAAGGTTCTAATTAATTGGTAAATCATATGAACAAATATTTACTATAATGTAATGTGTACAAATGTTGCATGTTGTGTAGCCTTTTTATTGTTTTATTGCTTTTTGTCAGCTGTTATGTGGAGACATTCAAGTAACATTTTCATCATACTACGCGCACATCACAATAAATTTGGCCTGACTTGACTTTTGATTGATTTTTTGTAACGTGAAAAGTACATGTCTCGCTAGTCATTAGCAAAAAAAAAAGGACAGACATCATTAGTTAGGTAAATTAATGTTTACGTTAGAGAGGTCTTCACACAACTTTTCATGCTAAAAATACCAGTTATCCCAACCAAGATTTGTTTATCTTTTAAACAAATCCAAAAGCTTGTATATTGAGTGCCACCACCATCAATAGGAATTAATCAATAATCTTACAAAATGGTAGTTAACATATAAACAAAAACAATAAATAAAATGGTGATGGCTGTGTGATATATGTTAAAATAAAACTAAGGTAATATGATATGACAAAGAATAATGTTAAAATAAAACAATGAGAAATATTATAGATTTTATAAAATATACTAGACTGAAAGAAAATAGATATTCTCAAATGAAGTTAACACCTTGAATTTGCAAAGTACCTTAGATAAAGGCAACTCCTAAAACATAATAATAATTAATGTATTTATTTTGTTCTAACTGTTGTGATGGATGGCCGGCTTTATAATCCAGTCCTCACCCCCAGGCCGCCAGGAGGAGATCTCCCGACAGCGTGGACAGGCCCCGAGTTCCAGCAGGGCTTTATGGACAATGCAGTTTTTATGCACAGCCCTGCTGGATACCTTGGGGGCCACTGAGAGTTGCTGTTAGAGGGCCTGTGGACTTGTATATGCCCTATAACCCGGAAGTACGTCATAATCCCGGGACAGGAAGAGACGACGTGCTGTCGGGATGAAGATATGGACTATTTACCCTGACCTGGAAGGAGTAAGGACTTTTGGACTGTTGGGCAGTAAAACCTCCAGGTCAGGGGGTATAAAGGGACGCTGGGAAAGCCTAGACACTGAGCTGAGCTGGGAGGAAGGGTGGCTAAGTGTCTGGGAGAGGAGGATTGATTAGTGTTGTATTGAGTAGTGTAGAGTGGAAGGTGCTTGGTGCACTGTGATAAAAGAAAAATAAAAGAGTCTGGAACTTTTACCTGCTGTTTGGAGTGGTACCTGAGGGTTCAAGAGGTGGGTTGGAACCTCACTGCCACACTGTATATTGTTAACAAAACACTTGATCTGTTGTGGCTATGACAAAACATGTACAGGGTGGTCCAGATCTAATTATGCAGATCCAGATCGCCTGGATGACTTTGATTTATGTGGGTACAATTCCAGTTCGGTGCGAAGACGATTCTTCATGTTGTCAGTTTGCACACTTCTCGATGGTCCGAGATTTTTCGGGTGATTTTCTATGTAATAAACTTAATAAGTTATAGCGTAATGAAAATTGCATAATTATATCTGGACCAACCTATACTACAACTTGTTTTACCTGTACATCTTTTTTTTTACTTTTTGTGTGTAAAGCCGAGCTTTAGTGAATTTCTAGTCGTTTCTTGTAGTTTTGACTCTGTCATGATATTAAAAAAAGAAATCATTAAAAAAAACAATTACATTTATAATTAGTTACTTTTCTCCTTTTCAGCTTTTTTTAAACAGTTGTTATTATATAGTGGATGCCTAAAAGACTAATATCTACATGCCGGCACAATCTACAATGCAACATGATACTGTTAAATTTACTTTTTCAATAGAGTTCATAACTCAAAATGCAGCCAGTTTTAACAAGAAATAGATCTGTAGTTAACAAGGAGACTTGAAGAGCAGCCAATTTATATTAATTCAATTTATCAAAAAGCACAATAATGGAGACGCATCAGATGTAACTGTTTGCTGAGAGCACTCTCAAGCTGGTGTTGAGAACTTTGCTCTAATGTTTATATGGTTTACTAAAAAGACCCTATAACTCTTACAGTTATCCATATTCTTGAAAAATGTCCTATGGCATGTAGCAGTTTCAATAAGGGTGCATTATCCTGCCTTAAGACAAAATTATGAGTAATGTTTCCAGGATATCTTCATGTAAACACTCATTGTTGAAGACAGTGAACACATTTTCTTTGATGTGTGAGATATGGATTGCCTGTGTAAATTAAACCTGAGCAATTATTTCAGCTCTCCTCTCAGGTATGACATCCATGTGTTGGCACTGAAGGCATACTATGCCTATATTTTTATTCCTCTGTGAATACTTTTGTTATTTTAGCTCTGAGGTGGACTTGCCATTCAAAATGTATAAGCCCTTCTTAGAGGATTAGAAGTGTTTGGCAGTGATAGAAAGTTATAATGTGTGGCCAACATTTAGTCTGCTGCAGCTTTCCCACAAGTATTTAAGCTATTCAGCACTCTATTTTATTCTACAAAAAGACACCATTTTTCCTCTTCATTTTTAGAGTGCAAATGCAGGTCTTTTGACAATCAAAAAAGTACAGCTTCTATAATGAAAATGGATGAAGAAAGCAGTGAAGAAAGGACAAGTAATACAGAGCATTTGAACAACAGAGGTTTGTAGCAAGTGAAACAGAACCTTGTTGGCTTTTAAATAAAACTGTAGATTAAACCAAAGCAAAATTATCAAGTGATTATTCAGTTAAATATTGTATGCCGCAACTAACTTAGAGACTGAGCAATAATCAGAAGTACTGTATGTAAAGAAGCAAATTATGAATCGTACGAATTACTACCATAGTGAGAGATTTATTTGTATAACATGGAAAGTGTGAAAGATCTTGATGATTTTATTCCAAAGACATACGCACTCTCATTATATATCAATTGTCTGGTTTTATTTACACATATTCTAACCTAAAAATTTGTGGAAATTGTATTAGGTCTTGATCAGACCAATTTTACTGTGATTCTGTCTAGGAATATACCAGTGATTTCCTGGAATAGAATCCTTTTGTGAAAGGGGACCTAAGACTGATGAAGAGGACTACTCCAAATTCTACTGGTGGTGGCCTTTACAAGAGGAAAACTTGGTGTGAAATATTCAAGCGGTGTGAGCAACCTACTGTTGGTCTGCTATGA
Source organism: Polypterus senegalus (assembly GCF_016835505.1). NCBI lineage: Eukaryota > Metazoa > Chordata > Cladistia > Polypteriformes > Polypteridae > Polypterus > Polypterus senegalus. The sequence goes on from NC_053155.1 coordinate 63,621,571, forward strand.
TGTATTTTCTTGAAGGCAGACTATGACTAATAAAGTCGAATTAACAGAAGAGCAGCAAAAAGAAAAACGTTCCACCGAATCTAAGGTTAAGATTAAGATTGAGATAAATGAGCATCAGTGTGAACTGTCTCAAGCAGAACCTACTCTTATTTATTTTGAGACATCAATACAAAGTTGCATTCAATATTACTTTAATATCAGAAGAACATGGTGAAGTGTGGTGGAGTGTAACATCTATGATGCCTGCAAGTTATTCCTTATAAATATAGGTCTAGTTGCCCCGCATTCATACATAACTTACTGTACATATGAATTATGGAGTGCAACAATTAAAACCTACAGAGAAACAATTTCACATAATCAGTTTGTTTGATTTTCTGGTGAAGAAACTGGGCAAGTTCTTAAATGAAGGAACAGGTTTTACACCTGTGGGAAACTGAAGCATTTGAGATAAGGAAATTCTATTTGCAAATTATGTACTGCTGTTTACACATAGAAAAACAGAGCTGCTTTCATCTGATGAGAACAAAGCTGCCACATGGGTATTCATCCAATTTAATAATTTTGCATTACATTTGAAATAGGTTCACAGGGATGTTTGGCCTAAAATCAATGGTAATGTTATGGCAAATCCTTTAGAGTTCTTTTTAAGAGGGTATGATCCTGTTATAAAAGTCTTCAAAAGTGTTTCTAAAATGTGAGATTTAATGAAGCTGGCCCTACTGTATATGTGTCTTCTAAAGGGTTTGATTGTGTCTCAAAGACTACGAGTTTGTTTCCTTTACCTTTGTATTTTCTGAAACCAAATCAAGTGAAGTTTACAAATACCACATTTTTTCATGGTTGAGCTTTGATTTCTGACCTTAAGTATCATGTTTTAAGTCTGAACGTACAATTGAAAGATAAGTAATCCAGCCTTGCTCTTCTAGCCATTCCCTAGTCTGCTATTTTAATAATTTCATTCTGTTACTGTGTGTAATTTTGAATTTGCTATTTATCATTTTTCAGTTATTATAAGGTTTTTACTGATTATTTGCCCAGTATTATTATACTTAAATCTGTGATGGTATAGCCGTTTTCTGATTCCATACGCTTGAATGTGTCTTTTGGGGTTCATCATCTATTTTATCATAGTCAGTGAGTATTTTTTAATAGTTTGGCTTTGAGTTATATGTAGGATATTTATGTCAACTATGCCATGTTAGCACTGATGTTTAAAACACATGCTAAAGTTGCATACAATATATTTATGCAACACATGCTAAGTTAGCTATTTAGTCTCTGAGGTTTTATAGGTGAAACAGTGCTTAACCTTTGAGCATGCATATAAAAATAAACTTTTGGTCATAATCAAAAACAATATTTAGATTGTTTTCTAAGGTATATAAACTTAATCATTGTAAATAATATTAAAGCAAGCTAACTCAGATAAGGCACTAACTTACTGTATAACTAACTCATACCATAATGATAAAGTTAGATTAAAAGAAATCATTCAAAGTCAGATTAATGCTCCCAGCTTCCTGTTACTTAGGAGACATGAGGCCATGTTGAAGCCATCTTAGTAGTAAGCTACTAAGTAGTAGCTTAGTAGGGAAGTAGGGACTCATTAGGTGGATTTCAGTACTTATGGGCCTAAATTGTGAAATTGCCTGTCAATAAAAATCTGTCAGGTTAGCTCTGCAGAAATCTTAAAAAAACTTCTAATGACTAATTTTTTTATTTGTCCTTTGAATATGCTACCATATATATACTGTATATATTCTTTAAAAGATTAAAACTGTCAGTTTAATATTCAGTTTTTAGTTTTTATTTAATCGGTTACTAACCCATTTCCAATTTTCCTTTGTTTTCTTTTTTTCTGGTTCTCTCTGCCCTTCCTGATGCTGTTCACTTTGCGGGTGAAGAGGGAGTCTGTGCATGTCTGCATAACTAAATATGGACTCCACTGGATGAACTTAGATTTTTTATGTTAACATTCTATTGTCTTACATTCTTACTGCACTGTTCTTTTATTATTTCTCTTATTTTATTTACTATTTGAACTACTCTGTTCACCACTTAATACTAAACAATACAAATCCTAAGTGGGTGCGTCGGTTTTCTGGAGGCAGTCATCTATTATTGAGACGAATAACTAACATTGTGATCTAACATTCGTGTTTTCTGTCTAGTATTGACCCTGCTTTGACACCTAGTGCACACCCAGCTTACACTGGAACGGGGTTATTCCCTTTGTATGAAATGTGCTATAAAAATGTTAAAAATATATATATATATGTATATATTTACACACATATATATATTGGATGTTCAAAAGTAGGTTTACAGCTATGAGTACGCGAAATACAGAGTTTATTCTTGTATTATTATTTATTATTATGAATTATAATATTATATATTTGAATTATTTATCTTCTTATCTGTCTTCTTTTTTTTCTTCTTATTATTAAAATGTTCTTTAGAGTAGCAAGTAGAGTAAAAGAACGTGTAAATAATGAAGGCCGACAATTTGAGCACTTATGAGATTGTATCTAAATGCACTGTTCGACTGTGACATTTTCTTGAGTTAATAAAGTTAACACTAGAATTACCAGAGCCTACGAAAAAACTCGTAGATCCATCCCACCTTAAATCGCTTCCCACCTCTCCATCAGCGTCTTTTGTCCTATAAATGTGTTGATAAGCAGCAAGCAGTCTGCTATCACATCCCCCACTGGCGCACAGTTTTCTCAGCTCAAGTCTTTTTACCTGCGTGTCAGTTGCTTGGAGTTGTATACAGTGAGAAGTCAAGCAAAATCACACCTTTTATAAATACTAAATCGTTATTTGGAACACATGCATTTCATGTGTGTTCCGTGTCTACATCGATCTATGTAAACACAGTGTTAAAAAGAAACATTTTTCATGTTTTAGTAAGAATTGACAAAATGTAGACATGAAGTTTATAATGTGTGAAGCCGGAAGCCCAAATATCAAAGAAACACTCTCACAAAAGGTCCAAATATAACAAAACAAGTGCACTTTTATTCAAGAATTTAACTGAAGAAAAAAGAAAGCAGGTTACGGTAGGCGGTTGATATGACAGCTTGTGTGGTGCAATGCTAAGAACTACTGCCTTTCAATCAAGAGGTCGCCGTTTCGATATCAGCTGCTTCCCAAATTTACCATTTTGAGTACTGAGCTACTCTTATTGTTTATATCATACAATAAAAACATACATTTGATTTGCGTCTATAAATTTATAGTACTTGTCGATTTTTTTTTTGTTTTATTCTCTCACTCATGTTCATTTGCTACGACTGCTTCGGTGGTGCAACGGTATCAACTGTTGACTGGTAATCAAAACTTCACGGGTTCGATCCTGGATGAGTATGTTTTGAGAAGTGAGCTGCTCGTATTCTTACTATTTTAGAATAAAAATATACATTTGATTCCAGTCTGTAACAGCCGGTGTAATTTATGATACTTGTAAAGGTGTTTTTTTTAATTCAGTTTTATTCCCTCAGTCGCATTTGACACTAATGTTGTCACATAAAGACGCGCTATAACAATATGTGTAATGCCACGAAAAGTGCCTGCTGACACTTTAGTACGCAAACAATGGTATGAGAATGCAGCTAGACTTTTTTTGGGGGGACATACACCGTCCAGATCTAAACACTAGCGTGTAGAGTCGGTTTCGCACTGAAATGTCTATAGCTGCAGGTGGAAGCTTCCGTTGCTGTACTTTGTATGTAAGAGCCAGATCAAAAGTTATTTACCTATTTACCTTTATTTATTTACTTACTTCCTACAACGTAAAGTCACAAGTAGAGTGCAGAGCTTTCCATGTACATATACAAAGTACAGTACAACTATGGCAAAAGTGCATTCTTGCTCTGATGTAGAAGAGTCGTCATGATCTGAGTTCATCTCTGTTATAGCATGTCTTTATGTAAAAACAGCAATGTCAAATGTGGGGTGAGGGAGTTGAATCGTGAACGGGACAGAGAGAATAAAACTGAATTAAAAAAAAGCTAACCTTTACAAGTACAATAAATTACACCGGCTGTTACAGACTGGAATCAAATTTATGTTTTTATTCTAAAATAGTAAGAATACGAGCAGCTCACTTCTCAAAACATACTCATCCAGGATCGAACCCGTGAAGTTTTGCTTACCAGTCAACAGTTGATACCGTTGCGCCACTGAAACAGTTCTAGCAAATGCGTGTCAATGTTGCACCCTAACACGGATTCTTTTTCTTCGGTTAAATTCTTGAATAAAAGCACACCTGTTCTGTTATATTTATACCTTTTGTGAAAGTTTTTGTTTGATATTTGGACTTCAGGCTTCACACATTATACACTTTATGTCTACATTTTGTCAATTACTAATAAAACATGAAAAACGTTTGTTTTAACAGTGTGTTTACATAGATCATTGTAGACACGGAACACACATGAAATGCATGTGTTCCAAACAACAATATAGTATTTATAAAAGGTGTGATTTTGCTTGACTTCTCACTCTATACAACTCCAAGCAACTGACACGCAGGTTAACAGACTTGAGCTGAGAAAACTGTGCGCCGGAGGGGGATGTAATAGCAGACTGCTTGCTGCTTATCAACACATTTAAAGGACAAAAGACACTGATGGAGAGGTGCGAAGCGATTTAAGGTGGGACGGATCTATGAGTTTTTTCATAGGCACTGGTAATTCTAGTGTTAATAAAGTTTGTGGAGGATGGCCGGCTGTTTATCCCGGCCAATACCCCCAAGCCGCCAGGTGGAGCCCTCCTTGCAGCATGGAGGTCCCCAGAAGACCAGCAGGGCATCATGGACAATGGAGTTTTTATGCACCGCCCTGCTGGATGCCATGGGGGCCACGAGAGGGAGCTGCAGGGAGGACCGAAGAGTTCTTCGTGCCCTATGACCCGGAAGTTCGTCATAGGAAGAGCGACGGGCTTCCGGGTGAGAAAAGGACTATTTACCCTGACCCGGAAGGAATAAGGACTTGTGGACTATTGGGCAGGAACACCTCCGGGTCAGGGAGTATAAAATGATCATGGGAACTCCCAGACAATGAGCTGAGCTGGGTGGAAGGGTGGCAACGCGTCTGGGAGCTGGAGGATTGTGTTTATTGATTGTATTGGTGATTTATGAGTATTGTGGTGGAGAGTGTGCTTTATGCACTGTGGCGACAAAATAAAGTCAACTTGAGGACTTTTACCTGGTGTCTGGAGTCATGGACAGGGGTTCAAGGGAGCGAGAGTGCCCCCTATCGTTCACAAGTTATTGTAATAATCATAACTTGCATGACTTTTTCCACACAAACAACTGGAAATCTACTTTTGCCCAACTCTGCCTTACAGTTTTAAGAGTAGCAGCTTCTTTTTTCTTGTGTGTCAAAAATAGTAATAAATAGTCAAATTTTAAGAAGCACATTAATTCACAGATTGATGGATTTTGGATACATTGAAGCCTAAGGAGCTCATATGTTTCATATTTAATAAGTGTTAATTGTTTGCTGTATAGAAATATTCACTGCACATGTATGTTACAATGGTATAAGCTTCTGCACATGGCCATGTGGTTTTATGGTTGGAAAAAAAAAGAAGGTGGAAGACGTAGACCCAAGCTGTAGTAATCACAAAAAACCCAGAGATCTCCTTTTTATTTTTCATTTTATTTGTTCATCTTTTTTGCTTGTTAATGGGAATCATTTTCTAAACAGTGTTTAAAAAAAGTAATTACTACATACCATATTATAGCTGTCTGTTCATATGTGCATTTAGTCTTTATGCCATTTCTTTGTTCTAGACTGCTCCTCTTAATTTTTTGTGCATTTGTAAGCTGTTGAATAATTCTGTGCTGGTAAAAGAAGAAATCAAAGATGTGAATCTGTACTTGACTTTCAGCATTAGATTGACAGTTTAATATGACAGTTTTAGGATTTATTTAGAAGGAGACTCTGACATGTCTTAAAGAAGGTGAATATCAATACAGGAGCAAAAAACCTCATGGACAAAACTAAAACAAAAGGCAGACAATATTAATATATTAAGTTACACAACACAGAAATTCAGGTGATGCCATACACTCACAAGACATGATATTGCCCAGCTTGTCATCTCTCTTAGTGCCAGCTGTGGCGTTTCCCAAAAAGCATAAGTGCTTTCTAAGTGGAGCTTACTTGTCAAGTTGTGCAACTGCTTGCCAGCTGTCATAAATTCCAACTTTTTTCTTTGTAGAATGCTGTCATTTTCTTAAATTTTGTAGTTTGGACATGTCATGTTTGTAAGAACTAAGTGTTCTCAAGCACAAAAGTTTCAAAAACTGTTCCAAAAGCTCAATAAGTGGAAGAAACTGTCAAACTTTGGTTTGAAGCAAAAGGGGCAAAACAAAGAATCTTTATGAATAAACAATTTATATTCCAAAAAGGCTCTGTAAAAGTCAAAGCTTGGAGGAGCACAAAAAGGCCCACAAGGAGTTGCCTGAAATAGACAATCTAGTAGCAAACAAGCCCCAAAAACACAAATTCAAGAGATGTCACAAAACTGAGTTTAAGACCACAATAAAGAGACGGGGTACCACCTTGGTAGACCCATATAACTGGAATGCAGAAAGGCAAAATAAAACAAGCAATAGTTGCGACAACGTTTTCTCAGACACAAGTTCCAAAGTGAAATGTTTCAAGATGGTAGATTTTCTGTTCTTTAGTTCTTCCAGCATGAAGAGGCAGATTTTAGTCGACAGACTCTGGAATTGATGTGAGATGTTTTACAGATGTCAATCATCCGGTCTGCAGTGGGAGGAAGAGAAAAGGCATTAGGACACAATGCCAACCCCAGGAGCGGCATGAAATTACAATCACCAGAGCTCCTAAGCTGTATACTATGTGCTTGCGTGTGTATAATAAATATTTAGTAATCAAAAATTTGAAAAACTCACCAACTTCAAGTGCAATCAATGAACAACCAAGAACTGTGTGTTTCCTCAGCCTTTAACGATTGAGAGTAGTACCTTGAAGGAGGTGAACAGGTGGCCTCTTCGGGAACCTCTCACAAAACACATGTCAACATACTAGAACAAGGATAGACACACAGAAATTAAATAAGACACTGAATGCAAATAAGTAATATTATTATAGACAAAAGGATCCAGAATGAATGAAAAAGATATGAAACAGGAATTTGAAACCACCAGAAGAGGAATCCTTGCTGAACCATAACAATATTATTATTTATGGTTTTGAATTATCATTACTGCTGTTACAATGACATTATGTCATCTCCATTTTGCTTGTGGCAGGCTCGATTTCTCATAGTAGTCATAGGTGCTGTCTTCTTATTTACTGTCACTATGGCTGTTTCCAATCATGTGACACAATGAGTTGTCAGATGCCTTGGTAACTAAAAGGCACTAAAAAAATGTACCTGTTGCTCACATACTGCTTTGTAACAAGACCTTAACAAAGGCTTCTTTTGGTCTTAGTAATAAAAGGATCAGTAAGTGGTTATTCATCTCTGTGCATTGTGGCATATTAAGAGTTTTTGATATGCTGGTAAAATTACTTGTGGGTATGAAGGATTCACAGGTCTTATACTCAAGTATACAAGATCAAGAAATGTGTCTGACTTAAGCTTCCTGTGACAATTCCAAAGTCATTTAGTAGGCCACATTGTAGAGAATAAGAATGGCAGTTCTAATGCTTTGTAAATGTTATTAAAATCAAAAGAAGCCTTTGCTAAAGGCTTGTTACATAACAGTATAAGATTAATAAATTGCATTTTTGCAGTACCTAAACTAAAGAGTTACCAATGCTTTTTCTGTATATAAGAAGGCAGCATTCATCTTAGTGTTCTAGTTTTGACCTAAAAACAAATACCAATTATTTTTGTTTTAGTAAGTTTAGGGGCATGAAAACTAAATTAGAAATAGGACTACTGGCTACTTTAATTTGACTTTAATTCTAGTCTGTGCCTTTCTTAACCCCTGCCTGTTTTAGACGTGCATTTCTGCCTTCCAATTTAACACTTAAAATCCATCTCATGGTTGTTCTTCCGTATTTCTTTTTGAATCTTTGACTCTAACTATCCTATAAACACCATTGTTTGCACTAATGTGTATTTTTAATCATTGAAATTCTTTATGTTTTGTTTCCTGGCAGTTATACCATGATGTCACAAGAATAAAGAGTATGGCTACATGCATTATGAACACATAATAGACATGTGATGACCCTGGGTTGAGGTAACCTGGTTTTTTGCAACCACTTTAACACACAGTATAGGCAAACCTTAAAGCATGGTCTCATTGTCAGCTCACCTAACCCTTTCTTGAAATGTACAACTGGGTCATTTTTGACCTGCTAATATATTTTGAAACACTTTTACTCTCCTTGTGTTGTGATTTCTTTGACTCATAAAACAAAAAAAATGCACAAATGTATAGAATATGAGGCCTAACCACCTAAATGGAATTTGAGGCTTTTCTGCTTATAAGCTCCAATCAAATGAATACAGAATTTTGCTGATCTGGTAAACTACCATTAGAATAAGATCCAGATCCTGGAAAAACAAGGGGCAAATCTCTCTGCAGAGTATATCTCTGAAAGAAACCCATAGATATAGCAGGCACCTCAAATAAATAAATAAGAGTTTGGAGCATATGGGAAGTTACCCTGGTCTAATAAAAGTACTCACATTCTCAAATCAGAATGCAAACATTAAAGCGTAGAAGGAGAGTATAAAAAATTGCTGGTCTTTCAAAATATACTAACAGTGTATAAAAAAAAGAGTTTCTGGCAGTTAACGAGTTTATGTTTATGACAGGTATAGCCTTCCTATTTTGGGTAATAATAATAACAGAAAGACCTGTAATAGTGAATTACCATTAATTTACAGAACAATAGCTATTATGTGATTTACAAAACAAACTCGGCATTAACTGTGCTATAGCAGATGTTCAAATTAAATGGCCACTCTGCTACAGAGTGTTGTGATATTTACTTCCTATCACAGAAGAGCTGTTGCCTGTCATTGAAACTGTGTGTACTGTAAAATGGTAAGTCATTTTACATGAGTGTTTAGTTATTTAATTTGTACTGCACTCAGTCATATTTTTATAAAGTAATAACCATAACTTGCTCACAATGTCACAAAAACGTAAATGAGGCAAATGTTTAGAGACTGAAATGCATATTAGAAAGAGGATTGAAGCAGGAGAAAAAAAAGCTATTTAGCAAATAATTGGGGTTAACACCTTAAATGGTATGAGCCCCACCACAGCACCCTTTACCCCACAATGGGCGGACATATCCATAGGTAAACCTACTGCCAACAATGAAATTCCTTACAACAAAGTCAAGTTTTGGAACAAATATATTTCATTAACTGAGGTCTTATTGTAATTGTGTTTGTAAAACTGTAAAAACCTTTTGTAGTTGTAGAATTTTTAGAATATTGGCTGCATTTCAGGATTAAAATTTTTGTGCCTATCTTTAATTTTAAATTCTTTTAGCAAATGACGAAGCACAAAGAAGAAAAGCAACTTCTATCTATATATATAATTCACTAAGGCAAGACAACCATGGAAAGCATGGCGGAAGGGGCGTGGATTCACTAACTCATTCACTCACCGACAAGTGAGACACCTATGACGCACGCAGGAAGGAGCCACGTCCACCAACTCCAAGATCATTGGATACGACGACAACTCACAGAGCCACGCCCACTAACTTGGACGCGACGACACAGAAAAACCGGCGTCATTTATATTCATCTGTCGTAGAGGTCACATGCAGCTCCGACCCACGTTGACTGTTAATAGAGGCATGTTTCTCGCGGAGGTGAATCGCCATATGCGGCGTGTAAAACTGTTTGCGAGGGGTATCACATGGGATGCTTAAAACGTTCCTTTACAACTGAGGTTAAAACACAATGAAGTGAGCAGTCTTTAAAAAACGAGTTTTTGGTTACGACGCACGACCGCGTGCACTATAGCAAACTGTTTTACACGCTACATACAGCAATTCGCATCCGTGACAAACATGCGTCTTCTTAGATACTCCTGCACTTTGTACACACCCCCCTCCCACCGTGGTCGGGTGTCTTGGTGGATTATATAGAGCAATGAAAAGTCTACGTGAGTCACAGGTGCATCTGGACTGTACAAAGACTCGAGTGACGAGTTGGAGGTGGGCACATGAGCAGGCAGTGTATACTGAACGAGAAATCAGCAGACTAGCATGACGGAGGGAGCGGAGTGGATGTCCTTCACCTCTCCTCCCATTCCACCCTGAGCGTCGCACGGACAATTGTGCGTTGGTTCGTTCTGTGCATTGGTTAAAACCCAATGAAGGAAGCAGTCTTTAAAAACCAATAAGCCCTGTGCCTCTGTTTCATTACCGTCTCACCTGCTTCACGAATGCAGGCCCCGCAACAGGTGATCCGGCGGCGTCATTCCCATGACCCGGCAGCCAACCGGGTAACCAAAGTCTTTGGGTTCAGGGGGGAGTATGGTTACAAAGCTGAAATTTAAAGGAATTGACGGAAGGGCACCACCAGGTGTGGAGCCTTTCGCTTCATTTGACTCAACACAGGAAACCTCACGGACACGGACAGGATTGACAGATTGATAGCTCTTTCTCGATTCTGTGAGTGGTGGTGCATGGCAGTTCTTAGTTGGTGGAGCGATTTGGCTGGTTATTTCCAAAAACGAACGAGACTCCCGCCTCCTAAATAGTTACACGACCCAACAGCGGTTGGCGTCCAAATTCTTAGAGGGACAAGTGGCTTTCAGCTACGTGAGATTGAGCATTAACAGGTCTGTGATGCATTTGTATGTCCGGTACTGCACGCGCGATACACTGAATGGATCAACGTGTGTCTACCTGGCGTGGGTAAGCCGTTGAACCCCATTCGTGATGGAGACCGTGGCTTCCAATTGTTCCCCACGAACGAGAAATTCCAGTGCGTGCGAGTCATACGCTCGCACTGATTACGTCCCTGCCCTTTGTAAAGCCCCCCATGGTCGGGTGACTTGGTGGATTATATATAAAAAAAAAAGCAGCCGGAACCACAAAGAACAATGAAAAATCAACGTGGAAACTGACTGAGGCGGTATTTGGAAAATTAACAGTGAACGTGACTCACAGGTGCGTGTGGACTGTACACAGACAAAAGCGACTCAGGTAGGGAGTTGGGGACGGGCACATTAGCGGCCAGTGCGCACTAAATGAGCGCCGTTCAACCCCGTCCTTCGCTTTGGAAGGAGAAAGCGCGACGGCGCTCCTCCGGTTTTCAGTCACAGACAATTGTATGTTGGTTCGTAGCATGCATTGTTGCAATGTTACTTTTCTTGGTGGTTTATTAAATTACGGATTTTTCAAATGTTTATTTTTTCCTCTGTGCTTAAAAATCATTTAAAAAGCGGCCTGATTATGCGGCGTATGCTACGCCGCGGGTTGGCTAGTATGTAATAATGAATGGCTGAATAACTAGGATACAATAAATAAGCTTTCATTGGATCAACCAAAATTATAATCATTAACTAGACAGGAGTTGAGCCACGTATAAATCTGAAAAAACAACACTAAAATGGAAACCAAAAATCCTTATCCTTGTTGATCTTTCCTTCACTATTGCTATTTTGTTTATTTTAGGAAGAGTCTTTTGTCATTCTATTAACTCCCATGGAAAAATAGCAGACATAATGGTGATGCAATGAATGCACAAAAATAAAAAATAAGCAAAAATAGTAACAATAATACACCCCAAATATTTTATAATAGAACTCACCTGAATCCTTGACACAACAACACTTGCATTCAATCGGCCTACCATGAATGAGAGGTAATTTTTCTCTCTACACTGCTTTCTTGTGTCTCGACTTCATCATCATGGTAGTTGACTTCTTGGCATTGCATCGAATGAGTGAGTGCTTCTTTAGGTGTAGTCAGGCAGCACAAATCTGAGAAAAAATTGTGCCTTACAGAAATAGCATCTTAAATGATTGCTGATCCCGATGGTTTAATTGCATTTGGAAAACAGCATTAAACTTGGAATGATTCTGGCTAATGCTTCGTATTGAAAAAATAATGAATTTACAATATCACTATGTATATTTTTCTTCTTTCTCTGTGCACGTGTTGGAATTGCAGTGCGCTTGTCACTGTCTCTTGTCTAGAGAGTATATGAAAGGGATTTAGAAACCTAATAAGAGATGCTCGATTAAACAGCAGGCTTTTCTAATTGCAGTTCAAGTGATTTTATTCTTATGTTATACAATGAATTCTTGAGGCCTCATCTGAAATACTGAGCCCAAGAAGGGCATGGTATTGAGACCATAAAGAGCAGTTACATGAATCATTCCAGAACTGCTAGGTATAAGCTATGAACAAAAATTAAAGGAGTTAATTATGGTCAACTTAAACAAATGGCCATTACACCATGGCATGATGAAAGTGTTTAAAACTAGAACACAATTGGGTAACATGAATGCCAGCTATTAGTTTAAAAAGAATTGTTCACTTGAAACGGAAGGGTACAGATGGAAGCTGGTTAAGGATCATTTCACACAAACATTACATTTTTTCCATTCACTCAAAGAACAGTTGATAAATTAAATAAGTTACAAGTAATGTAGCAGATTGCAGCTCTTTGGAGACCATCACATTCTGACTTTATTATGCTGAATACTGTGAAAGTAAGTTGAGCAGGGATTAACAAAGTATTTTTGTACAAAAAATGTCTTATACTGATAAGTGATTTTTAACTGCAGACTCAACACAATTATAGATCACTATGCATTATTTATAAGCATGATCAAGTACTATAAGATTTTTTAAAAGACTAGCAAAATACCCACGCTTCGCAGCGGCGAAGTACTGCCTTAAAATTTTTATTAAGAAGAAAATTAAACCTTTTTAAACTAAGGGAAAATATACCACTAATTATTTGTTAAGGATCTCTTTGTTTACCACATTGTCAGTTCGGCCCTCCGGTAGTAATATGACCAAGCTGTGCGCTGAGCTTACTCTTGAGCATGCAACGTACAGTTGGCCATGTGAACAGTAATCTTGTTTCAAATCTCACAGCTTGGATTGCTGCTGTCATAATCGGTTTGAGTTTCATGGTTTGTTTCAATTACGACAGTATTTGTAGGACTTGTGTTGAAGTGACATTTGGCATCTGTCAAGCGTTGTAAGTATACAACCGGTTTCATCGATAACTTCACATCCAGCTTTTGAGAGTTTAAACATTCATAAACATCAAAGTGTCCACTACTCAAATTGTCACCTGTGAATCTAAGATGTTTAAGAGGCATTGGCGGTTGTCGAAAGCTGTAAAATATTTGGCCATTTCGGTACACTTGAAAGCAACAACTGAACAATTCAGCGGCAGCCATCAACTCACATGCAGATCCATAGGTGAAGAGCTTAAGCATTTCACTCTTCTAGTGCTCCTGTGTAGTATAATTATCTCCTGTACCGTCATCAGTCCACACCTTAAACCTGTCCCAGTCATTCAATACATAAGACACAATGTTCCTCCGGATATCAAAAGTGAGCCTGATATGGCCGTGCAATATGTAACAAAGAGAATGGAAAACGTAGGTGCCATCTCCAGGCATGGAAACCACTCGGTAAGTGACAGTTGTTTGATCGATGGTGATCACCTCGATTGACATGTTAATGGGGGTACAGTTGGAATGATAAAGGAAATGGGTACCTAAACAATGTAAAGTAAGTCTAAAATACCTACACAATAAATATAATCGTAATAAATGAACAATAAAACAGCGGAGAAGTCATGGATTAAATAAAAAGGCTGTAGTTATCAGCAGGGAGACGTGAATCCCGTGGCGAAGCAAAGAAGGGAATGTAGAGACTGGAGCGACAGACGGCCTTATATAGGCAGGCAGCCAACAATGTGGGAGGCGTTGGGATGGGGGACCCAACGCCACCTCACACGGTGACCGAGCTGAAGGCTATGAATGTATATATGTACGTAAGTAGAATTCAGTTAGTGTTGGGAACCCGCGTACCAAATTTCTTGAAGATGGGCCCATAAGTAACAAATACCGTTGAAAAGTTCAATATGGCAGCTGACAGTGGCATCATATCACCAAAATAAGTACGTACATTGGTTTCGGTTAGCGCAGGGAAACCGCCTTCCAAATTTCATGAAGATGGGGCTATAAATAAGAAAGTACAACATGGCGGACGTTATCGACCGTTACACGTACCTACACGGGAAGTTGGAGAATTAGTGACATTGGAAACTTCAATATGGCAGCCGACAGTGGCATCATACCACTGAAATAAGTATGTACATCAGTTTTGGTTAGCGCAGGGAAGCCACCTACTAAATTTCGTGAAGATGGGGTCAGCCTTCTACAAACACGGGAAGTTGGAGAATTAGTGACGTTGGAAAGTTCAATATGGTGGCCGACAGTGGCGTCATACCATCAAAATATGTACGTACATTGGTTTCGGTTAGCGCAGGGAAGCTGCCTACCAAATTTCGTGAAGATGGGGACATAAATAAGAAAGTTCAACATGGCGGACGTTGTTGACCGTTATGACCGTTACGTGTAGAATTCCAAAATGAAACCTGCTTAACTTTTGTAAATAAGCTGTAAGGAATAAGCCTGCCAAATTTCAGCCTTCTACCTACATGGGAAGTTGGAGAATTAGTGATGAGTGAGTCAGTGAGGGCTTTGCCTTATATTAGTATAGATCATAAAACTAATGGTTCACTGTGCTTTTATCACCCATGCTGAATTTAATGGTATGTTTTTTCTCTGTAGTGCATCACCATTGTTCACATGCTCGTATAATATGCAGGGACAATCCAACTCCTCCAATGATGCACTGACTTTCTTAAATATTTGTCTTCGCAGATAAAAATCTTCATTGAGATCTTCTAACTCTCAGACATCTCATGCGCATCTCTGTTGGGATCTTTCAACAAATACTGAAGCAATGACTTAAAAATGATACTCTGTTTTCTATACATAAGGAAAGAAAACAAAATGATGTAATAAAATGACAGGTCTTATCACAGCATTTGATGAGAAATACACATGTGCACACACCTCTAATCTTTGCAACAAATTGCCTGCGTTTCATATTTAAAACTGATTTTTTTTGTACAACAACTGAATTATTATGATTGAATAGGACTCACACAATGAATGTGGAGACAAAGTCATATCCTAGGTCTCCTAGCACACCTGATATGTAAGAGGTAAGTCTATAACAATATTATTATTTTTAACACCAAAGTTATTTCTAAACATGTTAAACAACTGCTTTCTGCTTATTCTTCAGTACAGTACCATATGTATCCAAATCCAGTTATAATTTGGCTGAAACAAATAGTTTTCTTAAGAAACTTGCCACCAACTGTCTAAATTTAACCATCAACCGTTACCAGTCGTAGGTGCCATAAAATCAATGCCAACAGCCACCTTGCCAAATTCTGTTAAAAATGCCCTCATAGTTCTTACGGACATACTCTAATTCTTTATAAGTACTGAAACATAGAAGTTGATGTAACACCTTTCATCATTTAATGTGATCATTCCACATTTACGAAAGACAGTCACTGTATTTTCATGTGACATGTAGTTTATCATTTGCCAGAAACATGTTTCACTTATTGAAAATCATTTTACTGGACTAGAATCGAATTACTTATTTATAACAATTTTTCCATTCTAGTATGGCTCAAAATACATAGTTTAGACTATCTATCCATCTATCTATCTACACTGACATTAATTTGTCCTCTGTTTAGTGGTCTCACATCTAATGAAAGCTTTATTACCAAAACAGTATGTCTCTGCACTCCTTTTTTTCTTGTTTAGCATGGAAATGATCTTTAATTTTTTTCACTGTAGTGGGCTGTAAATTATCCAGTTAGATGCTGAACGAACTGTAAGCCAAGGCCGCATGGAAACAGAATAAGATGCATTATTGTTTTTTTCTTCTTTTTTGCTGATGAGACATATTTTTATTATTTATTATTTGACTGATGTTTTTATCAAAAGTGACTTAGAAAAATTTGAGGTACAATCAGTTACAGTACATTTCTTTTATTTCCAGATGGAGCACAAATAGCTGCAGTGCTTATGGTCTCATAGTGTCAGTAGCACAATTTGTACCTACAATCTTAGGGTTTAAAGTCCATAGTACAAATCTGTAACCACAATGCCAAACTGACTTAGACTTAGATTAAAATAGTCATACATGTTTTTAAAATTAAATCAGAAATATTTAGGCATTTTAAGAGCCTAAAAATATTTAGGTCACAGTATGTTTTTGTGCAAATATTTTAATGAAGGTTATATTATTTTGTGTTTTTTTTTTTTTACTTTAGATTTCCTGGAATCTAGATTTTACTATCGGCCTAATCAAATATTGGTGATGCAATGAATGAATGATTTCATTATATACAGTGTGGTGGACAGCCAGAGCTCTTACCAGTCAAGACGCCCTGAGTATGGAAGGATCAGGGGAGAGAGTATTTTCAAGCCGTTTCTTCCCTGGACTGCCAGAGGGTAGCCCTAGGCTTTCAGCAGTCCCACATTTTCTACTCTTGGATTCCAGAATGAGCTTGGAATGTGAGATCTGCATGCCTTTTAATGGAATGGGAGTGTAGTTTTTCCTCTTCATGTGCACCCTTAGGTACAAACTGTTCTAGTTATACCAGAATCCAGTAGTTGAGAATTTAGTATCAGTGGAGACATTAAATTTGTAGGGGTCTGTTGGAGCCAATCCCAGCCAACAAAGGGCGCAAGGCAGGAAACAAACCCTGGGCAGGGCGCCAGCCCACCGCAGGGTGCACACACACACGCACACACACCAAGCATACACTGAGGACAATTTAGAATCGCCAATGCACCTAACCTGCATGTCTTTGTGCTGTGGGAGGAAATCGGAGTACCCAGAGGAAACCTACGCAGACATGCGGAGAACATGCAAACTCCACGCAGGGAGGACCCGGGAAGCGAACCCGGGTCTCCTAACCGCGAGGCAGCAGCGCTACCCCACTGTGCCTCCCTCAGTTGAACTCACTGAAGAAAATTACTTGTTTGAGGCCTAGTATCATTGGAGATATTTTCATCACATATTCAATATCATACAGTACAAACTTGTCTCTGACAAATGCAAATTCCTAAAAAAAAGCATTTTTTTCAATTACTCAAGATTTAAGTATTAATTAGTATATTACTATGGCTTGCATAAATCATTGAAACACTACACTCTGATCAGTTACTGTAAATGCCAAAGTGTTTCTTTGCGCACTTCTTTGTTACATCAGGGGACATGTTAGAAACCTGAAAATTAGAGGCAATATCAATGTTTCTAACTTATAATGCCAAGTCGAAAAAAAACGATTTTTGTTCACCACATGTCACATCATCAGGTTCTGCAGAAATCTTTTTAAAAACAAATTTTGTGGTTTGTGTTAAGGGAAAAAAAAAATATAATTTTGTCTTGAAATCTTTTAATATTACATTTGATTCTGGTTTTACACCCTTGTTCTGGCTTGTACGATTTTGTTGGTCTTTTCTGGGTTTTGAACTACACTCTTGCTCACAGACTGTGTTTAAGCTTTGATTTTTACTCAGTAATAAGTCTTAGAATACCAGTTCCTTCCAGGTATTCGTTACAATTAAAACTTTCATGTGTGGTACTGAGTTTCCCTTTATTTTTTTTAGTTTAAGTGTCAATCTACTGGTATTAATCGTTCATTGGGCAGCATTCTAGTAAATAGCTCATGTAATCATAATGTACATGTACTGTAGTTTTTTTTAATAAAAGTATACTATAAAATAATATCAAAACACATGTAAGTACATTATATTTAAAGTTATTTATTTTGCTGACAGCAGTATATACTAGCCCTCCTCACTCTTGCGCCAGCCTCAGGACGTGGACCTTACTTCATTTTAGCTAGCGAACGAGAGAACTACGTACTTCACAGATTTAGATCGGGTTTTTTTCTATAATTTGCTTGTACATTGATTTTGCGCTTCTCTCATCATAGTTCGCTTCCAGGAACAATATATTCATGCTAATTTGAGACAGAAGCTGCAGGACGAGGGGAGGGGGAAGTGTGACGTCAGGAGTGGGGAGCCAGGCAGGGCCCTCCTTGCTGCCCTGTTTCACTACTACGCGGGAGGAGCCATGGGGGACAGCTAGTGCTGTATAAAGACAATGCATGAGACATGAATGGGACTTGAACCCAGAACACTGGATTCATGAAGCTGCAGTGCTAACCACTGCCTTACTAATTTTTAATATCCCTTACAATCAAGTCAAGAAATGTATAACTGTGGCTACTGAACTATTATGATGAAAAACTCATAATAAATTGCCAGTATATTTTGACAGAGTGTGTCTATAAAGACAAAAACTATTAAATTTGAATAAAGAAAGGCTAATTTAAAACAGATGAGATAAAGCTTAGAAAATAAAGCAAGACTACATGTGCAGATTCTTCAGTAGCCTTAAGCTCTATTTAAAGGTATATTTAATATGTCTCCTCTGCCCAAAGACTGCCTGATTTGCATTGACATGTTGCCAGTGTTTTAACTAGAAATTAAATTAAAGCTTGGCATGTCTCTTTTACAGAAGCAAAATTCACAGTATTAAAAACTGAGAACAGAATAAAGGAGACTTAAAAAGTGTTACCACATGGGGAGAAACAAAGCCAACTAAAGTAATATATCCAAGTTTTTTATTTTACATTTTTAAGTAGTATAATGTACTGTATAAATGATAATGAACTGTCATAAATGAGCGTATGTTACTAACTAGATAAATAAGTTTTATTTTTAACTATAAATGTGCAATTTTGGATGATTATGAATTGATGTAGGCAAAGTGTAAATAAACATATTATTATTTCATTAAAAAATATGTACAAATCTTATTGATAAAGTATACCACTAACAAACAAATGGGCATTTGCCACAATGAAAAAAACTGCAAAGGGTTATTTCCATTAGACAAATACTATTTAAGCCTATATACTGTAGAATAAAATATTTGTTGATTTGTGTCAAAATTGTCAAATTAGTTCCTCTGTGATTTAATGTAGAATGTTTAATGTGAACACTCCAAACAAGTAAAATAGTTCATAGTCACTGCAAATTACACAATCTTGAATTTCTTTTTCAGATTTCTAAATGTGTTATTATTTTAATTTCAGAACATCACAGTTCTACACTAGACTAAGGCACATGTCCTACTCTGACAGGGTAAGAAAATTAATCCTGTGTTAGCCTTGAGCAGAGATCCCTGTGGTGGATCTAATCCAGAGCCTGTATTTATCCAGCGCCTCAAAATGATTCCCACGTATTGTGCTAAAACTCACACTACGGTAGGAATTTGTTCTACCTCAGAGTAGGACATAAGAAGTATGTACGAAACTTCACAGTTCCAGCTAAGAGTAGGAATTCACGTTTGAGAATGAATGACATCACCTTGTCATAAATTGCCACTCATGATGACATTTTGTAGTTTTCTGATACTAATGTTCAGGCTTCATGACAGTAAAAATAGTAATAATAATAATAATAATAACAAACTTCATTATCAAAGTAGTGGGAGAAGAAGGAGAAGGAAAACATAATAAGGTAGGATACTCTGCTAAGCTGCACATAATTGTTGCTACTTGATCGTAACAATATCAACGATAATAATACAGTAACAAGCACGGAGATGGAAATATCAAGACATACACAACAACAACAGCATTTATTTAAATGCACATTTTCATACAATTGGAATAGCTCAAAGTGCTTTACAAAATGAAGAAAGAAAGGTTTATATGAAAAAAAAATAAGATCAGATAATGCTATGTAACAAAGAATAAATTAAGGTCAGATGGCCAGGAGGACAGAAAAAACAAACAAAAAAAGAACTTCAGATGGGCTGGAGAAAAAAGAACAAAATCTTTAGAGGTTCCAAGGCTAACATAAGTGATCTAAATCAGTCCTTATGGCTTTCAGGTTTCACATGAAAGAATTTGATAATGATGGTCATGTGGACATCTGGAGTACTGCCTTCAATCCATCAATGTATGGACTGCATGGTGCCTTGATCAGATGGTACTGGACAGAAAACTAGAAAAACTACCACAGAGAATAGTAGGGATTAGTACAGACTGCAGAGTCTTGCTGAAAAATGATAATTTCATGCACTTATAACTTAACAGAAATACACTAAAATTTAGTTATGAGGAAGCCATGTTAAAATAATGGGCTTTTAGCACTTTTTAAAAATGGTCCACTGTATTAGCCTGGCAAATTTCTATCAGTAATTTGAGATTTTAGGTGCATAACATCAGAAGGCTACCTCAGCACTTCTTTTAAGTTTAGCTCTTGGAATTATAAACAGATTCGAAGATTGAACTCTACAAATTGAAATATAAGGTTACAGGCATTCCAAAATATAGGATGGAGCAAGATTATTTTGTAGACTTTGTAGACAAAATTAGACAAAGTAAAGAAACAGGCAGGAGTTAAGTTACACATTTAATTATGCATTATTGATAATATGCCATAACATATTAATGAAGCAGCGTACAGTGTGATTATTGACAAATCATACCACTACAGCCTAAGTACCAGTTGATCTTGCGTCCATAGGCAACTCTTAGCTTATATTCACTCTAGCTTGGACTGCTACCAAATGGCCTTTGAAGTATTGAGTATGGAGTATTGAAATAGGCCATATGCCTGTCTCAATATGGCTGCCAAGATAAAGTTGTCTTAATGTTGAATATATATTAACTTGTATGTCAGATATCACTCCACCATACAGGCATGTTTATTTAGGGCAATAGAATGTTAGAACTATCTAGACAAGAATGGGCCATTCACTCTAACAAAGCTCAACAGTTGTATCCACTTAATTCTTCCAAAATAACATCAAGGTAAGTTTTGAAAGTCCCTAAAGTTATAATCTCTGCCGTACTGCTTGGTAACTTTTTCCATGTGTCTATGGCTCCCTTTTGTAAAGAATCATGTCCTAATGTTTGTGCAAAATTTATCCTTAACACGTTTCCAACTGTGTCCCCATGATCTTGCTGAACTCATTTTAAAGTAACACTCTCGATTCACTGTACTAATTCACTTCATAATTTTAAACACTTCAATCATGTCACCTCTTAATCTCATTTTGCTTAAACTAAAAGGCTCAGCTCTTTTAATTTTTCTTAACTCATAATAACTCATCCCCTATAGTCCTGGAATCAGCCTAGTCAGTCTTCTCAGGACTTTTTCTGGAGCTGTTATGTAGCCTGAAATCCAAAATTGTACACAGTAGCTTCAGTATAACCTCTTTTGACTTGCACTATACACTTCATTCTACATAACCTAACGTTCTGTTAGGCTTCTTAATGGCTTAAAGAAAACTGGCAGTTCATAGTGACGAGTCCACTATAACTACTAAATCATCCTCATATGGTTTACTTTCGATTTTTAGACCTCAAATTTATAAAACCTGTAGTACTTACATTTTTATGCAATTTGTACTTTGTAAAACAGGCATGTTAAACTCACTACCATCGTTGGGCCGCTTCGACTGCCATACGTGTGTCAGCAGGCCGCACTGGAACAAATACTGTTATACTATTATACAAAGTTACTATAGCTTTCTTTCCAATACTGAAAACTTTAAAAAATATAACACTCAAAGTTTAAAGAAAAGCAATTTATTTCCATACACTCTCCGTACAACAGCGTACAATTAGAGTCTTATGCTCTTAGCTAGGTCCTTATTATATTATATTATATTCATTGCTTATATAGGAGTCTTACAGTGTGAGATTTATTTCTTTTGTCCCGACACTTGGCATCTCTTGTTAGTAACCAGTTTGTCAATATCAGGCTTGAAATCTTGTGCAGCTGCAACTTTTATGAGGGATGAAAGGTGCTCGACAGTAAGTCTTGAGTAATGTGGGGTTTTGGTAGCTTTTATTAACGAAAACAATTGCTCACAAAGGTAAGTGCTGCCGAACATAGACAGTACTCTCAATGCCAGCTTACGGATCTGCACATACGAGGGTGGCAGGTAAGAATACAAGCCTAGCACACCAACTTCGTTGTATTTTACCTTCAGAATACAATCTGACTGCAGTTCAATCAATTCCATTTGGATATTCTCAGGCGCATTCTCAACGTTGTAAGAGAACAGCGCAAAGTCCCATTCGTGTGAACTGAAATCACGAAAACGCTCACTGAATTCATTGCTCAGTAATTCAAGTTGGAAAACAAATCCTCCAAAAATCTAATTTTACTTTACTAAGTTTACTTCAAAGTTTATATTGTAACTTAAGCTGATATGCAAAAAGCCCCCTGACCTACACTAATTTTACAAACTCAAAATCACAAAAATTTGTTAAACAACTCACCAACTTCTCGCATCCACTTCAGATTTTCAGCTGTAATCTGCACTAACTGTTCGTTACAATACTAGCACAAAATTACATAAAACTAGAGCAAAAAGATTTGAAAATATGCGGGCTATTACTACTCATGATGGTCAGTTCTGCCCAGTGGCCAGTCTCAGCAGCCCAGCCAGTAGTGTAGCCTAGCAGGGGCAGCTCTAGGCTCGTGGCGGCCCTGGGCATAGAAAGAATCGGTGGCCCCTTCGCCTGCCAATGTAAATATGGTATCTTATGCACGGCGGATGGCCACGTCTGTTGCGGACACTGCATAGCCGCCTTGTGCTCATGACACGCTGCTATATGCACGTGTCCGTAACTTGAAAACCAAGTGGTGGCCCATGATATTCCCATTACGACAAAACATTATAATACTACATATAGCTTACTGCTCCAACGCTAGCGACATTAGTAAATACAGCATACTAATTAACAAGAAACACAATGTTTTTCGGCCACATTGCCGTCAGCTATGTCGTTATTTTCTCTTTCTGTTTTATATTCAATATATATTGGCGTGGCGGCCCCGTGCAGGTGCACAGTTTGCACATGCCTAAGGCTGCTCCTGCTGCCCGCTGCTGCATCCTAGCACTTCAATTGTGATGTTGCGGCTCATTAACTTTGGTCAAGGCTCGAGTCTATACTAGCAGATGACGTTTCTGGTATAGTAATGCCATGGGAAAACACGCTTTTGTCAGAAGGCAGATGTAAGAAAAGTCAATAAGTAACACCGAAGATGTAGAATGATTCAATCACAAATGATAGTAATCATTTTGTACAAGTTCAGTGCTAACTAGGATCTGTCATGCGGGCCTCATGCGGCCTGGGTTCCGCGTGTTTGGCATGCCTGTTGTAAATCACAATAACCCTGTACCTCAAACACTACCCTGAAACATCCATATATGGAGCATATTAATCAACCTCATAAATATGCAATCATAATGCTGCAGAACTTCATTGGGTGACAGAGCAACTTCCCTGTTGATGCATCAAGACCCCACCACACGCATTCAATAGTATCTGCCTGTGCTTCACAACTGAGATTGCAAAATCTTGAGCAACATTATAGCACCTCTCCTCTGCATTCTGGAGGTGGGAGAATGGCATAAGGCACCAGCATTTGAGCAAGTAGCCACTATCATTTGGCAAATGTACTGAAGCAATTGCTGCTACAATGAATAGTACAGGCCATAGGAAACACTGGTGGTTCAGCCAGTTAGTTACCTTAACAACAAGCCATTCACCACATACAGCAACATCACATCTGTCAAAGATGCCTCAGAATAAATTAATCTTAGGTTGGCTTTGGCTACAGAGACGTAACATTTGTCAGCCACATTTTGGCATTACAGATGACTTGTGTATTCATGGAATATCACTGCTTATGATTAACAAATACTGCTTCAGTTTTGCCAGGTGTCAGTAAAGTGCTTCAATTAGGGTAGAAGAACTGTAAACTGCCTGTAAATGGCCTTTTTATGTCAGCAAAAACATGCTATATTTTATGTATGCACACTCACACCATATGAAAACTGGATGTAGTGCCTTGCCGGTTGGTCTATGGTTTCCAGCACATCGGGCATGATAAAGCTTGGCTGAGATCAAGGTTATTATAGTTTTGCCTTTTTATATTAGTTTTTATTTCCATATTTTGTCTGACCTTACTTGGAAATTCAGTTTAGTTTTAGCTCTCATTCATCGTATATTTTTAGTTTTAATTTAGTTTTTATTTCACAAAGACATTTCGAGTTTATTTTTATATCTATTAGCTTCAGTTTTAGTTTTAATAATTATGGTATGGTTAAAGAACTACTATGGAGTTTAGTTTTGTGTCATAATCAGACAGAACTGTACACTTAATGGGTTTGGACATAATATTAGTTTAATATTTGTAGAAGCTTACTACACTACATGGTTTACTATCTGGTTTTGTATTTGTCTGATAAAAACAAGCATAATAAAAACCAGATATGAACAATTTTATAATTTCTAAAATATTTTCTATATAATTTGTGATGAACAAATGTACACTGACTGTTGACACTTTTCATCTTTTCATTTTATTGCCCAGAATGGCAAATCTGTAATGAAATTTAGGTGAATTTTAATGCTTGAGGGTTTTTACTCTCTACTAATGTCTACAGCACACAACATATCCTGCTCCAAGACAATTTGCTTATAATGAATGCCTTCAATATTGCTTTCAAAAATCTCTCATACTGGGCTTTGCTATTTTCTACCAGCCATATTGATCTAGAACTCTGTCTCAGGTACAAACAATTTATAGACAGAATTTGGCACCTGCAGGCCTGAAAAAATGTCAAAAATCAGAAAATTAGATTCTACTGTGTTCTGACAGGTGTGATCATAAAAATCATGGAGGCTTACGAAGAACAGGGCTCTTAGACTTGAATCAGTGTGTAGACCCCATCTAACTGTATTGAGAAAAACAAAGAAAAACAAGCATTTAATGTCAAAGTTAGAGGCAGTGAGACTTGAATAGCCCAAGCATAAGAACAGTAAAGCCGTAATGAACAGAGCAAGAGTAGGTAATAGGTATAAGGATAGGCACAAAATGACAGAGACACCATCTGAGATTAGGAACAATATATACATTATCTAAACTTGTTTATCCAGAGCAGGATTGCAGGAAACCTGGAGCCTACCCCAGAAAGTTTGGATGCAAGGCAGGAAAAATCTCTGGCATGCAATATGTATGATTTGGCTGATGTTAAAAACAAAAAGAATAAGTTATTTTAACTATCTATTTTGAGAGAGTGAGAGAAAAATTGAAAAAAGGCGGACAAATATTTTAAAACATAATTTTGCTCCTGGATTATTTTAACAATATCAGGTATTTTGAGCTGTGAATATAAACTAAAAAAGATAAATGAATAAATATAGAATTCATAATTTGTAAAGTATAATATGTTTGTCATGTCAAAGCACATTATAATAATGGCTTGGCGATATGTATTATGTGTGTGAATTGTCATTTAGCTGGTTTGCTTGCATTTCCCTACTTGATCAAGGGTGTCGTCATTTTCCACTTACTCTGAAATGTTATGTATGCCTGGGTCAGAGTTATTACAAATACATTATATGCCGGTTCACCAGCCAAGTTTTTTTTTTAAATGACATTTGCGTGGTAAGTTGCGTATGCACATTTTGAGCCACATCATGGGCCTCATGTATAATGTATTGCATAGAATTCACACTAAAACATGGTGTACAGTTGCTGCAGGAGGAAGCTCCTGTTGTTAATGGTTCTGCCTTTGTCCAGAAACTGTTTCATAAGCTTTATGAACTTAGTCTTGGAAAGTCTTTCTCCCATGGGGCGACTGGGATCTTTTCCCCTAATAAGATCAAACACAGCTGTGTATGGTGTAACAGTAGCTTCCACCTGCAGCTGAAGTCACTTCAGTACACATGTAGTTTGTCAGCATGCCGATGTTGATCAAACACAGGAAGCTCTGCAGTTTACTTGTGACTTTACGCTGTAGGAAGATACATAAAAAAATCTAGGTAAATAACATTCGATCTGGCTTTTATATAAGTAACATATAGATTTTTATATAAAGACCATCATAAAACATAATCACAAATTGGGCTTTGCACTATAGCTTGGCAAGCTCTGTAAGCCGTGCTTTTCCTTTGAAAGACAGGTGTGCGGCAGACTGACTGGCAGGATATGCTGGATCTCTTGCTGCTTTCAAAACGTGCCATCTTTCACCTTTACGCTTGGTGCAGCTGCATTGTTCTTATATATGAGTGGATGTTGCTTGCGGGGAGGGCTTCTTTTTTCTTTCTCCGTTATAGAACCCTCATCCTCATCTGAGTCCACCTCTGTTATAGCGCATATTTATTTGAAAACTAATACTGTCAGATCAGGGTGAGCTTGAACACGACTGAGAAAATGAAACTAAATAAAATAAAAACATTAACCTTTACAAGTACCATACATTTACACCAGCTGTTACAGATTTAAATCAAATATATGTTTTACTGTATAATAGTAACAATATGAGCAGCTCACTACTCAAAACATTTATTTAGTGACGCAGCAAGGCTTGAACCCACAACCTCTTGATTATGAGTCAGTAATTCTTACCGCTGTACTACCACAGCAGTCATAACAACAAAGTGCACTAACCTAATTTCTTTTTCTTCGGTTATAGTCTTGAATAAATGTGCACTTGTTTTGTTATACTTGTACCTTTTGTGAAAGTGCTTATTTGATATTTGGACTTCAGGATTCACACATTTTACACTTCAAATTTTGCTGTTAGTACTAGTACTAAAAAAATAAGTTTGTCTTTTAGATAAGTGTTCAACATTTCTGTCATGCTACACTTACATAGATCTTTGTAGACACACATGAACTGCATGTGTTCCAATTGACGATATATTATTTACACTATACAGTTACCGGTACCTCACTCCCAGATCAAGAAGACTTGTGCTTGGAGCGCTTCTTGTTGTTTTTGTGGTGGTGGGAGGATGGGATAGCAGGCTCTTATAGACACATTTACAAAACAAAACACGCTGACGGAGAGGTGCGAACGGATTTAAGGTGGGCCGGGTTTACAAGGTAAGATAAGGTATAGAGACAAGTAATTTTCTGTTGGAACATTTATAGTAATGTATATAGTAACATAGCATTCTCAGAGTAACTTAGTAACTTAAGGTAACCTAACAAAGATATAGAAGCCTAAAAGCTTTATATCAGATAACAGATAAGAAAACTGCTTTACTTTGAAATTTACTAAAAATTTAAAAAATGAAGATACTAGACTTTGGAATTTTTTTTGTGTTATGTGATATGCTTAATGCTTTCATCTTTTTGTATCAGTAGCTGTAGAATTTTGCAAACTTTGAAGAAACACAGGTGCATATTATCAAAAGTTTGATTTCCTGAAGACTGCCGACTTTTGAGTCAGTCTTCTTCTTCTTCTTTTCCCACTTCTATTTGGGCTAATGTGTCTGATAAACCTTGATCCTGCACCTCCTCACCAATCCAGACATTATTCCATCAGGTCTTCCTCAGCATCTGCTAAAAATCTAAATTCAAATGCTCATAAACTAAAATTTAATTTATACAAATTATTATATTAGAGCTCTATTCAAAGCATGGATAGATGCATAAAAACATGTTATAATTGCAGTATTTAATACATTATTTTGTTAAATAAAATTGTCTTACAAAATTTTTCAGTTTGTGTATTATAAATTGGAAAAATAAAACATTTCGTATATGAGTATAATTAAAGGTTTATGTTATTTTGTGGCATACACTATAATTTTTACACAAGCTATGAGGAGTATTTGATACTTAATTATCAAAATTATGGTATCAGTGTTTACAGACAGCTTTTATCCTTTTGTTTTACAGACATCTTTTATTTTCTTAGTATGCAAAAATGTGCACGTAGCCCTTTCCATGGCTGCCTGCCCTTGATACCGCTGAACCCATTGTGTTGCTTGGCAACACTGCCAGCGCGGCATGTGATAAGATGTTTAAAAAGAGAGTACTCCTCTGTTAGAATTTCAAGTTTACTTTTTTCTTTAAACATTATAGCCACTCTTTAGAATTTTTCCTTCTGTGTTTTGTTCATCTGCCCATACTTTTGACTTCCTGCCTCTTTCAGGATTAAAGAGTTTAATAAAAATGCACAGATATATAGTGTTTAGCCATTTTCTCATGGGTTACTCCTTAAATACTCATCCTAATCCTCAAAACCAATTTGCTTCAAACAGCTAATCGGGTGTGATGGAGTGCTGTTTAACCCTAAGCCCTTGAGGCTTACTTTCTCTATCACAAAGGCTTACTTTTATCATGCCTGTACCAACCAGCCATTTGCTTGTGATTGATTGTTGCTATTTATTGAATCTTGCTAGGTCTAGTCTCAAGGTGTACTAAGAAAACACAGCACAGTTTGGGGTCTCTACCAAGATTTTAAAGAAAGTCATGTATTCCTTCTTTTTGGACATCACTCCCCATTCCTGCCATTACTATAAGCCTGCTTATCTGGATGATGTTAGAATGTGGCTCTGTCCTTCAGCTTAACAAAAAAATGCTGGTTTTTCTTGTTATATTTGTGTGTCCCTCCTCCTCTGTCCATTTGTGTTTTGGCTCCCATGGGTGTTTCTGCTACATGTACTGGCTTGTGCACTGATTAGTCACATCACACTTTTCATTTTAATTTAAACAGGAGGAAGCAAGAGAAAGAGGGCAGACTTCCGTCAATAATATTAGAGGGGAATAAAGTAAAGATAGATGGTTTGTATTTTCTGGGGAATTAAGGCTTCAGATGGTGCAAGATCTCTCAGTTCAGGTAAAAATGGGTCTGCTCTGGAGAAAAAGCATTCTATTGGGATCTTGTCATAGATAAAATTCTTTCAAACTGACATCATTTTATACACAACTTCTAAGTCAAATTTTTTTTTTTACTTTGAATTAATTTTAACTGTCAAGCCTTACACACTGATGACATCATCAGTACAGAAACATTGGGTTGGAACATTTCTTTGGACACATTCATGTGTTGGGGGCATATAATGTCCCAGCAAGACGGCCAAGTGAACTTAATTTTGAGGGGAAGGCTAAACAAACTACTAACTGGCCTTATTGTGCTAAATAAAGAAAAGAAAAATATTTCTGGAATTTGGACTTTGAGTTGATGTTTTATTTTCGGGATTAGACTCAGCTAGTACTCAAACAATGATTTTGAAATAATATTTTCCATTCATTTTTTCTTTTCTGTGATAACTCTTTCAAGGATCAATCTGTTAAGTAATGGCTCCTACGGAAGTTTTAGTGTGGATGCCTCATGACTTGGGGACTTGGTGAGGGTGATATTGAAAACAAATTTAAGTTTTAAAATAGGAGCTTTACAGCTTCATTTTTGATCTCAAGGTTTGCTCAGCCACTGTTTAGACACTTTGGTTTCCTTTTCATTTTTTGGTTTGATTAGGTTTTGGATTTCCACATATATTTTGCTTATCCAATAAAATAATTTAAAATACACAAATTAATGTTCTTTATTTATTTATATACATATCTGGTCTAGGGTGGCACAGTGGCGCAGTGGGTACCGCTGCTGCCTCGCAGTTAGGAGACCTGGGTTTGCGTCCTGGGTCCTCCATGTGTGGAGTTTGCATGTTCTTTCCATGTCTGCGTGGGTTTCCTCCAGCAGTCCAAAGACATGCAGGTTAGGTGCACTGGTGATTCTAAATTGTCCCCAGTGTGTGCTTGGTGTGGGAATCTGTGTGGGTGCCCTGTGGTGGGCTGGTGCCCTGGCCAGGGTTTGTTTCCTGCCTTGAGCCCTGTGTTGGCTGGGATTGGCTCCAGCAGACCCCCTTGACTCTGTAGTTAGGATATAGCGGGTTGGATAATAGATGGATGGATGGATATCTGGTCTATTAATTCATAACAGTTTCTAGTCATGTTTTTGGAGGTTCTAATTAATTTTAGCGAGCACTTCAAAGCAACACCTTCCTGAAAATATGTTTTGGTAGATTGGAATTTTGATCATAGTGTCAGTGACTGATGAACTTTTCTCTTGTATAACCTCGATCTTCGCTTGGTCTATTACCAAAATGGACTGTGTAATGTCATATCCAAGAAATGTCACAGAATCTTTGTGAAATTAGTTCCTCTCTAATTTTAAAGATAAATTAGTTTCACAAACACTTGATAAAAGCAAATGAACATGTGGTACATGTTTTTTAATATTAGAGAAAAATGATTGAATTGTCTATATACAGTACACATTCCCATGATTCACAAAAACCGCTCACAAATAACCTGAAATACTACAGGGCATTTGAAAGAACATAGGGCATACTGAGGTACTTGTGGTGGCCAGTAGAGGTGTTAAACACATTTTTCTGATCATCACCCTCTCACATACATACAGTGGTGTGAAAAACTATTTGCCCCCTTCGTGATTTCTTGTCACACAAAATGTTTCTGATCATCAAACACATTTAACCATTAGTCAAATATAACACAA
Organism: Polypterus senegalus; assembly: GCF_016835505.1. Taxonomy (NCBI): domain Eukaryota; kingdom Metazoa; phylum Chordata; class Cladistia; order Polypteriformes; family Polypteridae; genus Polypterus; species Polypterus senegalus. The sequence goes on from NC_053155.1 coordinate 63,652,041, forward strand.
GTAAACACAAAATACAGTTTTTAAATGATGGTTTTTATTATTTAGGGAGAAAAAAAAATCCAAACCTATATGGCCCTGTGTGAAAAGTAATTGCCCCTTGTTAAAAAATAACCTAACTGTGGTGTATCACACCTGAGTTCAATTTCCGTAGCCACCCCCAGGCCTGATTACTGCCACACCTGTTTCTCTCAAGAAATCACTTAAATAGGAGCTGCCTGACACAGAGAAGTAGACCAAAAGCACCTCAAAAGCTAGACATCATGCCAAGATCCAAAGAAATTCAGGAACAAATGAGAACAGAAGTAATTGAGATCTATCAGTCTGGTAAAGGTTATAAAGCCATTTCTAAAGCTTTGGGATTCCAGCGAACCACAAATGGCAAAAACATGGAACAGTGGTGAACCTTCCCAGGAGTGGCCGGCCGACCAAAATTACCCCAAGAGCGCAGAGACGACTCATCCGAGAGGTCACAAAAGACCCCAGGACAACGTCTAAAGAACTGCAGGCCTCACTTGCCTCAATTAAGGTCAGTGTTCACGACTCCACCATAAGAAAGAGACTGGGCAAAAATGGCCTGCATGGCAGATTTCCAAGACGCAAACCACTGTTAAGCAAAAAGAATATTAGGGCTCGTCTCAATTTTGCTAAGAAACATCTCAATGATTGCCAAGACTTTTGGGAAAATACCTTGTGGATTGATGAGACAAAAGTTGAACTTTTTGGAAGGCAAATGTCCCGTTACATCTGGCGTAAAAGGAACACAGCATTTCAGAAAAAGAACATCATACCAACAGTAAAATATGGTGGTGGTATTGTGATGGTCTGGGGTTGTTTTGCTGCTTCAGGACCTGGAAGGCTGGCTGTGATAGATGGAACCATGAATTCTACTGTCTACCAAAAAATCCTGAAGGAGAATGTCCGGCCATCTGTTCATCAACTCAAGCTGAAGCAATCTTGGGTGCTGCAACAGGACAATGACCCAAAACACACCAGCAAATCCACCTCTGAATGGCTGAAGAAAAACAAAACGAAGACTTTGGAGTGGCCTAGTCAAAGTCCTGCCCTGAATCCAAATGAGATGCTATGGTATGACCTTAAAAAGGCGATTCATGCTAGAAAACCCTCAAATAAAGCTGAATTACAACAATTCTGCAAAGATGAGTGGGCCAAAATTCCTCCAGAGTGCTGTAAAAGACTCATTGCAAGTTATCGCAAATGCTTGATTGCAGTTATTGCTGCTAAGGGTGGCCCAACCAGTTATTAGGTTCAGGGGGCAATTACTTTTTCACACAGGGCCATGTAGGTTTGGATTTTTTTTTCGCCCTAAATAATAAAAACCATCATTTAAAAACTGCATTTTGTGTTTACTTGTGTTATATTTGACTAATGGTTAAATGTGTTTGATGATCAGAAACATTTTGTGTGACAAACATGTAAAAGAATAAGAAACCAGGAAGGGGGCAAATAGTTTTTCACACCACTGTATGTATGCACTGCATAAATGTATTTTTGCAAACTTGATTTAACAGGGTAGCCACGAGAGGAAAGAGATGACTCTCGTATACAGTTGTTTAATTTTTTTTGTGTATCTACTGAGGGAAAAGACAATACTTAATTAGGACTGGAATGAGTCAAAAATAAAAAAACAGTACAAGAAGCCAAGTCATCAAACATTTTTAAGAGCAAACTTGAAGTCTGAAGGCAAATTTAAAACCTGACCACCACTTCTTCCTAACTGACACTAGAGATTCTTAGTGAGACTTCACTCCACTGTGAGATATCTGTTTATGCCACCCACCACCATTTAATATAATTAGTACAGATTAAGATGAGGTTTATGGATGTGGCGAGAGAGGACATGCAGGTGACGGGTGTAACAGAGCAAGATGTAGAGCAGTGTTTCCCAGCCTTGGTCCTGGGGGCACACTGTGGCTGCAGGTTTTTGTTCAAATCAGATTCCTAATCAGTGACAACACCTAATAACACTGATCTTATTTAATTAGCTGGTAGCTTTTTTTCTCTTATTCTACATTCAGAAAAGCACAGCAGTATGATTTTTACATTTATAAGACACTAGCAAAATACCTGTGCTTCGCAGTGAAGTAGTGTGTTAAAGAAGTTATGAAAAAGAAAAGGAAACATTTTAAAAATAACGTAACATGATTGTCAATGTAATTGTTTTGTGACTGTTATGAGTGTTTCTGTCATCAATGATTTGATTATCATTATTTCTTTCAATCAGGTTCGTATTTGGAGGATGTGTTGTGTTCAAGTTACATTCCGTGTTTGTCAACCGTTGTAAAGATAACAGGTTTCATTCATTGAAGTGTTCACTACCCAAATCGCTACTCGTGAATCTAAGATGTTAAACAGGCATTATTAAGTATTAACTTGTGGATTTGCCTGCGAATATTTAGCAGCAGCATGTGTATGAACTTGTGGAATTGCCTGCGAGTATTTAGTGACAGCATGTTGTCTATTAACTTGTGGACTTTTCTGTGAATATGTGGTGGCAGCGTCACAAAGTTGTTTCCGTCTAGCTGCATCAGAAAATGTACCACGACGTCTGACACTCCTCCTTTTTACTGTTTTCTCACAACTTGGATTGCTGCTGTCATAATCGGTTTGAGTTTCATGGTTTGTTTCAATTACATTAGTATTTGCAGGACTTGTGTTGAAGTGACATTCGGCATCTGTCAAGCGTTGTAAGCATTCAACAAGCTTCATCGATAACTTTGCATCCAGCTTTTGAGAGTTGAAACATTCATAAACATCAAAGTGTCCACTACTCAAATTGTCACCTGTGAATCTAAGATGTTTAAGAAGCATTGGCGGTTCTCCAGAGGTGTAAAATATTTGGCCATTTCGGCACACTTGAAAGCGACAACCGAACAATTCAGTGGCAGCCATCAACTCACATGCAGAACCATAGGTGAAGGGCTTAAGCATTTCACTCTTCTAGTGCTCCTGTGTAGTATAATTATCTCCTGTACCGTCATCAGTCCACACCTTGAACCTGTCCCAGTCATTCAATACATAAGGCACAATGTCCCTGCGGATATCAAAAGTGAGCCTGATATGTCCGTGCAATATGTAACACAGAGAATGGAAAAGATAGGTGCCATCTCCGGGCATGGACACCACTCGGTAAGTGACAGTTCTTTGATCGATGGTGATCACCTCAAAAGACATGTTAATGGGGGTACGGTTGGAACGGTAAAAGAAATGGGTACCTGAGCAATGTAAACTAAGTCTAAAATACCTACACAATAACTATAAGCGTAATAAACGAACAATAAAACAGTGGAGAAGCCATAGATTAAATAAAAAGGCTGCAGTTATCAGCATGGAGACATGAATACCGTGGCAAAGCAAGGAAGGGAATGAAGAGACCGGAGTGACGGACGGGCCTATATGGGCAGGCAGCCAATTATCTGGGAGGCGTGGGGATGGGGGACGCAATATAGGCAGGCAGCCAACTGCGTGGGAGGCGTGGGGATGGGGAACGCAAATCCGCCTCACACGCCGACCGAGTCAGACCCACTAATTAGTAAATATTGGATTAATTAAACAATTAGAACACCTAGAAAAGTAGAATGAAAATCAAGATTAAAATATTGTTAAAAAGGAAAAAAAAATATATATATATATATACTGTATATATATATATATATTTATTATTTTATTTTTTTTTTTACCAAACTAAGTTTTCTAATTTCTATATTGTTCCCAAAACACAGAACTTGGGAAATAACACATCACTTCATTAACCCAGAAGTCCAATTAAAAACAGAAGCTGGTTGGAACAAAAACCTGCAGCCACAGTGTACCCCGAGGACTGAGGTTGGGAAACACTGATGTACTGGTCAGAAAGATATGGAAAAAGATGATCCACAAAATATTTGCTCTAAAAATTAATAACAAAAAAAAAACCCAGCTCCAGAAAGACCATTAATTAGTCTAATGCACTCATTATTTAAATTCTCTTTGATATAATTATCCATTGCCTTGACCTTCAGTTGAGGAACTGCAGAAATGTTCCTTTAGAATAAGATGAGCCTGGCATTTTTGACATGGTCATATGGATGTGGTGTGTGTAGGCAAAATAAATAACTTATATTAAGTAAACATACTTGCAAAAGGTACATATTTAGGGTTATTATTTGGGTGGAGAAAAAATGCACCAATGGATAACACAATTTGTGCAAGCAAATTCCAAAACATTGTCTCTCTTATGCAGTAAGTTACAGGGTAGACCAATTTGTAGCAGGGGAATGGTTTTGTAGCTGTGGAAACTTTTTGGTTCTAGGTTTTCTAGACAAAGAAATTCATGTTTTCAGGATGCAGACTTATAGTCCAAATGTGAATGACTTGGGTGGTATATTCAATAAGCTATAATCAGTTTTGTATGGCAGAAAATGATGAGTATGAATCAAAAGATATGTAAATAACTTTTATAATTAGATTTGATTGGGCTTAATATTTACAATGATGAAAGATTTTATATTATTAGAAGAGATATGCTTTGTTCAAAATATGTATAGATTGATATAGACGAGATTTGCTGTTTATCACTCAGAATCACCTCTATTGCCTACAGACAGTAATTAAAGGTAAAACCATCAGGTGAGGCTTCCAATATCATGCTATGAGGGTGGTGGTATTTTCTGTACGTCGCTTAAATCATCCGAGATCAGATGCCTCATCTTGGATGAGTTAATGCCGGTGAAGCTCATCCGGGATAAGTCAGTTTTTCAAACGCAGCCATGTAATAGATTAGTCTAGCTGTCAACCTTACGTCTCTTCTCTTTTGAATGTGACACGTTCCTGCTATTTTAAACTGTCATAAACTTTCCATCAAGAGCGTGAACAGCTGCGCGACGTCCCGTAAAAAGTCGCAAAATGTTATAAACTGTCACGCTTACAGTTAAGTTGCAGCTATTTAATAAATAATTTATTAAGAGGTATGTAGTCAGTGGGCCGGTCCAAAATGACTGATGGGCCAGTTCTGGGTCGTGGGCCGCCTATTGAATGTGCATTGTACTTACTGAATGCAGCGTTTCATTTCTTATGTGTCAGATTAATTATTATTTAATATGTCATAATTCCAGATCAAAAGTGAGCACAAGGAGAACATGGAAACAGGTTAAAGTGAAGTACAAGAATATACTTCAAACTGGTAAATATTGGTATATAACTATTTAAAGAATTGTTGACATAAAGAATCATATATAATATAAAGAACATTAATTTTAAAGCTAATAGGAAGGCAGACAAGCAAAAAATAGGTGGAGGTCCACGCGGTCCAGACCTAACCCCTGCAGAAGAGTTGGCTCTCCAGCAAAATGCCCATCAGCCTGTTTCTGAGGGCATTTTTTTTTGTTGGGTCAGTTGCAGGGAATGTTATATCCCTAGAACTTGTGTCTGACCGAGATATTGACGAAGGTCAAATATTTGATGAAGACACTGTGTCTGATTATTCAACAGGAGGAGAGGTACATTTCCAAATAATGTTTGATCAAACTCCACTCTGATCAGTCCCATGTGCCCCAATCACATTTGGAAATCCTGGGAAATGAGAATGTTAGGCTGATTGTGAGATTCTTTATGAAACTGTGGGTGTTTTTGCTTGTGTACCTGCAATGGCATGAAATGCTTCTTTTATTGTCTGCACACGCAGGTGTCCAGGAAACACTATGAAAATCTGAAGGAAAGATTTCGGAGCCAAACAGACTTTACGAATTGCCTAGCAAACTGCACTTTTAGATAGATGTTCCGCATCGCCTACAGTATATAAAAAAAGTGCCGCTTGCAAAAAAATCCAGAGCAATGCATACTGTCTGTGTGGTTGTGAGAGCCCGACTTCACCTAGTATAATTTGTACACCGATATCAATGGGTCGCTCATTCATGAACGGCAAAGCCATGACTGAATGAATTCCATGGAAACTGATTAAGTGTGTGAGCTAATCCTTGTTTACATAGAACAAACCTGCTCTGAGCAGGTTTGAGGATTTGGATCTGTTGCTATGACAACACATCCAGCAAGAGTTTCGAAAAACTGACAGATCCAGGATCATGTTAAATCATTAACAATTACATCCGGTAAAACGAGTAATCTATGTACGAAAAATACCCCTGGTATCTCTAAAGCAGATCTCTATGAAACACAGGGCTCACCCTCCAATTATCACAATGTCATTAGCCAAAACAAATGTTTTCCTAATGAATTGTTTCATGTAAAATGTTCAGCTTTATGTCAATGCCTGTTACAGTATATGTATCATATTATTAATACATTATACATCTGGCTAAACATATGGTCTGTATTTATTGCAACAGTGGTATAAAATGGTAAAAAGATAAATATAAAGCCTGCAAATTAAAATCAGGTTCAAGATGTTTGTTGTCACACATCTAAAATATAGAGAAGATCTTTCTTGCATGTCAGACCAACATGCAACAAAAACTCTTTCATAGATTTTGTTCTAAACAGTCACTCTAATAGTTTTGTTGCATTATTTCAAAATAACAAAAAGTGTCAGGAGACACAGGTCTCCTGAGATTATCATGAGCAACACAGGACCAAGAGATTACAATGCAAGATGAAAGTTGTAGTTGAGGACAGGCAGGGGTCATTGTTAAGATAGGGAAGAATTGTGTTATTAAATCCAAAATCGCAAACCCAAAAATGAAAGTCACAAATGATTTAAGGAGTCAGAAACCTACCATTAGGGCCTGCTTAAATTTGAAGATAACCTTTTAAATAACCATAAAGAAATTCCAAAGAGAGATCATAATTGTTGTGACTGCCACTATATTTATGGCCTCGACTTCCAAAGACAGTTGAACAATTGTTAACATCGTTTAAATAATCTATATTTTTAATAATTAAACATGTGAGGACACGGTATCGCAGTGCTAGCAAGGAGGTGGTGCCCCATTCACAGATTGTTCCTGCCTTGCGCTGTATTCTTGCTGACGCTGGTGCAACACTGGAAGGATAGATGGATAGAATAATTAAACATGTAGTATGAAGATATTTCAGTATTCCTTAAAAGTTTGGAAGAATCTGCATTCTAAGCTTACAAATTACTGAGCTGATTGTGTGACAATTGGGTACTTGGAGAAAGAAAAGGAAGGACAGGAATTGGAGGTTAGTACGTTTGAAAAAGACAGTACTGCTGCAATAAATTATTTCATCAAAGGTCGCACATGGCGCAGCATGCATCTTGCATGAGGCAGGAACAATCTCTGGATGGGGTGCCAGTTTGCCACTATCACTGCGCCACCGTGTTCCCATGTTTAATACATGCTTTAATTGATATGATATGAATACTGAAATGATATCAAGTAAACATCTCAGTATTTAAATTATTCAAGTAACTGTAATATCACAAATGTAATGGATTCTGTTTCCAGTTGGAGGAAGAGAAAGCCCACTTAAGAAGCATGTAGTGATACACACACGGAGTACATAGAAGAACACATAAAAAACAAAGCATTTAACGTGGTACTTTAGTTACGATGAAATTTGAGAAACTGGTAAATTAAATGATTTTAAGATGAAGTTTACAGTATGATGTTCTATTTAAATGACAAAATAAACTACATGACTAAAGTGGACATTTCGAGATTAAAGTTGACATTTTCCCCACTGTGTCCCTATTTTTTTTTCTTTTCTCTGTATCCTAATAAGTTTTCATATGACACTCAGACAGTGGGCTACGACTCGTCTTTTCACGGTATGTGCCCAAAAAAGAAGTTTGACTGCATTCTCGTACCACTGATTGCATACTGAAGTGTCTGCAGGCATTTTTCATGGCATCAAACGTGTAATTTGTGAGCATGCCCTTGACGATCAAACAGAGGAAGCTCTGCAGTCTAGTTGTGAATTTACGCTGTAAGATAAGTAAATAAATCAAGGTAAATAACATTCGATATGGCGTTTATATAAGTAACATATAAATGTTTCTTATGTAAAGACCATCACAAAACATAATCACAAACAGGACTTTGCACAATACGTTGCCGAGTTCTGTAAGCCATGCTATTTCATTGGAGGACATGTGTGGGGCAGACCGACTGGCAGCATGACGCCCGACTTCTGGGTGCATCCAAACGGTGGGATCTTTCGCCTTTATGCTTGCTTTTTTAACCTATAAAGCTCTAGGTACTACTTCATTCCCTGATAAACAAAGCTTGAACTGGGAGAGGTTTTTGCACTTTTTGCAGTAGTGGGAGGATGGGATAATAGGCTGCTTGCTGCTTGAGCTTATTGACACATTTAAAAGACAAAAGAGGCTGACAGAGAGATGTGAGCTGATTTAAGGTGGGACGGATTTACGAGTTTTTTCATAAGCTTTGGTAATGCTAGTGTTAAACTGCACTTACAGAAAGTTGAGATCAGATACAGCCTCTTATATCCTGCTAAATTGAAAGTGGACATACAAGGCAAGTTTTACATTTTTACTTCTCCAGAGGAAGGAAATGAAGAACTATAAAAATTGATCCTGACACTTTTTGAAATACGATCGTGAGCCGCATTGTGTCCTGGCAAGGCAAAGAAGATCTTATGTGCTGTTTGATCCACTTGCAGTGAGACACGTGCCATAATTATACATCCTATTTCTTTCTTGGTCATTTTTTTAATGTTTTAATTACAATTATATATGTGTATGTATATATATATATATATATATATATATATTTTTTTTTAATTTTTTTCATAAGAGACTGTTTAACATCATTCCATGGGTTTACTCTTTCAGGATTGTTTATAGTATTTGGACTGTTTTGTCAATCGATATCTGTTTTTCAGTCCTAATTTACCGCTACTAGGACCTTTTTTGTTTTGGACATGCTGTGTCTCTAGGTATGTTAGAGTACTTCATGAAGTATGGTCTGGCCTTACATGGGGTGGCAAAACGGGGGAGGTGGGCTGTTTAGAGAAACAGTAAGCTATTTCTAATTTATCCTTTTAATCCTTACAATTGTAAGTGCCAACATAATATGCTAAAGTTTTGCTGAAAAAGCAAAAAAGCATCTGATCATAATGAAGCATATAATATGGGGGGGGGGACATTGGGGGTCTGGGGGATGAGAGAAAGAGAGCAATCTATTTCTGACCTATCCTTTTCATCCCCACAATTATAAGTGCCAACACAACAATAGGCTTCATAGACATAACTCCTGTCAATATTGCAAATTAAGGTTAAATCTATCATATGCAATATATGCAACCTTAATTTAAGATTATAAAATGACAAAAAGAATTCAGAAGCTATGTCTCTATAACCAAACAGTGAACTTTGTGAGCTGGAATGTCAAGGGTCTTAATCATGAATTAAAGAGGAAGAAAGTATTCTCTCATCTAACAGGTCTAAACACAAGATAATATTTTTACAAGAGACTCACTAAATCAGCAGTTTTGGTTGCAAAGAGAATGGACTGGCCAAATATTCCACTCCAGCTATACAAAGAAAACAAGAGGTGTGGGAATCTTAATTCATAGAACAATTTCATTTGCAGTATCAGATGAAGGGCGATATGTGATGGTGATGGGTAATATATTTAATTGTAAAGTGATTTTGATAAATATCTATGCACCCAATGTGGATAATAGAGACTTTATCCAAAATGTATTTACATCAATTCCTAACTTGAACACTTACAAAATTATAATGGCCAGAGACTTTAATTGTATTTTAAATCCAGACCTGGATAGGTCTTCAGCTACAGGGGCAACAGCATCAAAAGTAATCACACAGCTTTTAATTGATCATAACTTATAAGACCCATGGAGATTTCTAAATCCATACTTAAAAAGATATTCCTTCTTCTTACCAGTACATCATTGTTACTCAAGAATTGATTATTTCGTTATAGATAACAATTTTTTGCCCATGATCGAATCTTGCAAATACAATGCTATAGTTATCTCTGACCATGCCTCTGTGATCATGGAGCTCACATCACTATGCACCACATACTTATCTCACTGCTGACGTCTTATCCCCTGTTATTAGTTGACAAGAACTGTGGAGAATTTATATCCAAGTAAACTGATTTTTTTTACTTACACCATGGAAACTATCGTATTGTACTTATACCTTTTCTAAAAGTGTTTATTTGATATTTGGACTTCAGCCTTCATATATTATACAGTTCATATCTACATTTTGTCATTTATTAATAAACACTTATATTGGGCCAAAAGACTCCTTTCTCTCTTTACTGCTCGCAAAGTTTTACTCTGGCTGTTGGCCTTTCTGTTTTTCTCGTAGGTGGAAGTTGATTTGAATTTAGTTTTGTTAAGTTTGACTTGATTGTATGTAATGTTATATGCTTTAAAAAATTCAATAAAAGGTAAATAATAAAAAAAATAACGGCTATATTAGTGTCGGCATGGGGGTGAATGTGAGTTTTTCCTGTAATTTGCTGGTTCTCTTTACTCCTGGGATAGACTTCAAATCCTGAATTGACTTAAACAAGCTCAAGAATATTATGTAAGAATCTACACAATTTTATTGATATGAGGTTGTTAGTTATATATTGTGTTACTTAACTGATAAGATAATTAAAGGGTTATTATTGTATATTGTCACACACTTGTGATTAAGAGACAACTAAAGGGCTCGAATAATAGTAATTTCATGCCTGACCGGGGGCGGTGAGGTGCACTAATAGTTTTTCACAATCTCTTACAAACTATTCTCAGGAAATCCCACCCAGTTCCGGCGGCACCGATGACGTCACTTCCAGTTCAGAAACTGCTGACGATGTCACTTCCGGTCCCGGTTGTGCTGATGATGTCACTCCCGGTTCCGGCCCTGATGTCATCGCTTTCTCCACTTGAATTTAAAAGCTGCCATCTTAAGGCAGCAATTCAGTTCTGTTTTGGACTCACATGAGTAAGGAACTCTTGACAATTTACCTCTTTGCAGCCAGTATATAATATACAGGTGGCTGCCCCAAACCTTTTCATGTCTTATCATGCTTATCTGTGACAATATGTAAAAGGTGTGCTGGGGCATCTAATAATTTATATTTTTAGAAAACAATGTACTGCAGAGTTGAAGCTGTCTTATTATTCGAAAAATCATAAAGACAAAAAAAATAAAAGATCAAAGGTAGCAAAACTTAATGGTTGTTAACATTTTTAATTCACTTCACATTTAGACTACTTTGTATATTAATGAATGTATATTTCAAGGTTGTGTCCCTAGATGAGAATCATCAGAATGTTGTGATCTGTTAAAAAAATTACATTATTACTGGGAAGAGGATCCATTTATTGAAAGTAATAATTTGACATTTATCATTGTAAAGTATGTCTCTGGGGTGAGGTGTAAACCTAATCATACAATAACTACAACTATTCTAATTTGTTCTTCAAAATATTTTATGAGACTTATGTGAACTGTCTAGATATTAAGTCACTATGAAAATAATATTCATGTAGTTAATTTTCTTCACATGAAATGAGCTTGAAATTTGAAATTGTTTCCAAAGAAAATTGTCAGGAGATTAACAAATAATGAGACCAAAACTTGGAAGCAGGGAAGAGAGGAGAGAGGGATAAGCCACTGACCCCACACAGCAGCGCTTATAAACTGTTTTATTATATGGGGTATCTTTGTTTTCTTCTGGGAGAATAGGAAGAAAGTTGTCTGCTCATTAAGTTAATTTGCACTGCTTCATGTATTGCCATATAACACAAAGTTGAGAAGTTAATGTGATATCTGCATATGGTGACACTTGTTAATGTAACAAAGATGTAGAAGGGCTGCCCTCTAGCATTCCCAGGGGAGGTATGGCTTCATCAATGCTCCCTCCCCTGATCTTTCTATTCTGTTGGCATCCTGGGCAGGTAATGGCTGTGGCCACCCATCACCATAGTAAAATTAGCTTCATTGCGTACTTGCTATTAAGGCATACATTGAATTTGTAACAGAGGTCCATTAAGTTTAATATAAGAATTCCTTCTTGTCACACTATTTTAAAGTGGGTCCATACATTTCACTCTACTTTTAATGTGACAGACATATTTGTACCATTGAGAACTGTAAGAACATTAGCAGATATAAAAAGCTTGATACTTATAGCATTAAATATTTCAAATTGCACTGTCCGCATAATAATTCATCGAGGTTTATCCTATTAACTGTGTAAATGAATAGTGTGTGCATTTTCAGGAATAATAGAAGGTTTCACTATATTGAAGCATATGTTGAAGAATTTATGAATATATTTATAAAAATTATATTGTTATATTAGAGGTGGAGCTAATTTGAAAAATTATAAAAAATGTAAATAGTTTTCATCAATTAATTTTTTCACTGCTTTTTTCCTTACTTTGAGCCATAAGTTAAGTGACCTTTCATAATATCCTTTCAAAAATCATCACATTCTGGTGTTGCATGCCAATAATTTATTTTTCTCAGCTTTTCTAAAGCTTGCGCTGAGTATTTACAGTGACAGTAATATATCTCAGGAGACTGTTCCCAGTTTTAAATGACATTTACTGTTTTATTGACATCATGGGAATGGCAATATAAAAGTGAAATGTAGTTATAGTATTAACAATATGTTTGCCTTACTCTATAACAACAGTTATTTCTATAGCACGTTTTCATATAAAAATGCAGCTCAAAGTGCTTTACAAGATGGCAAAGAGAACATTACAAGAAAAGAAAAACAATTAAGAAAGATCAATTATACTAAATAATAAGTAACAACAAAACAATGCATGTTCACATGGCCAGAAGGATAGAAAAAAAAACTCTAGTTAGGCTGGAGAAAAAAAACAAAGTCTGCGGGGATTCCAAGGATAAAAGACCGCCCAGCCCCCAATGGGCCTTCTACCTATCATAAATGTTAATTCATTTCTCTTTGTTTTCAGGCTTTACAGAGGATTAAATGATGTTGGTCTTGTGGACAGCTGGGGTGCCCACCTTCATTCCATTATCTCAGGGACTGCATGGTGCCTTGATCAAGTGGTGGTGGTGCAGATCACCACCACAGAAGAACCAAAAAAGAGAGCAGAAAATAGTGAGGATTAGTATAGACTGTGGATCCCTTAAGAGTATGATAATTCTGTGCCCATACAGTCTATTAGGAATACAACTGAAATGTAGTTACGAAAAAGTCATATTAAAAAAATGCTTTTTCACAGTTTTTTTTTAATGTTCCACAGTATCAGCCTTGGATATTTCTATAGGTAAAGTATTCCAGATTTTCAGTGCATAGCAGCAAAGGTCCGCCTCACTAATTCTTTAAAACTTGGCTCTTGGAATTATATGCAGACCTCCAGTCAAAGATCTAAGGATCTAATACAGGATAGAGCAAGATTATTTAATGGTTTATAAACCATTAATACTATTTTAAAGACAATTCTGAATGACACAGTAACCAATGTAGCAACGTTTAAACTCATGAGGTTTGCTCAAATTTTCTTTTCCTAGTTAAAATTCTGGCTTCTGCATTTCTACACTAATTGCAACCGATTTATGTCTTTCTTAGGTTAGTTCTGTTAGGAGTGCATTACAATAATCTAGTCAACTAAAACCAGAAGTGTGAATTAATTTCCCAGCATCTAGTAAAATTATGAGTTTGAACTTTTGCTATATTCCTCAAGTGAAAAAATGGGAGTCCTAGTAATCCGTTTAATATGCAGTTTAAGGTTTAGGTCAGAGTCATTCTTTACATTATTTACTTCTGCCTTGATTTTTAAACCTAAAACCAAGTTTATTTCTAATGCCCTCACTATTTCCATGTTTGCCAATCACTAAAATTTCTGTTTTTTTCTTATTTTGTTTGAGAAATCTATTCAGAAATATTCTTAAGACATTGGATCAGACAGCCAAGAGCATCAGGGTCATCAGGCACTATAGATAAATAAAGCTGTGTGTCATCAGCATAGTTGTGGTAGCTCACCTTGTGCTTTGAGATAATATGACATAATGGAAGCATGTACATTAAGGTTAGGGTTATGTTTTTTAAAAAAAGCAGTGGACCCAAAATAGATCATTGTGATACACCATATGAAATATCATGGGTCACCAAAGTGCAATCGCCACGACTAACAAAAAATTTTCTACCTGTTAAGTAGGACTGAAACCAATTTAAGATGCTGACATAGAGGTCCACCCTTTGTTCTATGTAGTTTGTGTTGATGTGTTCAAGAGCATGCAGAGATTCAATTGGATTAACTATGGGGGAATGTAATGTATTAATTATTTCTAATATTTATTTTGTGTAAAAAATACAGGAAAATCCAAAAGATAAATGCATGACAGCAAACAAAAGTGTTTATTGTTTTATATTATATGGCTATTGCTATCATAGTAATAATCTTCTTCGTGGGTCTTAGTATAATATTATAGTACCAATTTTCTTTTTTGGGTCCTAAGTTTAAAAGGTTAAAAAAGTCTCTTCCTTCCAAAGATCTCCGGGTATGATGGGGAAAAGATCTTTCACTTAACTTTTCAGAAAAGGTGTGGAAGGCAGCCATGCATAGAACACAATCCAGCTCTGTATGTTCAAAGCATTCAATCAACTTAAAATCTTTTATCGATCTCATTAATCTTGTTTAAAATTGTCCAAAATGTATCCCGGGTAAGATCCAATCTGTGAATGTTGCAGTCTAACTCCAGCCTCACTGGGCCACATGTTTTGGATGTGAACCAGATTAACAACATTCTGGACAAAAGTTTTTGAATGCCCATCACACAGCCTTGGTGTTACAGTCACTGCTGACCCATTAACCACCGTGTTTGGTGTACTCCCAGATGGGCTTAAAGTGGACAAAGACAAATTGATTTTAATTGCCTTTACCTCATTACTAGCCACATAGACTTATCTTGCTGAACCGGATGAATCCCACCTGTTTATAAGTCAGTGGGTAACTGATGTTCATTATATTGAACATTTAAAAATGTGAAAAAATTTGAAATTGGAAAAAATTTAATTCTTACTTAGAAAATCTGTTCAAAACATTTTAAAAATATGGCACGATCTAATTAATCAAATCGTGAAATAAGTGTTTATACCATGGAAAAAACATTCTCCTTTCTTGTTTTTAAGGATTTGATCATGCTTTTGGCTATCTTCTCTTTCTCTCAGTCGGGGGTTGAATTCTGGTTTGTTAAGTTTGACCTGAATGGAGTGAATGTTGTTTTCTTTAAGTAAAATCAATAGTAAAAAAAAAAAAAGTTTAAGAACCCCTGACACTAGAGAATAAGTTGGAAAGGTTGTGGCACATGAGAAAATTAACCACTTATACCGAACTGTTCTTATAAGTTGCAGGTGGAGTTAGTATACAGTATACTGGATGCTGAGATTTCTAACCTTTTTGACATACAAACATACATAACAATGCTTGTTGTAGTGCTCTTTTGCTTACAAAAAGCCCCTCAGGACTACAACTCCCAGGCAGCCCTGCGAGAGGGCACACAGCAGTCCTAGCAGAGCAATGCAGCCACTCACCTACTGTGAAAGCAAACATCCCTGTAAGGCAGCCTCCCTTTGTCCATCCATTATGTTGTCCCAACCAGGAAAGGGAACATCAACCATCCAATCTGAGACTCCCATCCAGCAATGTCCATTCTGAGGGCTTCGTGGCCAGGTAACTGATTATCCATCCCACCAGGATGGATAATCTCTGCTTTCTTTCACACTACATAACTGGATAGACTAGAAATTGAGACTTAGCCACACTGTAATAAGCCTCCTTTTACAATTGAGGCTCAGTTTGTTTAACAAAAGCAAAATTTTGCTTGTTAGCTCAAGACGAGCTTCAGCAATCCACGTTTAGGCAATATTTAGGCAGTCCTGAGAACCAGTTTTTGATAACCTATATCATGGTTCAAAAAGCATAGAGGAGAGTACAGTATCTGCGGGATTGAGTCGCTAATGGGATGTATTATGTTTTATGGGTGGACCTGGAAAAATTTTAACATTTATTTGTCATAAAAATAGAAAAACTGAGACAGTGGTATTCTTTTCAGCAATTGATTACACAAAAGAATGTTATGAACTGTCAATCTACAACTCTTCACGTAGCTTCATTTTTAGCCTGGTATGGAACGGGCTAAGAATTGATGCTTAGTTACCTTCGTTACCAAGCGCAAAATGCCTAAATCTTCTTTGGTGGAACTGAAAGAGGAAGTTAAAGAACTTTATTTAGTTTTCATGGGCCAAGTTTTTTTATGTTTTTGTTTTTTCCTTCTCTCCCTTTTTGATTTTAAAACCTTTGTCCCATTATTGGGTTTGATAAGCCCATCACTACATCTTCTTCCATATCTTTCTGTTTTCTGCATCTTGTTCTGCTACACCCACCACCTACATGTCCTGTTTCACAACATCCATAAACTTTCACTTAGGCCTTCCTCTTTTCCTCTTACCTGGCAGCTCTATCCTTAGCATTCTTCTCCCAATATACTCAGCATCTCTCCTCTGCATATGTCTAAACCAATGCAATCTCACCTCTCTGACTTTGTCTCCCAACCAACCAACCTGAGCTGACTCACTAATGTACTAATTTCTAATCCTATCCATCCTTGTCACATCCAGTGCAAATCTTAGCATCTTTAACTCAAAAAGCTGTAGCTGTAACTGTAAAGCGCAGGTGTAGTTTTTGTTTTTAAGGCCTTTATGTGTTGAGTGTTGTGAACAGGCAGAAATGACAATACATAAGGCTTCACACTTGGCTTTTAGTATTACTAGAAATTAAAGCATGACTGATAGCTGAAAATGACCAATAAAATGAACAGAATAAGACAATTTATAACAAGAAGTTTCTCAAGTTTTTTGCTGTAGAAGAGACTTGAGGAAGTTAAAACATTAAATGTGGAAATTCAAATGTAATGGTAATGAGGGTGTCAGAAATGTAATGGAGCAAAATTCCACTTATTTGTTTACAAATGTACTTGAAAAATTGAAAAAAATCTCATTGCCATAAACTACTCAGAAAAGTGCCACTTTTTTTTTTTAGAAATTCTTTAAGCACAAGGGATCTGTTACTCTGAACATAAGTTATACAGTACATTTCTGAAATTACTTAAATCCTGTATTCTAATTTTGATTGAAACCTACAAATAATTCTTGTGCAATTTTTTTCCTTTCCACTTTCTTTAATTTAGTATTGACCATCACCTTATCAAATCCCAGGATATATGGGGTACACTTAAATGTCCCTCCACTCAAGCTTTTGGCAAGTTGCCATATTTTCTGGAATAATAGTATTTTTGGAACATGTACAGTATATTATATCTGAATAGGAATCCATTTAGGTTTACTAAACAATTCCAGCTTTGTAAGTTCCTTCCCTGTAGAACAATATTTGAGGGATAAATATGCCAATGTCTTGCATTGAGGTATTGTTAAAATCCATATGAAAATAAAGCCCAACACATAATTCCCATCTTAATATTGCAATTTGATTGTAGCAAGTTGTTTTCCTTATATTATTTAAATGAATGTTACTTTTTATTGAAAAGAAAGCAAATGTGTTTGTTACATTTTTTAATTCATGCAGCATGAAATCTGACTGAGAACTCACAAAGTTACTTGCAGCTTTCTATAAATAATTTTAGAAGTCTGTAACTTCAGCTATCTTTAGCACTTCTGAACTTACCAAAGGAAGTCAACAATGCCTTCATACATAGACAGTATACTAATTTTAGTTATTAGCATTTTTCTTATTACTCTTAAATTGATACATCTATGTATTTTCTAATTCCGATGAGTTAGTTGTAGGGCTTGCTACAAATCAGTGTGCATTTGTGCATGGGCTTACCCTATGGTGGACAGTTGGTTTATGCAACCCTGCACTAGATTAGAGATAGATGGTGTGACGGATGGCCGGCCATTTATCCCGGCCAATACCCCCAAGCCGCCAGGTGGAGCCCTTCTTGCAGCGTGGAGGTCCCCAGAAGACCAGCAGGGCATCATGGACATTGGAGTTTTTATGCAAAGCCCTGCTGGATGCCGTCACAGGAGGGAGCTGCAGGGAGGACCGAGGGCTTCTTCGTGCCCTGTGACCCGGAGGTTCGTCACAGGAAGAGCGACGGACTTCCGAGTTGAAGAAAAGGACTATTTATCCTGACCCGGAAGGAATAAGGACTTGTGGACTGTTGGGCAGAAACACTTCCGGGTCAGGAGATATAAAAGGACTGTGGGAGCTCCCAGACGGCGAGCTGAGCTGGGTGGAAGGATGGCAACGCGTCTGGGAGCTGGAGGATTGTATTATTGTGGTTTATTGTAATTATATGAGTATTGTGGTGGAGAGTGTGCTTTGTGCACTGTGGCGACAAAATAAAGTCAACTTGAGGACTTTTACCTGGTGTCTGGAGTCGTGGACAGGGGTTCAAGGGAGCGAGAGCGCCCCCTATCGTTCATAGTGGCGTAGCCGGCAGGATACTCTAGCGTCGTTTGCAGAGGACCTGAATAAAATATTTCTGTGGATAACGAACCCCGAGAAGAATATGGAATCAGGAATCACCACAGCATCACCAAAACCCGAAAAAAACGAGTCCAAAATGGGAAAGAAGAAGGGCAAGCAAAGCGACAACGCCAGCGGGAGTGCCGTAGGTGCAATGGCTGGCGCTCGGGAGGAGTTAAGGAGAGGCCTTACAAGTCCGAGAAACCTCCAGGAAGCAACGATCCCTCTAAGGTACGTGCCGGGAACGACATTAAAAATCCTTTTATTGTTTCTCACCTTGTCCCGTGCATGTACTGTACCTTGGAGATGACCACCTGGAGGCTCCGAGGGGAAAAGGAGACTGCCCCGACGACGACGACGGCCTTTTCCTGTCGAAGCCAGAGCGCCTAGAAATCGACTTCCGCATAATGGCAGCCAACGAGGGACACGGTAGCAAACCCGGTGCATTCTGGGAAGGAGGAGCTCCGTGTCCTGCTGTTTGCACCTTCGAGCCCGAAGGAACGGACTTGGTCTTTCCGGAGGGGAAGGGGGAGGCGAGCGAGGCATCGCTCAACCCACAAGAAGGTAAGGAGGGTTGGGAAGTAGCTGATCGGGATGTCTCAAAAATATTAAAGACAGACCGCAGTTCGCTGAAGAAGGCAACTCGACCCTCTGAGAACTCCAAGTCCCAGAAGCCTCCGCGAGACCCGTCAGAGCACGTGCCTGAAGCAGGCGTGCTCATTGGCTCCCGGTCGGCAGGTAACGCGAACAAGGAAGTGAGTGTTCTGCCGGTCGAAATAAATAATTATATAAACTTGCGGGAGCTCAAAACTAATCGAGCCCGTGAAGCGAGTGTCTTACAGGTCCTGACGACCATTGAAAAGATCGTCGGGGATTTGGGAGCAGCAGCCAGAGAGCCGTTGGAGAAGGTGAGGGCCTACGTGCGGCGATTTGGTGGGGAGCCTCCGTAATGAATGATGCGCGATACAGGTAAGCGAGACCCGTGATCGTACATAATAGAGGGACGCGGTGTGATCTGGGCCCGCGTTTAATAAGTAGCGGGTGCCAATACACGGCGTACCCTACAAGAGAGGCCGGTACGTTAACCGAGTGGTCAGCGGAAGGGCTAATCGATCCGGGGCAGCTAGACAGTGCTGATTCCTGGAGCGAGACGGCCCTTAAGACACCGCCACCGGTAATTTGTAAATCAATAGGGGTGCAGACAGTAAAGGGGCTCTCTTCTTGTAATAGAGAGACCCAGACTGTATATAAGACCCAGATTAAACAGGAGGGCTCTAAGATTAAACCGAGGTCTCCTGACAAGAAAGGAAAAGCAGAAAGAGAAAAAACACCGGTAGAGGCGGCAGGGGTTTCTCTCCCAGCAAAAGGGGCGGACCTAACATTTCCTTATTGTTTTCAGTCCCATAGGGGAAGAATACCAGGAGGACAGAGGCAGTGTTACGGGTGCCGAAGGTTGGGCCATATTTGGCGGAACTGTCCTTGGAGAGAGGGGGACAAGATGTCAATTTGGAATAATATTCCCCCTAGGTTCTCCAGGGACCAAAATGTTCGTATTAATCAAGGCTCAACCAGGACGTCCTCTTGGAGGAAGACTTCCCTCTCGGGCAGGCCGCTCTGAATAATAATTCGTCGCTGGGGAATACTGTGAAGGATGGCCGGCCATTTATCCCGGCCAATACCCCCAAGCCGCCAGGTGGAGCCCTTCTTGCAGCGTGGAGGTCCCCAGAAGACCAGCAGGGCATCATGGACATTGGAGTTTTTATGCAAAGCCCTGCTGGATGCCGTGGGGGTCACAGGAGGGAGCTGCAGGGAGGACCGAGGGCTTCTTCGTGCCCTGTGACCCGGAGGTTCGTCACAGGAAGAGCGACGGACTTCCGGGTTGAAGAAAAGGACTATTTACCCTGACCCGGAAGGAATAAGGACTTGTGGACTGTTGGGCAGTCAGGAGATATAAAAGGACTGTGGGAGCTCCCAGACGGTGAGCTGAGCTGGGTGGAAGGGTGGCAACGCGTCTGGGAGCTGGAGGATTGTATTATTGTGGTTTATTGTAATTATATGAGTATTGTGGTGGAGAGTGTGCTTTGTGCACTGTGGCGACAAAATAAAGTCAACTTGAGGACTTTTACCTGGTGTCTGGAGTCATGGACAGGGGTTCAAGGGAGCGAGAGCGCCCCCTATCGTTCACAATGGATAGATACTTTATTAATCCCAAGGGGAAATTCCCATACTTCAGCAGCAGCATACTGATAAAAAAACAATATTAAATTAAAGAGTGATAACAATGCAGGTATAACAGACAATAACATATATAATGTAAACGTTTACTACCCCCCACCCCCCCAGGTGGAATTGAAGAGTCGCATAGTGTGGGGGAGGAACGATCTCCTCAGTCTGTCAGTGGAGCAGGACTGTGACAGCAGTCTGTCGCTGAAGCTGCTCCTCTGTCTGGAGATGATACTGTTCAGTGGATGCAGTGAATTCGCCATGATTGACAGGAGCCTGCTCAGCGTCCGTCGCTCTGCCACAGATGTCAAACTGTCCAGCTCCATGCCTACAATAGTGCCTGCCTTCTTCACCAGTTTGTCCAGGCGTGAGGCGTCCTTCTTCTTTATGCTGCCTCCCCAGCACACCACCGCGTAGAAGAGGGCACTCGCCACAACCGTGTGGTAGAACATCTGCAGCATCATATTGCAGATGTTGAAGGACACCAGCATTCTAAGGAAGTATAGTCAGCTCTGTCCTCTCTTGCACAGAGCATCAGTATTGGCAGTCATGTCCAATTTATCATCCAGCTGCACTCCCAGGTATTTATAGGTCTGCACCCTCTGCTGGTGTTCAGGTGTAAGTGGTTTGAGTCTCACTATTTAACAAAGTTCTTGATTAGGTTCCTATACTCCTCCTCCTGCCTACTCCTGATGCAGCCCACGATAGCAGTGTTGTCAGCAAACTTTTGCACGTGGCAGGACTCTTAGTTGTATAGGAAATCCGATGTATATAGACTGAACAGGACAGTCCCCTGGGCGCTCCTGTGCTGCTGACCACAATGTCAGACCTGCAGTTCCCAAGACGCAAATACTGAGGTCTGTCTGTAAGACAGTCCACGATCCATGCCACTGGGTATGAATCTACTCCCATCTCTGTTAGCTTTTCCCTAAGGAACAGAGGTTGGATGGTGTTGAAGGTGCTAGAGAAGCCCAGAAACATAATTGTTACATCACCACTGCCTCTGTCCAAGTAGGAGAGGGATTGGTGTAGCATATAGATGATGGCATCCTCTGCTCCCACCTTCTCCTGGTATGCAAACTGCAGAGGGTCGAGGGTGTGGCAGACCTGTGCCCTCAGGTGGTGAAGCAGCAGCCGCTCCATTTAAGTAGGCTTAGAAGGTATAATGTTAATAAACAGCATGACAGGAACTACCTAAAATAAATCAAGACCCTGGACCTGCTTGTGTGAAGTTTGATATTCTCCCTAGATCATTTGAAAGAGGTGGATGTTAGATTAATTGACAGCATTATACTGGTTAACATGTATGTGCATGAGTATGATTGGTGATGGGCTGGTGCTCTGATTGAGGTTATTAAGGTTATATCTAGAGTGGATAACAAACATCATTACTAGTCTTTTAGTACAACATTAATTATCACAGTCATACTGTACGGTGATATTGAAAAATAAGCACAAGTAAATAATTGGAGAATAATTTGAGACCAAGGATGTTTAAGATTAGTTTACTAATATTTCATTATAAAGTGCTTCAGGTTCACCACTTCTATTACAGCTTTATTATTAACTGCCTTTAATAAAATAAAACACAATCATTTAGACAGTACCATTTCCTGCAATTACATTAGAGTTTCATAAAGCACAAACTAATTACCTTTGTCCTTTTTCATTAGCTATATTTTTCTACCAACTAGATAATAAAGAAAAAGTAATATAATTTAACAGAACAATGAAACTATATAAGGTGTATGCAATACTGTGCCAAAACTAATTTGTGGTGTTAATGTAAGGGAAAAAATGCATTTGCCAGATGTTTCTCTTGGTGAGAAATTTAATTATAACTTTAATATCTTTTAGATAAGAAGCTTGGGAAAGGTGCCAGCACAATTCTGTATTAACAGAAGTGAGACTAATATTAAGGTTTTCTGATAAAAAAAAAATCTTTTACATCTGAAAACAAAACTGCTTTACATGTCATAGTTTATTCATAAACTTCTGTCAGTCTGTGTCTTATAAACCATGAAAATGTTGTGATAAACAAATGCACATGAATAAAAACATAATATGATTATAAAAATACGATTGATAAGAAAATAAATTTTTTTCTTTTTACACTTTTTTGACACATGGATCTATACTAATAAAAGGCAAAGCCCTCACTCACTCACTCACTCACTCACTCACTCACTCACTAATTCTCCAACTTCCCGTGTAGGTAGAAGGCTGAAATTTGGCAGGCTCATTCCTTACAGCTTACTTACAAAAGTTGGGCAGGTTTCATTTCGAAATTCTACGCCTAATGGTCATAACTGGAAGGTATTTTTCTCCATTAACTGTAATGGAGTTGAGCTGGAAGGGCGGAGTTTCGTGTGACATCATCACGCCTCCCACGTAATCACGTGAACTGATTGTCAACGCAGTGCGTAGAAAACCAGGAAGACCTGCAAAAAGCGCTTAAGAAAACATGCATTATATAATTGAGAACGCAGCGAAAAACAATAAGAAGCGAGCGAGTGACATATACTACCATATTCATGAGTGTTGCTGCCTCGGAAAGAAAGCAAGGTGTAAACCTAAACTTTAAACTAAGTTCATAGACAGGCTACGCTGGCGTTTCACATGCCCACAGGTAATGCGGGATACAAGTTTAATGAGAGGACGCAGGATATAAACGAGAGTTTTGATCACTTTATAACTAAGTTAAAATTGCAGGTGAAGGGGTGTTCTTATGCAAATCCCGAGAGACTGTGTTTGTGGGGGATTGACAGTTAAGGCGGGTGGGGGAGTCACGTCATCATCTCCCCTCCCATTCATCTAATTTCGGTCTGAGCTGAGCTCGGCTAATGCCGTCTTCCAAGCAACTTTGTCAGACTGCCACCAAATACTCACAGAAAAATCCACAAGTTAATACACACGCTGTCTCTATAGAGTTTCTCCACACTGAATCCTCCAGACACTACTTACAAAAGGTCACATTGACAATCGTGTTACGCTATTTTTAAAATCTGTCCTTTTCTTAGCACAAGCACAGCTGAGAAGCTTCGATGCATGTGCTCCATAACGCGTTAAAAAATAATGCATTTAATCACACTTTGCATTACAAGCAAAGGGAGCTTTTGTCAATGCATGATTTCCTGGTACACGATTACATTGATCAGCGCATCCCGATTCATTTTACCCTCGCACCACCTTAGTTTGAGAAGAAGTCTGAAAAATATGAGGTTAACACAGAAAAACATCACCAATTCAAGCTTTATGAATAATCGATTCGCCATCAATAATTGTTTTGGTAAAGCCATCCTCCTTCCATTTTATAATTTTTCCGCCAATAGCCATGATTAAATGAACGGTAAATAAAGTAAGAGCAAAGCGAGGGTGACTTATTTAGGCAGGCATATATATGACAGCAACACTCATGACAATGTCAATCATGTTACGTTATTATTAAAATGTTTCCTTTTCTTTTCATTACTTCTTTAACACACTACTTCTCCGCTGCGAGACGCGGGGATTTTGCTATATATATAATATATGAATGACCTCCAAAGAGCGCTGAGACTTTTGATATCATGAACGTGTCTGCACAAACTGTGGTCTCCTGCCCAGCAAAGTCGAGCAGCCAGCGCGCGCATAGCTGTGCCGGCCTTTGAGACGCTGACTGCGCTTCTGCTTTAAGTCAAAGTGAGCACTTTTAATTTTTTCATCCTCCCCTGCGCTATAGCCCAGACAAGTGCAAACACGGACCCCTTTTCTACACCACGGCAAAATAATATTAAGGCGATTCACACTTTCTTTTGCACGACGATTATGAGGTCCTCACCTCGGATTATGAAGACACGCACACGAGTGGAGGACTGACAGTGCCATCACAGCCGATTAATGGCGGGACGCCTCACCAGTCTACACAAGGCGATCATAACGCCAGCGAACACATCTCTCTATACTATATAAAAGAAAAAGGCAACTTTCCTTTCTTTACACCTTTTTTCCTTTTATCCCAAACCAAAGCCTTTCTCTCTTAACACTGCAGAGGACACAAAACTAATTTTCTTTAAATGCCGGTAAGGCACATTACCACAGGCACAAATTTGAACGTTCACATAGAAAATGTAATTTCTATACCACAGCCCGTGTAGCGCCTTTCAAAAGGGATCTACTACCGAGAGATGATCCATATACATTTTAGCTGCTGTTAGTTACTTACCTGTTGTGTTACACAGTCTTTAAAATGTAGTTTACCTGAAACCACTCCAGTAGTGCTCAATGTACCTGTACTTCTTAAAACGTTAATGTTTTACTGTTTAATAACTTATAGACTATATTTTATTATTTTTCCCTTGCACTCAGTGACCAAAGCTATACACCTAGATATATATATATGTGTATATGTAGATATGTATATAGATATGTAGATATGAAGATATGTATGTGTATATATATGTATGTATGTGTGTGTGTGTGTGTGTGTGTGTGTGTGTGTGTATATATATATGACAGCAGCAATCCAAGCTGTGAGAAAACACTAAAAAGGAGGCATGTCAGACGTTGTGGTACATTTTCTGATGCAGCTAGACGAAAAAAACTTTGTGACGCTGCCGCCAAATACACAAAACAATTACTTTGACAATCATGTTACATTATTTTTAAAATGTTTCCTTTTCTTTTCATAACTTCTTTAACACATGACATCGCTAAGCTGGTATTTTGCTATATATATATATATATATCGCAGCGACACTCATAACAGTGACAAAACAATTACATTGACAATCATGTTACGTTATTTTCAAAATGTTTCCTTTTCTTTCTCTTTCCTTCTTTAACACACTACTTCTCGCTGCCAAGCGGGTATATATATATATATATTGTGAACGCTGGCCCCAGCACAGACAGACGGACGATATATTTTGCTCCACACACTGTTTATTTACAAATATAGCACGAATCCCCCAAAAGTCCAGGGCCCACAGTCACTGTGCCTTTCCTCTGGCCGCCTCCTGTCCTCTCTCCAACTCCGTCGGCTTCCTCCCCGACTTCCACCACATGACTGGAGGGAGGCGGCCTTAAATAATGCCCCGGATGAGCCCCAGCCCCAGCGTGGCGGAAGTGTCGGCTGCTTTCCTGGCGGCTCTCCGGCGCCACCCAAAGTCTTCCCCGCACTTCCTGGTGTGGCGGAAGTGCCGGGTTCCCGGGATAAGTAGGCACCGGGGCGCCGCCTGGCGGTGGCCACGGGTCCCTACAGGGCTGGGCTTCAAAGCCCTGTACCCGAGGCCCTGCCTAACCAGGACGGACGCCCCACTCTGTCTGGAGGAGGCACTCGCCCTCCTCTGGTCCTCCAAAGCGTCCGCCGGGCTCCAGCCCCAACCGGCAACCGCCGACGGGATAAACCGGCATCGGCGCCGCCTGGCGGTGACCACGGGCCCCTACAGGGAAGGGCTTCCATGCCCTCAACCCGTGGCCCCAACAGAACCAGGACGGACGATATATATATATATATATATATATATATATATATAGAGATAGATAGATAGATAGATAGAGATATATATATAGAGATAGATAGATAGATAGAGATATATATATAGATAGATATGAAAACAACATATATATATAGATAGATAGATAGAGATATATATATAGATAGATATGAAACAACAATATATATATATATATATATATATATATATATATAGATAGATAGATAGATATGAGAACAACACTCATATCAATGACAAAACAATTACATTAACAATCAAGTTACGTTGTTTTTCAAATTTTTCCTTTTCTTTTTCGTACCTTCTTTAACACACTACTTCTCCGCTGCGAAGCGCGGGTATTCTGCTAGTATTAGAATAAAAACCTTGAATACATTAAGGCACTTTCAAAATAGTTTAAATTATTCTTTTAGTCTCTTGTTTCTAGATCATTTTTTACATTAAGGATGACACAGTAGGTAGCCCTACAGTACTGCCTCATAGCTCGATTAGACTGCCTGTGTGATCTCCTTATGTGTGTATGTTTTACTAGCCAACCCACGGTGTACCATACACCGCATAATCAGGCCGGTTTTTTAATGATTTTTAGGCACAGAGAGGATATTAACATTTGAGAAATCTGTAATGTAATAAATCAGCAAGAAAAGCAACATTGTAACAATGCATGGAACGAACCAACGTGCAATTGTCCCTTACTGAAAACTGGCGGACCGCCATCGCGCCCTGCTTGCTCATGTGCCCACCTCCAACTCGTCACTTGAGTTGTTGTCGTCTTTGCACAGTCTACATGCACCTGTGACTTACGTTGACTTTTCATTGCTCTGTGCGGTTTTGGCTGCTTTTCTATATATAATCCTCCAAGACATCCGACCATGGTAGTAGCGCGAATTGCTGTATGTAGCGTGTAAAACAGTTTGCTATGGTGCACGCGGTCGTGCGTTGTAACCGAAAACTCGGTTTTTAAAGACTGCTTACTTCATTGTGTTTTAACCTCAGTTGTAAAGGATTGTTTTAAGGATCCCATGGGATACCCTCGCAAACCGTTTTACACGCTGTTTAGGCCATTTAACTCCGCGAGAAACATGCCTCTATGAACAGTCAGCGTGGCTCAGAGTTGCATGTGGCCTCTACGACAGACGAATATAAATGACACCGTTTTTTCTGTGTCGTCACGTCCGAGTTGGTGGGCGTGGCTCTGCGAGTTGTCGTCGTATCCAGTGGTCTTGGAGTTAGTGGCCGTGGCTCCTTCCTGTTGTGCCATAGGTGTCTTACTTGTCGGCGGCTTAGTGAATCCACGCCCCTTCCGGCGTGCTTTCCATGGGTGTCTTGCCTTAGTGAATTATATATATAGATAACTTTGGGTAAAGACATGCGTTTTTTTTTTTTAAATTTGACATACTTTTATTAATCCTCAAGGGGAAACTGTCTTTGTGCATTACTTTTTGGGGGTAAGAGCCAGCCATTGTACAGTCCCCGGAGCAATTTTTAGGTAAAGGATCTTGGTCAAGGGCCCAACAGAGTAGGGTCCCTTCTGGCAGTAAGGGGATTTGAACTGGAAACCTTCCAGATACAAGCACAGTTCCTTAGCCCCAGAGGCATTCCAAAATTAGGTTTATTGGTAAATCTAAATAGCCTTGGTTCCTCCCAAGTACTCAGTGCTGCTGGATGGCAGTGACCCACAAAATGGATGTGGGTTTGAAGCATGAATGGACTGATGTAAGTAAATATGAATGTCTGGATTAGTTTGATTGGTAATAAATTGGCATCCCATTCTGTGTTGTTTCCTCTCTTCCTTTCATCCTTGAACCCAAACTGCCATGATAGGTTCAAGTTGCGAAAGTGAAAAAAGAGCTGGAAAAAATCAAATGGATAGGGAAACAGCTTTATAAATGCATTTACAGTATATAAATATACTTATTTATAAATGCATTTCACACCTGTTTATTTTTAATTTGATCTACTTACTAGTACTCTTTCCATTTTGTTTTAGAAGTCCCAGAGTCACACGTAATGCCACTTGCTGATTCATGGTGTTATGAGCACCCTTTTGTATGAGGGTGAAACCAAAAGCTTGTTTTGTGGAAGTCGAACTGACTTGAGCAGAGGCAGTAAAAATATTTATTGAAATAACAAGCAGATACAAAAATTTTCAAAAAGCAAGCCTAGGTCATTACTGAAAATCAATCCTATCTTTCGAAAAAGTGTGAGCGAAACACAGAATCAGTAGTCAGAAATGACAGCAAGAGTTCCAGACTGTAAAGTCAAAAAACAAAAAGCATAAACATAAGGTTTATCTGCAAAGTCGGATACTATAAGAAATTCTGGGAAAATTGCTATGATAATGAGTAACACTAAAATCTAGAAATGGCAGTGCCCATAGAAAAATTTCATTGTGGCAAAATGGTATAAATATTGAACTTTCTCTGACTGCGTTGAAACTAAAATCCAATAAATCATAATCCTTTGAGTACAAAAACTCCAAAATTAACATAACGATAGTAGAACACCATCCAGGACTGAAATACCACTGGTATTCATAGTATTTAATTCATGAAAATAAATAGGAATCAACAGTTTTAGGCAATGTGCTTAAGACAAATTCCCAAATGAATATGGTACTTCTTATAATCACATATGCAAACCAACACATACTTAAGTTAGTTTTTCCACAAAAAAATCTAATTTCTCATTGTTTTTATTTATTTATAAATGACTTAATTTTGGTTAATTTAGGATTAGGTATATGCACTTTCTTTTCAGTTGTTTAGCTCTAATCTGCAAAACATTTAGACATGTGTATAGTGTAAGTCATCACATGCAAAAATGTTAATTCAGTTGTCAAATTGATTCCTTCAATAGTAAAGTATAAAGAAAATAGTTACAAAATAGAGGTTTAAGTGGGTGATAAAATTAGAAACTGCTTGTGAGGTGAATCTGGAATTTTATGGGAGTGTTCATAGTTTCAGATCAACCAGTTATACATCATTCAGTGATTGTATACAGGAACAACTCATAGCAAGGCCAAGAAAATACCTGTGAATTATGGAGGCTGCAACTCTTGAAAATGGAGGATCAAGCTGTTGTTGACCAGAGGTAAATGGAACTGCTGAGCAGAAGACAGTACAGTGGAAGAGCCAGAAAAAGGCAGACATACAGACCTGTGGCGAATGAAGCAAGTGGTCATGTCATAAGCCATGTTTTTACAATGGCAGAGGCAGGTCGGAGGGTACAGCCTAATGTGGGCCATTCAATGGTATCTTCAGTACTCCAAACATTCAGAAGAGAGAACCGGTGTGTAATCTTTCAAAAATTCTTACCATGTTGTCCAAGTTATTTTGAAGGAGGCAGTACAGTAATGTGATGTATTTTTGCAGAGCAATAAAATTTGTCTTTAGTTTGTATGTACTACAGGTATGTGTTTAGAACTACACGCCATCCAAATGCTGGTGGCAGAAGAACATTTTTCACACCTCAACAAGAACAAGAGATCTGCAACATGGTCATATTGAATAATGCTATCAGATTACAGTTTTTCACAATTGCTAACACACTAAAATGACATGCATAGCACAATTATTCAAACTGACACACAGAGAGCAAAACCTCTTCTCAAGTCTCTAAAACTCTAAACACATTTCCTGCTTTACACACATTTTGCAATTCAAAATGGCACTTTCTAAATGCACTGAACACGGTTCTCTGCATAAGACACAACAATCTGACATAAAGTCACATGTTTGCCATTACAACACACTGCCATTCAAAAGGACAGAACATGAGCTAATTGGCCAATATATGTGCCACCTGGCCAAATACCTCAATGGTTAATTGTTACCACTTCAATCAGGAAGTAAGCACCATAAAAAGACCACAGGTGAGCACCTTTTTTTCAAGAACAATGGAAGACATTGCAGAGAGAGGAAGAGAGAGGGGGAGGAAGAATGAGAGGTAGGGGTAGAGCTGTTATAGGAGGTCATGGGCGAAGAAGACAGCAACTGTCAAATGAAATCAGAGCAACCTTAGTTGATCATGTCATCAACCATGGGCTGACAATGCAAGAGGCTGGACGTAGAGTGCAGCCCAACTTGAGCCGTTTTACTGTCGCCTCTGTCATCCGGACATTTAGACTGGAGCACAGGTATGCAACCAAAATGTCTTTCACACTGTGTAGTACACCTCATGTCATAGTGTGTCAGTTGGGTGACACCTGTGTACTTCATGAATGGCTAATGTCATACACTAACTGTACAAGTTTCCTGTCCAATTTACCCTACTGTGGGGGAATCTTTAGGCTGCATTGTCCAAGCCCTATATTTTTGTTTTTTTGTTTTTGTAAAGGACTGAGAGACGCAACCATGGTGGAGGAAGGGGCAAAATATTCACAGGGGTACAGGAAGCTGCCATTGTAAACTTGGTCTTGGAGAATAATGAAATCAGATTAAGGGAAATTCAAAGCAACATCATCCAAGACAACACCATATTCACCAAAATTCAACGAGTCAGTCTGTCCACATTGGCTCGCATTCTCAAGCAAAACCAAATCAGCCTGAAACAATTGTATAAGGTGCCTTTTGAGAGAAACTCTCAAAGAAACAAAGAGCTCAGATGAGTATATGTGGATGTAAGTACAATATTGACTGCAGCACATTACACGCACCATTGTTTCCCAGTGTACTGGATAACACCATATTGACTGATTTTAGTTCATCGTTTTCAGGGAGTTCTGGAAATGGATGCTCATGCAATCCCACATGAGTTCATCTTCATAGATGAGGCTGGTTTCAACCTAGCAAAGACCAGAAGAAGGGGAAGAAACGTCATTGGCCACAGAGCCATTATAGATATTCCTGGCCAATGTGGTGGGAACATCACAATGTGCGCTGCCATCTCCAATATGCATCTTGTCCTCCACTGTCAAGCCAACCTTGGACCATACAACACAGGCCATATTCTAACATTTCTGGACAGACTCCATAACATTCTCATTCCACCAGAGCGTAAGAATGATGCAGACCATGCAACAACCTGGTATGTTGTAGTATGGGAGAACGTGAGCTTTCATCATGCAGCCCCAGTCTAAAATTGGTTTGCTGACCACCCACTGTTTCTCGTGCAATACCTCCCACCATTCTCACAATTTCTGAACCCCATAGAACAGTTCTTTTCAGCCTGGCGGTGGAAGGTATATGACCGGCAGCCCTATGTGCGCATGCCTCTTGTGCAGGCTATGGAAGAGGCATGTGATGAAATTGATGTGGGTGCGATTCAGGGATGGATAAGGCACTCAAGGTGCTTCTTCCCTCGATGTCTGGCAAGGGAAGATATTGCCTGTGATGTGGACGAAGCATTGTGGCCAGACCCAGCTGAGAGGCAAGATGCTGCCTAATTATTTTTCTATATATTTCTTCTGCACATTTTCTTTTTCAGTTTACTATTTTTTCTGAGCATATTTTTGTTCGCTCCAATGTAAATATATCTGCTGTGCATATGTTGCACTGACTTGTTTGGTGAAAAATAAAAAAATAAATGCATGTGTGTGTATCTACAAATATTTCCGTGCATGTGAACACTCTTAATTTTCTACAATTTGGACTATTTTAGTATTGTGGCAGAGCATACTAAAGATGAGAGTGCTTTTCATTTTGCCCAACAGTGTGTAGTTGGTTAGACAACAATCTGGTGACATGACTGACATGTGTGCCATTTAGTGCAGTAGTTTGATTAGGATCATTCTATATGTAGTTTTGGTTGCAGTGTTTCATTTTGCAGGATATGTGAGGTGTTTTGCTCTTTGGGTGAGGTGTTTTGTGAATTGTGCTAAATGATTTGCAACAATGAGCCTTGTTGTCAAAATTGTGCTTTAGCAATTGTAAAAAACTGTAAGAGAGATACAGAGTGCCATTATAGCAGACAATGACAACAACAACAACAACATTTATTTATATAGCACATTTTCATACAAAAAAATGTAGCTCAAAGTGCTTTACATAATGAAGAATAAAAAAATAAGAGACACAGTAAGAAAATAAAATAAGTCAACATTAATTAACATAGAATAAGAGTAAGGTCCAATGGCCAGGGGGGACAGAAAAAACAAAAAAAAAACTCCAGACGGCCGGAGAAAAATCTGCAGGGATAAAATCTGCAAAACATCAGCTTTGTCAGTCTTTTGATTATAGACAAGAGTAATGAAGAGAAATCTGATGTTAATAAAACAACTGTGCAGGGTGCCATTTGAAAGTAACAGTGGCAGAGTGAAGAAACTGAGTCCTGTGTATGTGCAGGTACAGTACTCTCCCATAGAACCATTCTTGGGCCTTACAACAATCAACAATTGCTTATCTTCCTGGACATTCTGAACACTCATTGCTCACTCAAGGACACAAATGGTGTTCCTCCCACCTATTCTCCATTCTTGAATCCAATTGAGGAGTTCATTTCAGCATCGAAATGGAAAGTATATGACATCAGCCTCATGACCAAATGTCCTTGCTAGGTGCAATGGATACAGCTTATGAGGACATAACTGCAGAATCTTGTAGGGGTTGGGTGCACCGTTCAAAAACATTTTTCCCACATTGCATTGCATGAGAAAATATTAGGTGCAAAGTGGATGAAAATATGTGGCCAGACTGACGTGACCAACAAGAGGTCCAGTGAGGATTTCGAGTGAACATTGTTAAATTCTGCATAATGTTTAGTTGAGTACAATGTTGTGGTTTTCAGTTTATGTGCATTTTGTTGCTGTTGTTTATACAGTGCTGGGTGTATTTAATCTTTTGGCTCTTTGGTGCATTGTACTGTCTCAAGTGAGCTCCAGCAAAATGTTTTACATTCATGTATGTAGTTTTTTATTACTAATGAAATGTACTGTACTCAGCTACATGCTTTATTGTTCAGTACAGACAGTGTCAAGGCTTATAATGTTATCTTGTTACTGTAACATTGTTGCACTCGTGTCTGACATTACAACAATGTGCCTAAACATTTTTTTTGTTGGACTTGTGATATTGAAATGTTTTGTTTTGGTGACACTGACTAATTAACTGAAGGAATTATTTGATTTTTGTAATACAACCTAAATGTTTTGTGTAAGTGTTGGCTTTTTGTTGATTAATTATTGTGTTCCGCCCTTTGTATAAACTGTAGTGTAAAATTCATTTAAAGTAGTGAGAATGTTAAGAATGTTTCATGAATTGTGCCAAAGCAAAAAATGTAAAAATTCCATAATATATTTTCATGTTAACAACACCACTAACCATTTTGACTGGTATGCCTCTAAATATTGGTTCAGTGAGTTTACGTTTCGGTGGCATTAGCTGAATGGTTGACAAGAGAATTGCATTTTGAAACATGAGTGAAAGGTTTTGAATGAATGATTTCATTTTGCTGGTTATCCAAATTATTTTACTGCAGTGTGTAAAATTTTTTTAGAAATACAAAAGCAGTTGAGTGAACCACATTATATTTATAACTTTCATACTGATATATTTAAATCAGCAATGAGAAGATTATTGGCAATATTTCAAGTCTTTATCGATTAATGTCACTGTGATCAGACAATTTTAGGCAATGCTGGGAAAGAGATCCCTTGTGTTTGTTAAGGTCTTGTTACAAAGTAGTAAATGAGTAATAGATGCCTTATTTGTAGTACCTAAACTAAAGTGTTACCTTTTTTATTTTTAATGTACGTGACCAATTTGATTTTACATGCAGGAGTAGTAAGGTTTATCTTGATCTTAAAATGAGGAAATGACATAGACACTTGATAGGACTACTTTATATTAATCTTATTAATCTGAATGTATTTTAGCTATCATAGCACCCCATCAGAAAATGAATGAAGAAAAAAGCAGTAGAGACTTCATGTTATTATAGAGCTCCAGCATCTTTTTAGGTTAACTTTTAGGGGTTGTTCAGGTTACTTCCTTTGAATAGAAAGACTCCTGGCTGCCTGAAGCTTGATTCTCAGACTCTGTTTCCATCACTGGTGTACAGCCAGCTATCTCAAATCTCAATGTGCCTTGTTAAAGCTGCTTTTCTTTGATCACAACAAACAATGCAAGCTGCCCATCGACCACACTTCCCCAGTGTTGTTTTAAAAATATAAGCTTTCACCTCTAGCAGCAGAAACTTAGCTTTGTTTCAAGTTTCAATTCACATGGCTGTCCAAATTAAATGATCATTGAAACTGCTTGAAAAACAGTAAGAATCTTTTTGATTTTTTTCAGTTTTTCACTTGAACAAATCTGCTGATAAGATTCTTAATTGAGATTGTAGATATTGTTCTTATTGCTGTTATGTATTCTTCTACATTGTAAATAGCCATTTAAGATGGCATTTTATTATTTAATAAAGATTTTTTAATCAAAATAATATTGAATGCCCTTTCCAGGAGTAAGTCACTGAAATCTTTCCTGGAAATCTGTATAATTTATTGTACCAATCTAAGCACTTTAAAATGTACCATTTAAGCATGTTTACCATGAAATGTTTAAAGTAAGGTTTAATAAATAACACAGATATGATAACATGTCAGTGGTGAGTATAAAGCTATTTTGTGCAGCAAGTAGTGTTGTTAGAGCAATATTTGTGTGAACAGCTGAGAGTTTCTTGCCAAAACAATGTCTCCAGTATCATTATATGTAGTGTGATTGAGGGAGAAAACACAAGTCCAGTCAATAAATTTTGGGGTGTCAACGCAGTCGTCCCCATTTACTTGAGCAAAAAATAAAAAAATTTAAAAAGTGCAAACGCTCTAGGGCGTGGGAGGTAATAGCCAAATACAGGCGTCAAAAGAGAATTCCTTTATGGAACATCAGGTATGCAGAAGCTCCGTCCTTTGGTATGCTCTGCTCACAGATTGGTGCCTCCTTATGTTGACACCGTGATTTAAAGGCGGGAGACCGGAAGGGGCAGAGTCAGGTGCCCTCTTTTGTCTTGTGGTGGTACCCCTAAGGGTGATCTGCAGACATGCATGCATGACACTAGCCACCTTACAAGTGTTTGATCGATATGACCTGCTTATTAGCTTATACATCGTGATCCTGCAGAATTGTGTTGTGCAGGTTGAAGTTCTGTTTTTTTGTAATCTGTTGCTTATTTGTTGTATATAAAAAATAATGTTGGCTTTATTTCTGTTGTATGTTTGTCCTGGTGCCAGTCACATATTTCACTTTTCACAGCCACTGGTAGATGGAGCTCAGATATCCAAAGATTTCTGTTTGTAGAACATTTTTGGATTATTAATTAATTTAATAATATTAATGCAATTCAAATTCTGAAATATTTGTGCGTGATTTCTCATAATAAGGTTTTTTTTGTATCTTGAACTCTGAGTGTAAGTTGGCAAACTCAGTATTGAAATGACATCTCTTAGGACTTTATTATATTGATTTTAATTGTGTATGACAAAACAAAAATTAAAACAAAAAGCAGTCATTGAAAGTAAATAAAAGTGTGTCTGATTTTACATAAAATACAACATTCCCTGTTACAGAAATAGGCATAAAACATTCAAACATGCCAGCTTCTCTGTAAGAAAAAATTAAATGACAATTCAAATTCTAACTTTAATAAGTATGTGTGTGTATATTTATATATATTTTCTATATATAGTATATTTCCATGTTTATATTTACTTTTCTGAAACAAAATTGTAATTATTGTGTAATATATTACAGTCTTAAGTAGAAGCACGTTTAAAAGTATAATTTGAATTGAAAAGAATTGTGTGGTTCTTTCACAGCTGGGTAGGAGATGCTGGACCTGGTGAGCTGTAGTGCCTGTAGTGGCATTTTAACACATTTATTTAGTTGAACTCAGCCTTTAACAGTCATTGAACTTTTAATTAAATTATCTTTAACTAAACAACTTGTTTAAACATGATGGTCTCACAAATTACCCATAATATTTTGTGCTGTATTTATGTACAAAATTTGTTGAGGATGTTATATCTTGTTTTCAATGCACTACAAATGATTCTTTTTTCTTTATATTGTACTCTGGTTGATTAACATTCTGAACATTTATTTATTCTTTAACTCGCTGTCGATTAACATCAAGGTCCAAATAACAAGGTAGCAAATAGCTAAACAGGTGCCATTTCTATTTGCTTGTGTTCAGAATAATTAGCTGCTTGAATAAAATGTTCAGTAAGATATGCAAAATAAAAGTCAGTGATTGAGTGATACACCTTCTTCCTCAGATTTGTAAAACATAGAAAGGTAGAATTTATCTGGCTCAAGCCACCTCATTAAATGACCAGAATGGGGTTTGCCTACCTATGTGTTAGAATATAAAGTGTAGACTGTGTGTAGATTATGACTCAATGTAATTGATAACTGATAGCTAGTACTATGTAAATAGCCGAGTACTTTTATGTATCTGATATTTGTTATTTTTTATCAAGGGTTAAATTATTTTATTCACTGGAGCTCCTTACCCTTGAATATGCTACTTACAACTGTCCATCATTGAAACATTTGTGCTGTAGATTAATTCTTACTTTGTCTAGGGACCAGTTATGGCTTTTTTGATAGGCAATGGAAAGCACAGTTTTATAGGAAATTGTATTATTTTTGAATTCAAACAGGTAATTAGCAGGAATAGTGGGAAGGTTGAGTATAAATATAATTTCTCTCTGTGGCATAGCCTGTAAAAACTGTAACTTCAGTCAGATTTTAATGTAACGCCTCAATCTGCAATCTTGTACTGTTACAAAGTTTTGGAGGGTTTAGATCAAAAACCGTATAAACTGAAACATGGTTTTAGTTTAACTTATTACATACAGCACTGACGTTTACAGGCTCCATATTTATGTGACCCATGGGATGAATTGAAAATTTTAAGCATTGTACAGAAAAGAATGGGTGAAAAGAAATAATATCATAAAACTATGTACATTGTCCCTCTCCTCTGTTTTTGTCTGTGGGGGACCCCTTTAATGAGCTCTACAAGCATTTAAACTTACCAAGGCATGCTATCACTCTTGGTTTGTGTTGTACTCAGGCCTTGAAGTGCTTCTACTTTGTGAACCAGAAATGCAGTAGCAAATCACAGTGTAACCTGCAAGGGGACACCCTAGTTCTTCACAATATTTCATGGTTTTCATCACCAAGGCCACACCTTTTGCCACCCCATTATTTGAAGTATATGTATGTAAGCACGCTCCACAATCCAAGGGGCCCAACATCTCCCCACTCCATTAAATTTACATGTATTTTATACCTCACTGCGAGGAGTGAGAAGAAGATGACAGAATACAGAGTACTGTATGTACCCAAGAACACAACTTGCTAAGCACATCTTCGTTGAGCTTCACCAAACTTTTTTTCCTTCCACTGCCTAAGAATACCCCACTTGCTACAACATTATTACTGACAAATATCAACAAATTAACAGACACGGGTTGACTACTTTTCTTTTTTCAATAACATCACTAAATTTCAGTTTAATCAGCCAGCGTGTTTTGTAGATTTTGTGGTGTTTAGTATTTCTAGTGACGGGAGGCTACCTACCCCTAAATACCGATATATCAAAATGTCCTACAGTCTTACAGTCCTAAACATACCATCCTACCAAATTTCAGCTTTTTAAATAAATGGGAAATAGTCTTTTTCTTGATGAGTGGGTGAGTGAGTGGGTGAATGAGTCAGCTTTGCATATATTCATACAGTATATAGATATATGAGGTGCAATGAAAAAAATATAACAAGTGAATACTTGCTGCAATAATGACAACCGATGTTAAACCAATGGTCATAGAATGTGGGTAGAGATCTACAGTACTATAGTATTGTTAGCAAACAGTATAGGAATGTTATTAATATGTAAAAAGTGCAGCAGACATGAAGAACACCATGAGGGTCTGTGTGTATCATGGAGGCTGTAAACCACATGCTACAGTTAGACACTTAGATTTGCAGTGCTAGGGTGTTAGCCATTACGGATGTAGTGAGAAATCAAGCAAAATGACACCTTTTATTGGCTAAAAAGATTACAATATGCAATCTGCGAGGCAACTCAGGCCCCTTCTTCTTGATTACATCTTGCCAGAAGATTGCCTCGAAAGCTTGCATTTTGTAATCTTTTTAGCTATTGAAAGGTATCATTTTGCTTGACTTCTCACTATAAAACTCTGTAAATCATTTACCAAGGCTTATAACATGATTTAAGACGTTCTTTGTATTTTAACAAATTAATTTTATGAACATTATTGCACATCCCTTTAAGAGATGCTCATCCAGGACAGATGATCAGTTGATTACAAGAATGTGAGATCTTAGGCCCAGTTTAACATAAATGAATGTTATACAGTGATGTGCTTTGCTGCCGGACCGGGGCTTGCTTCCTGTCCAGGTCCCAATCATTTGTGTCTTGCCCCTGTGTATGTTATGAATTTCTACAGGTACTGTTGTTTCCAGTATGTGCTCATATCCAGTAGAAGACGAGAGGTGAATTCT
Source organism: Polypterus senegalus (assembly GCF_016835505.1). Lineage (NCBI taxonomy): Eukaryota > Metazoa > Chordata > Cladistia > Polypteriformes > Polypteridae > Polypterus > Polypterus senegalus. The sequence goes on from NC_053155.1 coordinate 63,690,667, forward strand.
AAATTACTCCTAGGAAGGCATGATGCCAGCTTTCCTTTATGTAAATATTTAACCTATTGAAATGAGATATGTGCGGTGGGCTGGCGCCCTGCCCGGGGTTTGTTTCCTGGCTTGCGCCCTGTATTGGCTCCAGGAGACCCCCGTGACCCTGTAGTTAGGATATAGCGGGTTGGAGGATGGATGGATGGAAATGTGATGCAGAATAAAAACAGTAACTGCCTTAAACATATCAGCCCAAATCTGGCATTAAACATCCACTTAGAGTTTTTAATGATGTTAACACATGATGCAAGTTAATTGGAAAGTCTGTAGAGTCATAGTTCAAGAAGCCTAGATGTAAACATGCGGTAAAAGAAGAAGACAAAAGAAAAAAAGAGGGAGTAGAGTATGAAAAGGCAAAGGTAAACAGAAGTTTGGTAGCACAACTACTTTAATTCTGTAATCTTTTCTATTTTTTTCCATTTACTGATATTTTACATGTTGACAGAACCCTGCTCTAACTTCTAATGTCACCATGTGCCTTACTTTTAGTGTCCTAATTACATTACATTTGGGAATTAATTTTAGTGCTATGATTACAAAGTGATTTATGCACAACTGCAACTACCAGACATGTTTTAATTTTGCATATGCTGTAATGTTTTTATGTGTGGAGATGTGGATTTAATTTTGTAATGAACAACATCTGCTTAGTATTTGGAGTTTTGAAATTACTTCATTATTAAAATATCAGTTGTTGCTTAAGGATTAAGGTAATTTTGATAGTTTTATAGTGAAGGCTCATGTTTTTGAACACTATCACTGCTGTTATGCACCTAAAATATGGAATAGCTTACCAATAGAAATTTGCCAGGCTAATACAGTGGAGTCCTACTTTCTCTGCTGTTCTTTTACCGGTTTTCTGTGGTGGCAATCTGTGCCACCACCACATGACCAAGGCACCGTGCATTCCCTACATTGATGGATTGGAGGCCAGAGGTCCACATGGCCATCCTCATCTACTTCTTCCACGTGAAACCTGAAAACCATGAGGACTGATTTAGATCATTTATGTTAGTGGAATGCCCAGGGGGGCTGGACGATCTCGTGGCCTCGGAACCCCCTGCAGATTTTTTTTGTTTGTTTTTTCTGTCCTCCTGGCCATCTGAACTTGCTTTATTCTTTGTTACTGAATATTGCCTAATCTTATTTTTTATATTTTTCTTTTTTCTTTCTTCATCTTGTAAAGCACTTTGAGCTACATCATTTTGTATGAAAATGTGCTATAGAAATAAATGTTGTTGTTGTTATCACCCTTAGTAATACCTAGTTTCTTTACTTACAATATGATATAACAATGTGGCACAGCGGGTACAGATGCCATCTCTGGGATCTAAGGTTTATATTCTGTGCCCAGTCATTGTCCTTCTAGATTTTGTATTTTCTTCTAGTCTCTTCATTGGATGTTCCTTCATGTACTACAGGCTCCTCCGAGAAAATCCCCCCACCACAAAGACTTACTGGTTAGTTGACTGGTGGCTCATTATTGGTCCTGTATAAGTTGATGAGGGTATGTATGTGAGTGGTCCTGTGATAGACTGACATCCTGTGTAGGGGTATCCCTGTCAGGACAGGCTCCACCACTCTGTGACAGTGAACTGGATTGAGTGGGTTTCAAAATGATATGGTTAAGAATATCCTAAACATGTCTGCTCTTTTTCGATAAACTTGAGGTTTTAGAATTACGCAAGCAGAAACAAATCTTGGAACAAGAACTAAAAACGAAAAAATAAAAACCAATGAACTTTGCCTCATAGTTCTGTTCTCATGTTTAATGAACTGATTGCACTGTCAGAATTTTCCAACTTCCAGATTTTTTTAAGTATTGCAACACTTTTAATAACTTTACAAAGTGATAGGGGATGCTAATGAAAGGCCTATAAATTAAATGCTGCTTTTTATCCCATAGCTACTTCCTTTTTTGCAAATAGTAATGTCTTTTATAAGATGTACTTTACATCAAGTGTGCTACTTAGGGTTTCGGAGGCAGCTGTTCTTTCTTTATTTCAGACCAGATGACATGCTGCGTGGGTTCACTGACCTGAGATTGCGTATTATGAAACAACAACTTGGGAAGGAAACTGAGCCGGAAAATGAGTTACTCTAGTTAATATTTAATATTCTATTTTTAAGCAGTTCTTTTTTTACTTTTTTAATTGATTTGAATCTGAGATATACCAGAGCTGTTTAGATGCATATTTATTTGATGTTATTATTTTTATTACTGTGATTATTTTACAAAATCCACAGTATACATTTGTTAAATCAAATACATAATCATTTAATTGTACACTAGTTGTGACCTCTAAAGCTGTTAAAACATATTAATTATTATCTAAATTTTCCTTGAACCAGTGCTACAATTCTTTTATTTCCAAGAGTGTGATTGTGTCTAGTAGTTTAACTTCACATATTGAGGGCATCGCATTTACATTTTTTTAAATCCAAACTGAAAATCCATAATCAATTTAGAAGTGCATTAGGTGCCTATAGGATAAACGTGGCTAACACTAAGACCAGCCAACCTTTTTTTTTTTTTTATTTTAAATTCCCTTTCATGTTATTCCAGATGGAACCTGAGGGTAAGCTGGGGAATCGAGGAATGATAAACATAAACTGGCAGCAGCCAGGAACACAATGTGGCACCCACAGTATCAAACATTTTAGGGCAGCATGCTCTGTTACTCAGAGTACTCTCAATGCCTGTTTCGATTTTATTCAACCTTCCTGACTAAATATTGTAAGATATTCTTTTCTATTTAAAACATTTGTATGTAAATGTTTTAAGCAGTTTTGTTAGTACTATGTATCAGGCAGTTATCAGTGATGTCCAAGGTTTAATTTTTCTTGTTGCAATATGAATATATTTTATCAAATGTATTCTCATCTTGTCCTACTTGTCTTCCCTGTTCTGATATACAGGGTCTTTTCAAACAATTTTAAAAGCAACTTCGGTCCCATATGTAATGAAATATGAAGCAGTAGCATTTTTTCCACTAAATTTGATTCAGAAATAATGCAATATAATGAAAACTGAGAGAATGAACAGCCTTCTGACATTATCAGATGGCTTGTGAAAGGAAGTCTGGAAATTGGTTTTCATACTGAAATTTCAAGTAAGAATGAGATTTGGAAAATATATATAACAAAGGTCAAATTATCATAAAGTAAAATTAAATGAAAAAAATGTATGCACCATGGAATATTAGCGCTAGCACTAAGTATATTTTGCTGTTGTTTGTTTATAAATCACTAAAGTTTAAAAAGTATTTGGCTTTTGTGTAGTTAAATGTATAGCATGCATAAAACAGACTATTTTGATTAGTATAAAGCAGTTTAAAAAACACAGTTTATTTGATAGCATTCAAAAGCTGAGCTGTGCCACCTTTCTAACTCCCTGCTAAACTATCAACTACCAGCAAAGTGCCAACTATCTCAGCAAACCTTTTAATGACTATGCCACATCTAGGATCCTTCTGGCATTTAGGTAGTCTCATGGAGGCAGACTTGATTGTCAAAAGAGAACACACATCTGAGGACAACTCATTAAAATGTTTGTAGTGAATAGCTGTAAAATCCAGCAGCACTAAAGCTACACTCACAGGGCTTCTTCCTAAAACACCTGCCACCAATTCCTCCAGTCCATGCACTTTAAAGAGCCAGGGTACAGGGAGAGAGCAAAAGAAACTGAACAAAAGATATGATGCTGAGAGAAAATAAAAAACTACAATTGCTGTTATCCATTCAGGAGTTCTTTAGCACAAGGTAACTGAAGCTTAATGATTGTACATTTAAATGCAACAGAAGAGACAGGCAGATACACACATAGACCACTGCAGGTTCTTGGATCCACCTATTTGAGAAGTGCTTCTGTCCTCTACAATATGTTTCTATAATTTTGACTATAGTATCACTATATGTCATAACAGCACACAGAATCTACAGGGTGGTCCAGATCTAATTATGCAGATCCAGATTGTCTGGATGACTTTGATTTATGCATGAACGATTCCAGTTCTTCGTAAAGACAATTCTTCATGTCGTCATTTCGCACACTTCTTGATGATTCAGGATTTTCTATGTAAAAACTTAATAAGTTATAGCGTAATGAAAATTGCATAGTTAGATCTGAACCACCCTATAGATAAGCATTGTAGTCAATGTATATAAAACATGTTAAAACATTGAAGCTATTCTGGTATAGCACGTTTGCATTTCCAAGTAGACAGTAATGTTAACTTACTTTAGGTATTCGTTTATATGTGCAGTCCAAAGTTGGATCCTTGTCGTGGTTTATGCCAATTGTATATTTTGCAATTCATATTTTCACAAACATAACTGACAATTCCTAAAACCTTACATCGACTCCAACTTTGTCGTCATAACTGAACAACAGAGAACACACAAAGCACCTGCGACATCATGTCATTCACTTTTACTATTAGACCATTGCTGTATTTGCATGTCAATGCATAATCTGAGTTTACAGAAAGGTTTTTCTCTTGCAATAGATTATGTTTATTTTTAACACACATACTGTGCTTGTTGCACATGCAACAAACATATGTTTAAGGGGTCTGTTAGGAGACGGACTATAGATAGTTTATTGCAATCAGGAGCTTGCTCTCTGTCGGATAAAGTTAAAGATCAAAATCACAGCCCCTACTTTGAGCGCTGCCTTCAGGAGGTGTTGTATCGGTTAAGAAATGTGACACTAAGTGAGCCATCTACTTGTTCCCACCATTTTTAAGCAAAATTCACTCATGTTTGCCTATAGACATATACATTATACATCTGTTCAGAGAGAATGGCATTTAGGTGATAGTGAGGGGTGTAGTTTGTGCTGTGGTGTAAGAGTTATACAGTAATCCCTCCACGATGGTGGGGGTTGTATTCCAGAATCCCCCGTGATAGGTGAAAATCCGCAAAGTACAACCCATATGTTTGTATGGTTATTTTTATATATTTTAAGCCCTTATAAACTCTCCCACACTGTTTATAAGTATTCCCTGCACAGTTATACAGCATAAACCCTTTGTATTCTCTTAGATATTAGGTAAGATTCATTGAAATTATGTATGTAAACACACTGTTTATATACAGTAAAACCTAAATATTATTTTAAAGATATCAAGCGTCTCCGATATCACATATGTTATAGACATTACGATAGACAGGCCACCAGCAATAAATACGTGCAATGCAAGAAAAAATGTATACAGTAAATGTGTGTACAGTGACACTAAACATACGTAAATGTACTAAGTACTGTAAGTAGAAAATTAATTATGGTTACTCACCAACAATGACACGATGACTTGTCCGATAACGATGAGTTTAATTTTACTGCACAACAAAGGAGAGCGTTACAGCCCTTCTAAAGGAGCCTCTTCAGGCGACTGTGTAGCATCGCCATTGTTCTTCTGGCAGTCTTCAATCTAAATTCCTAAAGCAGATTCCATCCGGACTACCGCCTTATTACATCCACTTACAACTCGTTTTGCACCCTGGTTAAAAGGACACTGCAGCCATAGATCTTATATTCTTTTCCTCCTTTTTAAATAAAAAGAATCGTAGCCTCATTGATGCCGTAATGGCGTCCTACAGCGGTGTAGCTTTTCCCTTCCTTCAACATATCCAAAACTTTTACCTTTTCGGCAATCGCTAGCCTCTTCTGTTGGCGCTTGGGCACGGCCCCTGAAGCAGTAGCAGGAGCAGATCCTTTTGGAGCCTTAACGAAGGGCTTGACTACGCACAAAGATAAACACAAAAGAGCACAAAAGTTAACTCTTTACACAGTGAAACACGTTGATGCTGAATTAGCGATACGAGACTTCCTGGTTAACGCCGCGGAATCAAATTTGGAGCTCCGTCGCTGAGCCAGTCAGAACACAGGAACTTAAATGCATGCTCTGATTGGTTAGCTTCTCAGCCATCATCCAATAGTGTCCCTTGTATGAAATCAACTGGGCAAACCAACTGAGGAAGCATGTACCGGAAGTAAAAAGACCCATTGTCTGTAGAACCTGCAAAGCAGCGAAAAATCAGCGTTATATATTTAGATATGCTTATATATAAAATCTGCGATAGAGTGAAGCCGCGAAAGTCGAAGCGCGATATAGCGAGGGATTACTGTAATGCCATAGTATAAACAAATAACCAATATGTTACATAGCAGATATCATGCCCAGATGCTCCACAAGTATAAAGACATAGAATAACAAGGAAACTAAGAACTGAATTACAATGTAAATGCCGGGCAAAATAAACATTTGGAAGTCACATTTAAAGTCTACTAAGTACTCCACGGGCATGGTGACTCTTCTCTTTCTTAGAAACTCTGAAATGCACATTCAGCCTCCGATTGCCATATTGTCTTTGTAAAGTTACCATCTATATCTAAATTTGAAGTATGTGTTGCATATGAAAGTGACATTTCTCCTATCAGTTGTAAAGCCCTAGTTGGTGGGAATTATTTAAAGTTGTCCAAAGAGAAGTAGGCATATTTGAAATGCGACTCTGTGAAAATATTATGATCAAAGAAAAAAGGTGCAGAACTGATAACTTTAGTATCCACATGCCAGTTTATTCACTGTGGTGCATCCTGCATTTTGAACAAGCATTTTGTCTTAAAGTGCATAAATCAGTAACCACAGTGATCATCATGGACCTAATTATAAGAAAATGTACTCTCTCCATTAATTATTTTATTTGTCATATAAAATTGGGTTTATTAAACAACAGAAAATACAAATCCTAATAAGCTTTGCACAGAGAAATTAGCTTAATGCAGTGGAGTGAATATGTATGTGAACATTTCATCAGAATTAATAAGACTATTGACTAGCAGTAGATAGTTGACAACAGACTGCCCTTACTTTATGTAGTACTTTTCTATTGCAAACATCATTTTAATATACTTTACACATACTCAACTGCAGTATAATTGTTTACATATATTTTATCTCTAGCTGGAACACTAGCAAGTTAAGCTGACTTGTTTATGGTCACTTAGACTACATTTAGAAGTCCAATTTTATCTAACCAATCAATTATTGTGGTGTTATTGGTAAAAATGGAAAAATGTTTACTGATGTGGCTGAAAAAAGTATACACAACATCATGCAGTATCTGTGGCACCAACAAAAAATGAAGGCAAGAATCAGGCACTGTAATGCTTCCACACTATCACTTTTGTTTACACGGGTCATTAACATTATACTGAAGCATGCCTGTGTGAATGTGCCAATCAGACATATAGTAGTAAAAGGTTAGTCAGTCGGCCAGAAAGAAAGCATAGATTGCATTTTATTTGTCCCAAGAGGGAAACAGCTTTCAACAGCAAACAAATAAGAATTACAAAAATGAATGACTTGGGTAATGATAATGAGGCTTTATATATGTATATTACCATAGGTATGATGGCACCCCTGAAGTATTAGCTTTATTAACCTCAAAAATATAACAACATTTAGTCAGAGTATGTTCATCTTAAAAGCACAGGATGTTAGTGCTGTAAATTTAAAGTGCAAACATATAGCTACCAGGACACAATGCGTTCTTAAAGTCAGGGAGCAGCCACACTGAGGCAGGTTGCACTTGCCAGATATCAACGTTTAATAAATATGCAAGGTTTTAAGCTATAGGTCTAAAACAGTCCATCACTGAATTTAAAGCCAAGATGATATCTTTGAGGCCAGCTTCCAATTAAGTTTTTCTAACAGTGGTAACCACTGATTAAAATTATTTATAGAACCACGCCAGTTATTTATGGTGAACACATTGGCTGAGTTGCCAGCTGATTCCTTTTAACATGAAAGAGTCTTTTATTTACCAAGCTTCTCAATATAGCACACACAGGAACAGAACTGGCAAGCTCAGGAATATTTCCTTTATCTCTTGACTATGCTAATTCTACTGTAAGCATATAATGAGCATGCATACTGAGGTAAGTTTGGCCAAATTAGTAACATACATTTTCAGAGTGCTGTGTATATGTTTAACACAATACAGAAAAAGATGACTCCCGTTCATCTAGAGTGTGTAATATAACATTAAAATAAACGTGTTATTGTACTGCCTAGAATAGCCTTTGAAAGATATGATTAAAAATGTCACAAGCAAAAATAAAAGACGAGTAAAGAAATGCCTGGGAACTGGATGGGAGATTGCACCTCAGAAAATCTTTCTCTTTGGCTAGTGTGATTTTACATGATTTTATGTATTTATTGTTTCCCTGCAGCTTTATACCTTAAGTGACTTTCAAATAACAGTCTTACAGTTGTTTACATGTTTTTGTCTTCAGTTGAAACACTGATTATTAATAGAGTGACTCATTCAGAATTACAGAATGTGTCAGTGTTGGAACTGAACTATTGGCTGACAGTCCATTGCATTAGCTTCTAGGCCACTCTATCTTTTGAGATGTATGTTGTGTATCTTCAAAATTGTCTGAGCTTAAAAATACTGTATATATATACTGCTCAAAAAATTAAAGGAACACTTTTTAATCAGAGTATAGCATCAAGTCAATGAAACTTCTGGGATATTGATCTGGTTAGTTACGTAGCAGAGGGGGTTGTTAAGCAGTTTCAGCTGCTTTGGTGTTAATGAAATTAACAACTGGGTACTAGAGGGGCAACAATGAGACGATCCACAAAACAGGAATGGTTTAACAGGTGGAGGCCACTGACATTTTTCCCTCCTCATCTTTTCTGACTGTTATTTCACTAGTTTTGCATTTGGCTATGGTCTGTCACTACTGGTAGCATGAGGCCTGGATCCTACAGAGGTTGCACAGGTAGTCCAACTTCTCTAGGATGGCACATCAATATGTGCCATTGCCAGAAGATTTGCTGTGTCTCCCAGCATAGTCTCAAGGGTATGGAGGAGATTCTAGGAGACAAGCAGTTACTCTAGGAGAGCTGGACCGTAGAAGATCCTTAACCCATTAGCAGGACCAGTGTCTGCTCCTTTGGGCAAGGAGGAACAGGATGAGCACTGCCAGAGCCCTACAAAATGACCTCCAGCAGGCCACTGGTGTGAATATCTTTGACCAAACAATCAGAAACAGACTTCATGAGGGTGGCCTGAGGGCCCGATGTCCTCTAGTGGGCTCTGTGCTCACTACCCAGCACCATGAAGCTCAATTGGCACTTGCCATAGAATACCAGAATTGGCATGTCCACCACTGTCACCCTGTGCTTTTCAAAGATGACAGCAGGTTCACCCTGAGCACATGTGACAGATGTGAAAGTGTCTGGAGACGCCGTGGAGAACGTTATGCTGCCTGTAACATCGTTCAGTAGACCAGTTTGGTGGTGGGTCAGTGATGATCTGGGGATGCATATTTATGGAGGGACGCACAGACCTCTACAGACTAGACAACAGCACCTTGACTGCCATTAGGTATCGGGATGAAATCCTTGGACCCATTGTCAGACACTATACTGGTGCAGTGGGTCCTGGGTTCCTCCTGGTGCACAACAATGCCCAGCCTCATGTGGTGAGAGTATGCAGGCAGTTCCTGAAGCATGAAGGAATTGATATCATTGACTGGCCCTCGCGCTCACCTGACCTAAATCCAATAGAACACCTCTGGGACATTATGTTTCAGTCCATCCGATGCTTCCAGGTTGCACCTCAGACTGTCCAGGAGCTCAGTGATGCTCTAGTCCAGATGTGGGAGGAGATCCCCCAGGACACCATCCATCTTCTCAATAGGAGCATGCCCCAACATTGTCAGGCATGAATACAAGCACGTGGGAACAATACAAACTACTGAGTACGATTCTGAGTTGCTGCAATGAAATTTCGGCAAAATGGACTAGCTTTCTGCATCATTTTTTCTCTTTGATTTTCAGGGTGTATTTGAATTCAGCTCTCTGTAGGTTGGTGATTTTCATTTCCATCAAACGATGTGGCATCCTTTCGCTACTAACACATTACCCAGTCCATATCAGTATAGATATCAAGCAGGATTTTTTTCCCATTGCGATCTGAAGTGTTTTCAGTGTTCCTTTAATTTTTTTGAGCAGTTTATTAAAACCAAATAAAAGAATTAATCTTAGGCTGAAAAGGGGAATTTATATTTCTTGTTTTTCACAGTTTTAACAGGTATCTTATTCTTTCTAACTGGTGCCAAACCCATACATTTCTGACACATTGAAAGAATGGCTTCACTGAAAATAAGCCTAAAGAACTGATACAAGCATTTCTCATTAGCTGTAACAAGCTACAGTCTTTAAAAAGCATCCCCTGCTTTGGAAGCAGTATTTGTCATAAAATAGCAAGATTAGTCATAAAATAATATTAATTATAATACATATTTATACAGTAACAGATAAATTGAATTACTATGTAATGTACTTAAAAAGGGCAGCACGGTGGTGCTGCTGCCTCGCAGTTAGGAAACTCGGGTCCTCCCTGCATGGAGTTTGCATGTTCTCCCCGTGTCTGCGTGGGTTTCCTCCAGGTACTCTGGTTTCCTCCCACAGTCCAAAGACATGTAGGTTAGGTGCATTGGTGATCCTAAATTGTCCCTGGTGTGTGTGTGTGCACTGCGGTGGGCTGGCGCCCTGCCCAGAGTTTGTTTCCTGCCTTGCGCCGGGTGTTGGCTGGGATTGGCTCCAGCAGACCCCTGTGATTCTGTAGTTAGGATATAGCGGGTTGGATAATGGATGGATGGATGGATGGATGGATGTACTTAAAAATCTAAACAAAATTCGCTGCTGAAATTATATTAAAAAAATAAAAATAAGATTACCAAACCTCTATAAATTAATAAAGAATTCAGTTCAACTGATCATTGTTAAAACCATCCATCAATTCATCCATTTTTCTACCTTCTGTTTTCTTTACAGTGTTAAATTATTCTGTTAATGCTGACATAGTAGAGCCATTCATTCATTAGCTTATGATAATAACAGCCAGAGGGCAACAGAGGACAGAAAACAAATGATATATAGAATTACCTATATGTCTGTATTAACTTGAACTAAAATGTGATGTGGTCTTCCACCTCAGATCCAGAGGTTGCTGCAGCGGCAGTGTTTTTTCATTCCAGCCACTTTCTTAATTAGTAACCAATTACTGCTCCTAATGGAACCTCTTTTGCCTTATTTCTAATTGACTTGGTTTTTAAAATTCATAACCGTTCATTGTTTAGTCTTTGATTAATTTAGCTTCTAAACACAAAATGAGAAGCCAACAGATGACAGCTATCTCAGGGGTCTCAAACACAGTTCCTGCAACAAAAACAATTTTTTTTTCTATTGCACATCATACAAAGGATGTACCTCAAAGTGTTTTACAAGAAAACAAAGGAAAATAACAAGAAAAGAAAAACAAATAAGAAATAGATAAAAAGAATAATTAGCACATTACATACAAAATGATTAGATAAGAATAAAGTAGTACATATTTACCTAACATTGATATGCAAGCAATAGAAAAAACAGAGTTCTTATTTTGTCTTTAAATTTCTAAAGATTCATTGTTATGTCTCTAAAGTTACATCCGATGGCATTGTCAGATGAACATTAAAAAAAAGCTCCGGATAAGCTGGAGAAAAACATACAAAATCTGTAGTTGTTTAAAGGCCACTGCAGAATACTTAGACCAGGGAATAATGGGGCATAACACCGCCACAGAGTACTGGCAAAAAATAAGTAAAACACTCAAAAGTAGTGATTAGTGACCAGCTCATAAAACAGAAAAAAAAATCTAATGAAAAAGAACAAGTAGTTCAAGTGATCAAGAAAGAAAGCCAGATTAGAGAGATGCATTTTTAGCAGTTTTTTGAAGTGTTCAGCTGTACGGGCCCAGCATGTCTCTAATGGTGAAGTATTCCACATTTTTGGTTTGCAGAGACAGAAAGATGACGTACCACTTCTTTTATGCTTCACTCTCAGAATATACAGCAAGTGGGAGAGGATCTAAGATTAAATTAGGAATGTAGAGGTACAAGCAGTCCAACATGTAAACAAGTACCAGATTGTTTACAGCCTTATATCTATACAATTAAAAGTATTTTAAAACCAATCCTAAATGACACAGGCAGCCAGTGCAATGATGCTAAGACTGGTGAGATAGACTCAGATTTTCTCTTTTTAGTTAAATTCTTGGTGCTACATTTTGGGGTAATTACAGCTGATTTATGTCTTTTTTGGTAATCCTGATCGGAGTGCATTGCAGTAATCTAGATGAATAAAGACACAATCTTATATTAACCTTTCAAAATCTCGTAGTGATAAATAATATCCTATACTCTTGCAATATTTCTCTAATGAAAGAATAAAGTTTTAATGATATGCTTAATGTGTGATTTGAAGTTTAGCTTTGAATATAAAATGATATTGAGATTCTTTGCTTCTTGCCTTATTTATAAAGACAGATGGTCTAGTTTATTTCTAAAGTTCTCACTTTTTTGTTTGTTGCCAATAATTTAAATTTTTGCTTTCTCCTTGTTTAATGAAATAAGGAAGCATATGTTTAAGGATATTATTACTCATCTTTTTGATAATGCTGGTAAGTCGCTAGGTCAGATGATTTAGAGCCTCACAGTCATCTGCTATCAGCAAATGAAATCTGTTTATATTCTTCATAATTGTAACAATTCACTTTATGATTTGAAAGAATAAGGCCAAATGGAAGCATGTAGATTGAAAATAATAGAGTCTAAAATAGATTCCTGCGGCACCCCATGCATAATATTATGCCTCTCTGGTATATAATGACCACAATTGACAAAGAATTTCCTTAGCGCGATCTGAGAATGAAACCAATTCAAGGTTCTGCCTGAACGTCTAACCCAATGTCTAAGGTGGCTAATAATGCTTTGATCGATGTGTCAAATGCTGAATTTAGATCTAACAGAACAAGAACTGATGGATTATTTGAATCAGCAATAAAAAATAAGTCACTGACTACTTTATCCAATGTACAGTAGTTCCTGTACGATTTTGTCTGAAACCTGACTGAAACTTATCCAGAATTATTTTTTTGTTCAAGTATTTATTTAATTGTTGAAAAAATATTTTTTCTAGAATTTTACTTAAAAAAGGAAGGTTAAGGATAAGACTTAAATTGTCCAAGACAGAAACATCAAGATTGTTTTTCTTAAAAAGTAGCTTAGCTACAGTAGTTTTTAGAGAGTCTGAACAAATTCCAATGTCTAGAGAATGAGTGGCATCATTAAAAAAGCCTGTAGGGACTGGATGAAGGACAAATGTTGTTGGTAATAACTGAGTCATTATTCTGCAAAGATCAGGTAGGCTCATTTTAGTAAACAAGTTGAACTGACTGTGTTCACCACGTTGAGGTTCAGCTAGGTTGGTGCCTGAAGTCTGGTATACTACATCTTATATTAGATACTTTCTCTGAAAAGCAACACATTTTGCTGCTAATGGCTTAAGTGACCATTCAACAGACTGAGCTGGGTGCAAAAGAAGGTCAATGGTTGTAAATAAGATTCTTGAATTTCCTACATTATTTTTAATTTTGGAGAAAAAAGACCTTCTCTCTGATTGAACTGATACATTGTATTTGTTAATGTGACACTTCAATCTATATATATAAAATTCTTTTCACGTTTGAAATGGAAATTACGTATGGCCATGTGAAATGGAAATTACGTATGATCACAGAACATATTATAATACAGGAACTAATCACTTCATTTGTGGACGCCATTTTTATATCGTCTTTACGAATTGTTATTATTTGTGTGAGAGTTATTTTACTAATATTGAAAAGAAGTAAACACAAACATGCCAATCTATCCCATAGAAGTGCGCCCTGCGTTGCCCTCTCCCAGCCCTCCTCTCTGGACTCCAGCGCTGAGCCGTCCGTCACCAAGCGTTCTGACAGATAAGTTTTATTTATTCGCCCACGTGACTGTCACGGAAACTGCCACATTATAACTTTTTTTTTAATTGGCAGTACTTGATAGTAGAAGAGATGAGGCAAACAGCTTTGCGTCTTTCTACTTTTTAACTGCGCCAAGCTGTAAACAATGTGAAGACAACACCGCCTTCCGCGGCGAGGGGTCGTGAGAACAAAGTGAACACTGGGAGGCGCGGAATGTCGGGCTGCTCCGTCGGGTCAAGAGCTTCACAGTTTCGGGCGCCGTCCTCTCTTCTTGCACTGTTTGTGACACTTCGAGTCCCCCTCGGCTCCTGGGAGACTGTAATTCTTTGTGAATGAGTGTGACTGGTGCAATCGAAGCAAAACTCTCTTTGTAAATTGTGCTGCACGACTACTTACTGTCCCTTAAGGTGAGTTCAGGTCACTAAAACCCACAACATTCAAGGTTGCTTTTGTGATTAATTTTTTTAAGACGATGAAGTGTTTACATCTAAGAAGATATACCGACCTCTTTATGTTAAGGTTTGGACTTGGGAATTGTTTGGACCTTCTGCCCGTTAAGCACTGAAGGGCAGTGTCCACATTTCTCAGAATATTTTTTCTCTTAATTCACAGGCATGTAGTGCAAGGTTTGTCAGGCATAAATTTGCAGGATCACATAGAAATGTAATTTCTATACCACAGCGGTCATGTAGCCCCTTTCACAAGGGATCTGCTACCGAGAGATGATCCAAATACATTTAAGCTGCGGTTAGTGTATCTATCTATCTATCTATCTAGTGCTACTTACCTTTTGTGTTATAGTGCCTTTAAAATATACTTTATCCTAAAGCACTCCAGTACTGCTCAATGTATCTTTACTTCTTACATGTTAATGTTTTACTGTTTAATAATTTATATACTACAATTTATTTTTTCCCTTGCACTCAGTGAGCAAAGCCACTGGGTAATCAGCTAGTAATTCATAAGGCATTGTTAGTTTAGCTCTTCTCCATTTATGCTCAGTGGCATTCTGTCTTAAGTTTCCAAACTGATTCTGTCTTCCACAGGATTACAGAAGGTTTTTTGGGAGATGCAATGTCCACCACAACCTTCAGTTTTGCATTAAAATTGTCACCCTTATTATTTAGGTTGCTAGTTGTAATAGAGTAGATACTAGGGTCAGACTGATTTTTTTTTGTTAATATAAGAAAAGGTAAAGACAGTTGTGGCATCATAAAAACACCTCTTAAAAATCTGCTTTTCTTTAATCTTAGTAAGTTGCTCTGTTACATTAAAGAAAATTCAGCAATGATCAGATATGCCAATATCCTCTGTCTTGGGCACATCAGTTCTAAGCCCATGGGAGATAACCAGGTCTAATGTGTGACCCACTTTATGTGTCAACTGGATGATATGTTGAGTGCAATCAAAAGCTTTTAAAGGATATATAAATTCTGTACCTTTTGGATTACAATGATTATATACATGGAAGATGGAGTCACTTGCTATTAGGAAATTATCATAACTAGTTATTTAAATAAATAATCAATCAGAACATTCACTACTAAATGAGGCATTATATTTTGATGGTCGATATATAATTATAAAAAAGACTGTGGTACACTTGTAATAGCAACGGCAAGATACTTAAAAGATGGAAAACTGCCCAGGCTAAAATTTTTACAATTTACTTTGCACAAGAAAATATTTGCTAAGCCTCCGTAAAAGTGTTATGAACCATCTGGAAGTGTTCTTTGTCTTCTTTTAGTTTCATTTTGCATACAAAGAGGTCTGAATCCTCTTTTGTGCGGCTTCATGTTCTCTGCAAATACACTAAGGCTTGGAGCAGCTCTTCCTCCTTTATGCACTTTCTGTCATCTTAACCCACCTCCAGGGCCCCCATTTTCACTCAAATCTCTTGATTTTTTGCAGTGACTGAAAGACATTATTTAGTTTATGGCTTGCTAGTGTTCTCATTGTGCCATACAAGATGGTTCCAAAACTAATAACTTTCTTGTTTTCTGAGAGGACCATCCAAATATTTGGTCAACATCAAATCCCGCATTCTGTTAATTTATTTTATTGAAACACATACTGCATGAATGAAATCAGAACAACATCTAGAGCAGTGTTTCTCAAGTGGGTCGTGTGCTGTCGCTGGTGGGTCACGAGCTGCGATTGTTTAAAATGGTAGTGGGTTGTGGTGGGTTGTAAAGTGGGACTCTACCTGCCTACTTCTGTTGAAGGTGCTCAAGTCACTAACAGGAACCCTGAAAGATTAAGATACATTGATGTACAATATTTGGCTGACTTCTGTATCTTAGTATTGCGTGGCTGCTAGAGCAAACAGCTCTATAAGTTTTTGACACAAACCCAGGCACTCTATATGTTCAGTGAATACAAACAAATTAGGAAACTGAAGAGGAGGTAAGCAAAATGTAGAAACGAAAGTAAGAAAAACAACATTTTAAAGGCTTCCAAGAAAATTCTTCTTTGAGATAGGAAGGTAGTTCAGAATTTGAGTTTGCAGATGATGCTATTTGCAAAATAAAGCTAATATGCCTGTGTTACATTTATGGAGGCAGTCTGTGCAAGCACAATTGTTCAGCGGATACTTGAGAGCACTTAAAATAGTATTACTAAACCAGAATGACAAAAGATTTTGTATCATGCCAATGCTAATACTAAATTACAGGGTTAATACTTTTTGACATTGATATTTAAACTGCTGTGGTGGTGTCTTTTCTGTTAATAGGGAGAGGCACGAAGAGTAAGCAAGTGAACAGTGATTGGCAAAAAAGCCCTGTGTGTTCTTGAAGGTCCAGATTGCTTGGCTGTTTCAGCCATAAACTGTATAAAAAACTTTCTTTACTATATACAAAGCAAGGGGAGACAAATACAATGTATGCTCATCCCAGGCAATGGGCAAATGCCAAAACACTAGATAACAATTAGCAAGTTTGCCATCTCAAAACCTTTATCACAAATGCAACAATGGAGTGCCAGCAGTCTGCAAAGAAAAACTATTGAGGAGGAGACCATGTTCTTAGAAGCAATCTTTTTGGTTTTATTGTCGGGATAGCACTGTTGGTACTACTTACTTTGCTTATTCAATTTATATATACCTGTTTTCACTTTTCTCAGCGTAATTGGCATAATTATGGTATCTTAATAATAATAAATCATAATGATGTCATTTTAACCTAGTCCTAGAATATCTACCACATATTAAATAGGTTTATAAAGTGTAAAGACTCCTTCTTCAGGTATAAGCGTTACAATTTATAGGCCCAATAATCTTAAGTTCTTCGGGTACTAATAGTTATACAGTAATTTACATACAGCTTGAAAGAATAGCCATGAAATGTCATAGAGCCTTATTCTAAACAGAGCCATTGAAGGTGATACATCAAATGTTGCCTTGAAGTGATTATTGAGCAGAAAGCCAGTTCAGTCATAGTTGTAAAATAATTAACAAATATATTCAGAGCTATGAGAATATCATGAAATACATTAACAAATGTGCACACCTCTTTCATATCTAAGCTGATTCATTAATTGTGGCTGATTAATTAATTGTGTCAGATATTCACAAACATTTATATTTAGCACAACTGTTAACCATTCACAAACACACAGTTTTAATGATGAAATTGAATAATATAATCAGTAGCATTGTGCCTGGTTAACCATTAGAATGGGTTGTTATCTTTCCAAAGTCGCACATGCAGTCACAGAATCCTTTCAGGTTGTGTCCTGTGTCAATTGCATCAAATTAGTTTTTGGATGTCAGATATGGTGAAGATTTGAAAGATGTGTTGTAAAAAGCAAAAGTGAAAGACACTGGTTGATGAAATATGACCTTGCAAGGGAAAATGTCCAGACTAACCTCATTACTGAAAGAATCCTAACAAATACAGTTATGAAACTCTGAAGAATAACTCTATGTGTTCAATAAAATGATAAAGTGCTAGTGCTCATCCCAAGTGTTCCTCACAGATTTCTTATTATTATAAACACAGAGAGGTTAAGTGCGGTAACAACAGAAAGAATTAAGAGACCAAAAAAGATTTGTACATATTTTAAAAGAGCCACATGATTGGCAACTCAAGAATAACCTTTTGTTTAAATGGTATCGAAATTTAACACATGTTGATCTAAATGAGCCCTTGAAATAACTTGGCCACTTATCATACAAAATGATGTTAAACCTAAACAGAAGATACTAACAAATGCCCACGTTGGGGTCGTCTTGCAAATCATTACCTTTTTTTTTTTTTTATTAATTTTATTGCACTCCATACAAAGCAATCAAGTTTTAACAAAAAGAAAAATAGAGTTAAGAACAGATCGATCTCCACCCAAATCATTACCTTTTAACCCATAATGGTTTAACTGAGCTTGACAGACTCCCCCTTGGCCTTTACTAGATTCCTCTAATGTTTCATCTCATGGCATACATTGAGACTACATTCTGAACAATATTGAGTGTGTCTGTTAAGTATGTATTTTTAGACATGAGTATTATTTACTTTTCCTGTGTTTGTACACATTGTTAAGCATTCTGAATAAGCTTGGTTTGTATCCCTATCAGAGGCTGTGTTATAACAGATAAATTTAATTCCTAATTTTGTTGCTCACGCCTTACCCTTGCAAAACTCGACAAAGGGGCAAAGCAAGGTGATTCATTACTACAAAACTTTTTAAGGGTCTTGCCACTCTCAGAATTGATAGACCTCAGTCAACTGAACCTTAAACTCCAATTCCACTATTTTCCTCAAATCATAATGACATTAAATGTCCTATTTTTAGACTGCATTGCTTTTCCATTTAATATTCTTAGAATGCACTGCTCTCCCTTTTCTGTCATAATCACTTTCAAGATTGAGTTATTTTGGCAGAGTTGTGAAGTCAGATGTTTGCCAGAATACCAGTCTATGCTCAGACCTTCTAAAATCTATCTTTTCCATATTTCAAAGCCTTGTTGTGTTACTTTAGGGAAATGTACCCTCAGTTTAGTGGCAGGATTTCTTGGCAACTCCCGGCAGAAATCTGTTTGTCTCAATTTGAAGATTCCCTGCTGAAATATCAGAGAGTTAAACATTTTTAAATTTCTGTGCTCTGCATACATTTATTAAAATAGACAATCATATGTCTATACTCAGGCACATACACTGTCAAGTCGTTTCTGAATACCTTCAGCCAGTTCTACCTCCTATGGTGTATGTTTCGTTTCATTTCAGATCTTTCTAATGGTTAAATAAGTTATATTTGCAAGTTTGAAACCTCCCATTGTGTATTTAGATCTAATATTTTTTACTTCATATATGTAATTACTGCATTTATTTTCTTTAAATTTCCTCTGCTACAGATCTGTTCAGTTCTTTATGTTGTCCTGTGTTCTAGATTTTCTGCCCTTCCATCTAGTTTGGTATCATTCACAAACATAAGCAGCTGATTATATTCTTGTCCAGATCATTTATAAATAAAAAAAGCACAGCAGCCCCAACACTAATTCCTGTGTGACATCACTTTTAACATTGCCTAATTTTGTTAAGGGTCCTCTAACTTTAGCCATTTTTTTCTGGTATTTAAACCAATTTGTGTCTATCTACACTCTGTGCCCTGAATCTCCACTTCTTTTAGTTGGATTGCTAACCTTTCATGTGGTGCCTTATCAAAAGCATTCTTAAAATCAAGATAAATAATACCACATGCACTTCCTTCATGGTCTGCATATGTTGCTTCCTCAAAGAATTGCAGGCATAAAGCAGGAACTTAATGTATGGGGTACCATTTCTTTTCGGGGCACATACATTTCCACACCTTGGTCGAACGCACTTGTGTTTTGGATGTGGGAGGAAAAACTGGAGAACTGTGTCTAAATTAATGTTAGTGCTTGACAAGCGTTTCAGACTAAAGCCCTTCTTCAGAGTACTGTGCATAACTTAAAAAAAATAAACCCTCTAATTTTTGTCTGTTATTGCTAGCTTTGTTTTTGACAAATGTAGATTGTTTTCCTGTCTGCGTACAATGCTTTTATACTATTTTTACTTTGTTAACTACAGTAAGTATTGATTATTTTCTTCAGTCAAAACAATCTGAAAATATTTTTCCATAGTTGCATGCCTATGCAGATTCTGTGTAAAAGCCAATGAGACAGGAAGAAATCATTTAACCAGTAGTGCCCAGATTGTATTTACTCTTTTTTATCATAGAGGGCTATGTCAGAATTGGAGATGAAGGAAGTTTTCCATGGTGCATAATAAGTGTCAGCTTTAAGGAACAAACAACAACAGCAACTTATGTGAAGTCGCCAGTGACACTCAGCCACCGGTACAATGCCTAATTATGGAAGTACATGAGGGAAGGACAGTGAGTTTGTGCTATATAATGGAACAGGAATTCCCCCATACATCTGTGGCTCAGTAGTGTAGGAGCATATTTCACTGGGACTCTTTAATAGCATGTTATGGTTCTTTACTGGATTATGTGGTTTCTCATAGAAGTATTGCTTGACAAAGCACCATTTCATTCTGGGAAGGGTTCTTTGCAAGTGAAGTTGTTTTTTCTAGTTTGAAAACTACCAAATGTGTAGAAAAAACTAAAATCTTTAATATATGGTAAGCTACCTAGTAGGACAGCAACAGATTGAGAAAACCCAAACTTAGCCTGTGCTATTGTGTGCAGCAAGAGTCCTTTTAAAATCAGGAACCACTGGTATTTCACAAATCTGTTTACCATCTATTTGTGGTTATTTACTATATGCAGCCTGTTACGGATCTAAACTAATTAGTGGTTCCTTCTGGAACATTCATGTGAATGGGTCTTTTGGGAACCAAAAATGTTTCCCTTATGGCATTTCTCTGAAGAACCACTCTGGCACCTTTATTTGTAAGAGTTTAGGAGGACGATCCCAGGGCTTAAACAGAAATGATGTTGGGGAGCTCCTTATAAGTTGTTTTGGGTGGGGGCTTAAAAAGCACCTCTTGGACACATGCTAAATGAGTGTGGAACTGGAAATTTATTGAGAGGTAAGGCATAACTAGGATGAGGTACAGAAACCAGAGGAGGGAGGAAAACAGTAGATGGTGAAAGCAGGAGGAGGCCTATATGAGAAAGAGGTAGTCAAGAGGAAGGGCCACGTGTTTTTTGCTCTCCTACCTTGTACATACTACAGTATATCCTCCCTTTTGTATAAATCATTTTTTGTTAAAATAAATCTTTTCTTTTTCACAGATAACCAACCCTGGACCAGGCATCAGTTCATCAAAGATTTCAGTCATGTACACATAGTAACTCACTTAAATCCATACTCTTCCTTAGGATGTGGGAGTAAAACTAGTTCCCTGTCTTTATTATTAAATATTATTTGTTTTTCCTTGTAACAAAATGGCTGATCTACTGAAGTTCTACAGTTTTATAAAGTGCTATCCACAAAATGTTGTTTGCACTAATATTTAAAAGTTATTCATTTTTGGTGCTACTGAGCTGTTTTACTGTGATTTTACTGAACACATTTCTTGGCTCAAAGGTGCATAGCCAATTGCTGTGCTACACTGTCTCTGGGATTCTTTTTTTTTTTTACTTTAATGGAAACAAAGTCACGGAAGCAGCATTTACATCAAATGTAGCCCCTTGGGTTGGTCAGATATTGAAGCCAGATGTGAATATTAAAACAATCAAGATGAACATTATGCATAAGAGGATTGACTTTGGACAGCAAAACTGAAAGCCTCTTTTTATTAAATGTACTCACTTTTCCAAAAAACAAGCCAGGATTGTTTCATTGACAGTAAATAACTGATGTAAAAAAAGAGTAAATTTAGCCCTCTACCCAAATTCCTTCTTTTAGCATAAATCACAAAAGTACAAAAACCCTCAGCCACTTATCTCGAAATAGGAAATAATGTTTAACAAAAGACACCAGCCCTACTTCTGCAGCTTAAAATGTACTGGCAGGCATTAAAGATTGGTTAATTGAGAAAAATACATATAATTAGTAGCCTTCTCATTTTAATTGAGCATGCTGAAACAATAGTGACAAAAGAGAGCTATTAACTATGTAATAGAAATAGGATTGAAAAAATCTGTCAAGAGATTTCACTTTTTAAAAATCACGTATTTAATCCATTTAGACAATATTTTATTTTTGGCTTGTTCAACTGAGTCTGAAAAAATATCTAAAATAATTAGATTTCCATTCACCCTTCCATGCATTTGTCCATTCTGAAATAGTCACCTTTGAAAGAGTTGAAAACCTCCCAGCAGGGAAAAGCAAAATGATTTGGATGTTAAAGAGAAAGAAGTACTCCTAAAATGAAAAGGCGCAAATCAAGAAAATTGCTAAGACTAGATAATACATCACCAACAAAGTGCTAGTGAAAAATCGTGGAAGGTTTCAGATTTTATTGTTATGAAGCCTTGAATCAGAGTGGACTTAATTTGGTTTTTTTTGACACTTATTTTGGATATTAATGTAAAGCATGTTGTTGAAATCTTGCTCACTTTGACATTAAAGACTCTTTTCCTGTTGATCAGTGTCAAATAAATCCAAATTAATTTCACTGTGATTCAATGTTTTGTTATAATAACGTGTCAAATGCTACCATACTATCCCTCTATTTATTCTTTCATCCATTTTGTCCATTACAACATTACTAGGCAGTGGGAACCTGCAAGGGTAACATTTGGAAAATACGAAGACAGTTCACTGCAGGATACATTCACCATTCTTACATAAACCCATTGAACCATACTAGCGTACTAGTGTTGCAAAAGGGAGGAAACTGAAATAGTGACTTGGAGAAAATGTGTACACACAGAATGACATGGCTGGAAATTCATCCCAGGTCTCTGGTGGGATTAGTCAGCAGTGCTAAACACTAATCAGTATGATTAACATATTGGTATACTTTCATGGTCAGAGTTACATAATAATCATAAGATGCACATTACTGAGGTGGGCTAGTGCCCTGCCCGGGGTTTCTTTCCTGCCTTGTGCCCTGTGTTGGCTGGAATTGGCTCCAGCAGACCCCCATGACCCTGTGTTAGGATATAGCAGGTTTGATAATGGATGGATGGAAGATGCACATTATCTACTTTATTTGCAATGAATACAGTGGTTGTTTTGTTCTTCAAACTATAAAAAATAGAATACCATGCAAATCAAATCTAGCACTTTATACAGCCTTGTATCACTGGTTTTGGGACTAAGATGGATAGAATTGTCCAGGTTTAGTAAATCAACTGCTAAAAATAACGGGAGTGCTAAAGCCTACAGTTTATGCCAAAGATTATATTTATATCATTGTAAAAGTTCCTTAAAAAATGAAAGAGAATCTGAAGTGACTAGTAAGAGAAACAGCCGGTGAGCCAACATAAATTACCGCTCCGCTTACTTATACGTATTTTGTCGAGATACTGTTTCTTTAAAACATATGGACTGCACATTAATGAAAGGCTTCTTTTGTTTGTGGTGCTTTATTTTTATATATTCAACTATTTGTTACGTTGTCCGCTATGAAAACTACACATGATGTTATATTTTCAAGTTTTTCATTTCTATGCCTTTAGAAATGTATACTATACACTTTTTAGCCAAATGATATATTCAAGCTTACCTGCTTGTCAGCTCTATGTTTTTAGAGGTGGGACTCATAAAATCTTTATTGGTTTGTTTTTCATTTTTCCTCAATGTAAAAATAGTTCTCTTTGAATCTGATAGCTGCCTTTGGCTACTTGTATGTTTTTGTTTTTGTGGATGAATGGTCTCACCATAGAGTATAAATAGGCACTAAAACAGTGGAAACATTTGGGGAAGCAAATGGCACACAGTGTAATGAAAGCAGGTGCTTTAGCACAAGTGAGTGTGCAAAGTTCATTCTTATCCCACATGTTCAGGTTCATGTTATAAAAATACTGATTATTCCTTTTCTCTATATTTATAGCTAGCATAGATAGAAGACTAAAGTGGTATAACTTTCAAAGACTAATTGCAAAGGCATGTTTGACTTCAGTGATGGTTGAAGACAGCCTTAGTTCCTGAGGTGTCATGAGCCTAAGATCAAGTCTGTCTGGGACTGCACAGACATTAGACAAGAGTATATAGTCCACTAAGGCAAAGTGTATATCCCTGTATCAAATGTATGAGCTTCCACTTGATGTTATGCTATACAAGCCAATTGACTCTGAATGCAATGACTGAAAATTCAGCCTAAGGCGTAAGAAGGCAGTGCATTGGAGACTGGAAAGAGCAGTATAACATACTCTGGGTGCAGCGTGAACGTCAGACATTCCATGATTGAGAAAACACTTGTATAATCCTCACTGGCAACTGGGTATCCTGGTATACTGCTCTGAGTGTAGTTCTTGATTTAATTGAAACTATCGAGAGAGTTAATTACAGATTGCCCACAGTCTCAGTCAGGAGCACATATCTTCAGAGGACATCACTCTGGAGATTATGAAGATATACAAGAGGGACTCACAGTTCTTGGAAGATGATTAGGAAAATGAAACAAGTCTTTACGAGAGTTGAAGGGTCATTTTTTGCCATTCTCGCCTACATGTGCTTTGTAGATTTGGGAAAATGCATTCTGTTATGTCTTGTTAAAGGTGTTATGAGGTGTGGAGTTGCTGCTGCAATCCATTCAATAAAAATATGTGATAGATAGGTAGGTAGTGTGTCATAGAGAGGAGACATAGCAGTGTTAATAATAGCCTTATATTCTGTCTTCATTCTCCCCTCCTCTGCTATCTCCAGCCAGCCAAGAGTGCATCTCATAACTGAAACTGGGTTGGGCTTGGAAACTTGACTTCATGTGAGGTCTGTTCAATTTGTGTTACGATCTTAACTAAGAAGACAGAAGAAAAGGGCTTTTAAAGACGGTGATCAGCATGAGCTCAAGCGCGTGTAGATGGAACTCCGAGTCCAGCTCAGGGCGGCGAAAGAGCAGTACAGGAGAAAGCTGGAGCAGAAGATGCAGAATAATAGCATGAAAGAAGCATGGGATGGGATGAAGATTATCACTGGCTGCAGCTCGAAGCAGGGTGCCACCATCGAGAGAGATGTGGAGACAGCAAACCAAATGAACAACTTTTTAATAGGTTTGAACACCCTAAGCCACTCTCACCTCGGAGTACTGCATGCTCCAACCATCCTTCTGCTGATACCAGCATAGGTGAGACATCTCCACCCACAATTACAGTAGCACAGGTGAGCAGAGAGCTGAGGAGACTTCGTGCCAACAAAGCAGCGGGTCCAGATAGTGTAAGGCTTGTACGTTGGAACTGGGGAGTCCTCTATAGCACATCTTCAACCTGTGCCTGGAACAGGGGAGAGTCCTGAGGCTTTGGAAAACATCTTGTATCACCCCAGTCCTAAAGGTATCACGTCCTAGTAAACTGAATGACTTCCGGCCTGTTGCTCTGATGTCACATGTGATGAAGACCATGGAGCGGCTGCTGCTTCACCACCTGAGGCCACAGCTCCACCACGCCCTCGACCCTCTGTAGTTTGCATACCAGGATAAGGTCGGAGCGGAGGATGCCATCACCTATATGCTACACCGATCCCTCTTTCACTTGGACAGAGTCAGTGGTGCAGTAAGAATTATGTTTCTGGACTTTTCTAGCACCTTCAACACCATCTAACCTCTGCTCCTTAGGGACAAGCTGACTGAGATGGGAGTAGACTCACACCTGGTGGCATGGATCGTGGACTATCTTACAGACAGACCTCAATATGTGCGTATTGGGAACTGCAGGTCTGACATTGTGGTAAGCAACACAGGAGTGCCGCAGGGGACTGTGCTTTCTCCGTCCTGTTCAGCCTATATACATCAGACTTCTAATACGACTCGGAGTCCTGCCACGTGCAAAAGTTCGCTCACAACACTGCTATTGTGGGCTGCATCAGGAGTGGGCAGAAGGAGGAGTACAGGAAGCTAATCAAAGACTTTGTTAAATGGTGCGACTCAAACCACTTACACCTGAACACCGGCAAGACCAAGGAACTGGTGGTGGATTTTAGGAGGCCCAGGCCCCTTATGTACCCCGTGATCATCAGAGGAGACTGTGTGCAGAGAGTACATACCTATAAATACCTGGGAGTGCAGCTGGATGACAAATTGGACTGGACTGCCAATACTGATGCTCTGTGTAAGAAAGGTCAGAGCCGACTATACTTCCTTAGAAGGCTGGCGTCCTTCAACATCTGCAATAAGATGCTGCAGATGTTCTATCAGACGGTTGTGGCGAGTGCCCTCTTCTATGCGGTGGTGTGCTGGGGAGGCAGCATAAAGATGAAGGACGCCTCACGCCTGGAAAAACTTGTTAAGAAGGCAGACTTATTGTAGGAGTAAAGTTGGACAGTTTAACATCTGTAGCAGAGCAAGGGGCATTAAGCAAACTCTTGTCAATCATGAAGAATCCACTGCATCCACTGAACAGTGTCATCTCCAGGCAGAGGAGTAGCTTCAGTGACAGACTTTTGTCACTGTCTTGCTCCACTGACAGACTGAGGAGATCGTTCCTCTCCCACACTATACGACTCTTCAATTCCACCCGGGGGAGTAAATGCTAACATTACTCAAAGTTATTGTCTGCTTTTACATGCATTTTTATTACTATTTAATTTAATATTGTTTTTTGTATCAGTATACTGCTGCTGGATTATGTGAATTTCCCCTTGGGATTAATAAAGTATCTATCTATCTATCTATCTATCTATCTATCTATCTATCTATCTATCTATCTATCTATCTATCTATCTATCTATCTATCTATCTATCTATCTAAGGGACCACTTGGTTATTTCCTTTTTCATGATTTTCCCGAAGAGGATGTCAGCCTAAGAGCTGTTTCTCCACTGTTTGCAGATGATGTTGTCCTCTTGGCCTCATTAGACAGTGATCTCCAGCATGTACTGGAGCAATCTGGAGCTGAGTGTGATGTGATATGGGATTAGAACTGTTACCTCTAAATCAGAGGTCATAGTCCTCTGCAGGAAAAGGATGAACAATTGCTCTAAGTGGAGGAATTCAAGTAGCTTTGAGTCTTGTTCTCAGGTGACAGTAATGGTGATTAGGAAACTGAACTATAATTTGTCACAGACCATGGTAGTGGAACAGGAAGTAAGTCTTGGACAAAAGTTTCGATTTAATGGTTAGTGTACAAAGTGATCAAAATCTCTGAGTTTGGGACTACAAGTGGTCCAAGTGTGATTACTGCACACTGAATTTTATCTAATGACATGATGAGGAGCTCAGCAATATGAGATGATCTTAGAGCAGGACTGCTGATTGTCTAGATTGAGAGGAATATGGTGGTTTAGACATGTAGTTAAGATGTCTCTCACACCTATGGTGCACTGGAGCGATAATATCTCTTCACTGGAACTTTCCCAGGAGAAGCTTGAAAAACTTTGCCAAGGAAAGGGTGGTATTCTTAATGCAGCTCACACGAAAAGAAGAGTGAGCACAAAAGAAATAAATTATAAAAAATAATTACAAAAAAAAGCACAATGAGTTATTTTCCAAAAAACATGACGGTGAAAATTCAAGGCTCTGACCTCAATGGCAAGCTAAGACACATAATATAAGAAGTTTCTACTTTAAAATTGTATTACGTTGTCCAAGCAGCAGTACATTCTATATTGTCTCAATAGCCAGATGTCTGCTGGTGGTAAAAGCTGTTAAGCAAGGGCTGGATAATGGATTGCCAGTTATTTCCAGTTTCATTTCACTCTGTGTAATCTAGATGGCAGCTTAATTCATGTACTTAGTATTTTGGGAGACAATACCACACATTACATGAGCTTGAAATGCATCTTTTTAACGTTAAGAGGAAGCAAGACAACAATACTAAACATGGGAGTAATTCTGGCTTTTTTTAACTGTGATGCAAGATTCATATGCACAATGCTATAAAAAATAGCTTCTATGCTATAATTATCTACAGGATGTCATTTGCCATTTATAGAAATTAGGACATGAAGAAATTACAACCTCAATGGAAAGAGAACATCATTTAATTTATGTAGCACTGTACTAATTCCCTTCAAATTTTAACACAAATGTTTCATGAAAGCAAAGTTGGAACTTTATATTGCATTTTAGGAACTGAAAAAAATATTTTTCAGCCACTCTCCTTTCCCTTCCTATTGTACTTTTCAGCTTTTTCTTTGTAATTTATATCTTTAAACCTAGATATCAGTCCTACAAATTGCTGCTTTATTGTTGGTTGTTCTCCTGAGACACTAGAGGATAATATAGAGGTCCAGCCAATATTTTGATGCTCCATTTAGTCATTTGATGGTATAAACCTACAGAAAAATCAATACCTTTGACATACGTCGAAATTCTTACACCTTTATTATCAACACAGCAGTGAGACACAATGCATCACAGACTTGAGCATTACATTTCATGTTGGGTAAATCAAGCAAGCCTTGACTTTTTTAGTATACCTGTAGGATTTTTTTAAGTTAAAGTTACAGTATAATTTACTGATCTATGTCTGATATTAAAATTACAGCAAAAGCCTAGAAAGCCAAGAATAAAAATTTACAAGTCCTCTGTTAATTTTAATTTGAGGCGATTTACTTTAAACAGCTTTCACTTCATCCTGAGAAATTGCTATAAGTTCAGCTAAATAGGTTTTGCTTTGCTTAGTAATGGCAATTGGATTTTCAAAAGATTTTTTAATAATTGCAAAGCACATGATTTACTGTAATCTTCTTTTCAATGCACACAATTTAATGCAATGTACAGTATAAAAGTAAAAATGGGGAAATAACTTTTACTATCATAGGTGAAGCACTTGACATTGTTAGTAGTAAAGCAGTCACTTTAATAAAATATATTAAATTCAGACCCTGCCAAGCTGGCAGAAATTAGCCATGAGGAACAAATAATTTGCAATAAATAGTTACATAACAGCTCACATTCCACAAACAAATTGTTAGTATACCTCCTTTATATTATAAACATCACCCAAGATTTTTTACATATTCAGATGCATTCTTCATTTGTTTACCTGTATTTTTCACACATCGAGAACAGGCAGCTGAAGTTAATCACTCAGGGTCACAGAGTGGGTCCACAACGAAAACTGAACTAACAGTCTTATGGTTTAGTGTCCTGCACTTCAACCACTTTACCACACTGACAGCTGGAGGGTCAAAATATGGGGTGGGCATCTAGAAGAAGATGTTCAAAAACAGTCAGCAATAACACAATATAAAAGTAGCAATAGGTCAAAAATACTAAACACTACAGTTAACTAAAGGCGTTTCAGGGTGGTATGATTCTTTAGTTAGAAGTCCTCTTTTATTACTCACATTTTCTTTGAGAACGTAGGTGTGTGTGCGGTGACAAAGTCATGGGTGCCCAAGGCCCATTGATGTTCATTGGGAGTGAAGGCTAGCCCGCCTGATTCAGTCCCATACTGTAGAATAGCTACTGTTGCACAAACCTAATAAACTTTTCTTTTAGATCATGTAGATGACCAGATGCACATCATTTACCTAGAGAAGAGATGGCAGCAGGATGCATTATGGGAAGAAGGCAAGCCACCGGATGCAGTATGATGCTGGATCCTGACATTCATTTGGGTGTTACTTTGACATGTACTACCTTCCTAAAGATTGTTGCAGTCCACATACACTCCTTCATGGCAGTGGTATTCCTTGATGGCAGTCCCCTTCTTTCAGCAGGATGATGCACCCTGCCAAATTACAAAAATCGTTTATAAATAATTTGAGGAACATAAAAAAGAGCTCCAGGTCTTGATTTGGCCTCCAAATTCCTCAGATATGAATATGTGATGTACTGGAAAAATAAGCCTTATTCATGGAGGCCCAACCTCTCAAGTTACAGGACTTAAAGAATCTGCTGTTAATGTCTTGGTGCCAGTTACCAGCAACAACATTTACAAATTCTGACAAGGAAAAACTCATAACTACCATTACCTGAAACACTGAAGGCACACACGATGGAATGAAGGAATGTGTGAGAAGCTAATCATCTCTCAAAACAGCAGCATGCAGACAAGTCTGAAAATTAAGGAGATGTGCATTTAGGGTTGAAGCCAGGAATAACTTCTTTACCTAAAGAGTTGGGGGAATCTGGACCAAAATACCAAAACATTTAGTTGAAGCAGATACCATGACAAACTTTAGGAAGTGTCTGGAAGAGATATTGGAACAGCTTAGGTATTAGCTAAACCAACAAGGTGGATGGACTGAAAGGTCTCCTCTTGTTTTTTTTAAATTTCTTGTGGTTTTATGTTCCTAATAGCCTAAAAAAGCAGTTTAGGAAAAACAGTATTCAAGGCAATAACTAATTGTGGACAGGATGTCAGTCAGTCACATGGCTTGCTCGTGCACATATCCACACTATACAGTACAAAGCAGCTGCATGGACAACCTCTTGAAATTTACATTGGAAATGAATCGACCTTTATGGTCATCAATGAAGAAGGAGTATATTAAAACAAAACTAAACAATTAAAATACATTCTAGATTCCTTTTACTGGACATTGAATACAAGCAGTGATTAGAATCATGATCATAAAACAGAACAGTATGTATGGTCAAGCAGCCAAGAAACTCTGCTGCAAATAATGCAGCCCATTTCCCTTCCAAAACAGACAATTGCTGTCCACTTCTCAAAATAAAATGAAGCAGCTTTATTTTACCACAATTACTAGATGGTCTTGCATGGTACTTGTTAATTTTCAAGCATAGTGTTTAGCTAAATAGGCCCACATTTAACAGAAAAAAACTAAAACACCTTGTGTGTCACACATCTAAGAGTAGTAATTAAAAACAGATTGTTATTAACTGTTGCTTTAAAAAAGCTAAAAAAAAAAACTCAATGAAGCATTAGAAAAAACTAGAGCGCATAGCTGGATGAATGAGCTTGTTGACTTCTCTCATAAAGTGAAAACAGATGATCTGGAGTGATCAAAGACCACCAACTTACTCCCTGCTATTTTCTCTTCCTTCTTTCTTTGTTGTGTGATTCAATACTTGTCTAGACCTGTGCTTCTTTTGTGAATTATGTACGTATTATGCAGAAAAATGATTACAGAAGCATAAAATGGGTCTATGCAGAAAATTAAATTGTATAAATTTTGACATTTTTTAAAGAGTGTACCCTATCATGGACTAGTATGATTTAGTTTATTGTTGCCTCCTTTATTACATCTTATTCTTGGTAAGGATACTGCAGGATATCACCCAACAAAAGATTTTATAATATATTACAAGTTATTGTGCTGTACAATGATATTCATTCAAGTACATTAAGTTACAGTATATAATGTTTTTTATGTACACAAATAAATAGAAGGTAAAATGAGCAAGAAAAATTAATCGAGTGAAGAATAATATTTAATTTGAAATTAAACACATTGGCTCAAATAAAGTAAACAAGCTGAATAGACAGACAGATTGGTACAAGGGTGCCCATCAACCTTGACAGCTCTAGGGGTGTGCATGTTTGTGTGTGTTCATTTCTTTATCTTTATCATCCAGCATGTTCTCTGGTAAGGCAAACAAGCTGTCAGCTAAATTTCTTTTGTGCGTGTGCACATGTATATTTAAATAACTTATGTACAGTATCTCAAAAACTAATTGTGAAAACATTTTGCAAATCAATAGGCCTGGCCCATGACTAAAGGGAGCAGCTTGCAACAATTTCTAAAGCAGGCCTCATTGGACATAGTTCAAACAATTTTTTAATGATATGGATATAAGTACTGGAATAAACTGCACCAAATACAATAGGCCTGGAGCCTGTGATAAGACAAAGATGATGCAACTTGCTTGAAAAAGATAGGTCAGTTTTTTGGAACTTATTGTTGTACTTAGATTTTCTCTCACACACACACACACACAGACTAATACCTAAAAACACCATGCTAAAATCAACTTTTCTCAATGTTTAGAACATCACAGAATCAGAATTTTTGACCCTGTCACCAAATTTCTATTTACATGGAAGTAAACCTATTTAATTTTACTTCGATGTAAATAGAAATTGGGAGACAGGGTCAAAAATTCTGATTCTGTGATGTTCTAAACAGTGCTATGGTGATTGTACACAGTTGTATCCCCAACAGGCTTATAAAGCTCTTTAAACCCTATAGAGGGACTTACGGCTGTCTGTAATGTGATGAGAAGGTTTGTTTTAAACTGGAGCTTTCTCAAGTACAGGACACCATGAGTGAATATTGGTGGATTACCATTGGATTTATCCCCATAAAGTCATTATGCCCCCCACACTCACCTCTCAGATGGCGTCTTAACCCGCTTCTATTAGCAGATGAGAACTGTACAGAATTTATATCCAAACAAATCAGTTTCTTCCTAGAGACAAATACATCGTCAGAGGTGTCTGCAGGAATACTTTGGAAAACTCTAAAGGCCTTCTTAAGAGGACAGATTATTTCATATCTTCCCCACAGGAATAAATTAGAAACCAAGAAAATATCAGAACTAAGAAGCGAAATTACTAGAATAGATGAAGAACATGACAAGTGTCCAAGCGAGGCTCTACATAGGAAAAGGCAGGCTCTGCATTCAGAACTCAACCTCCTAACAACTAAAGAAACTGAACAACTAATTTATAAATCAAGACATTATTACTATGAACACGGAGAAAAAGCTAATAAGCTTTTAGCTCAACAAATCCACAAGCAAGAAGTTCGCAATGCAATCCCTGTAATCAACAACACGAATGGAGATGAAATCATTGACCATAAAAATATAATGCACACATTTAGAGACTATTATAAATCCTTATATTCTACTTAGTTTAAAGACGACAACACACAATCTAATGCATTTCTGGATACATTACAGACACCACAAATAGACAACAACAACAACAACAACATTTATTTATATAGCACATTTTCATACAAACAGTAGCTCAAAGTGCTTTACATATTAAAGAATAGAAAAATGAAAGACATAATTATAAAAAATAAATCAACATTAACATCGAATAAGAGTAAGGTTCAATGGCCAGGGGACAGAAAAACAAAAACTCCAGACGGCTGGAGAAAAAATAAAATCTGTAGGGATTCCAGACCATGATACCGCCCAGTCCCCTCTGGGCATTCTACCTAACATAAATGAAACAGTCCTCTTTGGCTTTAGGATTCTCACGGAAGGGCTTGATGATGATGATGGTCACGTAGACTTCTTCCTTTTAATCCGTCCATCATTGTTGGAGCATCATGAAGCTTTGAGTAGGTGGAGGTGGCGCAGGCCACCACCACAAAGAAACCGGAAAAAGAAACAGAAAGAGAGTAGGGTCAGTACCGATTTTAGAGCCACCATGAATAGTTGTTATGATGAATTGAACATACAGAGTATCAGGATTAAGTTAAATTACGATTAAAATGAAGTTATAAAAAGGCCATGTTAAAGTAATGTGTTTTCAGCAGTGTTTTAAAGTGCTCTACTGTATCAGCCTGGCGAATTCCTATTGGCAGGCTATTCCAGATTTTAGGTGCATAACAGCAGAAGGCCGCCTCACCACTTCTTTTAAGTTTTGTTCTTGGAATTCTAAGGAGACACTCATTTGAGGATCTGAGGTTACGATTTGGAATATAAGGTGTCAGACATTCCGATATATAAGATGGGGCGAGATTATTTAAGGCTTTATAAACCATAAGCAGAATTTTAAAGTCAATCCTGAATGACACAGGTAACCAGTGTAGTGACATCAAAACTGGAGTAATATGTTCTGATTTTCTTTTCCTAGTTAGGATTCTAGCAGCTGCATTCTGCACTAGTTGCAAACGATTTATATCTTTTTGGGTAGTCCTGAGAGGAGTGCGTTACAGTAATCTAGTCGACTGAAAACAAACGCGTGAACTAATTTCTCAGCATCTTTCAGTGATAAAAGAGGTCTAACTTTACTTATGTTTCTTAAGTGAAAAAATGCTGTCCTAATGATCTGATTAATATGTGATTTAAAATTCAGATTACAGTCAACAATCACCCCTAAGCTTTTTACCTCCGTCTTGACTTTTAATCCTAATGTATCCAGTTTATTTCTAATAGCCTCATTGTATCCATTATTGCTGATCACTAAAATTTCAGTTTTCTCTTTATTTAACTTGAGAAAATTACTATTCATCCATTCTGAGATACTAGTCAGACATTGTGTTAGTGAATCAATAGAATCGGGGTCATCAGGTGCTATTGATAAGTACAGCTGTGTGTCATCAGCATAGCTGTGGTAGCTCACGTTGTGCCCTGAGATAATCTGACCTAACGGAAGCATGTAGATTGAGAATAACAGCGGACCCAGGATAGAGCCTTGTGGAACACCATATTGGATATCATGTGTCTTCGAGTTGTAATTCCCACAACTAACAAAATATTTTCTCCCTGTCAGGTAGGATTCAAACCAATTTAAGACACTGCCAGAGAGATACTTTTAGTGTGGAGGAACTGGATAAACCTAAGGCGCTATCAGAATTACTAGATGTTATAAAGTCACTTCAAGGCGGGAAAGCAGCAGGCTCTGATAGCTACCCTGTAGAATTTTATAAGAAATTCTCCACTCAGCTAGCTCCCCTCTTATTAGCAACATTTACAGAAGCTAGAGATAATCAGATTCTACCTCAAACTTTTCGCAAAGCATTAATCACCGTCTTTCCTAAACAAAATAAGGACTTATTACAATGTGCATCATACAGACCAATTTCATTTCTGAATAATGATGTTAAGATACTCTAAAAAATCATAGTTAGAAGGATGGAGAAAGTGCTGCCTTCGGTAATATCACAAGATCAAACTGGATTTATCAAAGGTCGACACTTATCTTCCAATGTTCGACGTCTGTTTAATGTAATATACTCACCAGCAAAGTCAAACACCCCAGAAATATTATTATCATTGCATGCAAAAAAAGCATTTGACATGATTGAATGGAAATACCGTTTCACTACATTAGAGAAATTTGGGTTTGGCCCGAACATTTGTGCATGGATCAAACACTGTATACCAATCCAGAAGCTTCAGTTTGTATTAATAACATTTGTTCAGACTACTTTAAACTAGAATGTGGTACCAGGCAAGGGTGCCCCTTGTCACCACTGCTATTTGCAATCGCCATTGAACCACAGGCGGTTCACTGTCAAAATACTTATCAGATAAAGGGGATTATCAGAGAAGGACTGGAACAGAAAATTTCTCTATATGCAGATGATATGGTACTGTATATATCAGACCCACAAAATTCTGTGCCTGCAGTCTTAACAGCACTTACAGAATTTCAAAAGATCTCTGGTCTCAGAATTAATTTGAATAAAAGTGTACTCTTTCCAGTGAATTCTCAAACATATTATATTAGATTGGACACCTTACCTTTTATCATTGCAGATCAGTTTAAATACCTAAGGGTAAATATCACAAGTAAACACAACACTCTTTATCAACAAAATGTCACCATCTGTATGGAAAAAATTAAGCAAGACTTGCATAGATGGTCAACCCTTCAACTCACTCTAGCTTGAAGAATTAACGTTGTGAAGACAAATATTCTTCCTAAGCTTCTTTTTTTATTTCAAAACATTCCAATCTACATGAATAAATCATTTGTTAAGAAATTAGACTCAACAATAACCTCATTTATTTGAAACTCAAAACATCCACGTATACAAAGAGCGACCCTACAAAGACAAAAGGCAGAAGGCGGTATGGCTCTACCCAACTTTCAGTTTTATTACTGGGCAGCAAACATACAAGCTATAAAAACCTGGACACAAATAGATGAACATACACAGGCTTGGTCCGCAATAGAAGTAAAATCCTGCAGTACTTCTTTATATTCCCTGCTTTGTGCCCCAATAATGCAAAGTTATCGACAATATACTAATAATCCAATTGTGCTTCACTCACTCAGAACATGAAACCAATGGAGGAAGCATTTTAAGATGGAGAAGCTTTTATCTGTGGCACCTTTGCAAGAGAACCACCTCTTTCAACCCTCAAAACATATGCAGTTTTTAATATCTGGAAAAGATTTGGGATTAAATTGCTTAGAGATCTTTATATAGACAACATCTTTACATCCTATGAAAAATTACATTCCAAATTTAACTTTCCAGCTACACATTTCTTTCACTATCTTCAGATTAGGAACTTTGTTAAACAGAACCTGTTCGATTTTCTTTATCTTGCATCCTCCTCCATGCTGGAAACAATATTGCTTAATTTCGAGGACTTAGGCACCATCTCTGCAATATATAAAATTATTTTACAGTCTCTCCCTTTAAAAGATCCAAGAGGACAATATGGAAAAGATCTCTTAATCAATATATCGGAAAAGGAGTGGAATGTAGCAATGCAGAGACTTCATTCGAGCTCCATATGCGCAAAGAATACAATTATTCAACTCAAAATTATATATCGAGCACATTTGTCTTGCTTAAAACTGTTCAAAACGTTTCCAGGGCAAGATCCAACCTGCAAACGCTGCAATCAAGTTCCAGCTTCACAGGGTGACATGTTTTGGGCCTACACCAAATTAACATCATTTTGGAACAAGATTTTTAAGTGCTGTTCAGACAGCCTTGGTGTCACAATCCCTCTTAACCCATTAACAGCTGTGTTTGGTGTACTCCCAGATGGGCTTAAAGTGGAGAAGGACAAATAAACTGTGATTGCATTCACTACACTTTTGGCACGCAGACTTATTTTGCTAAACTGGAAGAATCCTAACTCTCCTCTTTTAAGTCAGTGGGAAAACGATGTTTTATATTATTTGAAATTGGAAAAAATCTAATTCTCAGTTAGAGGATCTGTACAGAACTTTTTTCAAAACCTGGCAGGATCTAATCAATAATATTTTAGAATAAGCTCTTAAAGCACCGAGGAAGCAATTCTCTCCGCAATTTTTTCTCTTCTCCATTCATCTCTATTGGTCTATTAAATTAATCAATTTAGGCATATTTACAAGCTTTAAGTTTTACTCCGTTGGCCATGCTCTCTTTCTCAGGGGTGGGGGATGATTTGTTTTCAATCCTATTTTTTGTAAAAATTGATCTATTTGTATGAAATGATTACAATAAAATTATTAAAATAAAAAATAAATAAATAAATAGTTTAAGTCAGGACAAATAACTGGATCCAAGTATAAATATATACAGTAAGAGTATAAATTAATGGTGCATACTCATCAGGTAAGAAATAAGCACAAGCGCTAAAAAGGGGGGTTGGGAGGAATGACAAGAGGTCAAAGAGGAATCAAATGGCTGCACTAATGAGATACAGCAAAGCCGAACTGCATCAACAATGTCTTCAAAAGGACGCAGTTCAGGTCATAAAGTTCATTAAGCCCACCTGGTGAAACCCTACCAATTTATAAATCCAGTTTGCTTCTCCTTAGTAAGAGGTTGTTGGAGTCTCTGCCTCTGTGGTGTGATTTGATGATCTCAAAAACTGACTACAGCAACTGTGCTTCAGAATGTGTGTATTCTTTAAAATACCTCAACACTGAATGTGTACATATATTACTCTCATGTTCCAAGATCTTACTATGCATGCAGAGTTGAGTTTTACCCACATAAAAAATGAATAAGATCCAAACAGAGTATAAATTACTCCTCTTGTGTTACAGTCTGATTGATGAGAAAGCATAATATTAACAAACATTTTATGTATAATCTGTCATTCTTAAAGACATTAGTACAACAACTAAACGTTAAGAAGATGCCCAGATTTTATCCAAAGTTGGTGTATAGAAGGGCTGTCTGCCATGATTGAAATTAATCATCTTGATTATTGTGTGGAAAAAGCAAAAAGTGGTGGTTCCTAAAAACATGAGAGTAAATGCAAAACAGACCACATATAAAATTATTTCTGTTAATTCAATTAGGCAAGTGAAAGTGCATAAGAGTACATACCGACCAGTCAGAGCTGGATTTTAGTAAAGCATTTCATAGTGAGTTTAACAGTGTGTGTATGTAGGGCTTGTTTATAGTCTGGTGTGATATACTTGTGCTGAATGCTCCTCATAATAACTCAGGAATGAAGTTACTTGGATTCCCGTATAAAGTCACTGGCGTTACAACAAATTCTATGTAAGTTAAAAAAATGGGTTGACTATTAAAATAAATATTATGGAATGTTGATGAAAAGCCTGTAATTATGTATTTCTATTAGTGGGTTTCCAATTTAATGAAAAAGAAACCCCTGCCTCATGTTTAGTCACAGAAATATATAAATATAATGGTATAGTTGTATTTGAGTGGAAATTTTAATTACTGCTACATTTCTGTTCATCTGGGGAAGCCAATCACATAACCACAAAGATATATATTTTTAAAAATGTCTTGATGTGGAAAAAATAAAAGATTTTTCATAATGAGATACATAGAGATACACAATGCTAGGGCCAAAGGCTGCCTCCATTGCTACATGCGTGTGATGATGTTGTAGTTAACCTTTAAATAAGCAATATTACAAAGCATTTTTTTATAACTGACAAAATCTGTGTATCTGGGAATAAAAGCTGACCATTGGTTAAGTGTATCGTAAATGATAGCTACTGCAAATTTTTGGGAAACATTAATAAAGTGAAGTCACACAAAATAACATCTTTTATTGGCTAACTGATCCTCTGTGGCAGCCCCTAACGGGAGCAGCTGAAAGAAGAAGAATTGGCTAACTAAAAAAATTACAATATGCAAGCTTTCGAGACAACTCAGGCCCCTTCTTCAGGCAAGATGTCTCTTCATCCAAAATGGCTAACACGGTACATTACCCTAGTACTGGAAACATTAATATAAAGTGAATCAATGTCAAAGATGACTAGGAAATGATTAGGACCGAAAGAGACATTATTAAGTCCATATATAAAATGTGAGGAATCTTTAATATAAGACTTTGCTAGACAAACCAAATGTTTAAAATATGAATCAATAAATGAAGAAATAAGGTGTATGTGAGAGCCTTTAATCAAACCCAGCCACAGGGGATGCACAAACCAGTGTGTTTCTTCGTGCCGGTCCCAAGCCCGGATAAATGGGGAGGGTTATGTCAGGTAGGGCATCCGGTGTAAAATTTTGCCAAATCAATATGTGGACAGATGATCCGCTGTGGCAACCCCTAATGGGAGCAGCTGAAAGAAGAAGAGCATCTTTAATCAGCACATTTGGGTGTACAAGATCTCTATGTGTCTTAAGGCATAATTAGAAGACTGTTACAATTGGAAATGGCTTATATAAAAATGTACAAATGTGCTTGTCTAACAGGTCCACAGAATGGGATGACTCAATCAAACTTTAAGGTCTCTCCTATTCCTACTCTATCGTAGATGTTCATAACAATGAATGTCACACAATTGTCTGCAAACTTTATTAACATATTGTACTGTATCTATAATCACAATTGCAATTTGATTGCTTGTGTCAATAGCCAATTGTTTAATAGCAGTCCATTCCATGAAAGAGATTTAAAAAAAATCTTTAACTGGTGACATCCATTGTTTCCATCAAAGTCAGTTCTTGTAATACTAGGGCTACAAAAGGTATCAATACATCGTTTAGTAAGACCCAGAATAGTGTTAGGTGGATTTTACAGATAGATTAGCATACAATACAATACAATACAATTTATATATGTATAGCCCAGAATCACACAAGGAGTGTCGCAATGGGCTTTAACAGTCCCTGCCTTTTGACAGCCCCCCGGCCTTGACTGTCTAAAAAGACAAGAAAAGGATCTAGAGACTTTATTGAAGAAAGACCTAAGATTAATCTTCCAGGAAAATTTTAATACTAAAAACAACATACAGTAGCCAATGTTAAACCTTTTCAGTGTTTATGTTTGGAGATATTCATTTTTGGACCCTCATTCGTTGAGGAAACTGATAGATAAGCTACTCTTTTGGCTTCAGGAACAACTCTTTCCTGTGTTCCCTTTAGTTTTCCTCTCAAAACACAGTGGAATGATGACATCAATGACACAGTTAATTGCTTATTAATTAATTAATAATTTATTACCATATTTTTGTCAGTGTAATCCCTTTTTAATATTGCAGTCACTGCTTATGGGTCTTCCATCATAATATTAAAAGATCAATCAATGTTGCAGTCATGATGAGTTAAGTCAGGATATGGGTAATATATTTTTACCAACACTTAGACAGAATGATATAATTTTTGACATATAGTTTATGCAGAATGTACCTACCAAAAAGTAATGCATATATTTAAGTCATATTTTTTCCTCCATCTCACTGTGCAGTACAGAAGTGAATGATTCCAAAACCATGCACTTGACAGGAACAAATTTCAATCAGCACACCAGTCTTTGGCAGAGCACAGCAACACACTTTGCTACGGGGCAAATTTCAAATCATCGCTGAAGCTAATTGCATCTTTGAACAAAAGTAGAAATTTGAATTCCATGAAAAAAATAAATGTATACACATCTCTGCCAGGAACCGTACTTGGGTACTTATGTACCTTCAACAAGAAGGGCCACCAATTATGTAAGCACAAACATTGTTATTTATTTGTATTTATTCAAATTGTTCAATACAGCTAGGTGCTGCTGTTCTGTATTGTATGTCATATTGGACATTGTATGCAGTATGTATTTGTGCTGTAGTCTTTCTTATGTTCTTTTTAGTTAGTATTTAATAGGCCAAGTGGTAGCTGGGATAGGCTCTAGCAAACCGCTGCAATCCTGTACAGGACTAAATGGTGAAAATGACTGACTGACTGACAATAATGAATGCCATAACTGAGCTCTGTAGCATAAAGCAATTTAAAAAAAAAGCTTGAAACTTTTATAACAATTACGGGGTGCTCAGAATGCTGATCGATAAAGGCACCAAGTATAATAAAACCCATTTCTCTTGGTTTCATGCTTTTTGTAATTTGTGATTTAGCAAATATAAGGGTTTTCAGCAACACTTTACACCAATTTCTTCTTCTTCTTTCATGGCTCTTGTTAGGTGTTGCCACAGCAGATCATCTTCTTCCATATCTTTCTGTCCTTTGCATCTTATTCTGTTACACTCAGCACCTGCATGCCCTCTCTCATCACATCCATAAGCCTCCTCTTTGGCCTTCCTCTTGCCTGGCAGCTCTAATTTTACATTTTATGTAAAGAATAATTACCTGCTGGTTTAATTAGTTTGAATATTGCAGTGTACTTACTTATGCGATGGTATAGTTAAGCATTCATTTCTCTTTTTTATTATATTCCTGATTGTGGACTTGTCCACAATCTGCTTCATGATTTGCACAAAGTGGTAGCAAAATATGGGCTCGAGTACAAGTAACCAAAAAAGCACCCTGCTCTCCATCAACAGACTAGTACACACATACTGTGTATAGAGCATAAAGTAAGATATACTGTATACAGGATAACATATTGACCTTGACACTTAGTAGGCTACAAGGTAAACATCAAAAACCTTACCTTACAAGTTGACTCACAGCACATTCGTTACAGAAGACCTAGTGAGAATGTCACTGAAATCCACCTACATGACGTGCTATTCTCAGTTGACAGCATAGCCAGAGCTGACAGTCTTTCTTGTAACATGATGGACTCTAGATGAGCTCTCAGAACTGATGACAGCAGTTTGTTAAAGACATTTGACATGCTATCGCCATATTTGAAAACACAGATCTCATATCTTGGTTGGCAAATACTACAGTAGTTCATAAGGGGTACAAACATCATCAGGAGAAAATGAGACCAAAACTATACTTCATTTGCTTAATCTTTATCATGAAAGTCTCCAAAAAGCATAATAAATTCATTGCAGGTTTCAGGTGTATTATCTCTAGTATTTTTTTTATGTTTAATAAAATGTCAGAAAGGAAGGTGAATATGCTCAAGATAGAAAAGCTTTCTTTTTCATTTCCCCTTGGGGACAAATACAGTATCTGATATGTCAAGCAGGCAAATGAAAAAGTTTACTTTAAAGTTTTCCTTTTCTTTTAAAGGCATATCCACTGCTGTCATACCAACAAGTTAAGGGTCATTTTTGTGTGAGCTCCGTTCTCTCTTTAATTGCATAGATTGAAAATCTATTGGTCAATATACTGACAGCTGCAGATAAACTTTTGGTGATTTTACGACTACAATGCCATTTTTCATTGTGCTTTGCACAGAATTCTAAACAACTAAATTCACTACAAAGACAAATGTCTCTGGCTTGTGATATCACTCACGTTGCCAGCATCACATGTACTGTAAGCTCTTTGTTAACTTCGCACATTACATCTCTACGCTCCTGTAATTGCTGAAACACTGCTATTATGGCATTGGCATATGGCTTTGAAGAATACCCCACTGCTTTGTTGATCTGGAAAATATTTCATACAACTGACTAAGCAATCCAAAGAAGTTACTGGCTTTGATGGAAGATTTGGCAGCTTGTTCAAAAGCTACATTCTAGTTACAGGGCAACAGGGAACATATACTGCCTACGCATTCACCAGCCTCCCTCTGGCTTGAACTCTTTGTTGTGCACCCTCATACCCCCCAATTTTATTTAATTCTATTGTCATATTTGTTACAAGATTTTGCTATTCACTATATCCTTCCTGATATTGTCGGTAGTTATGGCCTGCAAAAGTGCAAGGTCAATAAAAGATCATTCTCCTGAGAATTATGCCAACCACCTTGCACTGAACACTGGATTTTTATACCTTCAGTTATGGTCATGATGAGTTAGTCTGGTAGATGTACTTGCTAGGGTGTTGCTACCCTGAGAAATAATCTTCAGTCTGCTAATTTTGGAACTCAATGGTACATGCGACTGCTACATTCTTGAGCAAGAAAATGTATGCTGTTTTGGCTTTCCAGACTCCTTTTTTTAGACTCTCTAGTGGACTTTTTGCTGTTTGTGTTTATCGCTACCTGACCTCTACTTTTGGAACGTATAACTAAAATTTAACTTTATCTGTTAATCAGTCTTACAAGGGCACCGGCTATCAGTGATGTATTAAACAATATCAGTGACTTATTTTGAATGGAACACCTCCAAAATGACCAATTGAAATCAATTGTATAGCAGTGCTTTCTGTGAGTGTGTTATTGTAAAATATACGCTTGCTGCTTCCTGATCAGCTGTTCTTTTCTCCACCCTAGCGGCCCACTTCTTCTCTTCTTTCGTCAGCATCTTTTCACGTTAAAACTGATTAGGTCAGTGTTTGTGTTGCAATTACTTTTTCGTTGCGTTTTCTTTAATTTTTCACTAAAGCTGTCACTTAAGTCTTCAATCTGCCTCAAGAATGATTTAAGATATGAAGAGGTAGGGGAAGTGACGGCGAAGGTGGTAGGGATAAGAATGGCGCCCGGTCGCACGGACAGCATGGCCACCCTGCTGGCAGCTGCCGAGAGTTGATTCTACAATAAAATAAAATAAAAATAAAAAAGTAAATAACCTTGGAGGTCAATAATCACCCCAAAAGCGGATAGTAGATGTCACATAGTATATGTGTATCAAATTTCAGGTCAATATTCAAACAGTTTGCGAGCGACAGGTGATTTAAAAGCCTGGACAGACAAACGAACATCCACGGTAGCGTATTATATATAAAGATATTCCCTAATTAGTAATTACAGCATAAATACTAATAGATTAATGTCTTTTCAGATGCAGGGTCTGATTACAAAATGATAGAAAAATGACTGTCTGCCTAGGGCAGTATCTGAAGCCAGGCCGCCAAGTTTATGAATGTTAAAGTAAAAATGAAGCCAGCAATCCAATTTCAATAACCTGAAACTTTCACAACATAAACTAAATATTGATTGCCGAGGGTAAGCATTTTCAGCAGCTTTATGATCTGAACTATGTTGAAATTTGACTTCTAAGAGCAAAAAACTGTAAAACAGCAGAAACAGCAAGATTAGCAAATTCATCTGGCCAGTATGCAATAAACTAATTCTGAAGATTACATCTCCTGTACTACACTGTGGGAACTGCAACAGTAAATAATTTAGAAGTTTGCATAAATGAAGAAATTGCTTCTTGTTGGAAGTAGAGTGCTTCAGTAATGGCATAATTCCATATGCTAAAGA
This sequence comes from Polypterus senegalus, assembly GCF_016835505.1. NCBI lineage: Eukaryota > Metazoa > Chordata > Cladistia > Polypteriformes > Polypteridae > Polypterus > Polypterus senegalus. The sequence goes on from NC_053155.1 coordinate 63,734,634, forward strand.
AGTCTGTGGAAATTTCATATATAAGCACTTTTATGCTTGCTTTAGATGCATATTTAATCTGAAATCATTGAATAGAAAATGTTTGCTCAAACATTGCTACTCTGTAAGCCTTCTTTTTAATACGTTGCTAAAAAATGTTTTAAAACTATAGGCTACCTGTAAGGGAAAATTCAAAAAAAGAAACCTAAGTAACTTTCTTGTCAGCAGATATGAAAATAAAATCAAAACTTGAAATAGAGTACTTCTTTTTTGTATCTTTCATCTATTTGCTGGCTTTGGGAAATATTTTTATGTCTTTGGACTGATTGAAATATGTGATAGACCGCATGCAAGCATATCAATTTAAGAATATTTCATGTCTTAAATTGTAACTGAATTAAAAATTGCAATCTGTTCTAAAGGTTTGTTTAGTTTATATATAATCATTAAAAATAAACGTATTCAAATGTAATTTTGGTAAACTTATTTTTCCATAGTACCTATCAACAAGGCCAGAGTAACACCTCCAAAGGCCCTAGTCTGTCCAAATTCAATTTATCCCCTCATCTAACCTCACTACTCCACTAGGCACATGCATAATATACTTATTGTCAATGAAAATCACAAATATCAACAATTAATTAGATACAGGGAGTGATGAAAAAACACAAAACCTTATATCCAATCTTTTTTTGTTCATTAATATATTGCCATCCATGAATGAAGTGGAAATAGTTATTTGCTGATACTCTGTTTTTCTCAGCCTCTTGATCCTCCTTGTGATAGAGTACACTGTTATTCATGTGATATTTACATTAACAGGAGTGCATTCCGCTTGGAATTTTGAGTGTGCTTTTAGTTGTATTCCACTTTCTATACCCATATAATTACACAGACCCTTGATCACCTTGGAGTTTTATGGGCTAATATACATTTATTACTTTTTTTTTTTTGTTAAGGCCTAGTGGCAACCAGAGCTGCAGGACACATACTGAGGTCACCCTAATGGTGGATCCAACCATGCATATAACATAAATCTGAAATATATAAGGAGTGCTCTTCACATGCAGTGAATGTATTAATGTAATAATTCAAAGTACAGCAGATATATTTTTCAGTCTGAATAGTTAGGTTTCCCATTTAATCAATTTAATCGTATCACTATTGAATTATGCCAATGAATACTGGTTACTTTGAATATTTACATTTTCCCTTGTAATTTTTACTGGGAGATGTTTGTTTTTTTGTAGAATGCACAGGGTGTTGTAAATTTTTATTTTTTACTTTTTTCTGCTGGCCCTAGCACATTTTATGTTGCTTTCTTTGACATACAGTATTTGTTTTGAATTAAATGTGCTTATCATTTGATCACTTTGGGACTGCTCTTCTGTGTAGTATGATATACTGTACATATACCGTACTATACACTGTAAAAAGGAACAGACTCAACACACGTAAAAAGGTTTGGGACAGCCACCCGTATAATATTCCTGGCTGCAAATGGTTTTTTTAAATAGCACAGAGCTGTTCACAATACTGAGTCCAAAACAGAACTGACAAGGGTTAGAAAAGACAGCGGCTTTAAGGGATCAGACCGAAAGTGATGTAGGGGAACTGGAAGTGATGTCCTTCTGATGTCAGCCTGTGCGCCGGAAGTGACGCTCTTCTGGGCGTCGGAACCAGAAGTGACATCATCTGGCATCATCAGCACTGAATCAAATAGGTTTTCCTGCGGCTGGTCTGAGAGATAACAGGAGAAGGTTTAGCACACCCCGCCACTGCCTGGCCTGGCGTGGAATTACCTTTGCTTGGTCCATGCAGCGTCCCCCTACTCGCATGTGTGTGACAACACACACACATAAATATACATACAGCTAATGTATTGTTCAAATAATAATTTGTATTCTTCTTATGTTTAAGTATATAGTGTCAAAGATTGCTCCATTTCCATGGGTAATCTGAGACAACAGCACAATGGACACCATTTTGAATGGGACTGTGAACTCGGAATGCTTCAGAGCTTGTTGTGCTTTCTTTTCTGGATAGGTTACCTCAGATGCACCTGGACGCAAAAGATAAAAGTGAACTTCCCCTTTGGGTCATGACCCTGAGTATGGAGGAAGATAAAAATAAAAAGGTTAAACAGAAGGGAAGTTCTCCTGTGATCCTTGCAAAAGACAGAAAAGGCTCCCAGTTAATTTGAGATCGCCACTGCATTAACTGGAGAGTGAGCATAAGACATTTGTTTTCCTTTATTTTCATTTGATCCCACCAAATCCTTTTTTGCCTTAAACTATTAGTTGCAAACTTTCAGAATAGCAAGGGTGAAAAACTGAACTCAGACCCTGCCCAAGGGTCACACCAGTTATGTTTGTATTGTTTGTTCTGCTTTGTGACAGTGTTACAAAATGTGAGAGTATCAAAAAAACTGTAATCATGAAAGATATCAGAAAAATACATCCATTCATTTTGTGAATAAGCATTTCCCTTACAAGGCAGGAGTGCTGGAATTTATTAAGGAATGGATGTAGGTTGTGCTTGCAATCATTTTTTAAAGACTACTCTCAAAGGGCTGTGCTTAACAGTAATCCTCTGGAGGTGGTAATGGTTAAGTTAGCCTTCTCTGCTTTTTCATGTACAGTATGTTCCATTAAGGGGTGCAGGTAAAATGTTTTAAATGTTAGCATTACCATTTTACTTTGACACAATATCATTAAACCCTAAAATACATAGCAGGTTTGACTTTGAACATAAAGATGCGGAAATCAAACAAAATGAACTGCCACTTTAGGCCTTGAATTTCCTCTGCTCTGTTCAACTGGCTCCAGGACTGTTACTTGTCAATTCTAAACAATCTCACTTTTACAGCATGTCGGTGGAGGGAAATAATGGAAAAAATTCAATTTTCCAGTTAGGTTGAGCTTAACACTGCAGCATGCAACTTTTGATTCACTTTCAGAAACAAACTCAGAGCATTCAGAAATCTCTGCACCTGATGGATGACATTTTCACTGTACATACATTCATCATTTTTTGTTTGCTGTCAGTTCTGCTTCTGCATGTAGAAATTTTATCAGATTTATATTTTGATGGTATCAAGTGCAAACAGTCCTGGGGCACACAAAGACATGACAATTTGTGTGCAGAATGGCCCTCTTGCCCAGGCTTACATTCTGGAAATGCCACGTGGCAGGGGTGTACCACAACATGCTGCCCTGCAAAGCATGGCTAACTATTTGAACCCAGGGTGGAATTCTGAACAGGATAAGAGGGCATGAAAAAGCCATAAAGAAACACAAATATTGTTCCATTATACAAGTCCATAATCCAAAACACACATCAAAAACAAACTATAAGATAGCAGGTTCACTAATTTCTTTATGCTTGGCTCTTGGAATAATAAACAGATGGCTATTAGTAGATCTAAGGTTACAATTCGAAATGTAGGGGAGATAGGCACTCCAAAATATAGGAATGAGCAAGATTATTTGAAATTTTATTTAAAATAAGTAATATTTTAAAGTCAGTTCTAAAAGACATGGGTAACCAATGTAATAATACTAGAACTGGTGAGATATGCTCAGATTTTTTTTTTCTGGCTAAGATTCTTGGTGCTGCATTCTAGACTAACTGCAACCTATTGATTTCTTTCTTAAGTGGACAAGTTAGATGGGTTTATACTTCACGTGACATGATGCGTGCTCCACCGGACGCTACTGCTACGCAAGAGTTGTACTGTTTATACTTGTGCTCGTATTTTACGTAAATCTGGAAGATGTCATCACGGTGAGAAAACAACATTCAGCTTTGCTATGTTATGAATTGCCTGAAACATCCAATAAGTTCTGAGGACACCTTGCTACGATATCTTTGGAAAGGATGGATGCTTAATGACTAAATCCATCAATCCAAGGATGCGCCCATTCCAGCTAGCATTGAGCATGAGGCAAAAACAATCTCTGGACAGGGCATCAGCTCATTGCAAGGTGAATACAAGCACTCACATATAGTACACTAGCGTCATTTTAGCATCACCAAATCCCCAAACCTGCATATCTTTGGAAGGAAAGCAGAGCACACTGTGGAAACCTACCAGGAAAACATGCAAACTCCAGGCAAGAAAATACCAGCGACGTGATTCCCTGTGAGTCAGCAGCACTACCACTCTGCCACTGTGCCGCCTCACATGTGTAATTATTATCAGTATTCATTATTTAAATGAAGTTATCCGTAAAATGTAATATACATACTTTATTTAATGCATTTCATCATAAAAGTGATATCAAGTATAAATGCAAGGATTCTAAATCTGCTGAGAGCTGGAATATCATAAATGTAATGTGTTACGTGGGGAAGTGTCAGATTCGTTATTTTGTTGATTAGAATAAAAGTACCTAGAACGTTTTTCTGTGGCTTACATATTTCTTTAGCTACTGTTTTTATCCTGATTGGTGAAATCTTCATACCCAGTTGAAATAACTGATGTGTATCAGTAAAGTACAGAAAGAATGTAAAGAGATGCCCTCCAAGTATGTTTTTGTGGTGAGCCACAGGGTTAGTTCCCCGAGTTTTAATTGTATTGCAATGTGTGTGCTTTTCTAAAGGAAATAGAATAGTTTGGTTCAGAACTTGATGGCTTGCTCAAGACATTAGATAACTTTATGGATAATTTGTGTGTTTTTTCACAGTATGGGAGTGAGCACTGGCTGTGTGGCAGCAGAAGGACAGCTGACTCGACTCCAGAACAAGTGGCTCAGGTTTTTTGCAGCTGCAAAGACAAGCAGGGCTTCCAGGAGGGCTTGATATTAAAAACTGATAGACTTCATAATGAAGGACCATGGGGCAGATAATCACTGGCTGCTCACAACTAGTAAACATTGTTATTTGAAAGGATGGACAGAATCCTTATCATTCTGGATGTGCTAATGCTAGAGGTTAATTTTTCTACAGTAAATCTTAAATGAGTATATAACGTCTCTGTATGCACAATGTACTCACTTTTTAATGTTTGTGATAGGCTTTTATTAAAGCTCTGGAAAACGCTGAGAAGATTTCTCTAGCACTTGCAGAGGATGTTTATGGATGGCCCAATGTACACAGAGTGGTATTTCATGTGAAACAAACAATTTTTCTTTTTCTTTTCAGTATCACTAGTCCGTTAAACAGAATACCCTTTAATTGTAGAAACTTTAAATAAGAATGTAAACTAAATATACCGTAGTGACGGATGACACTGATGTCCTAGGAGGCTAAGCGGCGCTGCACCTAAAATTAGACTGTTAATTATGTTTTCTTTCATGTGGGTTTTAAACAGTTGTGTTTAATTTTGGTTTGTAGCTTTTGGCAATGGGAGTGTTTTATTGAAGTTTAAGGTTGAGTTTGCCTACCACTACTAACTGATGCTGTCTGGTGTATGCGCCCCGATATCGGGACTGAAGGGTGGAGGCTTAATTTGAATAGTGCTGTTTGTAGTGATAGTGTGTACAACTTGAATGTACAACACTAACAGTATTAAGAAAAGAATAAAGAAAAAGTGTATTTCTTGATAAATCGAGTGTGTCTATTTGTCACGATTTGTAAATGAATGTTTAAAGTGAGATTTTAAGTAAACATTACTACAACAATTTAAGTATTGATAAAAGCCAATTTCAACAAATGTCATCAGTAGGATGTATTTATTCTAATCCTTACAAGGTTAAGAGCTGTCTATGACTAAATGATCAATGCACAGGACTTTTTTGTCTGATATGATTACAAATTTTGTTTTTACTCTGAGTGTTGATTTGTGTGTTTATGTATGTGTGTGTGTTTTTAATAATGAGAGACACAAATCTGATATACTTGTATACAACTGATGGAAGTACAAGGATAGCATCTGTGAAACATTTGAACTTAGGATTTCACTTCAAGCACCACTCCAAAAAACATGCCTATTTTGAGTGTCATAAAAGCTTACCAGCCATGCATAATGCCATTGTATATTTTATTTAATTATTAATGTAAATAATAAATGATACATTTTTCTTTTATTGCCTAAGATTCTTGATTAGGTACTGTACATTTGAAATTTTTACTGTATCTGTTTTAGCCAGTTCATGTCACTTGCATATTTTTTTTTTTTAAATTTCATAACTGCATTGTACAAGTGTATTCGCCGGGGGGCTGTCAAAAGGCAGGGACTGTTAAAGCCCATTCCGGCACTTCTTATATGATTTTCGGCTATACAAAAATAAATTGTATTGTATTGTACTGTATTCGTTTTTTTGTGCGTTACAAACAATCATGTTTATCCACATTACATTTTTAATTTATAAATATATACAGTATAATATAGGAGTGGCCACAGTTTTAATGCTTCAACTTGTGTGGTTTATTCCCTGATCAGTGTGTGTATTAAATTGATTTTCTTTGTGCATTTCTTGAATTCAACTGACCCAACATTATTATTGTTCATTGTAAATACTGTATTTGAAATGGTTGAACAATTTATCCTGAAAAATTTTCCATAAAGTCAGCTTTTTCTTTGTCCTTTTAAATAGTGCTGACCCAGTCAACTGACATATAGATGAACACCACTAGAATGAACAGATTTTCCCAGGGCCTCCACTTGTAACAACACAGTCTACAAATCACATGGATTTGTTGGTCTTGCTGGTAATACCACAAGATTTAAAATATGGAATGTGGAAATTGAGCATCCTGTTTTTGCTGTTCACTTACAAAATTTGTCAAAAAATGGCATGTTAGAATAATATTGCTCTGGGGTCACATCTTCAACAAAAATGACTTGGGTAAAGTTGTTTTGGTATTGAAAATACAGTTTAAAAGTATGGGAACAAAAAAAATCATTGTGTAAGTCTAATTAATGCAGAGTTAAAACCTTTCAAAGCTCAACATTCTAAAGCCATGACTAACAGCTAGAGCCTTCTAATTCTAAGGACATTAAATTAAATGTGTATATATATTTCTTATGTAGGAAACTGCATTGATGTCCAAAACTTTTACAGCATAAATATTTGACAAATGAGAATAAAAAAATGCATCACCAGATATATTACCAGAATAAATGTCCAGCTGTTCAAATTGAATTACTTAAAGGTTAAGAGTAGACAGGGGTTGTGCTGTGTAGAGTAAAACATCCTCATTTACAGTTGTTTTTGATGGTTATGTAGAACAAAATCATGTCATGTCAGCAAGAGAGAGCATTGGGTCAGTTATACTGAAGCATCCTCTGTATGTTCTTAATATACTTTTTTTTTGTAGTCATATGTCCTTATGTCGTGTTAATGTTTTAAGATGCAATTAAATATCAGGAATGGATAACAGTAATGATATTGATGCACATCAGTGCCTAGTATATGATCATATTCCTGGCGATAAGGATGCACACAATCATGGAGACAGTATAGATAGGTTTATGTGTTACACACAAAACTAGGATCTGATGGACTCAAATGGAGGCTAAATGAGACATGAACTACAAAGAAACATCTGTCTAATTTTAGTCCCAAAATGTAATTTTTGCATGAATTATATTATTTATTATAATATGCATGTATTTCATGGGTTTCAAGAGACATTCAAAATCCCAGAACTAATAAAGGTACAAATATGTCAAACAGTTTAATAGCTTAACTAATATAGGGAAAAACCACAGAAACTGCAGAATAAATTAATACTGTATTCAAGGCTGAACATTAGATCTTCACAGAGAATTTAACATAGTAATTTTTATTAAATAGTAATTAGTAATTGAAAGGTGACCATTAGCTTGTTAGATAGATAGATAGATAGATAGATAGATAGATAGATAGATAGATAGATAGATAGATAGATACTTTATTGTCCCTAAGTGAAAATTAAAATTTTACATACACTCCCAAAAATAAATGAATAAAAAAATAAATGAATAATTGTAATAAAAACTCACAACAACACACATTAAATCTTCTGGCTTGGATAAAACAGACACCTGCTGCTGTTGATAACAGACTTGTAGGTGACAGTAAGTAAGACATCAAATTATTTACCCTTACAATTCTGGGTAGCTCACTCAATCAAGGTAGGAACTGGGAAAACTTCTTGCCCGTTCTGAGGCAGTGAGGGGATAGTATAGCAGGCTTCTTACTGCTTGGGCTTATCGACACATTTACAAGACAAAAGACGCTGATGGAGAGGTGCAAAGGGATTTAAAGGTGGGCCGGATTTACAATTTTTTTCATAGGCTCTGGTAATTCTAGTGTTAAAACCCCTATATATAAATTATGGTGATAAAACTGTAGTATAATCACAATAATCCCCTTGACAGAGTAGCTAATAATATGCCACTGTGTAGTTTAAACTAGCGCTGAATAACAGTTCTGTGAGTAGCATTTGCAAGACAAAAACGCTGATGGAGAGGTGCAAAGGGATTTAAAGGTGGGCCGGATTTACAATTTTTTTCATAGGCTCTGGTAATTCTAGTGTTAAAACCCCTATATATAAATTATGGTGATAAAACTGTAGTATAATCACAATAATCCCCTTGACAGAGTAGCTAATAATATGCCACTGTGTAGTTTAAACTAGCGCTGAATAGAACATGCTTTTTTTACTTGCACACAGAACAGTTCTGTGACTCCTATCCTCCAGTTTAAATATTGCAAAGGCAATTGGCTGAAGTAGAAAATAAATGACAAATTTCCCTGGATGATGATTTGCTACATTAAAAGGTGATTGACACAAATGAACTTACAGTATATATGATTGAATGAAGAAGAGATTGACAAACAAAAATCTAATATCCAATTGTCTGAAGTCCGAAATGACTGACAGATAATCACGCCCACATGACTCAGCCATTTTACTCCCAGCTACAGCAATACCCTTCTCTGTCACCTGGTATTGTGCATATCAACTTAATTAATCACATCTTGTATTTTCTGTTTCTTGCCCTTCGGGGCCACTATAGTAAATCCTGGTCACAGCAAAAATGTAAACAGGGTCCCTTCACACAATCACAAGTCCCCTCAAGGTGTTGATCAGTGAATTTCACCAAAGCATTATTCGCAGCGAATTTGCTACATTCATGTTCTCCCTTCTTCATCGAATTATTTACTTATAATTTGGCCATTTTCTGAGAATATTGTTTTTAATACCACCACCCAATAATGCTTTGCAAGGCCAGTGAGTCATGCTCTGAAGCTGTAACAACCAACATTGACGGGACCTCCCCCTGGGTATATAATACTGATCACTTGCATTACAGACTCTGTGGAACGAGTTATCTATTCATGTAGCCAAATGTGCAGGTCAATCTTCGAGTTCCATGTCAACAAAAGAGAAGGAGGTGTGTTGCCCTATGCGTGCATAATAATTAGCCATGTGGTACGGTGAGAGTGTAAACAAAACTTGAAGGAGCCTGACGCCCCTTCCCACTCAACAAACACAGGTGACTCTATGAAATAATAACAATAATGAGATTTATCACTATTTACAAGATGTTTCTATCTTTTCGATAGAAGAAAAAGTATAAAGCATCAGCACAGACAGTTTGGAGAGCCTTCAGCTCGACTTCAAAAAACAGAACAAGCCCTTGGCTTCAATTATGACATGGCACTTTGAATTAATTTTTTTAATGAATTATATGATTGTGTATCTCTGACTGTGTTTTCTTCTTTGATCACATGAAGGCACGGTGGTGCAAGTATTTGGTACTGTTGCCACATATCTCAGGTTACACTTTTGGCCACAGACGTTTGTAGCCCTCAGCGACACTTTAAAGATGATTGTGCCATTATAATACAGTCAAATCTAGTTCAGTTAGTTTTCCTCATTGACTATAATGCATTTCGCCAAGTTCGGCAAATATCTCAAACATTTCTGAGATTTTGGCAAACTCATGGCAAAGTGAATTCAGCAATGTTCGCTCATCACTAGTCATCTCCAATAATCACCAATGACAGAAACTGTCTTAGCTAGAGAAACCATAGGACGACTCTGTTGTTTAAAGTTACAAGTGAGACTATTTACTCCAGTGGTGTCTTTTCTCCACAGCTCCTTCCACTTCAGCTCACCCACAGTTGAACAGATGGACTTAATACTTTGAATATCCATGCCACAGAACAACCTGAAATGCATTACTAAAAGTTTATCTTTCTTCCTGACACAGTCTTCAAATATATTACAAGGTTTTAGTGTTTCTTTGGCTCATGGCTTAAATTCAGATTTTCAGTAGGGCTTTCATCCCATTGAAGATATAGTACATCTAAAGAACTGGAATAGACATGCCAGCAAAAGCTAATATTTGAAAAAGGGCTATTTATTGTATCAAAAACAAAAGTGGACTGAATGCATTGAACTCAACTCACTTCATTCTCTTCTTCTCTTTTTTTTATAATGGCATTTTTTAATTGCTTGTTCCTATTCCTTGGCTACAATTTTTCCTAGCTATTATGCCCCTTTCTAAAAAAAATCAGTTATCTGGGTTTGCCTAAGGAGATGAGGATTGAGGTTGTGTGCAGGTTCAGCATGCAGATGCATTACAATTTTAATGTGGATGCTGACACTTTATCTTGATTTTAATTTTGGACTTTAATTAATATGTCATGGACTTAATGCCCCATTTGGATTGTGTAATCTTTTTGTGTCCAGTAGCTGCTGGGATAGGTTCCAGTTCCATATGACCTTGACTTGGATTAAAAAAAATATAGTCACATTATATAATGCAGTCCAATTATATGGCACACCAGCTGTCAGCATTTACTCCACGAAGGTAAAAGGTTCTGTCAGCTGTATTGCTGATGGCATCCTCATGTAATGTAAATTTCACAGCATCAGCAGCTGTGTCTTAAAGGAGGTGGGAATATTTACATTAACTTTCCATGCAGTATTTACAATGTTTCATTTGGCATGCTGTTACGCTTTCAGTAACACTTAGCAACCTAGAATAAATAAATACGATTCTCAAAAATGATTAATCCAAATTGGGGTCATTGGGGACAGGATCACGCGAAAGGCAGGAAATAATAGTGGAAGGGACACAAGGTCATTAAAGCACCCACCCACACACACATGTTCACTCACATTGGGCAAATTAACACAAACATTTTAATGATCTGAGAGGAGAACTGGAGCACCCATAGAAAAACCCTTTCAGACAGTTAATATGTAGACATACATTAAGTGTTGATTCAAGGAGAGAATGAGGAATTTATTTGGTGGCACTTCTAACCACTGTGCCACCCAGGTACCAAGATAGTAGTTGCATTAAAGGTAAACCTAGTATAAAGAATGCTGAGAATGAATGCCAGATTAGATAATATTAATATACAGAACTTACTTTACACAGCAATGATAATCACTTGTGGAAATCTGTTCTATTTATGGTGTAAACCAAAGGCAACAGGGAGATGATAAAGGGCTGAGAACCAGCCAAGACTCTGCATAATGTCAGTCAAATTAGCAAAAGTAAAGAAAAGTTCAAATGAAAATTATGTTGTCATCCTTCAGAGCCTCTCTCAGACATAGACATGCAAAATGCATTCCATTGCATTTGTTTCCAGAAATGAATGTCAACTTTCAGCGACTAAATAGTTGGATGAGCGGAAGAGGCAGGACTTCTGGAGCCAAACCAAAAATGATGCAAGCAGTCATTGTGCAACACATCCTCTGGGCTGCGAGTGAAAGAATAGAGGCTGTTAGTGACCATGTTTCCCCAGAGTGTAATGTCGATTTGCATACCTCAGTAGCATCACAAACTTGCGATTATGTTTATGAAGGAGCTACAGAGCTCTTTAGGCCATCAGACACAGCGTAATATCTTATCTTATTAGCACCACTCTGATAAAAGTCACAATCACAAATCATCCTCTAAATGCAAAGATGATATGAACATCTTCTAACATGTTTCATATTTAGGATTTGTGCCTGGGACAAACGTGTGATGAAGCAACAAACAAAGGTAACCAGAGGATCATACTTTTCTGGTAGCCAATGCTGTTATATTACCTGAAAATATATAAATTGTACAAGATGACTATCTTTTCTTGTAATAGAGACACTTCTGATTAGAATCAATGAGGCTAATAAGTCTAAATATATAACAAAATTTCCAATCAAAATTATTGAGGCAACAATTACAGAACTACTGTATTTCCCATTTATTTGCATTTCTTTTGTAGAAAAGAGAAATAAATAAGCCCTTGCTATACCTCCCTTTCACTTTGTTCTCCTTCATTTGACCTTCCCCTGCTAGATCTGCGGTTCAGATGTGTTAAACAAGGAAATGATTACCTTAACAGACCTTTTGTAGAGAGATTTAAAAGGACCTTTACTTGTGAGCTGTTTTATAAGGGACACAAAGCGACCTAGCTATATCATTTAAACTGTCAGACTATATCCCGCACAGTGGCAACACGTCAAATGAAATACAGCAGGAGGTTATTTATAGTCTAGCAAAGAAAATGATTTGTATGTGTGCAGGGAAACACACAAATACACATGGGGTTTATTCTTTGTTCTCTCATCATTTGATAAGGTTATCGATGAAAAGAAGTGAAACAAAATGTCCTTTATTCTAGCAATGGATAATATGAATTCATCACTAATCCTATGCATGAACACCCTTTAAACAAAATTATCTACTACAAAAAGTAATTGTAGTGTTGCATTCAAAAAGAGTTGAGCTAAAATTTTAGCTTGAGCACTAAAAAACTGATTAAATGAAGTTTTTTTTCTGTTGTTATCTGACCTTCTATTTTTCCAGCCTGCTTAGTTTAAATTCATGGTCATGAGGGAACCAGAAACTATACCTGAGAACATACAGATTACACAAAGATAGTGACCGGGAATGGTGTTCAGTCCTGGAACACTGAATCTGTGAATCAATAATGCTAACCAATGTGCCACCATGTCTCCCTGAACAAAGAAATACAGTACACAAGGAAAAGGTTTTCTGTATGTTTAATCAATAATATTTACTGGTCATGGCTCCACAGTTGATTCTTGTCTGGTGTTCAGTGATGCTGGGATAGTCCTTGCCACCCATAACCCAATAATTTGATTAAGAGTGTTCTGGAAATGAATTAGTTGATTGATTGAATTATCAGTAAACTTCACAAAATACAATTATATGCCAGCGTAGTCTGATTCCAATATTTAAGATGAAAAATATGCAACATAAATTTAAGCCTACGTAATACAATATGTTTTATGGTGTCCTTAATTTAAGTGCCAGGTTATCTTTTTCATTTTTTAAACTGATCAATGATGATCTTAGAAGTCCAGATGAGTGGGTGTCATTTCAGCCTAGTGGTTCCTCAGAGTAGACTAAGCAGAATGTTCTCTGGTAATTCTCGTCCAGTCATCAGAAAAAGTGAATGATTATGCCCACAGTGTTCTTTAAATGACTGTATTAGACCTAAGGCTTTAAGTCAAAAAAGTGTGCCAGCCTACACAAATGAGGATTGAATGAAAGATGTTGCATCATAGACCGTGGCTTGAAATTAAATTACATCAATTTTTGAGTGGGGATTGCAAATTATTGTCTTCAAAGAAATTCATGTTTTGATTGACTGTAGCACTTAGAATAGCCAGAGAAAACATAAATTGGTCTTCTTCAATTAGGATGAAAGGCAACATCTTTCAATGCAAAACATGACAAAGTTTATAATTTTTATAAACCACTGGTGCAAAAGATCATTGATTGAGAGTCTAATGTGGTACTGAAATCGCATTTTAGATAAACAGTTCACATGTATGCTTTCATTTCAGAATGTAATTAATCCCACTTCCTTTTTAGTACTAACGGCCAATCAGTGCCTTCCAAAACATCCTGTACTAGCTAGTCCCCTTTGGCTCTGTCCGTGTAGTAGTGAAGCAGGACAAACTTTAGCAATTTAAAAAACAAACAGGTATCGCTAGCTAAGCGGAGGCAAGGTATGCTCCAATACATGGTCAGAGGTAGACCAATTCGAACAGTGGCTGGTGCATGAGTAAGAAGGGCCCCGCCCAACTCCCTACTCCTGATGTCATGCTTGCCCTCCCCTCGGCCTGCAGCCTCTGTCTTGGATTAGCGTGAATATATCGCTCCTGCAATCCAACTATGATACTTAGCGTGATTAGAGAAGTCGCAAAATCAGCCGGAATGTTCAAAGAAATTATAGAAAAAAACTCAATCTAAATCTGTTAAGTATTTCTCTTGTGAAAAGCGGACAGACGTACAGACAGACAGATGTTGAATTTTATATATATAGAGATGACAGTGTGATTTTTCACGATTGATGGCAGTAGCCTAGTGCTTCATTTGCCCTGCTGAGTTATGTTTTTATTTATTGTAATCACTCCTGTGTTCAGTTGATTTCACAAAGTTTTGGGATCATGTCTGCTTTGAGGCTAATGTGTGCGTTAAGTCAGCAGTGGTTGGCATTAAAAAAAGTCGGGTTACTACAGCGGAGTTGACAATGCTGTTTAGGATTTTGTTCGTTATTATGAGTGCATATACTATATTTGAAATGCATACACTGCGTGCTGAAATTCATGTTGTGTAAACAGATTTAGTATCATACTGTACACTGCATATGCATACATTTAATAGTAGAATCTCATCCTCTTAGATCTGAGTGCAGCATGTGATGCCATTGATCACAATATTCTTATAAATCACCTTAGTCAGTGGATGGGCCTCTCTGGCAATGTCTTAAATTGTTTGAGTACATGCTTCCATTAGGTCAGATTATTTTAAGGCATAACATGAGCTATCACAGCTACGCTGATGACACACACAACTGTATTTATCAATAGCGCCTGATGACCCCAACTGACTACTGACCCAATGTCGTACTTGTGTTTCAAACTAAATAAGGAGAAAACAGAAATCTCAGTTATTGGAAAAATTAATAAAGAATTTAGGAGTAATTATTGAGCTGTGACCTAAATTTTAGTGAAAGTGAGGATGCTTTCAGTAACAGCTTTATAAAACTGTACCAGCACTGATTTGGACGGGTTCAACTTTTTTAGCTGACAGTGAAAACACATGTGTGATTTATTTATTTATTTATTGTAATCACTCCTGTGTTCAGTCAGTTTCACAAAGTTTTGAGATCATGTCTGCTTTGAGGCTTATGTGTGCGTTCTGTCTGCAGTGGTTGATATTAAAAAAGTCAGGTTACTACAGTGGAGTTGACAATGCTGTTTAGGATTTGAGTAAATCTACTAAACAATAGCATTATAATTTAATAGCATTGCATCAGGCTCCTCAACACATTACTTTTTCATCACACCATGAACCATCTGCTTGTGGATTTTCAACTGTTTTGTTTGTTAGTGTCGGTGACCACCTTCAGACTTGCTATGTCTGCATTGTAACAGCCTTTAGAAGCAGTTTCATCCGTCCTCAGCTAATAGGAGGACTCTCAGCCTTCTCTGATCAGACAATGCTTCTGAACACTGCAATCAAAGCACTTCCCGGTCATGTCAGCTGCACTGTCTACTCAGCCACCACTGTTCTGCACAGTAGACTCCTTCAATCTGAAGTTCAGCTTTACTGTCATATGGAATTCTCTTTAAAGCATCCTGGTCAATTCATCAGTTTTTAAATGGTCATTATATCACAGACTAAACTGTTGAATGTTTTGCAATGCTATCTTAAACTGATTGCTTAACTTAAACCTGTCTTACCTGATTTTTAGACATAATGTAAGTATTCAGTTAATTGATGCTCTACATGGGTAAAGGCACTTCCTGATGTGATGTGCAAATAATGGAGAGGAGAGCCAAAGACAAGTTGAGGTGCCAACTGGCCACCCCATTTACAGCAAGTGTCCAAAACAACAAACAAAATGTGAGTGCGTTGTCACAACAGAAATCAAGGTTTAAGATATGCCTTTTTAGCCTCTGTGGCTTCTAAAAATTCTTGTCTCTCTCGAGTGGGTCTGGGTCAGGGAGCGCCATCATTCCTCAAACTGAGACGGCATCTTCCGGGAGCCCTCAAATTTATGAAGGCTCGGGTACACTCATTGAGCTGCTATTTGGTGCTACAGAGGAGAAAAAAGACAGTATTGTTAGTGCTTGTGTCCCCCACCCTTGCCCGGGCAGGGTATTCTGAGCCTAGAATGTAAATTTCAGGTGCCCATACCCCTGACACTTAATAATAGAAATAGTAGTGTTTGAGTCCATCTCCCACATTTCCTTAATGGATAATCAATTAGGAAAACAATTTTTTGAAAACTATGCAGTGTTAAATTATTTTGTTAAATTTATATACAATATACTACACACAATAAGTACTGTATTCATTTAAAGCTGGTGATTTTGATGCGCTTCATGGAAGGATGGATGAATGAAAAATGTTGCTAGTGCTGCTACCTCAACACTAGGGGGACTTTGGTTTGAATATTTGCTGGGTCATTACCTGTGTACATTTTGCATTTTCTTGTCATGTTGATCAGGATTCTTTCCAGTTAATCCGATTTACTTCTACATCCCCAACAGAAACAGATTAGGATGATTTTTTCACTGTGTCAATGTCAAGTGTCACCCCATTCTCAGTTTGTTCTTGACTTTTAACTGATGTTGTCAGGATGAGTTTCCAGGAACCTGCAAATGAGGTAAAAATGAACTGATAACATGGCCAAAGTAGTATTTGTTTTTTTAGAGGAGATGCAGTGTCTTTAACCTTTATTCAAGCGCTCTACATATCCATGGCTGCAAATATTTGTGAAATCAGTAGCGTTGCTCTTTGAAGCCATCACACCTGGGGGCATATCCCAAATCAGTAAGAAAAGAACATATGTTTATAACAAAGCTCTTCTTCATGGTTAAACTGAAGGGTGCTGATGGGAATCTGTTTTATACTGTAAATGCACAATTGTGAACAAAGATGATAATTGCAGAAAAAGAAGATTTCTGATGTAGTGACGGCTTATGAGCAGTTGTCCCTGAAATAAAAGATGTTCTGAACAGTGGCATATCCTGAAAGATTAGGTGAATTAGAAACTAAGCCAGGTACTGGGAAAGTGACAACTTTTGGCCAAAACTTGCACATGCTGTAGAAAGTAGGTGTTTGATTTCAGTTTTACCTCCATACAGGTATTGTTTTGCAGCATTGTTATTGATGACAAAGGTGTTGCTATTACATGTCATAGGTAGAAAAATGAAGTCAATGTACTTAATGCTTAAATTATGTTTGTGTCTTGTTTTACTAGTTATAAGCACCACTGAATTAATTTTTGATTGATTTCTCTTTAAAAAGTACATCTAGTAGAAGTGCTGGCACAGTAGTTTTGCAGCCTCGCACAATTGCCTGCTGTGTTTAAACTTGATTATCCATGAAAAGAACAAAAAAGGCAATTTGATTAATAGACAGCACAAAAATCAAACATGCGATTAATTTGCTAATGGTCTAGTTTTAAGTAGCATGAAAACGCCATGCTGATAGAATAATGTCTTCTTACAATCCAGTAGAATGGGCAAAGGAAACATACATAAAAACACATGTACAAATGTCTCTGAAGTGTTTTACTTTGAAGAGAAATACATGAAGAGAAGCGATGTAATTTACTTTCTTGGCACGCATGTTAAACAACTACAAAATTTCTTCCCTGAGTTGTCTATTTTCAGTTAATGTCTGCATATGGTAAACTTGTTTACGAATTTATTGATTTTGGACCAGCTTTTTCCCTTAAAGGGTTGTAGGTTGCCAGAGTAGGAGCTTAACCTTGCAGCATTAAAGGTGTAAATGTTGTGAGGCTGAGGCACTACTCAATAAAAGGAGTACAATATTTGAAATGGTTTTAAAATGTAAATCATATTCAAATATTCAACAACTGTAACCATCCATATTTTCTAAACCGACTGAGACCATTATAGAGTTCAGAGGAGTCTAGAGGAGAAATTGATGCAAGTCAAAAATAAATGAGCACCCATAAAATGCAATGTACACACAATACCTCCACTGTGGGCAAATTTAGAGCTGCCTTTGGAACGTGAAAAAAAAAAAACACCATAGGCAAGAGCGAACAAGCTAACTACAAATAGACAATGAGGACCATCTAAAAATTAAAAGAAGATTGCTGAAGCTATCAGGCAGCAGTGGTAAAAATATGAACAGATTAATTATAACAGACTAACTAAAAACTGCCTGAATCTTATTTTCAGGAGCTATGGCTTGTTCCATTGCTACACTGAAACATGAGAATATCACCCAACAAAAGGAGTTTTGCTCTGTAAAATAAGCATTAGTTAATGCTGTGGCATGAACTCTTATTTCTCTAATATACCAAAAATCTAAAACCTATTAGATATGACATTATAGGCTTTTACAACTGAATTAAATGGAATGAAATGTTTGAGCCACTCATAAATATGAACTTTTCAGAGTAAAAGAATTTACAGTATGTAAATGGTATGCATTATATTATTAAACAGAGGAATGTTATGTTACGGTTAACAAAATATGAATTAGTTTTCCATTAGGATCAATAGGACTTTTCATGTTAAAATTACATAACCCAGGCCTTATTGATAAAAATTTAAAGTAATAGATATTATCTCAGAACAATATTCCAAATGAATAGTTCAACTTATAATTTACTGCTCTTGCTACACATGAGAAGTCTCTGAGTATTCTAGTTAATCGTATCAGACATCAGTTAGTGTTTATTGGGGTGTAATGGTAGTGCAGTGGTTGATGCTGCTGATTCACGGGTAGCTCCATGCCAGGGCAGTGTCTGTGTCAAGTTCCTTTCTCCCAAAATCTGCTTGGCTTTTTCCTGTTGGCACTTCTGTTTCTTTCCCATATTCCAAAGACATGCTTCTTAAGTTAACTGCCTGTTTTTAAAGCAGTCCTGTGTGCATGTGTTCATAAGTGGGCCCTGCATTGGTTCCTGTGCTGAACCTTTTGCTCTTTCAAGGGACTTCAGATCCCCATGATTAATCTAATTAAACAGGTCTGAGAATGTAATGTTATATTGATGCTGATTAATTTACAGAGAAAGAATGGGATTTTTTTGGCAGATTTACTTAGTACTGAATTTCTATACTGCCAGAAGATATTCATTCCCTGGAGAGATTCAGTGAGAGCAAAATGACTAAAGAGTGCAACATTATAATTT
This sequence comes from Polypterus senegalus, assembly GCF_016835505.1. NCBI lineage: Eukaryota > Metazoa > Chordata > Cladistia > Polypteriformes > Polypteridae > Polypterus > Polypterus senegalus. The sequence goes on from NC_053155.1 coordinate 63,753,704, forward strand.
TGTTCTATATTCAAAAATATAACAATAATAACAAAAGCATATGCAGCTGCTCCCTTTTAGAATTACTCAGCTTCATTTAAACATGGCTTATCTTGCTTGCTAAATTATCACTTATAGAGCAACTCTCTCTGTTTCTTTATCTTTCCATGAATATGGACCTCTGCAATGGCACTTCCAGTTTCTGTTTTTTAAAGGGCATTCCCCTTACAACTCCTCTTTTCCATACATCTGCATCTTTTGTAGATTTAAAATTAGGGGATAGACAAGCCTCTCATCAAGTCTAACTAAATGCCCTCCTTAAATACATGCTTACCAGCTACAGTGCAAGTTAAAATCTTAAACTGCGGGAAGCATGCCGCCACCATCACCTTACTATTAAACATGTTAGTGTCAACACAATCACAGTTATACATTGCAGACACACCATCTATCCATAAAAGGTATAAAAATATTCACCAGATCAAGATTTTACTGTTACATAAAAACAAACTCTCTTAGATACAGCAGTAGAGTTTTGAGTTTTTATCTGCTTGTGTTTTTTAAAAATACTTACATTGCATGTAAATGATTGAATCTATCCTTGTTCTAGTGCAGGGTCATGGGTTTGACAGATATGGAGCAGACTGTAGCTTGTGTCACACACGAGTGCTTAGGGAGTATCAAAACAGGCTGATTATGTCCAAAACAATGACTGCAGGGCAGAGTCGAAAACAACCAATAATCGCCTTTTCTCCCCACAGAAGAGAATGTGATGGGCCATAACATAATTTCTAGTGTGCAATTGGAGGAATCAGCCATTCCACCCTGGGAGCTACTTAAACAACCATGACACCTGAATTCACTGCCCATTTTCCACCTTGCTGATGTCAAAAGCAGACCTCCACAGAGAAGAAACCTTTGGACAAGAAGCGTACGAGGACCCAAGATATACTATCTTTTTGATTCAATCATTTAGTTTCATTTTTGTTATTAAACAGGGAACCCCAACTCTTTACAGTATTCAGTCTGTTGTTTCCAGAAATAAGCCTGGTAATACCAGAATAGGCTTTTATGTACTTGATGTGAATTATTAATGTTTTGTTTCCTGAGCTGCACAAATTTTAAAGTTTTTATTTTAATCACAAAGAGCTGTAATTAATAAAAACTTAAAAATAAAACTAAGAAACACAAATATATCACCTAGATTACCAAAAAAAAAAAAAGAATTAATGCCCTGCCCCTGCTCTCTACTTCTTTTTTTTTTTATTTTTTTTATTAATTTTATTGCAATCCATACAAAACAATCAAGTTTTTACAAAAAGAAAAATTGAGTTAAAGAACAGATCGATCCCCACCCCTGAGAGAGAGAGCAAGCCAAATGGCAAAATATGTAAGGCTTGTAAACATACCTAAATTAATAAATTCTCTGTTCTTCATGAACTTATTTTAAAATATTACTGATTAGATCCTGCCATGTTTTGAAAAAGTCTGTAAGATCCTCTAACTGAGTATTTGATTTTTCCAATTTCAAATAATATAACACATCGGTTTCCCACTGACTTAAAAGAGGAGAGTTTGGGTTCTTCCAGTTTATCAGAATAAGTCTGCGTGCCAACAGTGTAGCGAATGCAATTACAATTTGTTTGTCCTTATCCACCTTAAACCCATCTGGAAGAACCCCAAACACAGCTGTTAATGGGTTAGGAGGGATTGTGAGTCCAAGGCTGTCTGAAAGGTAAATAAAAATTTTTGTCCAGAATAATGTTAATTTGGTACAGGCCCAGAACATGTGACCCAGTGAGGCTGGGACTTGGTTGCAACGTTTGCAGGTTGGATCATGCCCTGGAAACATTTTGAGAGTTTTAGTCGAGACAGATGTGCTCGATATATAATTTTGAGTTGTATAATTGTATGCTTTTGCATATGGAGCTCGAGTGAATTCTCTGCATTGCTACTTTCCACTCCTTTTCTGATATATTAATTGAGAGATCTTTTCCCAGTGTCCTCTTGGATCTTTGAAAGGAGGGATTGTAAAATGATTTTATATATTGTAGAGATGGAGTCTAAGTCCTTGAGATTGAGCAATATTATTTCCAGGATGGATGAGGGTGCAAGATGAGGAAAATCTGGAAGGTTCTGTTTAACAAAGTTCCTGATTTGAAGATAGTGAAAGAAATATGCAGCTGGAATGTTAAATTTGGAATGTAATTGTTCATAGGATGCAAAGACGTTGTCTATATAAAGATCTCTAAGCAAGTTAATTCCAAATTTTTCCAGATATTAAAAACTGCATATGTTTGTGAAGGTTGAAAGAGGTGGTTCTCTTGCAGAGGTGCCACAGATAGAAGCTTCTCCGTCTTAAAATGCTTTCTACATTGGTTCCAGATTCTAAGTGAGTGGAGCACAATTGGGTTATTAGTATATTGCCGATAAGTGTGTTTATTGGAGCACAAGCAAGGAATACAAAGAAGTACTGCAGGATTTTACTTCTATTGCGGTCCAGCCTGTGTATGTTCTTCTATTTGTGTCCAGGTTCTTATCGCCTGTATATTTGCTGCCCAGTAATAAAACTGGAAGTTAGGTAGAGCCATGCCACCTTCTGCCTTTTGTCTTTGTAGGGTCGCTCTTTTGATGCGTGGATGTTTTGAATTCCAAATAAATGAGGTTATTGTTGAATCTAATTGCTTAAAGAATGATTTATTAATGTATATTGGATGTTTTGAAATAAAAAGGAGCTTAGGAAGAATATTCATCTTAACAGTGTTAATTCTTCCAGCTAGTGTGAGATGAAGGGTTGACCATCTATGCAAGTCTTGTTTAATTTTTTCCATGCAGACGTGAAATTTTGTTGATAAAGAGCTTTATGTTTACTTGTGATGTTTACCCTAGGTATTTAAACTGTTCTGCAATGATAAAAGGTAGGGTATCTAATCTAATATTATATGCTTGAGAATTCACTGGAAAGAGTACACTTTTATTCAGATTAATTCTGAGACCAGAGATCTTTTGAAATTCTGTGAGTGCTGCTAAGACTGCAGGCACAGAATTTTCTGGGTCCGATATATACAGTACCATATCATCTGCATATAATGAGATTTTCTGTTCCAGTCCTTCTCTGCTAATCCCTTTATCTGATCAGTATTTTGACAATGTATTGCCAGTGGTTCAATGGCAATGCAAACAGCAGCGGTGACAAGGGCATCCTTGTCTAGTGCCACGTTCTAGTTTAAAGTAGTCTGAGCAAATGTTGTTGATGCAAACTGAAGCTTCTGGGTTAGTATACAGTAATTTAATCCATGCACAAATGTTGGGCCAAACCCAAACTTCTCCAATGTAGTAAAAGGTATTTCCATTCAATCATGTCGAATGCTTTTTCTGCATCCAATGATAATAATATTTCTGGGGTGTTTGATTTAGTTGGTGAGTATATTACATTAAACAGGCGTCGAAGATTTGAAGATAAGTGTCGGCCCCTAATAAATCCAGTTTGGTCTTGTGATATTACCGAGGGAGCACTTTCTCCATCCTTCTAGCTATGATTTTAGAGAGTATTTTAACGTCGTTATTCAGAAGTGAAATTGGTCTGTATGATGCACATTGTAATAAATCCTTATTTTGTTTTGGAAAACAGTGATTAGTGCTTGGCAAAGGTTTGTGGAAGAGATTGGTTATCTCTGGCTTCTGTAAATGTTGCTAATAGGAGGGAGCTAGCTGAGCGGAGAATTTCTTGTAAAATTCTGCAGGGTAGCCATCAGGGCCTGCTGCTTTCCACCTTGGAGTGACTTTATAGCATCTAGTAATTCTGATAATGCCAGAGGTTTATCAAGTTCCTCCACTAAAAGCGTCTATTTGTGGTATCTGTAATGTATCCAGAAATGCATTAGATTGTGTATTGTCTTCTTTAAACTCAGTAGTATATAGGGATTTATAGTAGTCTCTGAAAGTGTGCATTATATTTTTGTGTTCGACGATTTTACCTCCGTTCGTGTTGCTGATTACCGAGATTGTGTTGCACACTTCTTGCTTGTGAATTTGTTGAGCTAAAAGCTTATTAGCTTTCTCTCCATGTTCATAATAATGATGTCTGGATTTGTAGATTAGTTGTTCAGTTTCTTTAGTTGTCAAGAGGTTTAATTCTGAATGTAGAGCCTGCCTCCTCCTATGTAGAGTCTCACTTGGTAGTCTGGCGTGTTCTTCATCTATTTTAGTAATTTCGCTTTTTATCTGTGCTACTTTCTTGGCTTCGGATTTATTTCTGTGGGAAAGATATGAGATAATCTGTCCTCTTAAGAGTTTCCCAGAGTATTCCTGCAGAGATCTCGGGTGATGTATTTGTCTCTAGAAAGAATTTGATTTGTTTGGATATAAATTCTATACAATTCTCGTCAGCTAATAGAAGCGGGTTGAGGCCATCTGTGGGGTGAGTGTATGGGGCTTAGTAATTTTAGCTCCAAGATCATAGGTGCATGGTCAGAAATAACAATAGCATTGTATTTGCAAGATTTAATCATAGGCAAGAAGTTATCTATACTAATAAAAGGCAAAGCCCTCACTGACTGACTGACTCACTCACTGACTCATCACTAATTCTCCAAGTTCCCGTGTAGGTAGAAGGCTGAAATTTGGCAGGCTCATTCCTTACAGCTTCCTTACAAAAGTTGGGCAGGTTTCATTTCGAAATTGTACACGTAATGGTCATAACTAGAAGCTATTTTTCTCCATTTATTGTAATGGAGTTGAGTTCGAAAGCCGTGGGGGCGGAGTTTCATGTCACATCATCACGCCTCCCACGTAATCACGTGAACTGACTGTCAACGCAGTGCGTAGAAAACCAGGAAGAGCTCCAAAAAGCGCTGAAGAAAAGATGCATTATATAATTGAGAAGGCAGCGAAACAATAAAAAGCAAGCGAGTGACATATACAATCATATTCATGAGTGCTGCTACTTCGGAAACAAAGTAAGGTGTAAACCTAAAGTTTACATTAAGTTCATAGACAGGCTGCCGCTGGCGTTTGTCATGCCCACGGGTAATGCGGGATGCAAGTTTAATGAGAGGACGCAGGATATAAACGAGAGTTTTGATCACTTTGTAACTAAGTTAAAATTGCACGTGAAGGGCTGTGCTTATGCAAATTCGAGACTGTGTTTGTGGGGATTGACAGTTAAGGCGGTGGGGAGTCACGTCATCATCTCCCCTCCCATTCACCTCATTTTGCTCTGAGCTGAGCTCCGCAGCTAACGCACGCAGTGTTACGGAAGCGACTTTGTGACGCTGCCACCAAATACTAACAGAAAAATCCTCAAGTTAACACTTTGCAATACAAGCAAAGGGGAACTTCTGTCAATGCATGGTTTCATGGTACACCGATTACATTGATCAGCGCTTCCCGATTCATTTTACCCTCGTATACCCTTGGTTTGAGAAGAAGTATGAAAAAATATGAGGTTAACACAGAAAAATAGATCACCAATTGAAGCTTTATGAATAATCGATTCGCCATCAATAATTGTTTTGGTAAAGCCATGACTTATTGAGGCACGCAGGCAAAACCACAATAGCATGCGGGCTCGATGTAGTTCACGTCAACTCGATCTGAATTGCGCGATCACATTCGAAAAAATATATCTTTTCAAGTTCTATTTAGTCCATATGTGTCAAACTCAAGGCCCTCGGGCCACATCCGGCCCAGCGTGTAATTATATCCGGCCTGCGAGATCATTTTATATATTATTGTTATTAATGGCCCGGGGATATGAAGCGCTGGTAACACAATAAACTACAGATCCCATAATGCAGCGCTTCAGCTGCCTTGCCGAACACTTACCGCGTTAATCAAGTCTAGCTTATGATGCTGCAAGTTATTGCGAAGCTAGCCCACGTGATGCCAAAGAGAAAAGTTGATTCTGAAAATAGAGCCTTTAAAAACCGATGGGAGGCTGAGTATATGTTCACTGACATTGTCTGTAAACCCGTGTGTCTCACTTGTGGAGCTAATGTGGCTGTAATTACAGAATTTAATCTAAGACGGCACTAAGAGACAAAACATCAGGATAACCTGAAAGACCTGAATGCAATGCAGAAGATACAGAAAGCAGAAGAGTTAAAAAAAGAATCTGACACTTCAGCAGACGTTTTTACCCGTGCAAAATCACAAAGTGATTTCAAGTGAAGCTGCTTTTATGGGAGACACAAATGCACCAGTGCAACTTGCCCCACTTTCCCTGTTGCCAAGTAATGTTGAACCAAGTCGGCACAACGGTGTTCCCAAATACGCACTTTGCTGATAAACTAAGCGCACTGCGCTTTGGTGACTTTGAAGAACAAAAAAAGAATTTTGAGTTGTTTCGCAGCCCATTTGCCGTCGATGTAGAAACTGATTCAGATGGAGGTGATTGGCTGCAGTGTAATGGCACATTGAAGGCAAAGTACGATACTGCAGGGCCCGTACAGTTTATTCACTCCATTCCCGCAGAAATGCTCCAGCTCCGTCTACGTGCGGCTCGAACATTGTGCATGTTTGGTAGCACATATCTGTGTGAGAAGCTCTTCTCAGTGATGAAGACTAACAAAACAGCACACAGGAGTCGCCTCACTGATGAGCACCTGCAGTCCATCCTTAGAATCTCCACAACACAGAACCTCACACCAAACAGAAACAAACTTGTTTCCAAAAAAAGATGTCAGGTGTCCAGCTCTAAAATGACATATGAGCAAAGACAACTGAATGATTTGATTTGTTATTGCTGAAAAGAACAAATTTTATTTATATTTCCAGGTTTTGTTATGCAGCATGTTCATATTTGAATTTGTATAATTTTGACAGGATATATTTTTATGGAGAGCAAAATCTTTTGAGATATTTAAAATTTAAGTTTATTTTTTATATAAAATTACATAAGTGTAAAGAAATTTGAATGTTTGTTCTTTTAACGTTTACTTTATTTCTAACTTGTATAATTTAGACAGGATATATTTTTATTTAGAGCAAAATATTATAAGTTATTTAAGGTTTGAGTTGATTTATTCCGGAATAATATTCCTGTCTGATTTTAGGTACAGGCATTCCTGTGTGGTTGCAGCTAAAGCCATATATTCTACCTCACAAGTAGACAGTTGGTTGCTTTTTGGTTCTCCACGAAATTAAAGGACCATTCTCATTAACACTCACGCAAAAAACAGTTGTACTACGCCTGTCGACTACATCAGCCGCCCAGTGCGCATCACTGTAAACACATAGTCTCAGTTTATCATCGTCACATCTCCTGTAACACAGTTCTTTCTCAGATGTGCCTTTTAAATATCTCAGTACATGTTTAACTGTACACCACTGTTCCTCTGTTGGCTTAGTAAAGTACTGAGACAGTTTACTAACAATAAAACTAAGATCAGGTCTTGTACATGTAGTGAGGTAGATAAGGCTGCCTACAGCCTCTCTGTATTTCCTGACATCCTGTATCATTTCTGCATCACCAGTGTAGCTTAACTTTTGTTCACAGTGTGTCATTCTTGGCTTACAGTGTTGCATATCAAATCTTTCCAAGATTTTTTCCACATACCTCTTTTGTGACATTTTCACACATCCATTGTCTTGCTCAAAATCAATACCTAGAAAATGTTTCAGCTTACCCATGTCTTTCATTTTAAATTTTTCAGTGAGCATTTCCTTTACTACATTCAGTGCGTTTTCATCACTGGCAGCAATAATCAAGTCATCCACCCACACAATCATGATCACTTTCTCAATTCCTGTTTCCTTTGTATAAACACAATGATCAGCCGGGTTCTGCACAAACCCGTTATCAGTCAGACACTCATGCAACATTTTGTTCCAATTTCTGCCCGATTGCTTTAGTCCATACAATGACTTTTTCAATTTATACACCAGTTTCTTATTTGTGCCACATTTGACCTCATAACCCTCTGGCTGTTCAATGTAGATCTCACAATCTATTGGTGCATGTAAATAAGCAGTTTTTACATCCATCTGATGTAACATTAGGTTTTCCTGTACTGCTTTCTGCATTAGCACTCTGATGCTGGTTATATTGACAGTAGGAGAGAACGTCTCCTCGTAGTCAATTCCCATTTTTTGACTATATCCCTTGGCCACAAATCGTGCTTTGAATTTGTCAGACCCATCAACGTCTTTCTTAACTGTATACACCCATCTACCCACCACTGCTTTCTTACCCTCAGGTAAGCTGGTTAGGGTAAATGCGTCATTATCTTTCAGGGATTGCATTTCTTCATCCATTGCATTACACCACTCCTTTGAGTTTGGTGAATGAACAGCTTCCCTGAATGAGAGGGGTACATTACACATCACTCTGTAGCAGAAATCAATGTTAGACAGAACTTGGTCATCACTCTCTTCTCCCAATACATAATCATTTAAATAAGCAGGTCTCTTTCTTACTCGGGAGGGGTATTGCTTGGACTCACTAACAGTATCATCTGCCTGTGTTTGGTCTGTTGCCTCAGGACTATCTACGGAACCTGATCCTGGACGTGCCCAGAACTCACACCAGTGTTTTGCCTGGTCTTGCTAACGCTGTTCGACATTTCCAAATCATCAATGTCAGTCTGAGTTTCCCGCTCTATAATAGTCTTAGTCACGAATTTTACTAACCTGTGCTTCTGCACCTTCCCATTTTCAGGGGCCTCATGTATAAACGGTGCGTACGCACAGAAATGTTGCGTAAGAACTTTTCCACGTTCATGTATAAAACCTACACTTGGCGTAAAGCCACGCACTTTTCCACGGTACCTCATGTCTTGTCGTACGCAAGTTCTCCGCTCGGTTTTGCAGACTGGCGGCACCCAGCGTCAAAGCAGTGCTACTGTTCTTGTGTGATTACTCATTATTTTCATGACGCGTCTTTATAAATACACAGAAACTAACCGCATATTGTTTATTAGTGTAATGCATCTGATTGTAATTAACTCGTAACAATATAATGGTCCAGGGAATAGCCATAGTATTCCAAATGCCATAACTGCTTTAGCGTTGTTACTCTCACTTCTTCTTCTTCTTCTTCTTTCAGCTCCTCCCGTTAGGAGTTGCCACAGCGGATCATCTTTTTCCATATTTCTCTTACTGCACCACTCAGAGTATTTATATCACTGTATCTGAGTGTGAATCACAGCAGCAGCTGATCGGAAAGAGAATTATCGGTATACGGCATTAAGCACACGCTGTCTCAGCCACGGCAAAACGTTTTAAAGCCTTTCCTGTACGGACCTCGTGGTTCAAAACAGTTTAATCCCAAGAACTTTAAATGCAGCCAATCAAGTGCTCCTTGTAGAACTGTTTGTACTTATAAGTACAATCACCCCACTGTAAACTTGCACTATAGTTATAATATCGCACAACCTGAGCCACTTTATAAAGCGCGTATTTACATATGATGACGATATCACTTTTAAGGTGAAATGCAGCAAAATATGTTTGTTAAATTATACAGATAAAACTTTAACTTCATTTAAATAATCTATATTCTTCACTGGGAGTGTCTTTAAGGATAGAATAATTAAACATGTACTACGAAGATATTTCAATGTTCTTTAAACGTTTTGAAGAATCGGCGCTAAGCTTACAGATGGCTTAACGTCTATTACAGAGCTGATTGTGTGGCGAACGGTTACTTGGGGAAAGAAAAGCACTGACTGACAGTGACGGCTACGCCAATATATATTGAATATAAAACAGAAAGAGAAAATAACAACACAGCTAAAAACTCAGCGACAAATTTCGGCAAAAGTTAAATGCTTGTGTCATGAGCACGAGGCGGCTAGTGTCTGCAGCATACGTGGCCATCCACCGTGCATAAGATACTTTACTGACATTGGCGGCGAAGGAGCCAGCCACCGATTCTTCCTCTGCCCAGTGCCACCACAAGCTTAGAGCCGCCCCTGTTTGCTGCAATAAATTATTTCATCGAAGTGAAACATGTTTAATAACGTGCTTTAACTCCTATCATCATGAAAATGACATCACGTATACATCTCAGTATTTTAGTTATTCAGAGAGCTGTAATATCACGAATGTAATAGATTCTGTGTCCAGTTGGAGGAAGAGAGCCGGTTTAAGAAACAAGTAGTGATTCACACACATAGAGCACATAGAAAATCAAATACAAAACAAAGCATTTAACGTGCTACTTTAATTACGATGTGATTTTAGAAACTGGTTAATTAAACAATTTTATGATGTTCTACTTTAACGACAAAATAAACTACGTGATTAAAGTGGAAATGTCGAGATTGAAGTGGACATTTCGTGTTTTTTTCCCACCGTGTGGCTTTTTTCTCTGTACCCTAATAAGTTTTCATATGACACTCAGACAGTGGGCTTACAACTCGGCTTTCCACGGCGACTTTGATATGTGACTCCTTTTTTATTTCCGGCACTGTGCGATTTTGTGGATGTGAGCTTTCATGTTTCTCCAACACGCTATATCACTCGATCAACTTCCTTTTGTTGATTATACCACGGCTTATTTGAACAAATAGTATGTTTTTCCTTTGCCTCCACTTGGTATTCGCTGAAATTCTTATGTTTCCCCCAGTGCTTTTCCCATTGTCTTTTCACAGAAGGCTGCGCTTAAGGGTGATTTATATTGATTTGCATATTCAAATAGGCGTAATTCTGGGAGGATTTGGGGCGTTACATAATGCGCGTGCACGAGTGTTAGTTTCACGCTGATCAGGATTTATGTAGCGGAAGAACGTGGAAGTTGGAGTACGCACAGATTCCTGCATCTGGATTTTTCTGTGCGTAAGCACATTTCGGCTTTTGTGCTTACGCCATGTTATAGTGCGAGTTCTACGCACGGCGTTATACATGAGGCCCCAGGATAGTAAACCATGTAAGCCGGACTATTTTTGTCGTACCCAACAAAGATTCCCTTCTCACATTTTGAATCAAGCTTTCTCTTGTCCTGTTTATAGGCATAACACACTGACTCAAACTTTTGCATCCTAGAGAGGTCAGGGCGCCTTCCTGTCAGCATAAAGTAAGGTGTTTGTTCTGTACGCCTGTTGAAACATCTGTTTCTTATTACAGCTGCCGTCTGTACTGCATATGTCCACAAATCTTTTGGTAATTCACTCTCTATCAGCATACACCTTGCCATGTCAAACAATGTCCGCCAATTTCTCTCAGCAGTACCATTCTGATGAGGCGAGTATGGAGCTGAGGTCTCATGTCTAATCCTATTTTTGCTGAGTAGTGCCTGGTAATTCTTACCTGTGAATTCTGTGCTGTTGTCTGATCTAAGGCATTTAATGTGCCCAAATTTCTCTGTTGCAGATGTTGTGTCACTCTTATTTCTTAAAAAGTACACAAAAATCGTACTGAAAAAATCGTCAGTGAACGACAATGCAAATCTGTACCCATCTTTAGACTCTGGGTCTATTGGTCCAGCAAGATCGGTGTGCACCAACTCAAGAGCTGTTTTGGCTCTTACATCTGGCTCTCTGCTACGTGTCTGGACAAATTTTCCCTGGATACACACTTCACAGTGCAGTACTGATTTGTCTGGTTTACCTTTGATTGTCATACCATTAACAACTCCCTGTAATTTCTGAATGTCATCATAATTACAATGCCCCAAAATATCATGCCATGTCTGCATGTCATGACAGCTCTTACATTGATCATCACATTTATCATTTACTGTTTGTAAATAGTATAGTCTGTTATGCTCATGAATGTGGAATTTTGTACCGTCTCTGTGTTGGAGAATGTCTTTTCCTTGCTTAAAGATAATAGTTGCTCTGTTGGAAGTAGCTGCTTTCACAGAAAAGATATCCTGCGGGTAGGAGGGGATGTACAACGCCTGTCTCAACGTCGTGGTGTGGCGCTGTCCTCTGCTGTCCATCAAACAGAGCTCTGCATCACCTCTGCTCTCCGCTAATCCATGGCACCTCGTGCCATTGGCCAGCTCTACACAGTGCGTCTCGGCTTGGAAACTATCATCATACGTCTTAAACTTTGTTATATTCGTGACGATATGTGAGGTTGCCCCGGTATTGACCATCAGACCAGTCATATTCATGTCGTGTCTTGGTTGGACCCCCGCGCTTCTGTCGCTCATTTGGAATGCATATTCCTTGCCACTCATCTCCTCTGAAACTTGTCTCACGTTGTCGCGTCACTGTTTCCGTCTGCAGTTTGCGTCTCGGTGTGTGGAGTTTTTATACCAGCTGCACCATTGTTTGCGTTGACATGCTTTTGCCTTGTGTCCTTTTAGACCACATCTGAAACACACTATATCTGTACTCTCGGTTCCCCGGTCACTGGTACTCACCGAAGCAGGTTTCGTACTTGGTTGCATTCGCGCTTTCATCATGTTGTCGTCGGACGTTGTGGCGCGCATCTTTTCAGTGTCTTCATAACTCCGTAATTTAGTTTTAAATTCCGCAAAAGGAATTGTTACTTCACTTTGCGTAATATGGATCGCGAATGGTTTGAATGATTCTGGCAGTCCCTTTAAAACCATTGCTACTAATAGTCCATCGCTCAATGTTTCACCTGCATTTCTTAATGCCGTAAATGGCCGTCTCCGCACGTATGACATACTCAGTCACACTTTCGCTACTTAACTTTTGGAGTGAGGTCAGTTCTGTGGACAGGCTAATTACACGTGGCTTTCCTTTACCTGCATAATAGTCTCTCAGAATCTTTAACGTTTTTCGTCCATCGTCCGCTGCTTCTCGTATCACCAGCGATAAACTCTTATCATCGAGGAACTGGATTAATTCTGCATATGCCTCCGCATTTTTCTCCTCGGCCTCGTCTTCGCCATCTGTGGGCTCTTTTAAAATTGTATCTTTTAGACCTTGCAACCGAAGATGGCCCAAAAATGTTGTCTCCCACAGCTCATAGTTCTTTTCATCTCCATCAAAAATTAGACGAGAACATCGACTACTTGACTCGGCGACCCGTCTACTCATGGTTCTAGTATATCACACAAACTCTCACAGGACACACGGTACGTTGCGATGTTTCTTTCGGCAAGTTAGCATAAAACTAATGCCACAGCAGTTCTGGCGTGTAAAGTAATAATACTAGACCAAATATATATATAATTCTGGAGAAATGAAACACACCGGAAGCGTTCAGTCTCAGGCATACAAAAAAAAAAACATAATAACAATCTTAGCTCACAACTGCCACCCTTTGGTCACCACCAAAAAGTCATTTACATATATTTATACAAAGTCCACAAATGAGAGCATATTTACATTCATGTCAACAGTCTTCAGCAATTTTAGTGCATTAAGATGATACACCCAGATAATAAACCCGAGTGATGGTGTTAAAAATGTGTCCAGAATAAGGATAACAAGTCTTAATGCAGTAATAGCAATAACAATAAACCAAGAGTATGATGTTGAACAGTCTCGTTTAGGGTAGAGATGATATAATTAGAAAGAAAAAAAAAGAGAAAAAAGAAAAAGTAATTAAGCACAATAAAACATAAACAGATAGCGTCCTAGTAATACTAAGTAATAATAAGAATATATGAGAATATATGCTGATAAAAACCCGTATTTTAAAACAAATAGATTAGACAGTAGATTATTAATTCTTGCTTTATCATTAACTGCCATGTCTCACTATTATGTATCAGAATAGTCCCGGGATCAGCTTTCTTAATTCCTTTTCTGCTCCTTCCTTGCTAGCGAAGACATAGAATTGACCCTGCCATTCCACTTTCAGTTTTGCTGGATACAAGAGGCTGTATTTGACGCTGGCTTGCCATAACCGCTGTTTAATGTTGTAGAAGGCTGTGCGTTTAGTGGCTGTTGCTGGAGAGAAGTCAGGGAAGATACGAATGTGGTTATTTTCATATATAATATCTTCCTTGTTTCTGAGGAGTGCCATCACCTCTAGCTTCACACTAGAATTACCAGAGCCTACGAAAAAACTCGTAAATCCGTCCCACCTTAAATCGCTTCTTAAAACCGTTCTCACCTCCACGCCAGCGTCTTTTGTTAATCTAAATGTGCTGATAAAAGAAAAGCTGCAAGTAGACGGCTATTCCATCCCCCCACCGACTTAGAACGTGCACAAACTTCTCCCAGCTCATGCCTTGATTGATTTTCTGGGAGTGAAGTGTAGTTTTAGAGTGGAAATAATAGATTGTTGTTTGGAACACACGCATTTCATGTCTATTCCGTTTCTACAGTAATCTGTTCAAACACATTGTTAAAACAGAAACATTTTTTATATTCTAGTAGTAGATGTAGGCATAAACTATATAATGTATGAAGCCTGAAGTCCAAATATCAAAGAAATATTTTCACAGAAGGTACAAATCTAACACAACAATTGCGCTTTTATTCAAAAATATAACTGCAGAAACAAAAAGCCGCCTTAACATGCGATATTGACACTTGCATATTATGACTGCCTCCGTGGCACAATTGATTCAGCTACTAACTGGGAATCAAAAGGTCGCGAGTCTGATCCTGCGCCACTCCGTTTTGAGAAGTAAACTACTCCTAGTCTTACTATTTTAGAATAAAAACATACATTTGATTTCAATCTGTAACAGCCGGTGTAATTTATGATACTTGTAAAGGTTAGCTTTTTTATTTTTATTTTTTATTAGTCAGTTTTATTATCTCGGCCGTGTTCATGAGCCCAAACACACCCCACCCCCGCATCTGATACTGCTGTTTTCACATAGATGCGCTATAACAGAGGTAAACTCAGCTCCCTTCTACATCGGAGCAAGAATGCACATACCATTGCTTGCATACTAAAGTGTCAGTTTTCGTGGCATTACACACATTTTTGAGCATGCCCTCTGCACACTACTTGTGACTTTAGGCTTTAGGAAGTAAGTAAATAAATAAAGGTAAATCGTGTTATAAAATTATTTCTTCAAAACGTCACATATATTTGTCTCTTTCTTTTTTAAAATGTGCGTTGATCACCGCCAGCATGTTGTAGCATACAGCATCTGGCCCACCTGTATGTTCTTGTGTGCACTGAATAAGAGACAAATATACAGTCTGACTGAGAGAATCAGACTGAAAAAAGCAAACATTTAGAAATGCCATACTTTTACAGCTGATCGGACGCTGTTCGTTTTCAAATAATATTGCATTTCTCTCTATGCTGTGGTTTCTATTACACACATGAAAGAAAGAGACAATGTATGTGAAAACATCATCGCACAAATGCAATATTATTTGAAACCGATCAGCTGTTTTATGACACGATTTACCTAGGGAGCTGAGTTAGTCAGTTTTATTATCTCGGCCATGTTCACGAGCCCAAACACACCCCACCCCCGCATCTGATACTGCTGTTTTCACATAGATGCGCTGTAACAGAGGTAAACTCAGCTCCCTTCTACATCGGAGCAAGAATGCATATACCTTTGCTTGCATACTAAAGTGCCAGGAGGCACTTTTCGTGGCATTACACATATTTTTGAGCATGCCCTCTGCACACTACTTGTGACTTTAGGCTTTAGGAAGTAAGTAAATAAATAAAGGTAAATCGTGAGAACGGTTTTAAGAAGCGATTTAAGGTGGGACGGATTTACGAGTTTTTTCATAGGTTCTGGTAATTCTAGTGTTAAATGATAATCGTTCAAAACGAACTATAAAAGATCTGGGTCTGGGTCTAACGGTGTTTGATCCGCGTACGCGGTAAACCGCTGCTATCTCAGATTCTGCTTTAAAGTCGTCCCCGATTATTTTAGAAAAAAGTTCAGCAGCGAATTGCACAGGGTTTGAACTTTCTCGATTCTCAGGCAGACCTTCAATTCTGAAATTATACCTTCTACTCCCATCTTCCAAAGCAGCCAGTCTGTCTCCGAGTTTTTTGCATTCGGAGCTGACATTTTCTGCTTTTTCTTCAGCACTGGTAGCTAAATTTTCGGCTAATTCAATCCTAGTCGTGAATGTCTCCTTGAGATCCTCCAATTGATCAGTAAGTGTTTCAATTTTACCCAGCATCTGTCGCATCTCCACTTGGATTTCTTGTCGCAGCCTTTCTTTTGCCTGTTGCAGCATCAGCCGCTGCATTTCGTTTGCTTGTTGCAACTCCTGTTTCAATTCCTGTTTCAGTCTGTCATGTGCCTTTGCCCTTGCTTTTTCATTTGCCTTCTCGGTTTTCTTTATATCTTGTATGAGCTCAACGAACATCACCTGCAGTTTAGACATTTCATATGTGCTTTCTTGTACCGTAGGTAAAGCGTCAAGCACTACTGTAGCCGGTGTACCGGCTCGCGTGGGATAATTGAGATTGCAGACTGTAAGGCCTTTTCCAGTTTCAGGTGTTCTTCTCCGATCGGCAAGCTATTGAGATATGCACTCACGATCGTACATTCGCTCCCCTTTTCACTCTCAGCCGGCGACGATGTAGCGGACCTTGGTCCCGAAGAGTCTGTACTTTCGCCCAGCTGATCCAGGTCTCTCTCTGAAAGGCCGTATCTTGAGCTAGGGCTTGCTGATCTTAGCTTGGGTGCAGCTTTAGTTTTCAATTCTTTCGGACCCCCTTTCTTGCTGGCCATGTTTATGTATGCTTACATATATACTGTAGCAGTCTCCTTGGGTTGAATAGATACAGGATATCTCAGGATAATAAGCAAATAATATGAAAAATAACACCGCTGCTAGCAGAGCTCCACTTCAGATGTCCATCTCTCGCATCGGACGAGACCTGCTCTCTACTGCTGATGTCACGCTTCCCCTTCCCCTCAGCCTGCAGTCTCTGTCTTGGATTAGTGTGAATATATCGCTCCTGCAAGCGAACTATGATACTTAGCACTTTGTCAGAAGTCGCAAAATCAACCGGAATGTTCAAGCAAATTATAATAAACATCCTGATATAAATCCGTTAAGTAGTTCTCTCATTCGCTAGCTGAGCGGATTTAAGGAACGCCCCGAGGCTGACACATGAATGAGGAGGGCCCTGCCCCCCTTCATCCCGGCCCACTGCATGTCTCTCAGATTTGCACACATAAATATGTCGCAAGCAAATTATGATACATAATGCAATGAGAGAAGTTGCAATATCAACCAGAATGTTCAAGCAAACTATAAAAAACCTGATCTAAATCCGTTAAGTAGTTCTCTCATGTAATGCAGACAGACATAAAGACAGACTGATGTTGGATTTTATATATATAGAGATATATAATAATATAATATGTGTATATGTGTGTCCTTATGATTCATATTATTATCAGCAACCTTATCGGTGGAGAATATGAAACTATAGATTTTTGAAAGAAATTGTTTTTAAGCTTGAAGTTAAGAAAAAAGCAGTTTTGAATTTCAGGAATTTGTATTTTTATAATTGTATATGACTTTAAACATATTGTTTACTTTTTAAAATGGATATTTTCTTGTCATATAAAACTACCATCAAGCCCATTTACTATTCATTTTACTATTACTATCAAGCCCATTTACTAATAAATTGTTGAATATTATTTGTGTTTACACTTTTTCTAAATAAAATGTACTCAGTACTAACATGTAAGTTAGATTTACATTAATTTACCTAACAATATTTTAGTAAACTGCTAGCTATCTTTGACATAATTTGCCAGCAATTGTGGAATTCATCCAAACCAATATATACCTTGTCCCTCACATGCACATAGAAGATAGCTGAAGGGTCATTGACAGAAGAAGAAGAAACATGAGGTAAGGAAAAAGAGCTTTGCAGTGACCTGAGAAGTAGGTCAATGGGAAAACCAGGCCTCCTGGAATAAGGCAGTAAGGAAAAATACAGAGGGGCAAGAGGATTGTTTGTTTATGAGTTTCTCTATTACTTTGCATCTTCTTCTACTTACTCCTTCTAAGTGAGTTTTATGTTTATAACAACAACAACATTTATTTATATATTTATATATATACCGTATTTGCGCGTGTACCACGCACACATTTTTTCCCGAAAATTAGCATTAGAAAATCAGGTGTGCGTCATACACAAGGAAATGTAATTCTGTCATATTTACTTCTTCTGCTTAGGCTCGCTCGCTCTCTCGCTCGCTTGCTTGTGCACTCGCGCTCTCTCTCGCTCTCTCACTAGCTCGAGCACTCGCGCTCTCTCGCTCACTTGCTTGCGCACTCACGCTCTCTCTGTCGCTCGCACACTCGCGCGCTCTCTCTCTGTCTCTCTAAACACTTCCTATACAATCACAACGTGAGTTGTACACGGGGCAAAATGATTTTCGCGATTTTCTTTGTAAAAATTAGGGTGCGCGTCTTATACAAGGGCACGTGGTACACAAGTAAATACTGTATTTATTTATATATACTGTATATATATTGTGATATATGGCCGGCAGTGTATCCCAGCCAATACCCCCACACCGCTAGGTGGAGTCCTCCCTGCAACATGGAGGTGCCCCGAGATTCCTGCAGGGCATCATGGATATTGGAGTTTTCCTTCACAGCCCTGCTGGATACCATGGGGGCCGCCAGGAGATGCTGCAGGGAGCCACAAAGAGTTATATTTTCACTATAGCCCGGAAGTACTACCTCATCACGAGGACGGAAAAAATAAAGTACTTCCGGGCTGAAGAAAAGGAAGATTTTTGATCTGACCCGGAAGTGCTAGGAAGTCATGTGGACTGAGGGACAGAGGCACTTCCGGGTCACAGACTTTAAAAGGACTGTGGGAGATCACAGCAGAGAGCCGAGTTGGGAGGAAGGGTGACTGAGCTGCTGGGAGTGGAGGACTGTAACTGTAACTGTGACTGTGACTGTGATTGTATTAATTTATTGAGTATTGCGGTGGTGGAGGTACTTTATGTACAATAGTGAAGAAATTAAAATATTTATTTATTTTTCCTGGTGTCTGAGCGTATTGTCTGAGGGTTCAAGGGGCAACAGCGACCCCTATCTACCACAATATACACTCACCTAAGGGATTATTAGGAACACCTGTTCAATTTCTCAATAATGCAATTATCTAATCAACCAATCACATGGCAGTTGCTTCAATGCATTTAGGGGTGTGGTCCTGGTCAAGACAATCTCCTGAACTCCAAACTGAATGTCAGAATGGGAAAGAAAGGTGATTTAAGCAATTTTGAGCGTGGCTGGGTGTTGGTGCCAGACGGGCCGGTCTGAGTATTTCACAATCTGCTCAGTTACTGGGATTTTCACGCACAGCCATTTCTAGGGTTTACAAAGAATGGTGTGAAAAGGGAAAAACATCCAGTATGCGGCAGTCCTGTGGGCGAAAATGCCTTGTTGATGTTAGAGGTCAGAGGAGAATGGGCCGACTGATTCAAACTGATAGAAGAGCAACTTTGACTGAAGTAACCACTCGTTACAACCGAGGTATGCAGCAAAGCATTTGTGAAGCCACAACACGCACAACCTTGAGACGGATGGGCTACAACAGCAGAAGACCCCACCGGGTACCACTCATCTCCACTACAAATAGGAAAAAGAGGCTACAATTTGCACGAGCTCACCAAAATTGGACAGTTGAAGACTGGAAAAATGCTGCCTAGTCTGATGAGTCTCGATTTCTGTTGAGACATTCAAATGGTAGAGTCAGAATTTGGTATAAACAGAATGAGAACATGGATCAATCATGCCTTGTTACCACTGTACAGGCTGGTGGTGGTGGTGGTGTAATGGTGTGGGGGATGTTTTCTTGGCACACTTTAGGCCCCTTAGTGCCAATTGGGCATCGTTTATATGCCACGGGCTACCTGAGCATTGTTTCTGACCATGTCCATCCCTTCATGACCACCATGTACCCATCCTCTGATGGCTACTTCCAGCAGGATAATGCACCATGTCACAAAGCTCGAATCATTTCAAATTGGTTTCTTGAACATGACAATGAGTTCACTGTACTAAAATGGCCCCCACAGTCACCAGATCTCAACCCAATAGAGCATCTTTGGGATGTGGTGGAACGGGAGCTTCGTGCCCTGGATGTGCATCCCACAAATCTCCATTAACTGCAAGATGCTATCCTATCAATATGGGCCAACATTTCTAAAGAATGCTTTCAGCACCTTGTTGAATCAATGCCATGTAGAATTAAGGCAGTTCTGAAGGCGAAAGGGGGTCAAACACCGTATTAGTATGGTGTTCCTAATAATCCTTTAGGTGAGTGTATATGTAATTTTTCTCCTGCATATTCTTTTTCTCTATCTAATTGCCTTGAAGTAAGAACAGGGAAGTTCTGAACTACAGTGCCTGTCAGTGTGGTAAGAGTATAGGATTTGACATTTTAAGATCTGCATAATAAATTATATAAAGTGAAACAGAGTCACTGTCTCATGACCAAAACAGTTACCTGACAAAATTTACAAATACAAAAATAAAATAAAATAAGACAGAATTATGAAAGTGAATCAAACAGTGAAAACTTATGCTATCAGAGTAGCACATTACAAAGACAGAAATCCATGTACTAGGATGGCAAAGACAGTAGTTCACTTGCTGATTTTTGACATCTCCTCCAAATCTCTTCTTTAACTCATTTATGCATTTTTACCCCTAGCACCATTCCTCAAAGAAGAAGAATTCTTGCTCCTGTCTATTTCCCAGCTTCTCTGTCAGTGTTTGAGAGTTAAATACGATTCTAAGTCAAATGAAGACTTACCAGCTGAATGTACCAATGTATTTCTATATTACTGTTCATATCTTTCTGAGTTTATGTTTTCTTACTTGGCATCTAGACACCATTCTTGGCAGAGTATGCTCAACTGGCATGTCACAATGTGCTAAATAAAAGGAAACTTGCAAGTTCATTTCAGCCATGAACATTCTTTTATTGAACATAGATCTGTAGTGCCAGTTCCACTGTTTGAACTGTTTTTTTGAGAAGAGTCACACACTGAAGTCCAAGGTGTTGACAGTCATCAGTTAAATCTGCAAGGACCACATAGTGTGTAGTTGCAATTCAAAGTTCATAATGAACATTTTAGTTAGTGAATGCATTGTACTTAGCAATATACACAATTCAATTATAATAAACATAACAACAATACAATAATAGAAATAAGGCAAAACTGAGGCTTAAAAAGAGGCATACATGCATTTTTGGAGGCAATAATTTAGTTTACATATTTCACTCAACTAACATATATCTTTTTATTAGCAAGCAAAAATGAGAACTTAAAAAGTGGGCTGTGCAAATGAAACTAGCTTCTATTCAAAACTTCCTAGACTCTACCGAGAGGAAATAATTATTTTTAGTCCAAAACCATGACAGGTAAAATTATATGTTTTTTTTGCAAAGACCTACAGTAATTAATGACTTATACAGTTTTCAAAATGCGGTGTTTCTTATAGCAGCTGTACTTTATCTATATTTAGTTTATTTAGACAGCTTCCTCTCTCCATGGAATTTATTTCTCTTTCTGTCACAGGTGCTAGTGTAATATTTTTTATGCTGGGGTATGCAGAGTAAACTATGTGCTAAAGCTATGCAATCTAAAGCTATGGATCTTATTTTCATTCTGTGTAACAGTAAATATGTACTTTCACCATTAATATGCATTTTACAGTGTGATGAGTAAATACAAATTAAGTTTATATCTTCATAGCAATATTTTTATTTTCTTAAACAGAAATATATTTATGTATGTCTGTACTGGCCTGGTGGCACATTAGTGCGGTGGATAGTGGTTCTACTTTACAGATCTGTGCCCAAATTTATCAAACATCTAAAAGTGGGAAATCAGTCTCAAATAGCTCAAAATTCTCAGAGTGACGAAAATGTGTTCCTGTTTTTAGGAGTGAGAGTAAAAGTATTTTATCAATTTAATTAATTTAGGCAATGACTTCTAACTTCACCAAGTTTTATGAAAGCCCACAAGCTGTTGTAACTCACTAGGAGCTTCCAGAAGATGATGTTCAGGCAGGGATTGGTTCACAAATCCTGGAAAATGCAAAATGTTTTGAAACGCTGAACAACAATGAACTCGTAAAAAGATATTGATTTGACAGAGATGGAATAATATCTGTAACAAATCTTGTATTTTATGTGATCACTCCATCTACGCAGAGAAGTCATACTCTGTCAGCTCTGCATGCTTTTTGGGCAAAAGGAAAATGTGCCTTTGCAGTAGCGATAATTTGGGTATGTCACAACCACCGTTTCTCAAAATGTTGCACAAAACTTTGAATCTTACAACACATGAGGTAATAAGGAGATTCGTGCATTTCCTCACAACTCCATGTGAGGTAATATTAAAGCAAGCTGCATACTTGACACACACATACTAATCATTGCCCCAAATGTTAATAAGAACATATATGAATCACAAGTTATGACATAGCATCAACACATAGGCGGTCATGAATGCAAACTACTGTAGTAGCCAGCTTATTATCCTAAAGATAAATAGGGTTGGATCGATGATTCCCGGTGGAATGTCGCACAGGTATGTGGAGCTTTGCATTCCATGAACCCTGGAATAATCATGTTATTTTTTACAAGTTTGGGAAGTTTCAAGAAGGCAGTACATAAATAGTGCCTTGAAGAAAATAAGAGGGATCACAGAGAGAGACACAGCATGTGACTGGAAGATGATTTAGAAAACTGGAAGAGTGAAAGCAAGTTATAGCCATGGTTATTCAGTAACTACATTTATGTGGTACTTTCCGTGGTCTTAACAGCAGGAAGGTGATTCTTCTGACATTATCTATACAGTAATCCCTCGCTATATCGCGCTTCGACTTTCGCGGCTTCACTCTATCGCAGATTTTAAATGTAAGCACATCTAAATATATATCACGGATTTTTCGCTGGTTCATGGATTTCTGCGGACAATGGGTCTTTTAATTTATGCTACCATCTTCCTCAGTTTGTTTGCCCTGTTGATTTCATACAAGGGACGCTATTGGCGGATAGCTTAAAAGCTACCCAATCAGAGCATGTATTACATATTAACTAAAACTCCTCAATGCTATAAGATATGCATCCCGCACGGAGCATGATTGTTTGCTTGTCTCTGCCTCTATCTCACCCTCTCTGACATTCTCTGCGCCTGACGGAGGGGCTGTGAGCAGAGGTGCTGTTTGCACAGAAGCTGTTTGCCTAGTGGATACGGACGCACCTCTAAGAAATGCCGCATTATCACGGTGCTTCCAAAAGCACACTTATTGATTTTTTGATTGTTTGCTTTAATCTTGCTCTCTCTCTCTGACGTTCTCTGCGCCTGACGAAGGAGATGTGAGCAGAGGGGCTGTTTGCACAGAGGCTGTTTGCTTAAAAGATACTGACACTCCTCTAAAAAATGCCACGGCAAACTTAAAAGCACACGTATTGATTTTTTGATTGTTTGCTTTTCTTTGCGAGCGCTCTCTCTCTCTCTCTCTGAAATTCTCTGCTCCTGAAGAGAAGAAGATCTATTTGCATTCTTTTAATTGTGAGAAAGAACTGTCATCTCTGTCTTGTCATGGAGCACAGTTTAAACTTTTGTCTAAAGGGTGTTATTTCATGTCTAGAGGGCTCTAATAATGTTAACAGTGTGGGCGAGTTTATAAGGGCTTAAAATATATAAAAATAACTAC
The DNA here is from genome assembly GCF_016835505.1 of Polypterus senegalus. Taxonomy (NCBI): domain Eukaryota; kingdom Metazoa; phylum Chordata; class Cladistia; order Polypteriformes; family Polypteridae; genus Polypterus; species Polypterus senegalus. The sequence goes on from NC_053155.1 coordinate 63,777,214, forward strand.
ACAAACATATGGTTTCTACTTCGCTAATTTTCATCTATCGCGGGGGGTTCTGGAACGCAACCCCCGCGATCGAGGAGGGATTACTGTATATATAATTCACTAAGGCAAGACAACCATGAAAAGCACGCCGGAAGGGGCATGGATTTACTAAGCCGCCGACAAGTGAGACACCTATGGCGCACACAGGAAGGAGCCACGCCCACCAACTCCAAGACCATTGGATACGACGACAACTCGCAGGGCCACGCCCACCAACTCGGACGCGACGACACAGAAAAAATAGCGTCATTTATGTTTGTCTGTCGTAGAGGCCACATGCAGTGCAGGTCAGGTTAATGTCATGTACCTCCGAGCTACGTTGACTGTTCATAGAGGCATGTTTCTCGCAGAGGTGAATCGCCATATGCAACGTGTGAAACGGTTTGCGAGGGGTAGCCGATGGGATCATTAAAACAATCCTTTAAAACTGAGGTTAAAGCACAATGAAGGAATCAGTCTTTAAAAACCAATAAGCCCTGTGCCTCTGTTTCATTACCGTCTCACCTGCTTCACCAATGCAGGCCCTGCAACAGTTGAGACGCTCTGTCAGCAGCTGACCTTCTCTGTGCCTGACCGGTTCACACAGAGGCAGCGCAAGAGAAAGCCGCGCAAGAGACAGACAGAGGCACACACACAGGCAGCTGGTGGGCAGCTCTCCGTGAGTTTCTCTTGCGAGCGAACACATAACCAGGCAGTGTGTATGCTTTGAGAACGAGGCTGGACACGGCTTGCGACCAGGCACATGAGCAGGCAGTGTGTATGCTTCGAGTGCGAGGGTGGACGCGACGGGACCATCAAGGAAAAATCATGTCGCGGATGTGATTCGCTGTATGCAATGTGTAAAACAGTTTGTTTGTCGCAGATGTGAATCGATGTATGCAGCGTGTAGAACAGTTTGCGAGGGGTGTCCCTGTGTCTTTCCAGAAGTGTTCAACCATCAATAAATAATTATGCGGCGTTTGTTATGTCGCGGGTTCACTATTGTGTTGTATTTTGCTCTCTCCAGAGTTCCATCTTTTCATCCACTTACTGTTGTATTCTCACACTAACCTGTTTTAGACAACCGTGTCTTTCCAGAAGTGTTTACCATTCAATAAAAAATTATGCATGAGATTGAGCGTGTGTCTAGGCGTGGGTAAGCCGTTGAACCCCATTCTGGCTGCAAACTGTGGAATTGCCACTAAGTGCGACTCATACGCTCCCACTGTTTTCGTCCCTACCCTTTGTACACACCCCCCTCTCACACGTTGACTGTTAATAGAGGCATGTTTCTTGCGGAGGTGAATCGCCATATGCAGCGTGTAAAACTGTTTGCGAGGGGTATCCCATGGGATCATTAAAACATTCCTTTACAACTGAGGTTAAAACACAATGAAGTGAGCAGTCTTTAAAAAACGATTTTTCGGTTTCGGCGCTTGACGACGCGTGCAGCATAGCAAAGTGTTGTACACGCTACATACAGCAATTCGCATCCGCGACAAACATGCGTCTTCTTAGATGCTCCTGCACTTTGTACACACCCCCCTCCCACCTCGCTACGCCGAACGGACGATTGTGTGTTGGTTCGTTCCGTGCATTGTTACAATGTTGCTTTTCTTGCTGATTTATTACATTACCCATTTTGCAAATGTTAAATTTTCTCCCTGTGCTTAAAAATGATTAAAAAACAGGCCTGATTATGTGGCGTATGGTATGCCACGGGTTGGCTAGTAGATCATTAATTGCCAAATAAACATACCCATTATACGGCGTGTGTGTCTCGGTCTTCCTATCTCTGTGTTCATTAGAGTAGTATTCTTAATGTTGTTGCCAAAACTAAAAAACATCATCATGAGAGGCAATTTACTGTAGTAAATTCACAGATATGGCCTCCTTTACCTTGTTGGGATTGGGTGTAGGACAATTCATAATACTTGTCCTCATATCCTACTCTGAGGTTGGACAAATTCTTATCATAGTGACAGTTTTAGTGCAGTTCCGAGATGCTTGATAAACACGTGTTCTGGTGTTCAGAGTTTGAATCCTGTGCATTGTCTGCACATTATACCTATGTCTAAATAGGTTTTACTCTATATAATCTGGTTTTCCTCCCACATCCTGAAAGACATGCAGGTTAGGTTAATTGGTCATTCCAAAGTGACCTCAGTGTTAATGTGAATATGGATTTCTTGGTGAATGGGCCCTGCAATGGACTAGCTCCCTGTCCAGGGCTGTTTCTTGCCTTGCACACAATATTCCTGGAATAGGCTTTAGCCCTCTGTAACCCAGAATGATATTAAAGGCATTTAAGAATATTGTTAATTACATTATATTGATCTATTGACTTAAGAGGAAAAAGGGTTATTTCCATGCAGAAAAGGAAAGAATGTTAAAAACAATGTTGCAAGTGTGTAGCCTTAATGAGATTTGTCACTAATGTTCACTTATATAAACTGTCAATTCTCAATTACAAACCTATACATTAATCCAAAAGCAGAGTTACAAAATATGCTGTTTTTGAAACCTATCTTCTTTTTTAATATAGTGGTATATCTATTCAATTTAGGTTTATCAAGCAATACAAATTATAGACAGATGAAACCAAAGTCTTTCAGCAATAGAAAATGGTTATAATAACAAAGCTGGGCAGCAAAGATGTTGATCTATATATTTAGCACAATGTCGAATGTGCTCCTTTACAGAATATCTTTATCTATATTTATCCATCAGGAGTGACTGAAAATAATACAGAGATGTCTTTTCTACTACTGAACGTTCAGAGATAAAAAAAACTGAGATGTTTGATCTAAGACATTCTTACACAAACAATGTATTGGAAACTTGAATGGGAATTGTGTCATTTCTTTAAGCAACGACCACCTGTTCATCTCAATTTGAGTCAGAAATGACTTCTATAACATCAAGAAATTTTTCAGTAAGCAAAATATTCAGATTCTTAACAGTGTTGCTGTGATAATTAACCAACCTTAATATTATACAGTAGTTTGCATAAATAAAAAATAGACTAAAGAACGCAGCTTATCTGGCTTGTCAAACATTTAACAGTTTAGATTGTTATGTAGTACAGGCTTTTATGATCTATGAAAACTGCAAATAAATATTTACCTTAATGCACACATGGTCTCCATTCCTCTAGAACTGATGTTCTCGATTGCTGACATCATATTTCTTCTCAGCTGAACTTAACTTTCACAAAAAGAAATCCCAAGGATAGGCACTAACTTTCCAGGATCAGATGAATTTTAAGAAAGTATAACACATACACCAGAAACTGACTAATCAAACTCTTACTTAGGCTGAGAAGAACTATCTGGATGATGCAGTATTAATATGGAAGATTATTTTCACAAGTTAAATACAACTTGTGCCCTTGAGCCCAAAATGAAATTGTTTAATGCTGTGATCAGGGAAACTATTGTAACAAATTTGTAATAATTGGAAAATATAAAATCCTAGATTTTACAGAATGGTTTCCAAAACCACTTTTATCTTAAATGGGTCAACTTTTTCAACAGCTGGTATATTTTTTTTGTAAGTAAGTCACAATTTTCTAATTCCATAAATCACATTACTAGCATATTTTTTGCATTTTGAAAAAAATGTAAAAATGTCATTAATATAAAATAAGACAAAAAAATAAAAGTAAACTGGATTATATAATTTTCAAATTGATGGGAAACCCCTATCGAGATTGTTGTTCAATGCTGTTTTTTGTTTAACTCTGTCATGATCAAATTGTAAGCGCTCTCACATAGAGAACCACAAACACATGGACTAAATTACTAAGCGTTGTGTTACGTAGTAGGCCTTTAGGCACCTTCAAAACTTGAATAGAGTTTTTTTTTTTGGTGGAATTAGGGGGATAGGATTAGTGTGCTTTGTCTGGCTAAATGGCTTGTTGTTGTTGAAAGTCTTTTAATGTTCACTTCCTAAAGCTAATTTCATAAATCCTGTTGAAAGACGCTTGATTCAGAATTGATAATAGCATTGGTTATGGATAATTGTTTTTAAGTGTTATTTTATTCAATTTGTTACATTTATTGCAAGGTTTAAATGAATCACTGTTTATTAGAATGGCTGGCTTCCACCAGTTTAATACAGATACAGATCTGTTAAAGTATTCTGAAATGTATAAGCCCCCACTGACTTTGAATATAAATGAAATTGTTCTATGTATAAGAATTCCAACACCTCTAGTTTTCTTTGTTTAGCTGAAATGGAATCCTTGCTTAATAAGTGGGTCTCCTGTAAATATACTATTTTAGCATTTAGACCTGTTAGGTGAGAGAATACTTTCTTTCACTTTAATTGTTGATTGAGGCCTTTAACATTCCAGCTCACAAAGTTAACTGTTTGGTCATAGAGACATTACTTCTGAACTTTTGCTGACATTTTGTAATCTTAATTTAAGATAGTACATTACTATGTAAGATAGCTTTGTCCTTAATTTCCAATTTTTCCAGGAGTTATTGCCATGAAGCCTACTGTCACATTGGCACACACAATTAGCCCCTCTGCCCCACCATGACTTTGAATAAAGTGTAGTAAAAGCATATAATGTACATTTGGAGATGGAGTCCCACCTAATAAACTGACAGTAGAAACTTAAGCTTTGTGGGGCAGTAGTTCAGACACAGCAATCGCACTTCAGGACGCACTAAGGTGTGTCGTCCCATTGGGTAGGGGGAGGGGGGGTCATCCCAAAGAGTTCAGAAACCTCACAATATGAAGAAGAAGAAAAGGATGATTCAGCTTCTGATTGATAACTGTGTTGCCCACAACATGCTTCCACATTTAGATAATATTCGCATTGAATTCCTCCCACCCAATTGCACCGAAGTGCTTCAGCCATTGGATTTGGGCATCATTCGCACACTGAAAGTGTATTATTGCAGATAGAAGGAGATTAAAATTAATGCAAAAGAATCTGTTGAAATGATTGCAAATGCCTGGATGCAAGTTAAATAAAGCACTATAGTGACAAATACAGAATCTCATTACTACAAAATTTTCATTACAACAAAATATTTTTTAGGTCCCTGGCAGTTTGTTGTAACAGAATTTTACCTGTATATAGATAGACAGGCAGACAGTATATACACTGTATTATCAAGCTTGGGTCACAGATTTGCACCAGAGACAAGAAGACAAGTCCAATAAAATAACTCTCAAGGCTTTATTCAAAATACGAGTTTTTCTTCACCACACAAGCACACTGCACAGGAAAAGTGTTGCAGCAATTGTTCTGCTTTAGCTCATTTCTTCTGGTTAAAAGAACACAAAGCCTGCCTCATCAGGCAGGTCCAGCATCTAGGAAGCACCGGCTGTGTCAGACACAGTCTGAAGAAGAGATGAAAGGAGAGAGAGGAAAATATTAAGTGAAGGCTATGCTATAAATGGTCTAAACATAGTGAAACAAGCACGTTGGGTGGTAAGGGTGCAGCTGATCCGCACAATTCCTCCCCTCTCACCACCACACTGCCCTCCTCCAATCGAGCGTTGCCTCCCTCCCTCAGAAGAGAGTTCAAGATTCAAGAGTATTTATTGTCATTTCATCCAAATACAGTAGTGCAGCATACAGTAACTTTCACAGAAATGTGGAGGAAACTTGAGGATTTAATTTTGTCAGAAATTAATAAGGTTTTCCAAATAGCTAAAGAAATGTAAATCTTGGTATGTACAGTTAGGAAAATAATTCATGAAAAGTTGGGCATGTCAAAGGTAAATGCAAGATTGGGTTCCAAGAATGTGCTGATGCCATGTCAGAAGGTCATGAAGCTCTAGTGCTGTCAAGAGAACTTGGAGATACTCCGTGAAGACCAAGTGAATTTTTTCATCATCTGGGGCCTCATGCATAACGCCATGCATAGAATTCACACTATAACATGACGTAAGCACAAAAGCCGAAATGTGCTTACGCACAGAAAAATCTAGATGCAGGAATTTGTGCGTACTCCAACTTCCACATTCTTACGCTATATAAATCCCAGTCAGCGTGAAAAGTAATGCTCATACACGTGCATTCTGTCCCGCCCCAACTCCTCCCAGAATTACGCCTCTATGAATATGCAAATCAATATAAATAGCCCTTAAGCTCGGCCTACTGTGAAAAGACAATGGGAAAAGGACGGGGGAAAATATAAGAATTTCAGCGAATACCAAGTGGAGGCAAGGAAAAACTTACTATTTGTTGGTTTAAACAGTGGTGTAATCGAGTGACAGAATGTCGGAGAAATTCGAAAGCTCAAGTCCACCAAGTTGCACAGTGCCCAAAATAAAAAACAAGTTATCACATATCCAAGTCACTGTGAATAGGCGAGTCATAGCCCAATGTCTGAGTGTCGAATGTAAGCTTGTTAGGGTACAGAGAAAAAAAAATAGGCACACAGTGGGGAAAAAAGCGGTAAATGTCAACTTTAATCCCGAAATTTCCACTTTAATCACATAGTTTATTTTGTCATTAAAGTACAACATCATAAACTTCATCTTAAAATCAATTAATTTACTAGTTTCTCAAATCCCATTGTAACTAAAGTAACACGTTAAATGCTCTGTGTGTCAATCATTACATGGTTCTTAAACCAGCTTTCTCTTCCTCCGACAGGACACAGAACCCATTACATTCGTGATATTACAGCTGTCTGAATAATTAAAATACTGAGATGTATGCGTGATATCTTTTTCATGATGATAGGAATGAAAGCATGTTATTAAAAATGGGAACACAATGGCAGTACTGTCTCTTTCAAACGTACTAGCACCCAATTCCAGTCCTTACTTTTCTTTCTCCAAATACCCAATCGCCACACAATCAACTCTGTAATAGACGTTAAGCCATCTCTAAGCTTACAACGACGATTCTTCAAAACATTTAAGGAACATTGAAATATCTTCATAGTACGTGTTTAATTATTCTATCCATCTATCCTTCCAGCATACAGCAATCAATCAGGATCAGTCAGTGAACTAGCTAGCGCTGCGGCACCGTGTCCTTACATGTTTAATTATTAACAATACAGATTATTTAAATGAAGTTAGTTTTATCTGTATAGTATAATCAACATATTTTGCTGCATTTCATCTTAAAAATGATCATCATATGTAAATACACGCTTTATAAAGTGGCGCAGGTTGTGCAATATTATAACTGAAGTGCAAGTTTACAGTGAGGTAATTGTGCTTATAAGTACAAACAGTTCTACAAGGAGCACTTGATGGACTGATTGACTGTTTAAAGTTCTTGGGATAAAACTGTTTCTGAACCGCGAGGTCCTTATAGGAAAGTCTCTGAAGCATTTTGCCGTGTGTGAGGCAGCGTGTATTTGATACTGTATCCCGATAATTTTCTTTCCGATCAGCTGCAACTGTGATTCACAACTCAGATACAGTGATATAAATACTCGCGGAAATGTGCATGGTTTTATACATCGCAATTTGAACGTGGAAACGTTCTTACGCAACATTTCTGTGCTTATGCACCATTTATACATGAGGCTCCTGGTGACTGGAGAAGAGACTTGAGTCTATCACGGAGATCCTGAGTTCAAAATGGAGTCAATGTAGTGGAAATACAAGCCAACCCCCACCGCAAAAAAGTTCAAGACAGAAAATTCTGCAGGCAAAGTCATGGCAACTGAAATTGAAGGACTTTTTCTTCTGGAGTTCATGCCACACAAAACAACCACAACCGTGGGGGTGTTTTGTCAACAGAATGATTGTTTTGCAGGAGTCAATCGATGAGAAAACATAAAGAAAACTCACAACAGGTGTGCTGCTTCTTCTTGACAATGCACCAGTTCACATATTACATCAATCACAGACTGCTATTCGAGAATGTGGGTTCCAGCAGCTGAACCATCCACCCTACAGCTACTGGCTCCTTCAGATTATTTCCTGTTCCAAGTTTAGAAGAAATCTCTCAGTGGACACGGTTTTCAACTGATGAAGATGTCAAGGCAGCTATGACGTCCTGGTTTGAGGTTCAAAAGGGTTCAAAAGGGTTATAGTTATTGCAGGAAAAATGGATAAAATGTATGGAGCTATCAGGGAACTATATTGAAAAATAAAACACTTTTTTTTTCTAAAACTCCTTTTTTTCCCACTGTGGTAGATACATTATTGAACACCACTTATATATACAGTCTATATACGTAATTATTACATCCCAATGCATCGCCTCTCCATTAGATCACAGTTTGTTTTCTCTTCAAATACACGCCAACCCAGACTGCCCATTATATTGTTGCCCACTTTAATGCTGGCACTGCAATAGATACAATTCTTTATTTTTTGTTTGGTGTTCAGATTGTAAAATGGTATGTGTTCCAGTTCCAAACATACACTTTTCTAGTTGCCTAGGTGGATTAATATTAAGAAATAAACAAAACAACATCTCTAGGCAAAGTACCATTCCTTACAAATATATATTAAACTAGCTAAAGGGCAACCAGACGGGAGAGTAGGCGTTTCTGATAAAAGGCAAATAGCTAAAATGCTTATAGCTGAAAAATGTGTTGAAGAAACAAAATAAGACTCAGGAAAAAAATCTCATCAAAATGTGTGAAATATGGTGAAGGGCTGTGGTGCTCAAGAAGTGTAAGATTTTCACTCAGTTTCTCTTGTGCTGTCTTTTTTGATTGTAGGACAGTGGCAATGCTTTCTTAAATAAGAGACAACCATAGGGAATTATAGATGAATGGATTTCTTGCTCCATAATATCACCATTAAGGACAGTATCAGGGTTCAGTATGCTCCTCAGATGAGAGTATTATAGGGATTATTGCTTCCTTAATAAGCATAAACACATAAAAAAGGCAAATCAAGAACATAAAGAAATATCCAGGATTTATTTTCTCTTTTGGAATTTTCTTTTGTCTTCTTCTTCCATCTAAAGTTGCATGGGATTAAAAATGAACAATGGCTTCCTTGCCTTCTGTGAGTCGTTTGCATGTCACATAGTACTATTTATAAAATTTTGCCTTGTGCTACAGTATATTAAAATGGGGCCTAGTTATGCCAACATTTTTGTCAGCTGGGAAGAAGACCATTTCTTTTCCTCCTACCTGGGCTTTGTATCAGACATGTACAAAAGATATGTCACAAATAGTGCTGGTGCCACCTCTTGTTCCTGAAACTAGGAATTCATTAATGATTTTGCTAGTTTGCATCCATCCCTCAGGTTTACATTTGACCTTTCTCTCTGCAATTTTTAGACATCAGCTTTTCTATCCGCTTTCAAGGACTATTATAAGCCAACTAACTCACACAATTACCTCCTCTACAGCTCCTTCCATCCATGGCAAACTATTAAGACTTCACCGCCTCTTCAGTGATGATGATTACTTTCTTAATGAAGCTTCTCATATTGTGGACAGAACATTTAATCAAGTCAGGAGCAGACCTCATAATATCCACTCTGAGGACCCCCAATAATGAGACCCACTTTATGCTATTTGGCCTATTCCACCCTAACTCTCTCCCCATCAGGTCTTCAAACAAGATTTCATAATTTTGCAAACTAATCCTTCCACAGGAACATTTTTTTCTCACTCTCCCTTGATCTCCTTCTGTTAACCAGCTAACCTACACAAACATCTCATCTGTAGCCCACAGAGGAGAGCCACATTCCTCATCAGACACCTTGAGCTCTAACAGGAGTTGCTGTGTCACTTGCAAATATGTCACCAATGCCCATGTATCTGGCCCTTCTAGTAAATTCAATATTGAACAACAGCCATCTTGCCAGTCTAAAAATCTTATTTACTGTATTTCTTGTGGGAAGTGTCCAGCCATCTACAAAGATGAAAAAAGGAGACAGTTAGAAGACCTTGTTAGGGACCTGTTAATATTAAAAACCTTATAGATGAAACTGAATGGATATTCTTTCATGAGGAAGGAGCCACCCTGCCTTTCTGCCAATGTAATAAAGATGCAACCAGGGTCAATGCAGATGGAAGTTACTCATATACAAAGCCTGAAGTCTTCTTTTAAACTTCATATTCCAGACACCATCTACAAAATCATTCTGGCCTGCAATAATTGGCAGAGGTGGTGTGTTTTCTGTGCAACAATGTCTCACAAAACTTTTACAATATTTTCAGGATTATCCACTGTGACACCAGAAAAAAAAACTTGATGACAGAGAGGCAGGCTAGCTGCAGTCAGATCAGTGTGAAACGAGTGGGCGGAACGCCTTCCCCTGTACTACAACCCTGGGTCTAATAGTGTTAATGAGCAGTTTATACCATTTAGGGACTGCTGCCCATCCATACAGCATATGCTGTCTAATTCAGGTATATGATGGGAAGCCTGAGAAGCCCCTAAGAAAAACAAGGGACATCCAGGACATGACACAGAGATGGCATGCCCACAATATCACATGTGACATTTATTACTTCTCACAAATTGTTACAGGAACTCCTAAAGAGAAAGCAGACAATGGTAGAAACATTAAGAAAAATCAGGTCTCTCAGCTGATGCGTACAAAGAAGAGGCCTGACAATTGAAATTAGTCTGTGCTCATGGCTGACACATCCCAAGTGTCTTACATACTAAGAAAAAGAAAAATTGTGGTACTATTGAGCATGCTTCATATGGACCAGAGAATCTGTGGAGGGAACCATCAAAAACCAGAAATCATTCAGGATTACAATGATCAAAAAAGGAGGAGTAGATAACTTGGAAAAGTTGTTGAGTGGATACAGCTGTAAATGTAGAACCCTATTTTTCAATATTTGCTTATAATGCATTTGTCATCTGGACCTGGAGGACAACCGTGGCTGCAGGTTTTCATTCTAACCCCTTTTTTAATGAGTGTCCTGTTTGTGCTGCTAATTAACTTCTTGTGAATTAATTTTAATTAAATTGCTTTTTTAAGATTTGTTCCCTTAATTTTCTTCATCATTCCTCTGACTTGTTTAATTTCTTTCCATAAATGGCAACCAAACAGAAATGAAATATGAAGTGAGTGAGCCAACAGAAGACCAACTAAGTCAGGGTCTCAAACTCCAACCAATTTCACTCCAACCAGCTTCTTAATGAGGTGGCAATTCTTGTTCTTAATTAAGCCAATTCTTTAACTCTTTGGCTTGTTGCTGCTCTTGTGGTTCATTAGCAGAGATTTCTGAAATTTTTGATTTTCTCTTTTCTAAGAGCACTGTTAAAATGCTTTGGGGACCTGAGCAGAGCAACATTCCTGAGACCTTCATCGTTCTTTATTTTCAGATATTTTATGATGGACACCAGTTGTTTTGGCTCATTTTCTTTCTCATTATTGTTTGCCTGCTAAATCAGGAAAAGGAAACAATTAAGGGGTCTGAGTCTTCAAGAGCAAGTCAAATAAAATGAATTCAAAAGAAGTTAATCAGCAACAAAAATAGGACACTCATTAAGAAAAGGTTACAATGAAAACCTGCAGCCACAGTGGTCCTCCAGGACCGGAGTTGGTGACCCCTGATCTGGATGTCACTTAATCCAAATAGGAACACAGGAATGTTCCAGAACTTTTTCAAAAGCTGGGCAAGAAATTGAATTGGTAAGACCTTAGATACAGACGAGACAACACATCCCAAGAGTCCCGGCTTGCTATGATGTTTGTGGACCTATAGTAAGAAGGACAGGAAGACACAGTTTGCAAGCATCAAGTGCAAAATACATTTGCAATGCATACAAGGTAACACTTTGTTTTTCTTCATGTGGTGTGTAAGTGCTAAAAATTTGTACATTTATTTTTAATAAATGTGCAAGCATTTCTAAAATCTTGTTTTTACTGTGTCATTCTGGGGGTATTGAGTTTTGCTTGATGAGGGAAAATATGAATTTCAGTAATTTTAGCATAAGGCTGTAACATCACAAAATGTGAAAAAATGAAGAGGTTTGAATACTTACTGATGACACTGTATTTTTTTTTGCAGTGTGAAAAAAAGCTATAAATATTTGTACTCTCCACTGACCTGTGTTTGCTAAGGTAATTATCAAAATTATAATGAACTTTTACACAACTTTTACATTTATGTGATTTATTTTCATGTATAAAGTAATGGCTAAATTCAGGAACAGAGAGTAAAGCTCATCGCATCATTGAGTAGGCAGTTAATGTACTTTACACAATGAAGACAATGGGGCACACAGGGGCTACTTGTACAAGGGTGAGTGCACAAACTCTACTTAATGAGCCATTTTATTAAATTAAATGCCAACTGAATATTCAATTACACAGTGTAATATGCACAATTTATTTTCAACTATTTTCTGTTTGGATTCTTTGTGTATACACAGTATATATACTGTTAGGTACTCCTGCATTTTGTTTTGTGTTTCTTTTTTTTTTTTTACTCTTTCAGTTTTTCTCTCTGACCTGCCTTTGTTGACCTATTGTCCCTTTTGGCTTTGGTCTGTAATGTCTTGCCCCTTAGCATTTCATTTTAACTAACTTCTGACCACTTTCTTTGTTCAACCACTCTCACCTTAAAAATTAGCCATGCTAACTTTTCTCATTGTGGAAACGTTGTGCCAGTCTTGCCACTTTACCAACATCTTCCACAAAATGATGCATTGTTATGTGCAGGTTAATTTTAGAATTGTTCGTTGTTCTTTTGAACCTTAAGCGGAGTGTTGATTTGCCTAATTGATCAGTGCAAATGCTATTTATGGCTATGATAAGTTGGGATCATGCATAGTGAAACTTCAGGGAAAGAAGTTGGTGAATTAGGTGTCCTATGACTTTAAAATGTGCCGTCCATTGAAGGAAAATGATTCAGCCAAGGGTGTACAGTATGTGGTGAAGTGCAATCCTTAAGCGACCAACCTTAAAACAGTAGATTTAGGTGATTCAATTTTGGATGTATATTCTCCTTTTTTTCCTTCAATTGTACTTTACAAAGTATTGCTATTGCCACATCCTGTATATAATATTATTACCAGGTAGATGTAATAGTGATAGGCATCACTTATATGAAAAATGCATATATGTCTAAGCATCAAGTTTAATTTCACATTGAAAATAATTATTTTACATTCTTCAGTAATTTCAATAATGTTTAATATATTCAGCTTGTATTAAGCATTGTATGCACATTTGTTTTGTTAGCTTATTGAACAAAACAAGCTTTCCAGCTACTCTTGTCAGATTCAAATGAAATATACTGAATTTATTATCACTCCCTCTACTTTTAACTTCTGCAAAAAAAAAAAAAACTTTCATTCATGAATGTCAATCATAAGTCTGAGTCAATTTTACTTTGTAAATTGGCCATTGCTGTTTTTCCAACTTTTCCTTTAGTGAGTGCCAAAAAAAAATATATTCAGAAGGAACCATACTGTTTGAAGTGCTTTAGCAATCAAGGAAATGATGATGGCCTCAGCAGATAGAACTGATGAATCGTTCAGTTTTATATTGCATGCCCAGTGGAATTCTGAAAAACATACTGATGTATATCACATGTTGAGAGTAATTTCCTCACAACACACAAATGTATGACTTTCTGTTGCACAAAATAAAATAGAATTGTTTAATTTATTCTGTGCAGTACTACCAAATAAACACCATATAACAGCCAGAACCTAAATAAAACTCTATTCTATAGATTTTTTATATTTTATGTAACAGCAGGGCAGTATAGTCATGCAGTACTTTTTCTCCTGGTACACTAACTTTCTCCCCATTTTTCAAAGATGTAAATGCTATTACCTGGGGACTTGTGTGGTTTGTGAGTAAGCGTGCATGTGCTGGAAATGTCCCTTTTGTCTTGTGGTGCCATGATAGGCTCAGGTCCACTGTGACACTTAACTGGGCACAACGAATAGGAAATGGACAGATACAACAACACCAACATTTATTTATATGGTACATTTTCATACAAAGAAGGTAGCTCAACGGGCTTATGAATGATGTAACAGTGCATAATCTAGATGTCACACAATTTAAATCTTAGTGTTTTATCTTGGTAGAGTAATATATATTGCTCTACTGTCCCCTATTGTATTATTAATATGTAGCCTTAGAATACCTAATCTCACAGACTTACCACTGTATATAACTAATCCCCACCTTCCCTTCTATATCTATAACCTCAGGCAATTAGATGTAGTAAAAAGACAAGCAGGAGTTAAGTTACACATAAAATAATGTATTACTGATAATATTCATCCTTATCATGATCTTCCTTATTACCAATAATACAAGCTAGTAAACCTCTTATAACAGCAGCTGTCTTCTTTAAACCTGATCTCTGTTTTCTTGCTTTTAATCCTTCCAGCCCCCTTCCTTTTTGTGGCACACTCAGCTCAGCTTCTGCTTTCTCTACCTGAACTACAGGTTTCCTAGCTTTAGCCTGCTTCCCTCTGCCACTCCACTGGAAGATGGCTGACTTTAAAATGAATTTAGGCATTTCTAAGTCTACAATTTTCTCTAATACAATTTGCCAAATTCATTATGGGTTGGCCTACTTTTGCCCCTGTAAGCAAACATACACATACATACACATAGATTCTAAACGAATAAGTACCGTATGAATGACGAATGCTTTCTCCCATCACTCCCTAGCACTTTAACCACTTAAATGCCGTATGAATGACGCATGCATCTTTCACCACTCCCTAGCACTTTAATTAGGGACTCACTACCACCAGTACTAACAAACATGTGGGTGTCCTTGTGACACACATGAAGTCTCTACACTTTGTTAGTTATAATCCATTCAGCAACCAAACAATGTTTTACTTCCACTGCATTTGTACACTGGGTGCCCTAAAATTCAAATACTTAAACAAACACATACTATCAAAACAGTATTTGCAAACAGGGTGCAAAACATGGTTACCCCAAAATCCTTCCGACTACGCCAATTGTTTTATCTTGGTAGAGTAATATATATTGCTCTACTTTCCCCTATTGTATTATTAATATGTAGCCTTAGAATGCCTAATCTCACAGACTTACCACTGTATATAACGTATCCCCACCTTCCCTTCTATATCTATAACCTCAGGCAATTAGATGTAGTAAAAAGACAAGCAGGAGTTAAGTTACACATAAAATAATGTATTACTGATAATATTCATAAATAATAACAAAATGCAAAGTACATTTGAATATTGGCAACCATACAACCTGATAAAATGGTGATGTGTAATTCAGGTGGCACACAGACTTGTAGTTACTTAAAATGTCTCTAGTTAAGGCATCGTTGGTGCTCAGCTTTCAGCCACATGTCTGTTCAATATGGCTGCTGAGCTGTGCTCTTCATTGTGTTGTCTTCATCCTCACAGGTTAGCAAGAGAGATGCTTCTTTCATCATATGTTGGTGAGAGAGAGAGAGATGCTTCCTCATCATATGTCAGTCAGAGAGAGAGAATGTGGTTGAGCATGTACATTTATAGATGTTCTCTCCAATTCCTAGAACCAATAGGACATCATGGTACTTAAAGGCCTCTGAGACTAGCCAATTCCAAACAGCCCTACCTCAGACCAATGGGAGCAATAGTACATTTAACACCTCAACCCCCCCAAGACCATATGTTAAGCTAACCTGGCTTTGTGTGGGAGATCAAACTGGTTTAAGACACATCCCCCCAAATCCTGTCATAAAATTACAAAGAGACAGTCGTAAAAAGGGTTGGGGGTTGTGCAAACACGAATACCTCTCACCACTTGGTTTGCCTAAATTATAAATAAAGACATACAAAACATTTATCAAGTTATATGTAAAATCTCACATCACAACACTTAGCTTTGTTAGGAATGAAAGTAGTTAATAAAAGCAAACAGAAGAAAAGAAATGAATATACAAACAGCATTAATATAATTTTCTAACTTGCTTAATCCTGGGCAGAGACGCGGGTTCATTTGGGCTGTAGTCTACCCCAACTAGTATAGGGCACAAGGTAGGAAGACCCCCTGGACACACCACACAGTTATTCTTCTCTGTGCTGTGTGGCATATTGACATGATGCTAACATGACTTGCTAATAAGAACAATTCACAGGTCTTATACTAAATAAGTAATATTAAGAGAAATGAGTCTCAGTTAAGCCACCTCAGAGCACTCCAGAGTGAAGTTTTCTTACGAGATCACATTGCAAAGATGAATCAACACTTTAGTAATGCTTTGTGTGTGTTTTGAAGATCCGAAAAAGTGGTTGTTAAAGTCTTGTTACATAACAGTCAATGAGTAATAAGTGCATAAACTAAAACAAAACAAGTGTCACC
This sequence comes from Polypterus senegalus, assembly GCF_016835505.1. Lineage (NCBI taxonomy): Eukaryota > Metazoa > Chordata > Cladistia > Polypteriformes > Polypteridae > Polypterus > Polypterus senegalus. Next base: position 63,793,460 of record NC_053155.1, read on the forward strand.
AAAACATGTTAATTTCCTGGAGATTCTGCGCAATTGTAATAAGTTTTGTGCCTTCTGCTGCTTCACAGAGTTATTTGTCTGTACAATGTGAGATTTTTAAGGTGCCGTCTGGCAAAATGGACTGAAGCTTAGTTCAGCCTTTCTTTACTGATGTTGTATATAATCCCAGGATGGCACATGGCAAGGTATGGTAGACTCTATTATTGCAGAGAGTTCCCTGCAAGAGAAATTGGTAACACCTTAATTTAAGTACTGCAAAAATTCACTTATTACTCGTTTATGCTTATACAGTGGTGTGAAAAACTATTTGCCCCCTTCCTGATTTCTTATTCTTTTGCATGTTTGTCACACAAAATGTTTCTGATCATCAAACACATTTAACCATTAGTCAAATATAACACAAGTAAACACAAAATGCAGTTTTTAAATGATGGTTTTTATTATTTAGGGAGAAAAAAAAAATCCAAACCTACATGGCCCTGTGTGAAAAAGTAATTGCCCCCTGAACCTAATAACTGGTTGGGCCACCCTTAGCAGCAATAACTGCAATCAATCGTGCGTTTGCGATAACTTGCAATGAGTCTTTTACAGCGCTCTGGAGGAATTTTGGCCCACTCATCTTTGCAGAATTGTTGTAATTCAGCTTTATTTGAGGGTTTTCTAGCATGAACCGCCTTTTTAAGGTCATGCCATAGCATCTCAATTGGATTCAGGTCAGGACTTTGACTAGGCCACTCCAAAGTCTTCATTTTGTTTTTCTTCAGCCATTCAGAGGTGGATTTGCTGGTGTGTTTTGGGTCATTGTCCTGTTGCAGCACCCAAGATCGCTTCAGCTTGAGTTGATGAACAGATGGCCGGACATTGTCCTTCAGGATTTTTTGGTAGACAGTAGAATTCATGGTTCCATCTATCACAGCAAGCCTTCCAGGTCCTGAAGCAGCAAAACAACCCCAGACCATCACACTACCACCACCATATTTTACTGTTGGTATGATGTTCTTTTCCTGAAATGCTGTGTTCCTTTTACGCCAGATGTAACAGGACATTTGCCTTCCAAAAAGTTCAACTTTTGTCTCATCAGTCCACAAGGTATTTTCCCAAAAGTCTTGGCAATCATTGAGATGTTTCTTAGCAAAATTGAGACGAGCCCAAATGTTCTTTTGCTTAACAGTGGTTTGCCTTGGAAATCTGCCATGCAGGCCGTTTTTGCCCAGTCTCTTTCTTATGGTGGAGTCGTGAACACTGACCTTAATTGAGGCAAGTGAGGCCTGCAGTTCTTTAGACGTTGTCCTGGGGTCTTTTGTGACCTCTCGGATGAGTCGTCTCTGCGCTCTTGGGGTAATTTTGGTCAGCCGCCCACTCCTGGGAAGGTTCACCACTGTTCCATGTTTTTGCCATTTGTGGATAATGGCTCTCACTGTGGTTCGCTGGAGTCCCAAAGCTTTAGAAATGGCTTTATAACCTTTACCAGACTGATAGATCTCAATTACTTCTGTTCTCATTTGTTCCTGAATTTCTTTGGATCTTGGTATGATGTCTAGCTTTTGAGGTGCTTTTGGTCTACTTCTCTGTGTCAGGCAGCTCCTATTTAAGTGATTTCTTGATTGAAACAGGTGTGGCAGTAATCAGGCCTGGGGGTGGCTACGGAAATTGACCTCAGGTGTGATACACCACAGTTAGGTTATTTTTTAACAAGGGGGCAATTACTTTTTCACACAGGGCCATGTAGGTTTGGATTTTTTCTCCTAAATAATAAAAACCATCATTTAAAACTGCATTTTGTGTTTACTTGTGTTATATTTGACTAATGGTTAAATGTGTTTGATGATCAGAAACATTTTGTGTGACAAACATGCAAAAGAATAAGAAATCAGGAAGGGGGCAAATAGTTTTTCACACCACTGTAGTATGTAACAAGACCTTAACATATGTTTTTTTGGGTGTTCATAACACTAACAAAGCATCAGTATAGTGTTTATTCATCTCTGCAATATAACCTACTAATAAAACTTTATTTTGGAGTGGTCTGACATGGCATAAAACTGGGACGTATTTCTCTTGATATTACATATTTAGTATAAGACCTGGGAACCCTTCATATTAACACGTAACTTTACCATTATGTCTATATTCCTCACTTCGCAGAGATGAATAACCTATCTAGCGATGTTTTATAAGTGTTAGGAAGATCAAAAAAAGTGTTTTTTATGGTCTTTTTAAAAAGAGTAAATGTCTGTTTTACCTGCATTTTATCACTCTTTAATATTGTTTTTAATTGTTTTTTATCAGTATGCTGCTGCTGGAGTATGTGAATTTCCCCTTGGGATTAATAAAGTATCTATCTATCTATCTATCTATCTATCTATCTATCTATCTATCTATCTATCTATCTATCTATCTATCTATCTATCTATCTGAGTTAGAGGTGCATTTTTGCAGTACCTACAACACCAATAGAATAAGAGTGAGAGAAAAATTGAACACCCCAGTGGGAAACCTTCAACAGAACATCACAGGGTGCTAGAAAACAGATAACCCAGCATGCATGAACACACCTAATTTTCTAATCATGAGTGAAGCAGTGGAGAACAAGCAAAAGACAAGCACATCTCCTAGAGGATTGGACAAGGCAGCAGCAGCTAGGATACATGGGCCTCCATTACACATTGAGAGCAGACATCTTTGAAGATACATTGCAGTCATGTCCCCTTACATTGTTGCACAAGGGTATGGGGCCATCAGAGAAATCTTTTACGTATTAAATATGTCACTTCAGAGGAATAAATCTCAGTCCCATAATAATTCAACTCTCGGTTCATGAACTATGGAGAGACATTTAAAACCTATCCTATTCCAGGCAGTATTTGAGTTTCTATGGGTGGGAAAAAAAACAAAAAAGTGAATTTTTAAAAGGGGAAGAAAATGAGTAAGCAGCATACAGTAACATAAGATAATATTAAATACTAAAAAATGTGTCTCTGGTCCTTCCAAGATCCAAGGTTCCAGCCACAGCAGTTCATGAATACCAGCAGGTTGCCTTGCCAGATGGCAACATTTGCCAGACCTTTCACTCTTCTTCTTCTTATCATGTAATCCTACCACGTAATCAGCTTCAGCAGTTTGTGTCACACTTAGCAGATGTTGCTGCTCTTCTTTTTTCTTCTGCCATATCACCTTCTTGATCAGCTTGCCAATGCAGCTTGCCATAAGAAGACTGAGAACCCTGATAACTTTGTGGAGGTTGCTTCACCAGTGCGTATCACGTCATAAGCTTTAGATTAAGACCAAGATCAACGTTCTAGCCCCAGTAGTTCACAAGTTATCATATGACAGATGGACACAACCCTTAGAGTTTTATACAAAAGATATACAATGATTAAACTACAGTTTTTCATTGTTGGCTGGCATACTTTCTGTGCCAAATCTGTATGTTCTCCATTCATGTGGATTCTGTAAGGGGACTCTTGCTTCCCCACCACATTACAAACTTGCTATCAGATTGACTGGCAAATCTAAACTGGATTGTTGCAAGTTATTTGGAACACATGCATTTCATGTGTGTTCACTGTCTACAAAGATCTATAGTATGTAAGTGTAGGATGACAGGAAATGCAAGAAATGTTGAACACTTACCTAAAAGACAAACTTTTTTATGTTTCAGTACTAATAACAAAATTTTGACATGAAGTGTATAATGTGTGAAGACTGAAGTCCAAATATCAAATAAGCACTTTCACAAAAGGTACAAATATAATAAAACAAGTGTGTTTTTATTCAAGAATATAACCGAAGAAAAAGAAATCAGGTTAGTGTACTTCATTGTCACGACTGCTTTGGTAGTACAGTGGTAAGAACTGCTGATTCATGATCAACAGGTCGTGGGTTTGAGCCTTGCTGTGTCCCAAAGTACACTGTTTTGATTAGTGAGCTGCTCTTATTGTTACTACTCCATCTATCCATCCATTTTCTAACCCGCTGAATCCGAATAGGGTCACGGGGGTCTGCTGGAGCCAATCCCAGCCAACACAGGGCACAAGGCAGGAACCAATCCTGGGCAGGGTGCCAACCCACCGCAGATATTGTTACTACTATACAATAAAAACATACATTTCATTTGAGTCTGTAACAGCCAGTGCACATGTATGGTCTAGTTAACATTTTTTTTTTATTCAGTTTTATTGCTGTTTTGTACAGCGGTGGGGGAGATGGGATAGTAGGCTTCTTCCTGCTTGTGCTTAAAGACACATTTACAACACAAAAGACTTTGATGGAGAGATGCAAATGGATTTAAGGTGGGCCAGCTTTACGAGGTTTTTCGTAGGCTTTGGTAATTCTAGTGTTAATTGCTGGATCCTACTCTTCCTCAAGTGATTCTGTATTGCATAAAATTTGAAGCCTGGATGAAACAATGGAGGAAAAGGATACAGCATGAGTTTTGTAATGAAAACACCAGCAATAATTTAACAAATTATAGTCAGGATAGTGCAACATACTCAGGCCTATTCTGTCTCCAAAGAATAAGAACAAATGTGGTGTAGTGTAGTTAGACAAAGATATCAATTAAAGGTGTAAACTAAAAGGGCTTCCTCAAAACAGAACAGACTGAGGTTTAGCGTTGTGGCAATGTGTTGGTTACATGACTACATGCATTTTGTCCTAAAAAGACATGGATGTGGGTGATTGGTGAGTGTGCCCTTGGACTGGCTTCCTATACAGAGATGATTTCTACTTACTTCCTGATGTGGCAAGATAGGTGAATCTGAAATGGAAGAAAAGGAAGTGTTTGTAATAAATACTCTTGTTGATTAGATTAGATTAGATAAACTTTATTAATCCCATGTGGCAAAATAGGTGAATCTGAAATGGAAGAAAAGGAAGTGTTTATAATAAAAACTCTTGTTGATTAGATTAGATTAGATTAGATAAACTTTATTAATCCCAAGGGGAAATGTAGATGTTTGCAACTGCAAAAACGTTTAAAACAGAGATACAGACTCTTACAAGAAATAATAAAATCTATACATAGATAGATAGATAGATAAATAAATAAATAAATAAATAAATTGTTTAGAAATAACAAAATTAATGCAAGTGAATTTAAAGAGTATAAGTATTTTGCCTGGAACATCCAGGGGAAGCCCTAAATTGTATAATTTCTTCTTCTTTGCACTCTGTGTAGCAATGAGCCTGTGGCTAAAAGTACTCCAAGACAATACCTCCTGGAAGGGTTGGAAGGGATATTTTAAGATTGTACCATATTTGCCAACAATCTGTTTTTTACATAACAGTTTCCACTATGTCCAGGGTTTTCCCCAGGCTTTCCTAATACATTTGTTAAAGCATTTTGCATCATTTTAACTCAAGTTGATTCTCATGAGACCAGAGCACAGATCAATACATTAGCTACTAAGGACTGGTAAAACATTTCCAGCAGGTTGTTGCATACATCAAAACACCCGAGTCTCCTTAGAAAGAAAAGTACAGTCTACTCTGGCCCTTCTTGTACAGCGCCAATGTGTTGTTACACCAGTCTAGTTCACTGTTTATGTGAACACCCCCAAGTACTTGTAGCTCTGCACCACAGGCCAGACGTCAACCACCAGCTCTTTTGTCTTTCTGATTTTGAGTTGTAGGTGTTGTTCTACCTGCACCACAAAACGGCATCCTCCAAAATGTTCCTGTCCTCTGGCTTGTCTCTATTATTAATGCAGTTTATGAGTCATCAGAGAATTTCTGGGTGGAACTGGTGCTACACTGGAAACTCCATTGTGTAAAGAGTAAATAAGACACAGGACAGTTTCCTGAGGTGTCACAGTATTAGTCATGACCATTTCTAACACACAGTCCCTGCGCCTCACAAACTTCTTGGTCAGGTAGTCCATGATCCTTGAGATTGTGGGAGGTTCAAGATGCATAGACTTGAGCTTCTTCGCCAGTCAGTGAGGCAGAATGGTGTTAAAGGTACTGGGAAAAATCAAAGAACACGATGTTAACTGTAGTGCCAGGTTTGTCCAAGTGGGAGTAGATTCAGTGAAGCATGTGCATCAGAGCCTCCTCCACACCTATATATACCTGACTGCAGAGGATCAAGGTGTTCTGGATGTTCTGGAACCAGGGTTTGGAGCTGGATGTAGGAAGTGAGAGCAACCAATCTGAAGTCATTGGGACCAATGGAGACTTGTATGTTGGACAGATATGCATGTTAAGTTTTTTCTGTACTCTATTTAGACAACAATAATTCTGCTACTACTAGTACTATTACTATTAATGAAAATTAGCAGCTAGTGAAGGGCACCCGAATTGAGTTTGAGAAGCAATATTCTAAAATGTGAAATATAAACATGGCAAACGGATGTAAAAAGAAGAAAAACAACTTACAAATGAATCTTTTCCTGATTATCAAAAGAATGAACTGCTAGTGAACTATAAAAACTTCACCTTCTGGCAAAAACATTCCCTTGGTGAAATAAACAATAATTCACGTATTGGCCATTTGTGTTATCCTGATATTTTTAATTAGCTTTTTGTTTCCCAGACACAAAAGAAGATCAAAGATCTGCTGCAGAGAATGGGAAGAGAGAGCACAAGGATAACAAGGCATAAAAACCTAAAGGCAAAAATCATTTAGAGACTGCAAAACCAAATGATTTGTCTAAATGCATTTTTGAAACACTGAAGCAGCTCCGGTTACAACAGACCCCTTTTATGTGAATGTTTTTGTCTACTGCAGTATTATGCAAATACAACTTCCATTTGAAAGTCACAGAAAATGTTGTTTTCCACTATTTTTCTTTCAATTATATTTGAAATGCTTGCCTTTGCTATTGGGTGGTGGTGGCGGCAGATGTTTTAAATTTGCACGTACTAGTAAAATAAAATGCTGATGCAGTGGCACCTATGAAAGTTTATGAAAAATGGTTCCATTTTTTAAAAATACTTTTATATATATATTTGTTAACCACAATATTGTCTTATAACACCAAGTACTAATTGGAAAATGTGTGCTTTTACAGTGGCTGCAGCTGTTAAAATAGCAATTCTTCGCCTGTTCACATGTGAGAGCTATTTAATGAAAAAAGATTTTTTTTTGGTTGACAGATGGAAATCTTGTTTTACGTTTTGCCTTCCAATCGCTTAGTGGTTAACAACCAAACCATCTACATACATTTGAGACAGGCCTTTTCCTCAAATGTCTTTAATAAGCATAGTGTGCAGGTACATGAGCCACCATTATTCATAAAAAGGTAGAAAGAGAGTTCTGGATATAGGACAGTAAGCTATATAAAGGTAGAAAGACTGGCACTTCATGTGGGGAGTGCTGCGAGAATCTGGCTTACTCTGCCGGGGGAGTCTGGCAGTAAGCTGAAGAAAAAAGGGTAGTCTTTGAGGAGAGCAAAAGGCAAAGAGATATCTAGATGTCATAAACAATGGGAAAAGAAGGAATACAGAATGAAGTGACTAGACTGAGAGGTGACACACAAGAAATGGCAGTAAATGAAAATACAAAAAGTGTCTTATTCACTCATTTATTGTTAAACACTTTCTAGTTTTCTAGTTTAGGGTGTGAAAAACCTAAAGCCAATTCTGGCAACTCTGGGTGCAAGGCAAGGACCACACCATGGCATGGCATACTGTAAATGAATTTGATAACGGCACCACAACAAACAAGATTCCTATGTTAAATGCCACAGTATGGATAATTTTTAAGTCTGTAACACATACTCGCTGCAGTGGGCTGGCGCCCTGCCGAGTGATTTGTTCCTGCCTTGCGTCCTATGTTGGCTGGAATTGGCTCCAGCAGACCCCTGTGACCCTGTGTTAGGATATAGCGGGTTGGAGGATGACTGACTGACAACTACTCAATGAATGCTTTGAAATCACTTGAGCTTTTTTTGTCCCGCGTCTCCTGACTCACCTATATGAGAAAACCTCCACATATGAGATCCTGTTTCATACTTCTTGATGTCAGATTATGCAAGACATCAATCTTCTTGGTGATCTCCCCTATCTTGGCCTCCTCAAGACCAGAAATATTTTAATTTTTCTGCCATTTTTGGACTATAATTTGTGCAGGAAATTACACCCTTAATATAAAGAGTAAACCAACAAGTGTTCTCAGCAAAAATGACCAGAAGTACTTGAAGTTATGCAGGCCACGCAACCAAACCCCAAGGGTTCACCCTGTAAAGGGATGTGAGGGGTCAAAACTATGAAAAAATGGGGATCAGTAATATAGGCACATGGAGTGCAATTTTATACTATTCTGAGGTTGGCTGTGCATGAGAAGGAGAATATTTTGGATATCTGATTCTTTACTGGTAGTTCTTTCCCTATAGGAGCCTCTCCCAGGAGGTTAAAAATGACACATTTCAAACATAAACATGTGGGGTTATCGTTTCAGACTATTTCAATGTCTGTTATTACGAACCTTATTTTATTTTTGATCCTTTACTAGGGATCTAGCCATCTATGGACTTGTATCAGAAGGTGAATTAATGATGTCAGGTTATGCAATGTTTTTAGGGTTCTCCCCTAGTTTGGCCTCCTCTAGACCAGAAATACTCTAATATTTGTACTATAATATGTGCAGGAAATTACACCCTTATTATAAAGAGTAAACCAACAGGTGTCCTCAGCAAAAATGACTAGAAGGACCTGAAGTTGTGCAGGCCACTCATCCAAACTCTAAGGGTTCACCCTGTAAAAGGATATGAGGGGACAAAACTATGAAAAAATGGGGATCAGTAATATAGGCACGTGGAGTGCAATTCTATACTATTCTGAGGTTTACTGATCATGAATAGGAGAATATTTTGGATATCTGATTCTTTACTGGTGGTTCTTGCCCTCTTGGAGCCTCTCCCAGGAGGTTAAAAATGACACGTTTCCAACATTAACATGTGGGGTTATCATTTTAGACTATTTCAAGGTCTGTTATTATGAATCTGATGTTATTCATCTATGGACTTGTATCAGAAGGTGAATCAATGTCAGATTTCTATTACATTTGAGAATATTTAGACTTTAAACATTTAAATTGAAGCACACATTTCAATATTTCAAATATCTGACTTAACTATTGTTGAACTTCTATCATTATATTTCTTATGAACATCCCAAATTAGGGTCAATTTTTATTTATTTGTATATTTACTTTACTATATTTTTGTCATCTGATGTTTCAAGCAAGTAAAGCACATCTTGAACTCCACAACAAAGGATCCCCAGCCAAGCCAACTGTGGTCCACACTCTGTAAACTCGAATCATTATCTGCTGCACCCCTGGGATCATTCATAATTGAAAAATGGAAACTTGTGTGTCTTTTTAAAACAAATTTGTATAGAAATTGCTGATTAAAAGACTGTTTATTAGGACTCAGATGCAGTATGTGTTTTTAAAAAATTGTTATTAAAGGAGAAACTTGTGATTTAAAGTTAAAGCCATGCAGGGCTGCATTCTGCCTTATGTTTTCTGCTCCTGAGGCTTTGCTTGTCACATCTCTGAGCTTGATAAACAGATAATGAAAAATGTGGTTAGTGCTGCTTGCCCACCACTCACTGAGGCTAGGTTTAAATCTTAGTTTAATCTCATTCTGTGTAGTGTTTACACTTTGATTTAAATCTCAGTGTAATCTCATTGCGTGAAGTAAAATTTTTCATCACATTTGTGTTGGTTTTCGCCCATAAGTCCAATTTCCTCTCACATTCCATGTAACTTTAATTAATGCTTCTAAACTGACTGGGCATGTGTGAGTGTGGGTGTGAAGACTTGGTGCAAACAACAAAGGACTGGCGCCCCCTACAGGGTTAGAACTACATGCAGTCTCTCTGCAACCTTATAATGGAGGAACCAGGAGTTCTTGGCTCATTGTGCCTGTCGCTTTGTGCAAGTCGCTTACCCGGGATCCAGCAAGAGCCCCAGACCATCACGCTTCCTCCTTCATGTTTGACAGTCAGTGTCACACACCAAGCAAACATCATTATGCTTACTCAATGGCATAAAAAAAAAACCCTGAGTGTTAAGCCAAAGACTTCACATTTTGAAATATATTGTTGTTTTATCCCTGGGAGTTTACCTGGACCTCAACTGCCTAAATTTCAGCAAAAACATAAAAAATAGAGGCATTCTAAAACTTTTCACCAGTTGTTGACAGGTATTTAAGTATTGCTGAGGGCTGAAGAGAAGAGACCTCAGGAGGTGTTTCTTTCCAAGGCATTTTAAGTCTCACTAGTAAGAGGAAGAGTAGGCAGGCAGGGGAGTACGAGAATGACAGAATATGAGAACTACATGGCAATTCTGAGCCGTGGAGTAATAACTAGAGATGCAACAGGAGTAATTTGGTGCTGTGTGCTATCCTTTAAAACTTTGTACTCTCTGCTTGAGGTCAACTCTTGTGTTTTTAGTACATAATAAAATGACAATTTTTGCTATATCTTCATTTCTTGACATTATTCTTGGTGTGCAATACAGTATCATATATAGAATTTGCTAGGCCTAGCACAAAAAAAAAACATATAATACTAAATTATGCTCCATTATGTGAAATTAACTTACATCTAATTAAATGGTCATCATTAATGAAATATATCAAGTATATAAGCTACATAATAGGGTAATTGCCTTAATTTAGCCTTTATTGAATTGCGGGAATGATAAGACCAATGACCTTTTCATTCTGAACTCAAGTAGACAAACATGTTTAATGTTTAATCCAGAAAATATTTTTAGCTGGGTGAGAGGAAGGAGTATCCTGGTGATAAAAAAAAAAAAAAATTAACTGTGCAGTATTATTTAAAAACATTAAGTAATGAAAATCTTTCAAAACTCGAAGCGATTACCTAGCTTAAAATTTTATATATATTAATTCTTTTCTCCTTCTTACAAGCTTTTCACAATCAAAATGGCATGGATCCAGTTCCCTCCAGAGAAATCAGCATCAGATATTTTGCATGTTCTGACTCATGCAATTCCTCAAACAGGTTTTAGTTCTTTGTAGGGCAGAAAATCACATTCAGCTGTGCTCCTAGATATGGCCAGTCCAGCAGCAGCTAGTTTTACTAAATTTGGAAAAGATTCTTACAAATCAGGCCTTGTTGCCAGTCTTTGCAGTATTTGTTTTGGACTGAGATTTTTTTGTATGGCAGTGCTTTAATCATTTTTAATGCAATGGCCCATTCTTGTTTAGTACAGTCATAGATACAGCCTCCACAATATCTTTGTTGAAAATCAACAGTTCTGGTATAAGATTCAACTCTTCTAAAATTATTAAATAGTACTATATTCTGATTGAACTTTAACTCCTTGTGTCTTAGCCTGATGGCGTTTTTAATATGAACGAATCAATGATTTAAACTAGTTTCAATTTAACATGTTTAACCTTAATCACTGCAGAATACCCTGCAGTGCACAGCTCACACCAGCAGTAATTTCCAGCAATCATTTGGAACCTCTTTGCAAGGCAGATTAGCAGTAAATTCTTCCTTTTCCTAATGAATAAAATTGAATTAGAGGTTAGTGTCACTTCTTTACTCAATCTCAGGAATTACATTCAAATCCTTTCTATGTAGATGTTTCTGTAAATGTATTTTTTATTTTGCAATTTGTTTTTAAATTTGGAGTTCTCTTCTTTGTTTTAGCTTCCGCACTTATTTTTTTTTTGGTTAGGCATTATGAAATTTGCAGCCCTCGCCCCTCTTTCCTACACACAACTTTCCCCACCACTACTGGTCACTTCTTCCAGTGTTCCCTTAAACCTTCCTACAGCCAGTTGCAAACTGCGAATGATTGGGTTAGAAGTTTTTCTCTCCACTGTAGCAACAGGCTAAGAAGAACAATTAATAGAAGGCAGCTCTGGTGTATTCTTATCCCTGCTACTTTATAACGTGAACACACTATCAAAGCAGTAGTAGGAACCATGCCTTTATGCTGTGTGTGCCGAGGCATGGAAAAGCCAAAGTAAAATGCAGCATTGCCACTACAGCTGGGCAATCTGTGAAAAAAGATGGGTGGCAGGCATGGCAAAAAAAGTCCAAAGGAAGGGATGAACACTGCTGTGAATAACAAAGCCTTGCAAGTATGCAGTCACTGATCCAGTCCCGTGGGCCTCGGTGCAACAGCCCTATACATATTGGCTATATTTATGCCACTGGCACAGAGTACCGGAGGAAAAACAATTTCTAGGGAATTCACAATCAAACTTTGAGTAGTGCATAAACCATATCACAGCAATAGTTTATTTCTTCTTCAAAATCACACAAGGAATGCCTCAATTGGCTTAAACAGGTTCTGTTTTTTTGGCAGCCTCGGCCTTGACTCTCTAAGAAGATAAGAAAAAAAATTGGAAGAAATCTTGAGAAGGGCAATTCAGTGAGTATCAAAAAACATGGTAAATACAACACACAAAACAGAATACAAGTAATCTTATATACAGAAGGTTTTGATCATAAGTTGTGAGAAAAATTGGTCTATCACATGTTCAAAAATGATTCACCTATAGGACGAGTCTTACTGTTAAATCTAGGCAGAGTGCCAGCCATTGCTTTTACTCAAACAGTAGATCTACAGTGCATGAAACAATGATCTCAAATTAAACTTTGGAAATTTAAGACATGTAGATAAAGCGGAATCTCTACTTTAACAAAAACTATGTAAGCTAATGGATTGTGTTACCTATTTGGTAATGGTATCAACATGATCAAAATTAAATTAGTAATTTTTGTAGTGCTTTAAATATTGAAAAATATATATCAGGTTCCTCAGAAGAGAATCTCTAATCTAGCATGAGACTACCAGTCTTTGTTCTCTAGTGCAATATTATTTTATTTTCTATTCATGCTTGAATCATATATCCTGGGCAAAATGCATACAATCATTGAAAGATTAATAACAGCATGGAAGGGACTGCCTGTCAAAGTAAATAATTCTGATTTGATAGACTCCAAAATTGTTCACTTCTTTGCAGTAATTTGTTCCTGAGCCAGTTTTTGTTACATTTCCACTAGCTGCCCATGAAGTGGGTCTCCCTCGAGGGTTTGCTTGATCAATCACCTGTTTTGTGAAAATGGCAGAAAGTTATTTCTCCCAAAGTCCAGGTTAATATATGAGATGCCTGAGGTATCAAATGAGTCAGGCCATTAAGGCAGGCAGAAAGAAATGTGCATGTTTCACAAGGCCTCGTTCTTAGAAACAGGAGCTCTCTTTAACACCATTTGCTATTGTGAAACCTGTGTTAAAATTAGAAAAAAGAAGTTAAATATTAGAATTTAGAATACCCAAAAACACCAATACAGCATGTCAACATACCCTTATAATGTATTGTTATAACACTCTATACATATTTTACTTGATGCTATAAGCTTTTGACACAAACTGTACAACAAGGGGATTTTATACATTTAGTTCAGTCATTGAAAAATGTAAACACTACCAAATGTTAATGTGCATAATAATACAATATTGACAATTATCCAAATTCATTGCTTCAAACATATGTTGAAGTATTCTACTAATCTCCTTTTACATCAGTTTCCAGGCTCGACTGGAATGGGAAACTACTTTCAAATCATTTAATGCATTGAATATCGAATGAACCTGATTTGGTGCTGATAAGATGTGTGTGTCATGCTCTAATGGTCCCAGTTCACTGCTCAGCTTCTGTTATCTAACTAGTTTTTATCTTTCTTGATTATTTGCAATTGGCTTCCAAGATTGCTTTAGCTGATAATAGATTGACCTCTGGGTAATTTGTTCCACAAATGAACAAAGAAAGCCAGACAAGAGATTCAACAGTACAGCAAAAAATAGGTTAAAGAGGGGAACTGGCAGCTTCATGGTTTCTGTCTTTCTTCTTAATCATCCTATGTATCAGAATGAATATCACTTTAATTTAGTATGGCTTTTGTTAAGTGTCCCTGTACGACATCTTAGAAAATCAAAGCAGTAGAATATTGTGTTTAAGAATTATGACTGTGCTGTTCTTGTGTGCTTTGGGATGTCGAGTGCTTTGTGAACTAAGACTATAGCACAAAAATACATTTTCATCATCTCTGCCCTGCTGTAACAATAACAGGAGATGAACCTTTGTCTTACAAACGTATGGGGGAAATAACTCTGAAAATCTTTGCAGTGCTCTTATTAGCAGAACATGTATCTTTTGTATACAGAATTCTGTGACCTGCAGGCATCTGAGTGAGTTAATAAGGCTTTCAGTCAAACCCTTCAACTGGTATCCTAGATTCATTTTTGTGTACTGCCTCTGGAACTTATCATTTATTATTTCTATTTGTTACTTACCAGTGATGAGGAAGACAGCAGAGCATCCTTTCTTTTACAGTTATGCGAAATTGCTTCTAAAAGTTGTTTTGCATGCAATTTCACAATGTTATTAAACAGCCAAAACCATGGCCTCTTTCTCTGTCACCTTCCCATGGAGTCCTGACCTTCCAGCTCTACCTACTGTCATCTGCCTTAAGGACTGTGTACTTGCATATTTTTGTCACAGGTTCAACCCCATACTACTAATTTGGGGTCAAAGAAAACAGCATCTGTGCTCACTATCTCTAACTCTGTAAGCTGATCCAAGCCTTGATCCTTCCAGATGGTTACCGGTAGCCACATCCCCATTTCAATTTATTGTTAACTAGCAAAATACCTGCGCTTCACAGCAGTGAAATACTGCCTGAATATTTTTATTAAGAAAAAAGTAAACATTTTTAGACTGAGGGAAAATATATAAAAAATTATTTGTTAAGGATCTCTCTGTATACCACGTTGTCAGTTCGGCCCTCCGGTTGTAATATGACTAAGCTGTGTGCTGAGCTTACTCTTGAGCATGCAACATACAGTTGGCCATGTGAAAAGCAATCCTGCCTCAAATCAATGCCAACCTTTTGTAGTGTTTGTCCCTGAGACTTATTAATTGTCATTGCAAAGCAGAGCCTTGTTGGAAATTGAACGTGTTTGAATTGAAATGGGAGATTAGATGGTATAACGGGGATGCGAGGAATAAAAACTGTGTCACCTGAGGCACTGCCAGTAAAAATAGTTGCTTCAATTAGGTTGTTTTGTAGAGATGTGACCTGAAGTCTCGTGCTGTTACAAAGTTTCGGTGGCTGTAAGTTTCTCAGTAACATTATTGGTGCCCCAACCTTCAAGATAAGATTATGCTCAGGAGTGCCTGTAGGATTTAGAGTGTTCAGAAATTCTACTGGATAATGTACCGCATATTCTACTTCTACAACTGAATCAACAGATTGATATGTTTTTGTTTGTGAAGGTAGTTCTTGAAGTAAAATGTGGTTTATAGTCGTAGTCATGTCATTTTTTGGTGTCAGGATAGCTCTCTCTCTTAACCATGAGACGTCATTTTGGTGTAGATTTCGTAGATCGGGGTAAACATTTTGAAGAAGGCTTTGTAAGGTATTCACGATGAGACAGAGATTTGTAGGAATATTTATTTTACGGTTTTCTTGAATGAAGGTGCCATCACCTATACTCTTAAGAAGAGCAGAGAACTCCTTGGCTTTTTTGTCGCCTTTCAAATGAACTTTCATGTTTATTTTTAAAGTAACAACATGGATTTGTGGCCATAGGTATGAAGATTTCAGAGATGCTTTAACTTCATCAGCGCATGTTCCTCTGGGCACGACTGGTAGGGTTTGGCAGAAGTCTCCAGCCAGCAACACTGTCAAGCCTCTCATAAGTTTGTTGGTGTTTTCTGATGTCTTGGAGGGTCCTGTCTAAAGCCTCAATACCTGCTCTGTGTGCCATAGTGCATTCATCCCAGACAATAAGCTGACAATGTCGCAGCACTTCAGCCATGTTGCTCTGCTTTGATATGTTACACATGGGGGATTCAGTATGGTTGAGGTTCAGAGGCAGCTTGAAAGCTGAATGAGCAGTTCTGCCACCCTCTAGAAGAGTTGCAGCAATGCCAGAAGAAGCCACAGCTATGGCAATGTTACGTTATGCTCGGGTTTTTGCAAGGAGAAGGTTTATTAGGAATGTCTTACCAGTTCCTCCTGGAGCATCAAGGAAAAACACCGTGGCAGTGGCAGACGCAATGCTGCTCATGATCATAAACTGACGTTTGGTCACTATTTAGCAACCGCTCATTATTTGTGACTATATTGGCCAATTGTCAGGTGTTGTAAGATGTCTCTTTCAAGTACTCAGGATTTGACGCAAGTTGTGCCAGTTCTGTTAAAGGTGAAGGTAAACCGTAATGATGAAGAGATTGACCTCCAATAGCAATGACTTAGTTTTCAAGCAACTGTAGACACTTGTTATAGATCAAATTTAACCACTGGTGGACTTCTGTTTGTATATGATCTCTTTCAGTCTATCTCCTAACGTCTTCTGCTATGCTGTCTTTATGTTTTTCCCATAGGTTTAAGGGGTTTTCCATTTGGCAGAACACCAACATGACAGCAAATAGTTCACGGATCTTTTGAGGTGAGCGAGATAGAACAGCTTCCTGTAGAGTCTCATCCCAGTTGATATCGTCATGAAATAAACCGAGTGCCCTGCAGGCTGACTTATAGGTCGGATGTAGGACACCATCAACTGTTCTGAGAGATTTGAAAGATGTGGGACCTGTGATTTTGTTGAGCAGCAGTCGAAGATGGTAGCATTCAGAGTTATTCGGGTGTACAGTGTAGACCCGTCCCAGTACATTATCCTTTTCATTCCCGAATATCCTGGTACAAGTTTGCCCTGTTTCCTTCGACGAAACATGTTGTTTGCCCACACATAATATGATGGAATTTCATTATAATGAAGTTGTTTAGCAAAATCATCGTGTTTGCAAAGGTCAAAGAACGCTAAAAGGGTTGTGTGTACTATATCGGGAAACATTGCCTTCTGTGAAATAAATTCTTTGTCCGTTCTCAAGATGCACAGCAAGATGAACGACCGGAGGGAAACGTTCGTGAATGGGAAAACAGAAAATGCGTCAGGCTGCTTCAGAGCTACTAATATAACGACCAGCTTCGTATCAAGATACTTTGTCATTTTGATTTTGTATTGTAAATACTGCCTGGTCCCTTACCTTGTTAACATACTTGCAGATGCATTTGATCGATTTTACAAAATTGCAAAATTCGACATTGAAGTGAGCATTGAAGGAGTGGGACAGCACAGGATTATAAAGGACCACCCATCTGTTGTCGATATCTACTCCTTTGATGTTAATTGTATGACCTCCATCAGCAGGTGCGCGCCGGCGGTACTGAGGGTAACCATCTTCTCCGATCTGAGTTTGTGAGATGAACGGACGCGGGTACATCTTAGTGCATATTCTGTTGATCATGCAGGGCGAGTTGATATTATGAGGTCCACATGGGCCATCAATCATGTTGGATTTTACTATTTTGTGTCAGTCTGTGGATCAGGAATTTCTGCACGGATGAGTTAATCGATGAGAGCTGGTTTAATCCTATCCTTTAGCCACAATAGAATGTGTGCATGGGGAATACCTCGCTTTTGCCACTCTATGGTGTACATGTAGCAATTTGTACAGCCGAAAATGTTACTCTTCGTGAGCAAGTCTATCATTTTGCGAATCTTGAGATGAAATACATGACTGATAAGGTCGTGGCGATCGTGAGGTTTTCGACATGGAAGGAGAATTTCAGTGATCTCAGGCCATTTAGGATTGCAAGTAAATGTGATGAATAAGTCAGGGCGGCCATAACGACGAACATATGTCATTGCGTCTTGTGTACGCTCGTGCATATAGCGAGGTCCTCCAGTGAAGGAAGATGGTAATATCACAGCTTGACCAAGTTCTGTTAAATCAGTGTCGTTTTTGTCAATAGCATATTTTAAGTGAACGTAATTTTCAGCCCGTAGTTTTTTTTGATTTAGGTTTGATATAATTTATTCTTTCGGATTACATTTTTGCGTACATATCAACTAAAAACTGATTTAATAAAGTTCGGAAGAAAAGGATATTATTAGCATGATGTTGTCTGATCATAAGGCGGTATGAATAGAAGTTTGCTGCAGAGACGGTTTTGTTCATAGGTAACTTACTGGCAGCATGAACTTGAGGTATAGACACAGAATAGCCGTCTTCACCATAGCAGAACATGAGAGGATATTGAAGTGCATCATAGGATCTGTGGGTTTCTTTAATGCGTTGCAGTTTATTGTCTCTGGTTTTCAAGACAATATCTCTATTGTTGAACGTTTGCCCAACGATGACAACACCAACTTGATGAACTGTGGGTTTATTAAATCTGCCTTTGTGTGCATGTAATGGTTTTTTGTCTGCGTGAATGACAACTTTGAAGTCTTTGTCATCATCTGAAATACTGTCCATTGTGGAGTGGAAGTCCTGGATGTAAGTGTTACAGTCATGGAGCATTTTTTGTAATTGCTTGACCAGGGGCATGTTAAGTCCAGAAAAATTAGCGCAGTGGATTTGTGCTTCCTTTTCATCATCTCCAACGAAATAAATTTGCAAAAATTTGTGTTCCTCACTTGGCATAGGTAAAAGACTGCCAATCAAGTGATACACTTGTCCCTGAACTTTAAATGAAGGCATAAAATTTCCCTCAATGATTTGGTTAGCACCAAATAATGTCATTTGAAATGCGCTGTTGTACTTTCGAATGTTGTTCAAGAAATGCTCACTTTGAGGATGTTCGCCATTTAACAGGCCCTCAAGAAGGTGAGGAAGCTTACATAAAGGAGTGAGAGAGACTTTACCACCGTTACAGCACAAACCAGGAGACTCGCATTTCCACTTCTTTGCTTGACAATAGTCACAGTGAACATCCATGGATCCAATGTGTACTGTTTTGTCAGACTCAATGTATGTTTGGGTCGTACGCAAATGCACAATTGGCTTTTTTGAGCCAAACCTGTTGTTTTCGTAAGAGCCGCTTTTCATTATTGGGATCATATCTAGAAACAGAAGCTCTATTAACTTGTGGATTTGCCTCTGTGTATTTAGTGACAGCGTCTCTATGAACTTGTGGATTCGCTTGCGAGTATTTAGCGACAGCGTCCCTATTAAGTTGTGGATGTTGTTGTGAGTATTTAGCGACAGCGTCCCTATTAACTTGTGGATGTGCTTGCGAGTATTTAGCGACAGCGTCCCTATTAAGTTGTGGATGTGCTTGCGAGTATTTGGCGACAGCATCCCTATTAATTTGTGGATGTGCTTGCGAGTATTTAGCGACAGCGTCCCTATTAACTTGTGGATGTGCTTGCGAGTATTTAGCAACAGCGTCCCTATTAATTTGTGGATTTTTCTGCGAGTATTTGGCGGCAGTTGCACGAAGTTGATTTCGTCTAGCTGTATCAGAAAATCTACCAGGACGTCTGATACGCCTCCTTTTTACTGTGTTCTCACAGCTTGGATTGCCGCTGTCATAATCAGCTGGATTTGTGTTGAAGTGACATTCAGTATGTGTCAATCGATGTAAGCATACAACCGGCTTCATCAATAACTTCGCATCCAGGTTTTGAGACTTGAAATATTCATAAACATCAAAGTGTCCACTACTCAAATTGTCACCTGTGAATCTAAGATGTTTAAGAAGCATTGGCGGTTCTCCAGAGGTGTAAAATATTTGGCCATTTCGGCACACTTGAAAGCGGCACACTTGAAAGCGACAACGACGTCTGACACTCCTCCTTTTTACTGTTTTCTCACAGCTTGGATTGCTGCTGTCATAATCGGTTTGAGTTTCATGGTTTGTTTCAATTACATTAGTATTTGCAGGACTTGTGTTGAAGTGACATTCGGCATCTGTCAAGCGTTGTAAGCATTCAACCAGCTTCATCGATAACTTTGCATCCAGCTTTTGAGAGTTGAAACATTCATAAACATCAAAGTGTCCACTACTCAAATTGTCACCTGTGAATCTAAGATGTTTAAGAAGCATTGGCGGTTCTCCAGAGGTGTAAAATATTTGGCCATTTCGGCACACTTGAAAGCGACAACCGAACAATTCAGTGGCAGCCATCAACTCACATGCAGAACCATAGGTGAAGGGCTTAAGCATTTCAGTCTTATAGTGCTCCTGTGTACTATAATTATCTCCTGTACCATCATCAGTCCACACTTTGAACCTCTCCCAGTCATTTAATACATAAGACACAATGTCTTTGCGGATATACAAAGTGAGCCTGATATGTCCGTGCAATATGTAACACAGAGAATGGAAAAGGCAGGCGCCATCTCCGTGCATGTACACCACTCGGTAAGTGATAGTTCTTTGATTGATGGTGATCACGTCGATAGACATTTTAATAGGGGTACAGTTGGAAGAATAAAGGGAATGAGTACTTGATCAGTAAACAAAGTATAAAATACCTACACAATAACTATAACAATCATAATAAAGGAACAATAAAACAGTAGAGAACCACGAAGCAAGGAGAATAAAACAGTGGAGAGGCTGTGTAAAGGCTGCCTCACAAAAAAACAGCGGAGCGCCTTATATGGGCAGGCAGTCAGCCAAAAAAGGGAAGCAATAAATAACTATCATTGTAATAAAGGAACAAAAAAATAGCGGAGAGCCTGAGGATTAAATAAAGGAAATGGGTATCTGAACAGTAAAGTAAGTCTAAAATAGCTACACAATAACTGTAACAATCATAATAAATGAACAATAAAACAGTAGAGAACCGCAAAGCAAGGAGAAAGGATGGACTTATATGGCCTTCGTTTATAACACAGCGAAGAAGCTGTGTAAAGGCTGCTTCACAAAAAAACTGCGGAGCGCCTTATATAGGCAGGCAGTCAGGCAAAGAAAGGGAATGAAATAACTATAATCGTAATAAACGAACAAAACAACAGCAGAAAAGCCGCGGATTAAATAAAGGAAATGGGTACCTGAACAGTAACCCAAGTGTAAAATACCTACACAATAACTATAACAAACGTAACAAATGAACAATAAAACAGAAGAGAACCCGTGGATTAAATAAAACCTACACAATAACTATAACAATCTGAATAAATGAACAATAAAACAGCGGAGAACCCATGGATTAAATAAAAAGGTTGCTTCGTTGGCGAAGCAAGGAAAAAGGACTTTCTTATATGTCGTTCGTTTATAAAACAGTGCAGAAGCTGTGAGAAGGCTGGTTCCTTGGCGAACCAAGGAAAGGAATGAACAAACTGCAGCGAACACAGAAGAGAACCCGTGGATAAAATAAAACCTACACAATAACTATAACAATCGTAATAAATGAACAATGAAACAGCGGAGAACCCGTGGATTAAATAAAAAGGCTGCTTCATTGGCGAAGCAAGGAAAAAGGACTTTCTTATATGTCGTTCGTTTATAAAACAGTGCAGAAGCTGTGAGAAAGCTGCTTCCTTGGCGAAGCAAGGAAACGATTGAAGACACCACAGCGAAGAACGGCCTTATATGGGCAGGCAGTCAGTTACATGGGAGGCGTGCTGAGTTGCGCAGCAGCCTTACTTAAGAATATGCTAAGCACAGTCCTTCACCCGCGAATATTTACCTTATATGGGTAGGCACTCAATTACGTGGGAGGCGTGATGATGCTAGACGCAACCGCCTCACACAGCAACCGAGCTGCCCGCTATGGCCGTATACAGTATACGAAAGAAGGTTCCAGTTATGACCGTTACGCGTAGAATTTCGAAATGAAACCTGCCCAACTTTTGTAAGGAAGCTGTAAGGAATGAACCTGCCAAATTTCAGCCTTCCACCCACACGGGAAGTTGGAGAATTAGTGATGAGTGAGTGAGTGAGTGAGTGAGTGAGTAAGTGAGTGAGTCAGTGAGGGCTTTGCCTTTTATTAGTATAGATAGCACCTTCAAAGTGAATTGCAATTAAGTGCTCTCTAGTTGCACCCCCATTTCCATCTTTTGCACCTTATAAATTATATCAGGTGGCAGATGGGATGAAAATATATGTGCTAATGTAATGAACTTCGCTTGTTGTTGACCAAATGTTCAGGGAAACAAAATTTAGCATCATGTTAATCAGTTCACACATCCCTATTATTGACAATTAAAATCCACTCGAACCCAGTATAGCGCCTTTCTTACAGTGGCGTAGTTGGCAGGATTCCGGTCCATCTTTTTGGGTTGGGACCTGTTTCTAAATATTCTATAAGGACCCGGCACAGTAGCGCGAGTCACGCGCACGGCGCAGGAAGCACACGCCCAAGACAACGCACTGAAGCACGCACCCATGGAAGGGGACGTAACACTCCAGAGGCTCCAGAGCTGGTATGGGGAGAAAGAAAGCTGGGCAGACTCCAACGTTGGTGGCTGGCCGCCGCCCGCCATCATAGAAGAAGCCACAGTCGGCGCCCCGAAGAGAGGCCACACGGACGAACGATCGTCCGGAAGACAAGATCCATGCAGGGGCTGGTGGCCCGGGTCTGTGTTGGTGGCCTGGGGGCGAGGATTCATGGCGTGACAGCGGGGAGAGCTCAAGGGTGAGCGAGGTAGGATCAGTCCCTGTTTTCCCCACAGGTCATCGAACGGAGAACAAGCGCCCGGATGATCTTCCCAACACGGCTTTCCTGGCGAGGAGGGAGCGGTGGAGGAGTGATGCCATCTCCCAGATGCAGGTAAGGGGGTGGGGAATATGTGTCGGTGGGACAGCGAATCTCCACCCCACTCCTGGTGAGTACCCGAGGGGACCGGCGAGTGACGTGTTGAGGAAACTAACCTGCTTCGGGCTGCACGGGAAGTGGAGGATGTCCTCCTACCCCTGCAGTCCCTCTTGCAGGTGTTCCAGGCTCTGCAGAAAGCCTGGGAGGGGCTGGAGAAGAAACTGACGCGCCGTTGGAGGTCATCTGTGAGGGGCTGAAGCGGCGTAGTGCGAGTTCTTCCAACCTGCAGAATATGATGGTACAGGTAAGTGAAGCCTGTGCCATGTATGAAAGGGGAGTGCAGTGCACAACAGCAGCAGTGATCAGTTCTGCTTGCCACGCAGCCCCGCCTCCCACAAGAGACGCTGCCGTGATGACTGACAGCGCGGCAGGGAGGCACCTGATTGACATCAGCTGCCAAAAAAACTTGTCGCGACTGCCAGCAACAGTCTCACAGCCATCTAAAGGGGTGCAGACGGTAAGGGGTTTCCCTTCTTCTCATAAGGGGACTCAGACCGTCAGTGCACCCCAAAGCAAGATGAAATCCCAGAGAAAGAAACAGAATCCTCTTAACAGTGTGTAGAGCGAGCCCGTTGATGCTTTTGGACTCCTCCAGGGCTTCATGGGGGTTGGAGTTCTGTGCAGCTGTGTGGGTTTCCGCAGGCGCTGCTAGGGGTGCTGCAACCCAATAAAAGGGAGCCAACGACCACCACTCAGCGGCCAGAGTCGGGTGGAAGGAGGACAAAGCTGTGGAGGAGTGGTGGTGGAAGAAGAGAGTGTTTTGTTGTGTGGTTTCAGTGCTTGGGACTGTGTTGTGGCTGGAGGGATTACAGGGAAGACGTGCCTTCCAGCTGAAGAAAAATAAAAGTCTTTTTATTTTATACGTGCCTCCCGTGTCAAGTCTGTCCCGGGTCGGCAAAATATACCACCTTTCTTACAACAAATATGCCACAACAGTTCTTTTAACTTTCCATATTATGAAGATTGTTTAAAAAACAATTTATGTGTTTAGATGAATGTTTGCTCAATCAATAATTCCAACTGTTTTGTTTAATATTAATTTCCATTGGAAACTTAAGCTTACCTTGGCAGCAACTGATGGAAAACCTTATCTTAATTGGACAACATTCCTAGATAAAACACATCCCAAAATAAATCAAACTTAATACCAGTTGCTTTAGTTGCCTCACATTTTTATGCAATCTTTTTGTTCAACCCACTGAATTAAAGCTGAAAGTCTTCACTTGAACTGCATCTGAGTTGTTTCATTTAAAATTCATTGTGATAATGTACAGAAGCAAAATTAGAAAAAAGTTGTATGTCTCTGTCCAAATATTTATGGACCTAACTGTAGATAGATAGATAGATAGATAGATAGATAGATAGATAGATAGATAGATAGATAGATAGATAGATAGATAGATAAATAAACTGCTCAAAAAAATTAAAGGAACACTTTGAAAACACATCAGATCTCAATGGGAAAAAGAAATCGTCCTGGATATCTATACTGATATAGACTGGGTAATGTGTTAGGAACGAAAGGATGCCACATCGTTTGATGAAAATGAAAATGATCAACCTACAGAGCCCTGAATTCAAAGACGCCCCAAAAATCAGAGTGAAAAAATTATGTGGCAGGCTAGTCCATTTTGCCAAAATTTAATTGCAGCAACTCAAAATTGTACGCAGGACTTTGTATGGCCCCTGTGTTCTTATGCATGCTTCTAATGAGATGACAGATGGTGTTGTGGGGATCTCCTCCCAGATCTGGACCAGGGCATCACTGAGCTCCTGGACAGTCTGAGGTGCAACCTGGTGGCATTGGATGGACCAAAACATAATGTCCCAGAGGTGTTCTATTGGATTTAGGTCAGGAAAGTGTGGTGGCCAGTCAATGGTATCAATTCCTTCATCCTCCAGGAACTGCCTGCATACTCTCACCACATGAGGCCAGGAATTGTCGTGCACCAGAAGCCACTGTACCAGCATAGAGTCTGACAATGGGTCCAAGGATTTCATCCTGATACCTAATGGCAGCCAAGGTGCCTTTGTCAAGCCTGTAGCAGTCTGTGTGACCCTCCATGGATATGCCTCCCCAGACAATCATTAACCCACCACCAAACTGCTCATGCTGAATGATGTTACAGGCAGCATAATGTTCTCCATGACTTCTCCAGACCCTTTCACTTCTGTCACGTGCTCAGGGTGAACCTGCTCTCATCTGTAAAAAGCACAGGGCACCAGTGGTGCATCTGCCAATTCTGGTATTCTATGGCGAATGCCAATCGAGCTGCATGCTGCTGGGCAGTGAGCTCAGGGCCCATTAGAGGACATGGGGCCCTTGGGTCACCCTCATGAAGTCTTTCTGGTTGTTTGGTCAGAGAAATTCACACCAGTGGCCTGCTGGAGGTCATTTTGTAGGGCTCTGGCAGTGCTCATCTGTTCCTCCTTGCCCAAAGGAGCAGATACTGGTCCTGCTGATGGGTTATGGACCTTCTATGGCCCTCTCCAGCTCTCCTAGAGTAACTGCTTGTCTCCTAGAATCTCCTCCATGCCTTTGAGACTGTGCAGGGAGACACAGCAAACCTTCTGATAATGACACGTATTGATGTGCCATCCTGGAGAAGTTGGACTACCTGTAAACCTCTGTAGGGTCAAGGTATCGCCTCATGCTACCAGTAGTGATACTGACTGTAGCCAAATGCAAAACTAGTGAAGAAACAGTCAGAAAAGATGAGGAGGGAAAAATGTCAGTGGCCTCCACCTGTTAAACCATTCCTGTTTTGGGGGTCATCTCATTGTTGCCCCTCTAGTGCATCTGTTGTTAATTTCATTAACACCACAGCAGCTGAAACTGATTAACAACCCTCTCTGCTACTTAACTGACCAGATTAATATCCCATAAGTTTCACTGACTTTATGCTATACTCTGATTAAAAAGTGTTCCTTTAATTCTTTTGAGCAGTATAGATAGATAGATACTTTATTAATCCAAAGGGGAAATTCACATACTCCAGCAGCAGCATACTGATAAAAAAAACAATATTAAAGAGTGATAAAAATGCAAGTAAAACAGACAATAACTTTGTATAATGTTAACGTTTACCCCCCCGGGTGGAGTGATGTAAATAACATAACATTTACAATTCTGCTTAATTAATTTTAATGCCATGGGGGCAGAAATCAAGTGTAGAAAGTGCACCAGTCACTCACATTTTTTCACAACCACATAGTGCCAATTTAGAATCATATAAGAAAAAGTGTAACATTTGGGCTGGAAATGTAATTTGTAAGTATTTTTTTCTTCAAGAATCACATTTAAAAAACACAAAAAATAAACAGTAATATTTTCAAATGATTATTGACTTATTTTTTATAAAAGATAGTATATAGGCTTCTCTATGCTGATCTGTACAAACCAAAAACGAAAGTGATCAACATATTAATAGGTTATAACAGGATGAAAGAGAAAAAAATGTGATGGTAAAGGATGAAAAAATAAATGGGATAATGATATCAGAAAACATATTCCATATATCCAGATGGTCTTACAGTTTCCTGCTGTGACATTTTTTTTGGCCTTATGTAGAGCTTGTATTTACCATGGCAACTTAATACTGTCAGCTATTATTGTTTCCAGTTCTGCATGCCTGTGTAACATACTTCCATACATTCATTTTTGGAACACTATATCTAGGACAGTTTTCTTATAAATAATTATAAATTTAATTAAGGAGAGCAAGACTAAATTATAAGGCAGAAACCAAACCTGGATGAGATATCTGTCCATTACAGAGAACACATCAACATGCACATAAAATGAACCAATTTATTAAATAAGCTACATGTGCTCTTTTGAGATGTGGAAAGACAGAAGACTACCTGAGAAAAACATCTTGCAGAAACAAAGATACATACACATACTTGCCAAGGCTGAAAATTTGCTACGATTGAATCCAGATTGGTATGGCAGTATCAAACTGATAATTGCCAAATGGCCTGTCTTTAGTACTGTGTTCTATAGTCAGTGAAAAAATATAGCTTTATAAAATAATTCATTGTATGGCAATTGCGATGACTGCTTATGATTGTACATTTATGTGAAGCAACTGTATACACACACACACCTTTCCTCATAAAAAACATTTAGTGCCATAGACTGTCTAGATTGTTGTGACATTTTCAGCTCTTTTGATAGCATCACAGTGAAAATACCTTTTCCTAAAACACTTCTCCTCATACCCATTCATCTTTGGTCTTACCATATATCTCTAAGAAAGTCTTTGTACTGCTTTAGCCTTTCTCCTACCCTACATGCTCCCACAAGAAATGATGAAACTGGTCATTGTTTCTCAGTTCTCTGTCTTAAGGAACACATTTTCCAGGACCACCCACTTCCAATCTAATGTTGTTCATATGCTTCTTTGACACACACCACTTCACAAAGTGTCCTGTCTGCCCTTGTTTCAGATATCTGCAGTTTTACTAACTTAATTATTCATCAATCAAGCCTAATAATCAACCTAAAGTAATTATTTTTATCTAGTATAGAGGTGAACTCTGGCAATACATAAATTATACTTGGCTTTGATTTTTTTTTTTTTGTTACTTATTAAGTTTGTAATTTAATCACTGAGTTTTTGCAACTCATGTGGTGTAAAGGTATCTGCTAGGTAACAATAATAATTATAACAAAAGGACTACATTGCTACTGTAAAGGAGTGAAAGCTCCGGAGATGTTAGCCAAGTACACTATCTGTATTTGGGTAATGGGAGTACAGAAAATAAGAAGGCAAAGTATGATTATTGGGGGAATAATTTTGTTTGGCTTTAGACAATAGACCAAGGTGAGTTTCCATGAAAGAAGCTTATGAAATTATGATTTAACTGAATAGGCTAACTTGAATAATCTTTGTCTCACAATTTAGACTCAGTTGATTCCATGAATTCAGGTTTTCTTATTTACTCAAGATTGGCTTAGGCAATCTAAAATTCTGTGATTATTAAGTACACCTATCATGAATCAATCCAAAAACACAAAAGAGAGTGCAACATCTTCAAACTGAATACCCATGACTTTAAGTGTGAAGGTGATAGAGTGTATGGTATTTTTAGGACACCTTGGAAAGTTTAGAGGTTTACTTAATTGTTGCTAAAAAGAAGAACATAACAGAGATGATGGCGGCTGATCAAGAAATAATATAATGACCTAAAAAGTAAATGCTTTCATTATTAAGAAAGCAAACAAAGGTTTAGGGTAATCTATAGCACTCCCATTAAATGCCTAAGTACTTTACAGTTCAAATATCGGTGCATTGCTTAAATAAATGTTAAAGGAATATGTACCTCACTCAGAAATAATTACTTTTTATCTGTAACTTATACCATGTCATTTTCTTATGGATGCAACACTCAGACAAGCACACTGGGGCAAACTAGGCAAACTACAAGGCTTGTTTAAGTGAGGAAATATTCAAACTTTAATTAAATTACAGTATCACTTATGTTTATTTGCAAAGAAATCAAATATTATTAAAATTGAAAAGTAGAAGAAAACATACAACCTTAACAATTCAAATCAATGTCCATACAGCAAGCTTGGCTTTAGCATAACCAAGAGAGAGATGTCGGTGTAATTCAAAGAGTCCGTTCTTCTTAATCCAATTGAGGCATTTTTGAAAGCTTCATGAGGAAACCTTGGTCTGCTTTTTCATTGGGAGTGCAATTTAGATGGCACTGCACTTTTGTAGCCTGATGGTTCGGTGAGGCTTTAGGGCTGTCTACACCATGGGTGTCGAACTCCAGTCCTGGAGGACCACAGTGGCTGTGGGTTTTCCTTCTAACCTTTTTCTTCATTAGTGACCTGTTTTTGCTGCTAATTGACTTCTTTGGCTTTAGTTTTAATTAAATTGACTCAGGCCCCTTAGTTGTCTCTTTTTCCTTAATTAGCAGCCAAACACTAGTGAGACACAAAACGGGCCGCCTCATGACCAGCTCACCTGTGCCCGTCACCCAATATCTGAAAATAAAGAAAGGTGAAGGTCTCAGTAAGGTTGATCTCTCAGGTCACCAAAACATTGTGACAGTGCTCTTAGAAAAAAACAGAAAAATCAACAGGTTTGGAAATGTCTGCTGTGGAAGAATGAGAGCAGAAACAGGCCATGGAATTAAATAACAGGTTAAATGAACAGCAAGTATCGTCTTCTCATTAAGAGATTGGTTTGAGTGAAATTGGTCGGAGTTTGAAATCCCAGTTTAGCTGGCCATCTGTTGGCTTGTTTCACATCTCATTTCTGTTTGGCTCTCATTTAATGAAGAAAGGAATACATTGAGAGGACTGAATCCTTAAAAACAAGGCTATTAAAATGAAGGGAAAAGAAGTTAATTAGCAGTGAAAACTGGTCACTGATTAGGAAAAGGGTTAGAATGAAAACCTGCAGCCACTGCAGCCCTCCAGGCCTGGAGTTTGACACTCCTGGCCTACACCCTGACCCCTCTCTCATATCAACCAGTGGATAAGATATTATGAACCTTATTTCATAAACCAAAAAAAAAAAAATTCACATTTTTAGTCCCCATTACAATGATAACAAAGCTCCTGGCACAATAGGCTTAAATGGGGTTAAACTCTGAACAAACGACAAGCAATAATAAAAAAGGTTCATGGAAAAATCTGTTTACTCATGTTGCATAATCCATATTTCAGAAATCTAGTCTGTGTCACAACATTAAAAACACAGGTATTTTTGCTAAATTTTTCGTACACACCATTTCCAGAAAATACTTTCATGAACAGCTGGGGTGTGTGTTTAAACGGAATCGAGCATTTGAATTGAAGCTGCACCACCTTTAACCTGGCATGGAGAATATTCTAGTTATTTCCTTTAGGGGAATCAACGTTATATTTGTCTTTCAGAGTTGATGGAACAGAAACAAATTGCTGTTATTTTAGGATTTAAAAATTCAACAAAGTCAAACAATAATGAAGTTTTCCCCTCCTATCTTTATAATAATGAATTTTACATCAAACCTGATACATGTATCACAAATGAGCAAGACTGTACATATCCAAAAAATTTATTGGAAATATTTACGTTAAGAGTGCAAACAATAGAGTAAATACCAAAATATTGATGGTCATTCAAACAGAGGTAGTGCTACTGCCTCAAACTTCAGTTTTTGCTTGTGGTGTCCTCCATGCAGACATTCCTTGTCACCCCAACTTCATGTTAGTTTCCTCCAGAAGGAATCCAAAGACTAATCCTAAAGGTAATTGTTGACCCCTAACCGAAATGGTATGAAAAAATATTTTTTAGTCCTACCCTCTTTTGATACTTCAGTCAAAGGCCTCAGCTCTCTGTGATCCCATAACTGGATAAAAGATGCATGTGTGAACAATTGCATGGTATATATTGTGGAGGATTGCCGGCTTCTGGTTACGGTCCTCACCCCCAGGCCGCCAGGAGGAGCTCTCCCGACAGCAGGATCGTGCCCCGATGTCCAGCAGGGCCTCATGGACTTTGTAGTGTTTATACACAGCCCTGCTGGATACCTTGGGGGCCACCAGGAGTCGCTTTAGGGTGCCTTTGTGCCTTATGACCCGGGAGTACGTCACGGTCACGTGACAGGAAGGAACGACGTGCTCCCGGGTTGAAGAAAAGGACTGATTACCCTGACCCGGAAGGAATAAGGAACTGTGGACTGATTGGGCAGGAACACCTCCGGGTCAGGGGCTATAAAAGACGCAGAACTGAGCTGGGAGGTAGGGTGGCTAAGTGTCTGGGCGAGGAGGAGAGTATTATTGTGGTATTGTAGTGTCATTTATGAGTAGTGTGGAGGGTGCTTTGTGCACGTTGTGTGAAGAAAAAAAGAAGTCTTGGACTTTTATCTATTGTCTAGAGTGGTACCTGAGGGTTCAAGGGAGCACTAGCGCCCCCTACTGCCATAATATATATATTTAAGTTTTTACTTAACTGACCATTTATACATTTACAGTAGTTGTGGAAATAGGATGTTTTCAAAAATATTTGCTGCATGTACATTGCTTAAAACTTTTTTTTTATACCTTTGTTATAGAGATTCATTAAACTGTCTTAGTCTAACCTCAGTTATGAGCTTCTGATGGCTTATTCATTTAGTTATCTCCTTTGATTATGCATAACTAATCTCTGATTGCTTCTGATGTTTAACAGATTTGGGCCCTGGGCTGTTTGTTCTGCTCATAAAAGCAACTCAAGAGACATCAGCTATGACAAAATCAAATTTATTGCAAGAGAGCTGGCAATTTCTTGTTTCCTCACTGTATACTTAATTGTCCGGTATATTGGAGAGAATATTGGTTTAATTTAGATTTACCGTTATGATTTGTTTTTCTGATGTCCCAAGCAGCGATACGGCATGCAGTATTCAGAAATCAGTGATGCAGAAATAATCATTTTGATGTGCTCTTTGGGATGCTGAATGCTTTGTGAACTTCAGACTAAACCACTGAACAACAATCATGTATTATGTGCCTCAATGAAACCTGAAGTTAGCATTCCTGTATGTAAACTTTTTTCCCATAGGTCTTCTAAGTTCTCCTTATGCTGAAAGTTCATAAACTTCCATACATTATATTCACAAGTATATTCACTCTCAAGTACAGAGAGTTTTCTGTATTGTTTGGCTTCTTGACAGACATAATAGTGTTTGATTAATATTGCTATTATATTTGGCTCCAAGGTTTCAGGTTTTACAACTGAGTTGGAAAGCATTCTGTAAGCAGCTTGCATATCTTGTATCTCTGTAAATTCTTGTAGGAGATGGGGGTTTATTTCAGGTACCAAAAATATGGTATTGTATTAATGCCTCATAATAATTTGTTCTAATACATCATGTATGTGTGTGCATTCTGCAAGCTGTTACTAACAAATAACTTTTTGTCTTCTGTCATTTTTGCTAAGACAGCATGCAGATTTTAAAATGGGTGCAAGGAAAATAAATTCTTATGCAATCTATCAGTTTTTCAATAATAATAATAAAAATAAATGTTATTACATTGGTAAAAGCTAAAAATATGTTGACAGTAATTGATTGTAGGCAACATGCTATTGCTTGCAAAAATACTGGGATAATTAATATAATCAATTAACATTAGGAGAATTTTTACATTTACATATTTGTTACAGAAAATTGGCTACAAACTGAAGAACAGCCAGGTGATTTATTGGAATTTTGTGTTAGCATTATGTATTATAAGTTAACATATGCCCAACCTTCACTTCAAAAAATGATTTCTTTATTAAAGTACAAAAGCTTCCAACATTATTACTCGAGCACAAAAGCTTCCAAAATATAAAACATAGGTAGGTCGGGCAAACAGCCCTTAGTTACTTCTTGTAAATAACAAAGTCTAAAGGATCAATATAGCCATAGTATCCAGGATTTAAACTTTTGTCAATGAGTATTCACACTGTTATCCATCTAGCCAATGTGTTTCGTGGCTCTACCCCTTCATCAGGACCAGATATAGTGAAAACTAAAGATAAAAACACCTCATTAAGACATTACATAATCCATCTATATACATACTCTAAAAGGGGTATTCACATTAAAACCTTACCAAAATATGCAATTTTGGATTTTGGAATACTTCTCAGGTAGAAAATTGGCATGCCCATGAGAAAATCAAAAGGAATATAGTATATAAGTACAAATTCTAATCACCAATTTTCATGTAACATCATTGATCACAAAAAAGATCAACAACAACAACAACAACAACAACATTTATTTATATAGCACATTTTCATACAAACAGTAGCTCAAAGTGCTTTACATATTGAAGAATAGAAAAATGAAAGACATAATTATAAAAAATAAATCAACATTAACATCGAATAAGAGTAAGGTTCAATGGCCAGGGGACAGAAAAACAAAAACTCCAGACGGCTGGAGAAAAATAAAATCTGTAGGGATTCCAGACCATGAGACCCCCAGTCCCTCTGGGCATTCTACCTAACATAAATGAAACAGTCCTCTTTGGATTTAGGGTTCTCACGGAAGGGCTTGATGATGATGATGGTCACGTAGACTTCTTCCTTTTAATCCGTCCATCATTGTTGGAGCATCATGAAGCTTTGAGTAGGTGGAGGTGGCGCAGGCCACCACCACAAAGAAACCGGAAAAAGAAACAGAAAAGAGAGTAGGGGTCAGTACCGATTTTAGAGCCACCATGAATAGTTGTTATGATGAATTGAACATACAGAGTATCAGGATTAAGTTAAATTACGATTAAAATGAAGTTATAAAAGGCCATGTTAAAGTAATGTGTTTTCAGCAGTGTTTTAAAGTGCTCTACTGTATCAGCCTGGCGAATTCCTATTGGCAGGCTATTCCAGATTTTAGGTGCATAACAGCAGAAGGCCGCCTCACCACTTCTTTTAAGTTTTGTTCTTGGAATTCTAAGGAGACACTCATTTGAGGATCTGAGGTTACGATTTGGAATATAAGGTGTCAGACATTCCGATATATAAGATGGGGCGAGATTATTTAAGGCTTTATAAACCATAAGCAGAATTTTAAAGTCAATTCTGAATGACACAGGTAACCAGTGTAGTGACATCAAAACTGGAGTAATGTGTTCTGATTTTCTTTTCCTAGTTAGGATTCTAGCAGCTGCATTCTGCACTAGTTGCAAACGATTTATATCTTTTTGGGTAGTCCTGAGAGGAGTGCGTTACAGTAATCTAGTCGACTGAAAACAAACGCGTGAACTAATTTCTCAGCATCTTTCAGTGATATAAGAGGTCTAACATTACTTATGTTTCTTAAGTGAAAAATGCTGTCCTAATGATCTGATTAATATGTGATTTAAAATTCAGATTACAGTCAACAATCACCCCTAAGCTTTTTACCTCCGTCTTGACTTTTAATCCTAATGTATCCAGTTTATTTCTAATAGCCTCATTGTATCCATTATTGCTGATCACTAAAATTTCAGTTTTCTCTTTATTTAACTTGAGAAAATTACTATTCATCCATTCTGAGATACTAGTCAGACATTGTGTTAGTGAATCAATAGAATCGGGTCATCAGGTGCTATTGATAAGTACAGCTGTGTGTCATCAGCATAGCTGTGGTAGCTCACGTTGTGCCCTGAGATAATCTGACCTAACGGAAGCATGTAGATTGAGAATAACAGCGGACCCAGGATAGAGCCTTGTGGAACACCATATTGGATATCATGTGTCTTGAGTTGTAATTCCCACAACTAACAAAATATTTTCTCCCTGTCAGGTAGGATTCAAACCAATTTAAGACACTGCCAGAGAGGCCCACCCATTGACTAAGGCGATTTCTAAGAATGTTGTGATCAATGGTGTCAAATGCAGCACTCAGATCTAAGAGGATGAGAACAGATAAATGGCCTCTGTCTGCATTTACCCGCAAGTCATTTACTACTTTAACGAGTGCAGTTTCTGTGCTGTGATTTGTTCTAAAACCTGACTGAAATTTATCAAGAATAGCATGTTTATTTAGGTGGTCATTTAACTGCATAATGACTGCCTTCTCTAGAACTTTACTTAAGAAGGGCAGTTAGAGATGGGTCTAAAATTTTCAAGAGCGAGGGGTCAAGATTATGTTTCTTAAGTAGGGGTTTAACTACAGCAGTCTTAAGACAGTCTGGGAAGACCCCAGTATCTAGTGACGAATTTACTATGTCAAGAACATTATCAATTAGCACGCCTGATACTTCTTTGAAAAACCTTGTTGGTATCGGGTCAAGGACGAGGTGGAGGGTTTTAATTGAGATATTATTTTTGTAAATCAGGTAAATCTATCCTAGTGAAAGAGTTTAATTTGTTTATAACAGGATGTTGGGGTTTAGGGGATCCTTAGTGTTGGGGAGATATACTATGTTATTTCTAATATCATTAATTTTTGATTGAAGAATACAGCGACAGCCTCACAGGTTTCACTGGAAGCACTTAGGAGGCATTCCTTTGAGCTACCTGGGTTTAGTAGGTGATCAATTGTTGAAAATAAGACTCTAGGATTACTAGCATTGTTATTTATAATATTAGAGAAATAGCAGCGTCTCTCAAGACGGACAGTGTTATTGTATTCTGTTATTTTGACTTTTAATATTTCGTGGTGGATAGTAAGTTTACTCTTCCTCCATTGACGCTCAGCTCTACGGCATGTTCTCTTTAAATCAGACACTCTTTGGGTCTTCCATGGTATACCAATGCTAGAAGATTTTTTCACTGTCTTTTCAGGTGCAACTATGTCAACAGCAGCTCTCACTTTAGAATTAAATCTTTCCACCTTACTATTTACATTGTCCTCGCTATTATAGCTGGCACTATAAACGGACTGATTGCTTAAAATGTTTGTAAGTTTTAAAGCTGCTGCCGAATCAAAGAAGCGTTTTTTAACAATATGCTTCTCATGAGTGTTTTTATCATTATTTCTATATTAAAAGTAGAAGAAAATGGTCTGATAGACCAATATCAATGATCTGTTTTATATCAACTTTCAGTCCTTTAGTAATCACTAAGTCTAATGTATGACCTGCTTTATGTGTAGGCTGATTTATGAGTTGTCTCAAATCAAAAGAATCCAGGAGGTTCATAAATTCTTTTACTTTTAGATCACACTGATTATCTATATGAAAATTAAAGTCGCCAACTATTAGGAGTGTGTCATAATTAGTAATTAAAATTGACATTAAGTCAGAGAATTCCTCAAAAAACGACGCGTTATATTTAGGAGGTCTATACACGGATAGTATTAGAACTTGAGAATCTCCATGAATAA
Source organism: Polypterus senegalus (assembly GCF_016835505.1). Classification (NCBI taxonomy): domain Eukaryota; kingdom Metazoa; phylum Chordata; class Cladistia; order Polypteriformes; family Polypteridae; genus Polypterus; species Polypterus senegalus. The sequence goes on from NC_053155.1 coordinate 63,828,858, forward strand.
CAACGGCGAGATACTCAAAGGACTTGAACTTACCAAAACTGACATCTTTACATTTTAATCGCTCGAGTAAATGTTAGCCAATCCGCCCCTTTTCCCTGGCGGTTTGAATGAGTAAAACTGTAATCCGGAGGCAGATTCGATTAAAACTGACGCGCATCTGAATTCAACCATGTTTCATTTAGTGCAATAAGATCTATTTTTTATCACTAATAAGATCGTTGATAAAAACGTTTTGTTAGTTAAAGCTCTAACATTTAATAGTGCCATATTTAATGTTTCGGAGGTGCAGAGATGAGTACTATGTGCGTTATTGTTATTTGGAATAGGAACTAAATTATTATTATTAGCGCCGCTCTGTGTATATTTTTTGTTTAATCTGCGATCTGTTTTATAGTTTTAATACATTGTTCCTCTAAAATAGTGATTTTAATTAGATTATTGGAGTTTATGCCGTATTTCCTAGGTTTTCTACGTGCATTGAGATTGCTTATTACAGTATTAATGGTGTGCACTTTAACGGAAGACTCTATTAAACATTCATCATGTCCTGGCACAGCAGTATTATTTCGGAAGGGGTTAAGAGCAGAGATAGATAGTCAAGAAAAACGAATTACCTTCGATATGTTTTCGGAGAGGACCGGCGCGAAACTGTTCGGATGCAGGCCATCACGCTTGAAGAGACGCGCCTTTCCAAAAGAGATTCCAATTGTTGATGAAGCCGACATCCTTCTTCTTGCAGAAACCCTGTAGCCAGTTGTTCAACCCTAGCAGACGACTGTAGTACTCGTTGGATCGTCTGACGAGAGGTAGTGGACCCGAAACGAAGATCTTTGCCGATGGGGTCCTCTCCTTCGTGTCTCTAATCAGAGCTGCGAAGTCAGCCTTCAGGATTTCTGATTGTCGGTGCCTTATATCGTTTACGCCGGCATGCAAGACGATTGATCCAACTGCCCTCTCCTTGTGTTTCTCGTAGATCATACTTAAGTATGAGACTAAATGATACATTCCACTCATTTAATGAAGTTATTGAGGTAAAACTCAGCTTTATTACATCTTGCCTGAAGAAGGGGCATGAGTTGCCTCGAAAGCTTGCATATTGTAATCTTTCTAGTTAGCCAATAAAAAGCTGCCATTTTGCTTGACTTCTCAGTCAGTAAGTCATTCTCACTACATCCATAATGGCTAACACACTACAATACCCTAGTACTACAAGTGTTAGTTTGAAATTCTTTTTTTTTTTCTTTTTTTATTAATTTTATTGCAATCCATACAAAGCAATCAAGTTTTTACAAAAAGAAAAATTGAGTTAAGATCAGATCGATCCCCACCCCTGAGAGAGAGAGTAAGCCAAACGGCGTCAAATTTAAGGCTTGTAAACATACCTAAATTAATAAATTCTCTGTGCTTCATGACCTTATTTTAAAATGTCACTGATTAGATCCTGCCATGTTTTGAAAAAAGTCTGTACGGATCCTGTAACTGAGTACTTGATTTTTTCCAATTTCAAATTCAAATTCAACAAAAACACTAACACTGAGCTGTAAATTTATCCCATATGTTAAATATTTCTTTATTTAAGAGGTATACCATAAAAAAGAAACTGTTGTAATCAAGGTTAAGATGAGGCTGGTGACCCATCTGGGTTGCTTAATGGTATTCTTTCCGGGTGGAAAGTTGAATCTTTGGAAGGACAGTGGAGTGTCATGACAATATATTCCCCAGCATCAATGAAGGCAGCCTACTTTTGCAGAAGCTTGTAATTGGGCTTACATGGAATTGCATGGGAATTGGCCATTTTGTTAGAGACCTATGGAGCTACTGGGAGAGCTCCTCTGATAAAATCTCATTGTTCCTCAGAAATGTTATATGCCTTGAAGCATTTCTATATTATGCCCTTGGCATTACTGGATGTACTCTTCGTCAGGCTTTAAAAAAGAGCCGCTGTACGTGTTGATTATAAAGTCCTTTCCACTTTGGTTATATTTACCGTATATATGGGGCTTGATTTTATCATATAATTTTTGGTATTTTATAATGTCGGTCGTATAAGTCGAATGCGAAAAACTCACGCTATTGGTCCAAGAAATTATGATATGCTAACTCTGAGAGAGTAACCACAGAGCACACTGCCTTTTTTCTATGTATTTTGCCTACGTGATCACACAGTGATACCCTCACTATTCCGAAGCAATGTTTGCACTGTTTTGTGTTTTTTGTATCTCACACCCTCATATACCTTCATCGTATAAGCGCCCCTTATCTACGATACAGCTTTGGATCAGAAAAAAATATAAAGCTAGTTTTAAATTAAAAGTCATTGAAGTGGCGAAAAAAATTGGTAACTGCGCTGCTGCAACAAAAGTTGATGTGTCTGAGAAACTGGTGCAAGATTGGAGGAGGCATGAAGATGTAAAAAAACATTAAGTGTTACATTTTTGAATGGGCACATAAGTAGGGGTCCGATTTTATGATCGTTTTTTCAGGTTTCAAAACCCAGCTTATATGTGAGTATACACTCACCTAAAGGATTATTAGGAACACCTGTTCAATTTCTCATTAATGCAATTATCTAATCAACCAATCACATGGCAGTTGCTTCAATGCATTTAGGGGTGTGGTCCTGGTCAAGACAATCTCCTGAACTCCAAACTGAATGTCAAAATGGGAAAGAAAGGTGATTTAAGCAATTTTGAGCGTGGCATGGTTGTTAGTGCCAGACGGGCGGTCTGAGTATTTCACAATCTGCTCAGTTACTGGGATTTTCACGCACAACCATTTCTAGGGTTTACAAAGAATGGTGTGAAAAGGGAAAAACATCCAGTATGCGGCAGTCCTGTGGGCGAAAATGCCTTGTTGATGCTAGAGGTCAGAGGAGAATGGGCCGACTGATTCAAGCTGATAGAAGAGCAACTTTGACTGAAATAACCACTCGTTACTCCCGAGGTATGCAGCAAAGCATTTGTGAAGCCACAACACGCACAACCTTGAGGCGGATGGGCTACAACAGCAGAAGACCCCACCGGGTACCACTCATCTCCACTACAAATAGGAAAAAGAGGCTACAATTTGCGAGATCACCAAAATTGGACAGTTGAAGACTGGAAAAATGTTGCCTGGTCTGATGAGTCTCGATTTCTGTTGAGACATTCAAATGGTAGAGTCAGAATTTGGCGTAAACAGAATGAGAACATGGATCCATCTTGCCTTGTTACCACTGTGCAGGCTGGTGGTGGTGGTGGTGTAATGGTGTGGGGGATGTTTTCTTGGCACACTTTAGGCCCCTTAGTGCCAATTGGGCATCGTTTAAATGCCATGGGCTACCTGAGCATTGTTTCTGACCATGTCCATCCCTTCATGACCACCATGTACCCATCCTCTGATGGCTACTTCCAGCAGGATAATGCACCATGTCACAAAGCTCGAATCATTTCAAATTGGTTTCTTGAACATGACAATGAGTTCACTGTACTAAAATGGCCCCACAGTCACCAGATCTCAACCCAATAGAGCATCTTTGGGATGTGGTGGAACGGGAGCTTCGTGCCCTGGATGAGCATCCCACAAATCTCCATCAACTGCAAGATGCTGTCCTATCAATATGGGCCAACATTTCTAAAGAATGCTTTCAGCACGTTGTTGAATCAATGCCACGTAGAATTAAGGCAGTTCTGAAGGCGAAAGGGGGTCAAACACCATATTAGTATGGTGTTCCTGATAATCCTTTAGGTGAGTGTATATGGTATACACGTTTCTATATGTATTTTTATATTTTGTTTGGCTGATGTTAATCATTAACATTATTTTTGTTGATATATTGCTTGTCATGAGCACCATCATTTTGTAGGCAGTTGGGTCTGGCGGCCATCCTGTTAATAACAGCTCAAACAAACTGCTACTATGTGATATCCAGAAACAGTGAGTCTTCACCTCATCACCTAGGGTTGTATTTAAGAAAGTGATATGCTAATCCTGGTGTCTAAGATTTTCGGATTTAAAAACAGATCATTAGCAGCTCTAGTGATTGTGTCTAAAAAGACTTTTAGGGTAATGTCTTTCTGTTTGCAATACTTATGACTTTGATTCTCTGAAACATTATGGTCTTTGGTATTTTTAATTAGCTGATTTTCCTGGGGTCTCATTTATAAAACTTTACATGTATTCTAGCATGAAAATATGCTAACACCAGAAAACAGGAAAATGTGTACTTGAAAATAAAATCAGATTTCTAATACCTGGCATATGTACATTTCTACACAATTTACCCTTTATAAATCACAATTATCTTTCATATATGCGTGAATGCACACCGAACCCTGCCTGGTTGCTATCCATGGAGACATCCCCACCCACAATTACAGCAGCCCATGTGAGCAGAGAGCTGAAAAGACTTTGTGCCAGCAAAGCAGCGGGTCCAGATGGTGTATCGCCACGACTGCTGAAGGCCTGTGCGTTGGAACTGGGGAGTCCTCTACAGCGCATCTTCAACCTGAGCCTAGAACAGGGGAGAGTCCAAAGGCTTTGGAAAACATCTTGTATCACCCCTGTCCCAAAGGTATCACATCCTAGTGAGCTGAATGACTTCCGCCTGTTGCTCTGACGTCACATCTGATGAAGACCATGGAGCGGCTGCTGCTTCACCACCTGAGGCCACAGGTCCGTCACGCCCTCGACCCTCTGCAGTTCGCATACCAGGAGAAGGTGGGAGCGGAGGATGCCATCATCTATATGCTACACCGATCCCTCTCCCACTTGGACAGAGGCATAATTATGTTTTTGGACTCTCTAGCGCCTTCAACACCATCCAACCTCTGCTCCTTAGAGACAAGCTGACTGAGATGGGAGTAGACTCACACCTGGTGGCATGGATTGTGGACTATCTTACAGACAGACCTCAATATGTGCGTCTTGGGAACTGCAGGTCTGACATTGTGTTCAGCAATACAGGGCGCCCGCAGAGGACTGTACTTTCTCCGGTCCTGTTCAATCTATATACATCAGACTTCCAATATGACTCGGAGTCCTGTCACATGGAAAATTTCGCTGATGACAGTGCTATTGTGGGCTGCATCAGGAGTGGGTAGGAGGAGGAGTACAGGAAGCTAATCAAAGACTTTGTTAAATGGTGCGATTCAAACCACTTACATCTTAACACCAGCAAAACCAAGGAGCTGGTGGTGGATTTTAGGAGGCCCAGGCCCCTCTTGGACCCTGTGATCATCAGAGGTGACTGTGTGCAGAGGGTGCAGACCTATAAATACCCGGGAGTGCAGCTGGGCCTGGACTGCCAATACTGATGCTCTATGTAAGAAAGGTCAGAGCCGACTATACTTTCTGAGAAGGTTGGCATCCTTCAACATCTGCAATAAGATGCTGCAGATGTTCTACCAAACGGTTGTGGTGAGTGCCCTCTTCTATACGGTGGTGTGTTGGGGAGGCAGCATAAAGATGAAAGACGCCTCACGCCTGGACAAACTTGTTAAGAAGGCAGGCTCTATTGTAGGAGTAAAGTTGGACAGTTTAACATCTGTGGCAGAGTGGCGGGCACTAAGCAAACTCCTGTCAATCATGAAGAATCCACTGCATCCACTGAACAGTGTCATTTCCAGGCAGAGGAGTAGCTTCAGTGACAGACTTTTGTCACTGTCCTGCTCCACTGACAGACTGAGGAGATCGTTCCTCCCCCACACTATGCGACTCTTAAATTCCACCTGGGGGAGTAAATGCTAACATTACTCAAAGTTATTGTCTGCTTTTTTATTTTTATTTTTTCATTTTATTACTATTTAATTTAATATTGTTTTTGTATCAGTATACTGCTGCTGGATTATGTGAATTTCCCCTTGGGATTAATAAAGTATCTATCTATCTATCTATCTATCCTGAAACAGCCATATGTGAACTATGCTAATCAACCTTGTAAACATGCAGTCACAATGCTCCAGAACTTCATTGGCCTGTACAGCAACTTCCTTCTTGATGCATTGAAGCCTATACTGCGTTCCACAAATTAGCATGTAAGAGCACATGTAGCATTGTAATGCCTATCCTCCATGACCTGTGGTAAGGGAAATCATAAGGCAGCATTGTCTGAGCAGGATTGATTGAGTGTTCAGATATTTACCTTACCAATAAGACAGCCTCCACATACAGCATCAGCAAGCCATCTAATCAACATGACATTGCCTCAAAATAAATGAATTATGGGTTGAATCAAGCCGCTCAGACCCAACATTTGTCAGTCTCATCTTGGCATCACAAGTAACTTTTGTGTTAATGGAATGTCACTGCATGCAAAGAGAAGCAGCTTTATTAGTACTGGGTGCCCATATTGCAATATGAGTGCAGTAAATTGCTCTGATTAAGTTAGGAAAATAAGACTGCTTCAAATTGCCCTTTGATGTTGGCAAAAACATGTTATGTTTTATGTATGTACGCCCACACCATACAAAAAAACTGTAAGTCAGTTAATGACTTTCAGCACAGCAGGCCTTAAGGAGTGAAGCTTGGCTGATATATTCCTGACCTGTCAGCCAGTTCCCTGAGAAGTGACAACAGGTAGCTTATAAAAACTGATGGAAAATGCAACAAAGTTCTTCAGTGTAAATAGGCAAAATTGACCCTCTTAAAGGGGAACTAAAATACAGTCTGTACATCATATTCATCACTTTTAAGGTGTAATGTGTTTGTCACATCAGTGCACATTATAATAACAGCTCAGTGATATGAATTATTATATGCATGAGTCATCATTTAGCTGGTTTGACTGCATTTTCCTACTTGATCAAGGATGGTGTTATTTCCCAGTAACTTTGGAAAGGTTGCGTGACTTTTGCATGGAAAGTTGCACACACATATTTCAGGCATATTGTTATGCGTACTCCAGTTTTAGAAATTTGGTTCCAGGTCTGTTTCAGTTGTGTTTTGGGCCAGGGGTGTGCAAGATTTCCCTTTCACATGGTCTATATTGAATTTTGCCGGGTATTACTTCCAGTATCTTTTTTTGATTAGCAAATAAACAGCAAATACATTTAGTTTATATTGTCTTACAAATTCCTGGATTTCAATCTAGGTAATATTTAAACTTTGAGGGATACCCAGCAAACAAGTGAACGGATACCATATGCCACTTATGGTGCAAAGCTCTAGCCCCACAAGAGACAGCAGTTCAGTTTGATGTACACATGGAGGAGTTGCAGCCCTTTAAGCAGGCGGACTTATGCCGAGAGGAGGACAGCAACATTAGACTAGGCATGGCACAGAGCGCCATAACTCAGATCAGCCTCATGGCAGAGACCCACTCTGTCTCTCTCTCTCTCTCGCTTTTATAGATTCCAAGATGCTGACCAGCTACCCAACACTCAAGCAGCTAATGTTGGTCACTTTCTGGAATAGGTTAAGCAAATGGGAACAACAGCAGTGGAGTACTCAAATGATTGCCTGTAGACAGAGAACTGGAGTGCTGGCAAATGGAAAATATCACTGCAAAAAATCAGTATGCAAAAACTATTAAAAAAAAGCTTAAAATAAGACTTGTTTGATATTAATTAGCAACAGAATTTGCCAATGGGTTACACTAAATTTACTTGACAAGATTTATTAATATAAGCTAAATAATCTTAAATACATATTTCTTGCTTATTCAATAAATCTTACAATAAGGAAAACACAATTTAATAGCCTGATATAAAAATATTTTACTTGGTTAGATTTCATTTTTTGCAGATAGGATACAGAGAGAATTTAAAAAATTGCTCCAGGGGCACCGTATAATGGCTGACCCTTCACTCTGACCTCCAAAGGTCATGCAAAAAAGACAATTTCCCCTCGGGGATTAATACAGAGTACCAAATACCAAAAACAAACTGGTCTCGACTTGTTAAAAACTGGAGGGGTTACAGAAAAAGCACACCCTGACAGATGTCCAGGAAAGGGTACCAGCTTCCCTTATCAGGATGCTATTACCTGCAGGATAATTAAAGAAGATTTTCTTTAGCAATCTGTTAAAGAAGCAATTCTGCCAGTCCTGAAGAGGCCTAAAGGAGGAGGCCAAATGACTGTGTCTAATTCAGGAAGTTAAAAAACAAAAACAAATGGACTATTGTTAAAGTTCCATCTTGTTTTTTGTATAGACAAACAGAAAATCCATTTATTAAATGTTTCTAAGACTTCCCGAGATAAAACTGTAAACTTCCCTACTGAAATTCTGTTGTCCCCATGTTTAGAGAACACTACAGATAAAAATGACTACAAGAAAATAAAATAAAAATAAATAAATGAATACAACACACACATAAACACTAATGGCAAGTTGGCACTTTCAGTAGTATACTCCCCACAACCTTGTCACACCTTATTCTTTGATCAATGAATTGAAATTGGTGGGGTGTCACATGACATGGTGCCAATCTGAAAAATGATACCCATGTTAGAAAGGATTGGAGAGAAGGACTCAATAGGGAATATACTAAGGCTGGTCTGTTCTTTATCAGGTGGACCCATGGTTATAGTTGTTGTTCCTTTTTGTATATCAATCCACAAAACAGACTATGGCCCTACCAAAGTCGTTCTTTTTGTTTATCAGTTTCCCTTAATTTCTTCCATCTTTGACTGTTGTTGAGCAACACCTGTTATGCAGCAGTCACATGATGGGGTCAGGCTGTGTGACAGACTAGTTTTTCTTCTCACTTCTTTTTTGATCTTTGGTATCTTAACTTTGTGTTGGTTTCTTTTTGGTTCTAGGCTAGTGTTCTTTTGCCTACTTCTTTACAACATTCTGCTTGGATTTTTGAATTCTGCCATTTTTTTACGGCTTTGCTGCTCTTCTCTTGCCCTCCTCCACTTAATTTCCTGCTTCTTTATAATTTCTGATTGTCCATTCATCCATCCATTTTCCAACCCGCTGAATCCTAACTACAGGGTCACGGGGGTCTGCTGGAACCAATCCCAGCCAACACAGGGCACAAGGCAGGAACCAATCCTGGGCAGGGTGCCAACCCACCACAGGACACACACAAACACACCAAGCACACACTAGGGCCAATTTAGAATCGCCAATCCACCTAACCTGCATGTCTTTGGACTGTGGGAGGAAACCGGAGCGCCCGGAGGAAACCCATGCAGACACGGGGAGAACATGCAAACTCCACGCAGGGAGGACCGGAAGCGAACCCGGGTCTCCTAACTGCGAGGCAGCAGCGCTACCACTGCGCCACCGTGCCGCCAATTTCTGATTGTACATTCCACAATTTTGTGATTAAAACATTTTTATTTACCATCATGCCCAATTGTACTGGGTGTCAGCTACACTTAACAGAATAGCAGTCCTGACCTAAACTGGTGTACACCCCACTATTAGATGATTGTCTTGCCCCCTCGCTACAACAAAAGGGAAATACACCAGAGTATTCTGCATGAGCAGCTGTAGGATGACTTGGTGTCCAATTGGTTTACAAACCAAAAATGATGTGAATAAAGAAAATGACATTCAGTATAGACAGAAAGCCAGGAATGTTTCCCCATGAAGTTAGGTGGCAGCACTGAGCACCTGCATGAGGTACGTGGAATCCTGATACCTATGGTGAGAAGGCAAAGGATGGGACATCTAGAGCTTTTGATCTCTTACCTCTATCATGGAAATCAAGGATGCAAGAGTGCCTGGGACAATTAGAGACAATTCTAGGGCAATAGCCACCAGACTTTCAAGTCACATTCTTAACACCTTAAGATGGTTCTCAGAATTGGTTTGCAAGTAATCCCAGGATGGCATATAAACCACCTCATCTTTATTGTCTAAATTAGTTTGGAGTTAAGTGGAGAGTAAAGACTACTGACAGAAACATAGTTTGGCCTGAAAGTGGGAGAGTACAGAGGTGAATTAGGGATGGTATTTTATGTTTTAGATGCTATACCCAGGATGTTTGCTCTAGTTATCAGACCACCCCACCTTATAGGCTAAAATTTGTATAGCTAGACCAGTGATGCACATAGGGTTTTCATTCAGCTTACTTTGCATTGTTCCATTATTTATCCTTTCCATATTTGTTTATGTTGTACAATATGCAAATACTTTAAATATAGACATTGTGTGGCACGTGTCAACATGTCAGTTTTAATGCATTAACATATTATATTAAAATGCTTAACAAAAAACATGAATATCCTTATGTAATAAAAACCTTTGCAATATTGTGTGTACAGAGAGGAAGAAAGGTATGAGCAAAGGTCATTCAGAACACATGAACTGATGTGAAGGGTTATATAAGGCAGACAATTACTATGAATGTATGCTTTCATTTTAAGACACTCACAGTTCTGTGCAGTTTTATGTGTGTGTGTTCTCCGTACAATGGACTGGTGCCCTTGCTGTCTGATGCCTATTGGGATATGCTTGAGCTTCCCCACAACCCTGCCCTGGACGAGTGGGTTAAGAAAATGGATGGATGTAGTACAACATGGGTGAAATGCCATCTAATGTACATCTTTAACTTGCATCTGATTCTAGGAGGGCAACAACTTATGTCATCTGTCCTACTGCACTTGTTGACCAAACAGGCCCTAGCCTAATGTTTATCTCTTTTGGAATTCGCTTTGGATAAAAGCATCTGCCAAGCAAATAAATGTAAATGTAAATGTAAATGCAAATATAAATTTAAATGTAACAAGACCCAGAGGAATTATTTTTCATTTGAATGCAATAAGTACAGCCGGAAAAATTACTAAATTGTGACATTGTATTTCATTTACTGCTGTAAATTCTTAGGCAAATACTTAATTTGCATTTTTTCAATGTATCAAGGTAAGTTAGCAACAATAATGAAAAATAATTGCGCTGACTGAGTACTCCGCTAAAGATATCTTTTCTTCTTCATATGATAAGGTTGTCAGCGTTGACAGTTGACAGCAATGAAATCTTTTAATTTCTAAAGCTTTCAGTCTGAAAGCTTACATCCGGGAGTGTTTCAGTGATTGCATGGTTTCATTAAATACAATCACTTAATTTAAAAATAACTTTGCTTGCTTTCAATAGAACATGCTTTTATTTTTGTGCTCATTCTGGTGCATCTGAATTTTCAAAACCTATATTTTTAATTTAAATGAAAAAAATCAAGATAATAGTTTATAAACTTCAATGGCTAGAACCAGAAACATTCTGGGGATGACTTGCTTTAGGTTGCACATTGGGTGTGACTCATCTCCAGAATATGTGCCTTTTCTACACAGACTTTTCCACTTATCCTGTTCAAGAGTTTCTCCATTAATATAGCTTCAATTAAATTATCTTGACTATCAATCTGTCTGTCTATCCATAGATACTGTATATATCACTAGAATTACCAGAGTCTACAAAAAAAACTTAAAGGCCCACCTTAAATCCCTTCGCACATCTCTGTCAGCGTCTTTTGTCTTGTAAATGTGTCGATAAGCCCAAGCAGCAAGCAGCCTGCTATACCATCCCCCCACCGCCACAGAACGTGCAAGAAGTTCTCCCCAGTTCCTGCCTTGATTATCTGGGAGTGAGCTACCTAGAGTTGTAAGGGGACATGATTTCATGTGTGTTCTGTGTCTACAACAGTCTATGTAAACACATCATTAAAACAGAAATGTTTTTCATGTTTTAGTAATAAATGACAAAATGTAGGGAAGTAAGGTTGGAAGGATTTACGAGTTTTTTTGTAGGCTTGAGTAATTCTAGTGATATTTGAGGGCATATGGCTTGTCCCTCTGAGAAAGTGGACATTATAGAATTAAATTGGACTGTTGCTGTCTGAGACCATACTGAAGATCTGCCACTGTTTGTTGCGACAGTGTGAATGAAATTATTTTTCCCTCTTTTACAACCCTCTTTTTTTTGTGTAAAAAAAAAAATGGTAAGATTGCTATCAAAGAAATAAAAACAGTTTCAAGTCTGGGAGCCTTTCCCAAATGTTTTGATGATGAAAGGCGAAAAATACCTTACAACCTTAAAAAGAGGTCCATCCTAGTGTCCCATGCCCTGAACTTGGACTATGATATATTGGTTCTTACAAAATTTTGATTTATCCAGTCTCCATCTTTTTATCTGACATACTAAGCCTACCAAGGCATTCTAAAATACATTCAACATTTCATGTTTCACATTTAAAATCTATTGATTTCAGATGATTTTATTTGAAAAAGTACAAGTAGAAATGTTGGTCCTTAGGTCCTACTTTTACCTATTTTTTGGTGTGGTACACACCCCACGGAGTGTTGATTGAGCTAAAAAACCTAAAGTAAGAAGTTCCCCCTTTGGTATAACAAGCATGGTGCTAAATGTATATTGTTTTGTTTGCGTGTGCAGATACAGTGGGGTGGGGAGTGGAATGTGTGAAGTAGTCAGACACTGAAAGTAGATGGTTAGGAAACACTGATATAAGGTACAATGTACAATATATTCTTGACATTAAATGTCAAGGAATCAGGCCTATTATTAAGAATTTGGTGAGGGTTTGCCAATGAAACCACTGTTGGATTCCTGCTCAAGATCTTCATGACCCTTGTGTTTTTGTTGAGATTTGCATTTTCATTCATTTTTTCTGAATATGTTGAACTTTGTTTGACTTCTCCATCTTATTCTTAGGGTTTAGATATGCACAAAATCTATTTCTGCACTTGGAATATTTTCAAGACATTAAAAATATTTTACGTTGTTTTCATCACAATGTTTTTTCTTATACATGTCACCATTTTGTGGCGTGGTAACCATAGCATTTCTAGAGTAATTTACTATAGGTGTCAGGTCACTGTTGAGATGGGATAAAGTTTGCACTTCCATGTCATTCAAAATATCAAAAGCAAATCTTTGTGTCGGTGTCTGAATTTCTTTTGCTTTTTTAGTTAGCTGATCTTTTGCTATGATCCTTTGACTACATTTTTGGTTCACTCCTGGTTTAGCTGAAGGATAAAACTGATTTTGAAAACACAAAAACACAGTTTGTTACATTGTCTCTCTCCTAAAGAATTTTCATGACTTGCCTTCCAAGATAGATGGACATGACCGGAATTCACATCTTTGGAGAGGGCTTCTGTTATTACCCTCTATTTACAGTTGTTTCTGACTATTTAGTTATTTCTAATTCAAAAAGCAAAGTGAATGTTACAACATTAAAATGTATTACATATAGGCAAATATTCTTACATTTAATTACATCTTAAAAATATAAAGACTCATACAGTAGATATTCAGACATTTCATTTATTTGATTACTTAATTGATCTTCAATGCATTTCATGAGTATTTAGTGCTGCCTTCATAGACTTGAAGTAGTAACATTTTTGTGACCCATAATAGACATCATCCAATTCAATCATTGTTAGAAAAACTACTGGCAATCCTAACTAAAGGAATTAAAAAGTGCACCCTGGATATCAGAAAAGCTGCCTCAGACACAGGTTTTTATTCTATAGTTTTCCTACTTTGAAAAAGAGAAAACCAAGAGTACAGTTCCTTCAAAAATCTTGTCTGCTCTGTTAATGTAAGCTCCATCTACAATGCACAGCTCTGTCACTTTATATTTTCTTCTGCTCGTCTATGCTATTGAAGGCAACATTAAATTTGTATGCCGAGTTCATATAAGTGTAGATGATGTAATAACTAGAAGAATAATCATGTCTAAGCTTCTATGTTTCCATTTTTCGTGATGCTCCAGAGTACCCCTATCAACATTTTATCTCAGTTAAACTAAATGTACCTTTATGGAAACAACTAAGACTTTCATGTACAGAAATTATGTTTTTAAAGTGTTAATTGAAACATTTGAATGCTATACCACATATCTCTTTTTAAGGATATCCAAGATTTCTTATTTTTTCATAATTAAATTGTCAGTGTTTTTGTGAAAAGAAGTAAAAACCTTGGCCTTTGTTTCCAGTAAGATAGTAGGTGTAACAATGCATCTGAGAGTAGAATAAGGTTAATTGGCTGTCTCATTTACAAAACAAGCATAAACCAGCAAATGTGATTGTATTCCCAGCTGTGCTAAAATATATCTCACTTATATTAGGCAAATTTTCATCAAACAAACAAAAGAAAGGCAACATCCTATTGAACCTGACTTTGCAATGTAAAATACATAATTTAACAGTCTAAACTTTTCACTCCTGTAATCAAAACTGAACAAAACGAATTAAGACGTTTTATCTTTAAGCGTAATGCTTATGGAGAGGAGAAGAATGCAAGGGTAAAAGTGACAGAGTAATTTTGCAAAGGAAGGAGCATGCAAAATGAAAATAGGCAATTAATGCACGTGCTCTGGGTGTGAGCAACTCTTTTAATTCATCCTTGGAGTCCTTGAGTGATCCAAAACCAGTAAGATTTTTATGTTTGTAACACAGATTAGAGAGCCCCAGATCTATTCTCCTGATCAAAATAACATGTGTCCCAAGATTTTATCCACAAGGATCAAAGTAACTTTTACCAAGTTTTGTCATATTCTAGTTTTTAGATTTGTGCCACTTTTTTGAGGTAGCCAAAAAAGAAAGAAGAGGAAAGTTCAATAAAAGCCATATATGTGTCTGACATTAAATGCTCTACAGATTATACTAAGTTTAATTTTTTTTTATACTCTGGGTGTTTTTCCAACAACCCTTTTCACTGTGACTGTTCCTGAACTCTATCAATCCACTGTTTTAGTGAATTAATGTAATCCAATTTTTAAAATCACAAATAACTTCAGCCCACCGCAGCAATATTAGGCAATGTTATGATCAGCTTAGCTCATGATACACAAAATGAGGATTTTCAAAAGTTATACAATAAATACCAGGAGCAACATCTTCAAACTAAACATTTAGTAATGCTTACTAAATAAGAAGGACATAATATAGAAAGGAAGAAAACAAACATATTCAAAACAACAAAAAGAATACTAAAAATGAGATGGAAGACCTGGTATTACCATAACATGGCACAGTACTTTAGAAAACCTCAAAAAATTACACACCAAAATCATTCTGCACCAAATTTATTTTGGATAATGTAAAGAATGGGATGCGTTTAATTGCAGTTTTAGAGTTATCACATTTTTGTGATACAGTAATAACAAAAAAACAATAACAGGATAGTTTATTCTTGTCTTACTGTATGTATATATTAAAAAATCCAGTTGCAAAATCATTGTAATATTTAATGAACGATCACATCGTTAGAGAACTACCTTAACACCTAATGGTGCATTCGTTATATGGCAGAGAAGTTGCAACAATGTATTCAAGTGGGCATAAATGAAAAGAGGAAGCTATGTCTTTTATACATTTGATTTTAGAAAACATTTAAATAAGTTGTGATATTTGATGTGAAGCAGTTGTCTGTATTCTTGTCAATTTTAGTAGACACCTGACCCTCTTCTTTTTAAGTGCAGGCTTGGCTGACTTTCTTCAGAGTACTAGTTTCATCTGTCAGAGCACTTACATTTACAGTATTCTTTAAATACTTAGACAGATAGATTCCTAAAAGCATTGTCTATTAGGCAAAGGAGGACTGCCTGCTTCTTAGTAAAGTGATTTATTTCAGCTTTTGCTTTTCATTCATATGATGTTCAGAGCGATTCACTATGTATTTCAGGAGCATTCAATTTTGGAGTTCAATTTTTCTAAACTGAAATCTGAAATGATCTGCATTCCACTACAGATCATAAATGGGATAAAAGTACCATCAATCATTTATTTTGAAAAGGAAATGGTACATCAACTATGGTTCGCTTCCTGGCTGAGATGTACTTTGTGTGAAGTTTGTATATTCTTATTATGTCGGTTTCCTTAGGTAAGGTTCAGTTTGTTCAAACAGTATAAATGCAATCTTTTAGCCAGGGATGAGTAAATGTACATGTTGGAATGCATGCAACAAATAAGTGACCCTTCCAATCTTTATCCTTCCTTATGTCCTGCTAAAATAAACTGGAAAAATGTAAATACAGAGAAAAGAACAAGGCAGTATAATAAAGCATGGACCAGAAAAAATACCATGATTCAATTATACTGTAGTGAACAAAGGTTTTTTTCCTTAGATGGCGGCTAGATTCTTGGTATTTGTTTTTAAAAGTGGCAATGATAAAGTTACTAAGTACAAAAACAGAATTATTCTAAAAAAAGGAGGTCATTAGTGGACTATAACACATAAACAAGAGAGATCAGAAGTCAATGTCAGAGGGAAGTATGGAGCAAATCCTGGAATGCACAAATGGACAGGGCATTTTTAAGCAGGACTTGGGAATGCTTCCAGGGTAATGCTGTATCTTCTGGGCAATAACAAAGTAGGGAGGTCCTCCCTGGATAGCGGCCTCTATCTATATCCAGGGGCCCAGACATGGTTGCATTTCCAGACTTCAAATCTTAAGCATTCCTGTGGTTATCCTGACAAGTTTCACATGTGAGGACCTCTGCCACCTATTGTATTGGGGATTAGACTGCTCCTGATTCCCAGCTATCTCTGGTCCTTCCATTAATTTACACCGGCTGGGTACAAAGTTATTTATTTATTCCACTGGCCAATCCATCTGCGTCATCGTGCTGGCCTCCTAATTAATGGCCTCTTCTCTTTTCCAGCAGAGATGCCTATTCTCCTTTTATGCTACATATTCAAACACAAATGCCTACTTTTACTCTGATAGTTTTTGCTAGACACATTAGTTACTGCAAAACTAAAACCAGAAAACAAATGGGCTACACAAATATGCACAATGCTTTGCTCAGTCAATAAGCTAAAAAAATGTAGAATATTCTCAAAACATATTTTAATAATAATAATAATAAAAATAATACATTTTATTTGAAAGTGCCTTTCAAAACACTCAAGGACACTGTACACAGTAAAAAATAATAATAAAAGTAAGAAAATAAAAAGCAGGCAAAAGAGCAGGTAAATTACAAGATCATAAAACATAAAACATAAAACAGTTCCAAGATAGGAAAATGGAGAAAGTTATGTGGGATAAGCTATTTTGAATAGGTGAGTTTTTAGTCTAGACTTAAAAAGAGAGAAAGAGGTGATGTTTCTTATTTCAGGAGGTAGGGAATTCCAAAGTCGAGGAGCAGAGCAACTGAAAGCCCTGCTCTCCATAGTGGCAAGATGGGGGACAGGGACAGAGAGAGAAAGAGAAGAAGAGGATCTGAGACACCGAGATGGGATGATGATCTGTACCAAATCAGAAAGATATGGAGGAGAGAAATGATGAATAGCCTTAAATGTATACAGAAGTATTTTAAAATTAATGCGATATTTGACCGGAAGCCAATGGAGCTGCTGGAGAACAGGGGTGATGTGGTGAATAGAAGGGGTCCTGGTGATAATACGGGCAGCAGAGTTCTGAACACGTTGAAGCTTATGAATTGATTTTTGAGAAAGACCAAAAAGAAGTGAATTACAATAGTGAAGCAGAGAAGTAACAAGGCTGTGAACAAGAATGGCAGTGGCCTGTGGAGTAAGAAAGGAACGGAGACGATTGATGTTACGCAACTGGAAATAAGCAGACCGAGTGACATTATTGATGTGTGAATTAAAAGACAGAGTACTGTCAAGGATGACACCCAAACTTTTCACACATGAGGAAACAGAAACCGGCAAGTTATTGATAGCAATAGAAAAAGTTAGTTAGTTCTGGATAATGTTGATTTAGAGCCTACCAGGAGAAGCTCTGATTTATTGCTGTTGAGTTTCAAAAAGTT
The DNA here is from genome assembly GCF_016835505.1 of Polypterus senegalus. Taxonomy (NCBI): domain Eukaryota; kingdom Metazoa; phylum Chordata; class Cladistia; order Polypteriformes; family Polypteridae; genus Polypterus; species Polypterus senegalus. The sequence continues at coordinate 63,846,537 of NC_053155.1, forward strand.
AAAAGAGAACCATGTATTTAGTTCAGCTAAACAGAGAGTAAGGGAGGATGGGGGGAGAGCAGAATCAGGTTTGGTGGACAGATAAAGCTGGGTGTCATCAGCATAACAGTGAAACTGAATATTATATTTACGAAAAATATATCCAAGCGGAGAAGGTAGATAATGAAAAGAAGAGGCCCCAGGACAGATCCCTGGGGGACGCCAGTGACCAGAGGAAAGGACTGAGAAGTGAATGATTTCAATCGAATAAACTGAGTACGATCAGACAAGTATGACTTGAACCAGGCTAGAGGAGTATGAGAGAGACCGAATGAGACTAACCTACTAAGTAGAATGGGGTGAGAAATAGTGTCAAAAGCTGCACTCAGATCCAAAAGAATAAGAATGAAAAGTAAACCGGAGTCAGCTGCCATAAGGAGATCATTGGTTATTTTTATAAGTGCTGTTTCAGTGCTATGAAAGGGGCGAAAGCCAGACTGGAACTGTTCATACAGATTATTATTAGTTAAATATGAGTGGATCTGTGCAGCAACTATCTTTTCGAGAATTTTTGAAATGAATGGTAAATTGGAGATAGGATGAAAATTATCAAAATTATTGGGATCTAAACCCGTTTTTTTCAATATTGGGGTGATGGCAGCAACTTTGAAAGAAGTAGGAACAGTTCCAGTGGTAAGTGAAAAATAAATGATAGCAGATATGAGGGGAAGCAAGGAGGGTAAACAAGGTTTAACCAGAACTGTAGGAATGGGGTCGAGCTAACAAGTAGAAGTTTTTGACTTACAAATGAGATCAGAGATATCAGTGACAGAGGGAAGTTGTAAAGTAGAAAAACAGTGTGATGGGAGTGGGATTACAAAGGGAGAACTACAAGAGACATCAGAGGCCAGATCATGGTGTATTTTGTGAATTTTCTCAATGAAGAATAACATTAGAGAATCACAAAAGGAAGATGAGTAGAGGTGGGCAGGTAAAAAATCTGGTGACCTGAAAGAAGAATTGAACAGTGAAAACAGTAACTTGGGAGAATCCTCATTTGAACGAATAATGGTAGAGTAATTTAGTTTAGTTAGGTTTAGTTAGGTTAATACACTCCTTATAATACAAAGCATGCTTATTAAACATTTCCTTGTGGATAGTAAGACCAGTTTTCTTATAGAGACGTTCAAGCCGTCGACCTTTTGCTTTCAGAAGCCTGAGTTCAGATGTAAACCAAGGTGCTGACTGAAAGAATAATACAGATTTGGTTTTTAGTGGAGCAACAGAATTTAAAATACAATTGAGACTATTGTTATAATAGGTAACCAAATCCTCTTGGGTGAACAAGTCATTAAAATGCAAAAGACTAGAGAAAGCAGAAGAAAGGATATCAGGATTAATTTCCTTAATATTCCGAAAAGAAATGGTTCGAGGGATCTTGGTTATAGAAAAGGTCATTTTAACATTAAAAGAAAGAAGAAAATGAACAGAGAATAACAGTTCATCAGCTTTGCAGTTGAGAGGAGTAAGTCCAGAGCAACAAACTAGGTCCAAAGTATGACCTTTAGTATGAGTGGGAAAGTTTACATATTGTTTAAAATCCAAGCTATCAAGGCAAGATAAAAAGTCTTTGGTAAGAGGATGATTACTATTGTCCATATGAATGTTAAAGTCTCCCAGTAGTATTATATTAGGAGAAACAGTAGCCAGATGGGTCAGCAGATCAGTAAAATCACTTATAAAAACAGAAGTAGACTTTGGAGGGCGGTAAATAACAGCAATAACAGTTGGAACAGAACCTGAGAGTTGACAAACAACGGATTCAAAAGAACTGAAGACAGGTACAGATAACGGCGAGACTTTCCAATTCTCGCGATAAATTACCGTGAGACCTCCACCGCGCCGGACTCGCGAGGTTGGCAGGTGTAAACAAACCCCGGGGGAGTGGAGTCGTTGAGCTGCGAAAAGTCATTGGGCTGTTGCCACGTCTCAGTCAAACACAAAAAGTCAAACTTACGGTCGGTGAGGAGATCCTGGACGAGATGTCCCTTGCTTGTAAGCGAGCGGATGTTAAGCAGACCGAAGTTGACACCGGTGCTGTCAGACTAAACAGAAGTGTTAGCCGACCTGGTCAGGCCGGTTAAAACGCTGTGGTTAACAGCCCTGTCAGAAATCCGTGAAGAGTGACGAGAAGTAGACCAGAAGGATGGTATTGGTTTAGAGTTGTCATGGTGAAAGTTCCGGCGAGAGCCCCGGTGGATGTACTTTCGGCGAAGGAGGGGATCGGTGTCCGGATGGAGAAGTAGCACAGCCGGCGGTGGAGCAGCCAGATGAAAACGAAGTCGAAGAAGTTCGTCAGCTGTATACTGGTAAAGTCCAGCACCAGGTCGAAAGACCAACGACATAAAAATCCAAACCCGCACAAGCAGTATGCAAATCCTACCAGGCCCCATCATAGACAAACACACCGGTAAGCCAAGCAGCCAGGTAAATGAATCCGTGGGAAACCACAGCCAAAACAAACAGGCAAGATGAACTAAACCCAAAATACTCGGACACTTGCAAAATCGCCAGATAGCCAACAGTGTCGATATAAGATAAAAGGGATTAAAATTGTTAATATATATATATATATATATATAAGTAAATAAATAAATAAAATAGAGAAATAAAAGGATACCGTGAGTAGCGGCAGCAAGTCGCGCCAGCGTTCACTCACCGGAATCGGAAATGATACAAAAAGCACAATAACAAAGAATTTCTACGTTGTTACCAACTTCCTGCTTTTCCCATCTTTTATATAGTTCACAGGAGAAACTTTCCTCCACTTTTTCATGTTGGTACACGAGTACTACAAATTCATGGATCTTACCTGTTATACACTGCAGTATCAAAAACAAATGAAAGTATCAAGCACTAAAGTAAATAATGGCTTAAACGTTTTGCATTTACACAACTGCCTTCTTTTTAGCCATGTCCTGTTTGAGGTTCAGTAGAATTATTGGATGTGACATAAACATCTCTGATGCATAGATATTGAGCAATATTAAAAGCAGTCTTTTAGGTGGAGAGAAAGCTGTAAGTGCATAACAAAAGGATATGGAGGATAAACAAGTACATACAGTAAGACGCTGGATTCTGAAAACTGATACAACTAAAGTATTCCAGCAAAATCATTCTTAAAAAAGGGCATTTTGAGAACAATGCCAGGCAAAGCTTGTTAAACCTTGGAGTGACGTTTCTAAAATAAGGACCTGTGCAGAACAGCCCCACCAAATATAAAAAGCTTCTCTCAGTAATTTCATTTATTATTCAAATGTTTATAACAACCATTAGCTTTGTCTTCTTGAGTAATTGTTTAATTTTCTATCATATGTGAAATGTTCTTGTTACTATGTGCTACAAGCCTGTTTCCAGAAGAAGGGCTGGACCAATTAGCCCAATATTGCTCTCCATATCTGTATATGTGTGTGCATGTGCAGCACGAACTTTCCAGTTTAGGGAAGAGGCTTAAAGGTCATCACCTGCATTAAAATGGTGACTGCCTGTTGTTGTTGTTGCCTTCTAAACATGTGCACTTTCAGTTTAAGTTTTTCTTAATAAGGACCATGCACCACAGTAGTATAGTTGGTCCACAGCTCAGAAAAAGGTGGCCATTTTAATAAATCAATAATTAATTGAGTGCTCACACAGCTGCGGGGGGTTGGAAGAGTAATTAGGTTGATACACACCTGCACGTGAGGGTGCAGTCTGTCTCAATTGCTTCTTCTGCTACCCACGGTGCATGATTGACGCACTGTGCCCACAGAGACATATAAGAAACAGCCGGCACATGAAAAGGGGGAGAATCAGAAAGAAAACAGAAGGAAAAATAAAAGAAAGAGGAAAGAAGGTTAAAAGATGGAGAGAAAAAGCAGGAGCGAGAAAGAGAGAGATGGAGTGTGTGAATGAGAAAGAAGGCATATAGCCGGGAGTAAGTCCCATGAGGGAGCATGGAGAGAGACAGCACGGCTGCAGGGGAAGGAAAGGTTCAGTGAGGCATCCTGCGGGGGAGTTATGGGTCGCAGGGATACAAGCCAAAGTCGATGATTCCTTGCTGGGAGCCAGAGATAGCTTGAGGGGCCCAAGCCTAGGAGCAGTGTGGAAGGTGGGCTGAACTGCCGGTTAGGCACCTCCTGTGGCTGCAAGAGCCTGTATAGGGTTAAGACAAGGAGATGTCTGTTTTTAAAGGAGTGCACTAGGGCTCATGTTTGTATGGACAGATCTCCTGCCACGTTTTTAACCTTACTTTTAAAGGATTATTTATTTGATTGTTTTTTTACCTCTATTAGCGCCTTTAATTTAATTGGATTATTTATGTATTTTTTGAAGAGCTAGCACTGCACAGTTTTTGAACACGGTTTTAATTGTTTATTGCTTTTAATAAAAGCACCTGGCATCTTTATACATGTACCCCTTGCTTTGTGTGAATGTTTTCTTCTACTGCATCATCCCTCCAGTAAATCATTGACGATAGTGGGTTCAAGAGACTCACCAAAGGACTCCGTAGCATGGGACTGATCTGCACCATCACAAGCAAAGAGGTACGAAGAGTCCAGTACCATGTTCCTCCTTAAAGAGAGACACAGTAATTTAAAAAAGAAAGGAGATCAATGTCAGGAATACATTGTTCAAAAGACATCGTGTTGCATCGTGATTTTCACCAATCACTGAGGAGGACGGCATTAAATTTTAAAAAGCCACCAAGAAAGGCGATGTGTGCTCTTTCCACTTTTTGTAAAAGCACAGAATCCTGGTGCAGAAAGAACTGTTACGCAGAATATTATATTATTATTATTATTTTTTTTTTTCAACTGTTTGTTTGCCTTGCTCTGCTACAGGGCATGCAGTGTGACGTTTAGGTGTTGCAGTGTGTGTATTCTGTGTTATGTTTTGTCCAGGCTTATCTTTATTTTCCTTTTCTTTGTCAGTTTTCACTTTGAATTATTTATTATTATTATTTCAGTCACTATGTTTAATGTATTATTGATTTTGATATGTTTAAAAACATTCACGCACTGTTTCTTTAAATGCCTTTATGTTCTATGTATTTTGTGGGTTGTTCCCCAAGGGGGGGGGTCACATGTCAATAAAGGCTCATGGGATTTGCAGGCCCTCTCAGGTACATTCTATTAAAATTCTAGCTCCACAAAATTGGTAACATAACAAAAACAATAATATATTAAATATACTGACAAAATTACCCACAATCTGAACAATATTAACAAAAATATTCATAATAATTCAAATTGGAAAATGATGGAAAAAGACAAGGTAAATGAAGATAAACATAAGCCAGACAAGAAACATACAAAACATAACAGTGTATGTACTGCTTCCATGTTATTGTGGTTTGCTCTGTTTTTGTCTCAAATAATTCTAAACTAGAAGTGCTGCTGTTTTAATTTAGGCAGTTCCTATCCAATAGACTTTCAGGACCAGTAGGTGATTGCAAGGTGCTCACTGTATTATGTCAGATGATGATGATGATGTCAGAGGGTGTTACAGTGATCTAACGCCAAATGAGGCAGACCAGGTACCAGAATCCCACAGTTAGATTGATTTTTTGTGACATGAAAGGTGTATGAATTTCCATATTTTGCTAGTCATTAACAAACAGGAACAGATATGATATAATTTAATTAGGTAAATTCATTTTTAGGTTAGAGACGTCTGCACATATAATGGAAAAATCTAGTATTACCCCACCTGAATTTTCATGCCAATAAAAGCAATGCTTGGTAGGTATTCTGACTAGAAATTGAACACTGTTTTTCCAAACCACTAGAAAAGATGAAAAAGAAATACATTCCATTATATTATCCCCTTCAGACTACAAGTTCATCGTCTTTTTTGAGCTACCTGATAAAACCAAAACAGCAGACTAAAAAATGACCAACCTGCTTAAAATAATCTGACAGTAACCATTACCAATACAAATGAGACAGTGAAAACTTGATCAGTGATATACAAATGACTTCCAGAAACAGGCACAAAACAAAGCTTGTTACAGAGAAAGGTAAGACAGCTGTTGCCCAGAGAGACATGTGACAGGTATCTGGTCACACTTAACAGGTAATCTAACTTAGACACCATTTAAATATCCGACTACGCCACCGAGTTTTATTAAGAGACTGGGAACTCCTGAAATTTACCAATAATAGCACACAGGTTTCTTTAAATTGGACGGTGAGTAAACACACAATGTAAGACACAACAGTAATTTTAGGAAAAGCAACAGTAACTTCTATTACACCAGACAATAATAAGTACATTAAAAAGATAAATGAACATAAACAAAATCTAACAGTATCATCTCTGTCAGCATCTCTTCGTCGTTCCTTTTCTCCACTCTGGGCTCCTTGTGTTGCTGTGATCTAGGCACGCCTTATTTCTCGTCTGCCAGCTTTGCTCGGTCCTTTCATGCGGCTTCCCTCTCTCGCTGGACCCACAACTGTCTTCTTGTGGAGCTGTCTCTTCCTTCCTCGGAGTAAGTGTTGCTGTCCGTGTGCCTCCAATCACACCAACCACATACCCCAGTCTGCCAGCGAGCCCCTGTGCTCTCTGCAAGTATCTTGGCAGCGTTCTCAGTGGACCGTCCCTTCTTTGCCTTCTCCTGCCCAGAAGCTTAAATCTCCTTCAGTCCCTGCAATTATCAGTTCTGGACAATCAGATTAAACAATGGCACATCTAAATTTTCTGGGTTTAACAAATAATGAAAACACAAGTTAACAAAATGTATTGTTAGCAACCATGAATGAGTACAGATATGCTGATTAGAAACCAATATTGTCCAACATGTTAATTGCCAAGTCAGGTAAATACAGACATCCTCCAAGGAAGGAGCAGTTCTGTTATCACAACTTTGTATTCTTTGTAATATCAACCAGCCAAAAACTTCAAAGTGGTGACTCTTTTGCAAGACAGTAAATACCAGTATCCTGTAAACAGCCATCACAATAATCAGTTACAGGATAACCCAGGAAATTTGCCTTTAACTTCTCGCCTCAGTCCAAACAATGGGTGCCTATTGCCTGTTCATCTGCTGGGCTTTAAATGTAATATTCGCATGTTTCTTTTTCTAAGAGAGAAATGGAATGACCCAGTGTACAAAAATGTCCCCCTCTGAATGACAAATGGCAGATAAGAGCCAAAAACAAAACAAAAACTACTTAATTCTTTATCTGACACCCCTACAATACAAACAGTTAATTGGCCTAAAAACAAAATTTTCCTTTTACCTTTTACTACAGCAAAAGCATCAGGACTCCAGCAAGGCTTCTTCTTCTTTCAGCTGCTCCTGTTACGGGTTGCCACAGCAGATCATTCAAAATAGTTGTCCGTATATTAATATGGCAAAATTTAACACCGGATGCTGTTCAGCACAAATCCCCTATTTTAAAAAAATGGCCTTGACTACCTGCATATATAAAATATAGAATAATTAAAATATATTTGCTGTCTTTCCGTATGTGTATTTTCAGGGCTTTTCCTCTGCATTCGCATGTATCTGAAGATCTCTTTACTGGTACTCCATTTCTCAAGTGTGTTCTCGTAAACCCTGCTTCTCAGTCTCTGTCATTATTTTCGAGGCACCTTCCTCTCCTCCTGTATGATTTAATACTTTCTGTTTTTAAAGTCAACTCTTTCAGTGTGCGTCTTTGCTCCTGCTTGTGTCTCTCACAACACTCATACTTCCTCTTTCGTCACATCACCAAAGCCAAACTGACAAATCACACCAAAGTCAATCTGACCAATCAGATTACTATGATGGACTGGATACACAGACCTTAGTGTTTCATTATATAGCAGATATATATCATAAGATCATACTGTGACATCAATCGAGAATATAAAATACTTACAAAAGCCATATATATCAATATTCAATAATATTACATTGAATTGGCAAGAATTTTTAGCATCAACACAGTGGCAAACAAAGAAAAGAATATGTGATGTTAAACAATTGTGAAAGAATTTTCTGCTGCTGAAAATGCAGTATTTAGCCAAAAAGAATAAAAAAAAGAACATTTTGTATTTAGCCTAATGAGCAAAACAGCTTAATTTCTTTGGTGGAATGTGTGATGCTGTTTGTGTTGCTCTCTTGCACTATTAATGAATGATGCTTTCAAATGTGCCTCCTGTTCTACATTGCATTGTCGGAGGAACAGTAGATGCTATCTTTAGAAGGTTGTACTGGTTTGTTTATAAACAGGAATTCCAGTAGTAATGACATACTGCAAGAATAAAGAGCTTTTGGGAAAGGAACACCAAAAGGACAAAAGGAAGGGGCGAAGAAGAAAGGATCATACTGTGATAAATTTAAGTCCGGATTCAAAGCAACACTTTAAATATACCAAGTCTAATGACCACCATTTTTGGACTAAGTCAATACATTATGCACAAGTTTAGAAATTATAAATCACTAGAAGTACACAAATAATTCATTCACGGCTGGATTGAAGGTCTTCAAATTTATAATCCATCAAAGCACGAGAGTATACTCATTCTACACAAAGGAAACTGGCCAAGCTGTTTCTTCACGTACCCTGTTGTGCTGACTCAAGCTGTTTTTTTCTATTTGTACAGTAAGTATCAATGTGAAGTTTATTTGCTTGTTAGGCAGTACTATTCTCTATCATTTGATTTGGTATTGGTCTTACACTTTATTTCAGACTTGTTATAGCAATCACATAGAATGAAATCAACTGAATGAGATAAATCAAAAACATTGTCTTAGAAGGCATAACAGGTACTGCAAGCAACCAAAATTATTTTCATAAATGATGTGACACTGATCCATAATTCTCAATTGCATTTAAAAAAAATAAAACAGCTTTGCTCAATTCAATATTATATAGCATTTATAAAGCAGATTCTGAATAAGAAATACTCAAACCCAGAAATGAGATTTTCTTTACATTATCATTATATAGCACTATATAAACAGGTTTTATTAAATGAAATGAAAATTCTACTGGTAAAGAGTGAAAGAAAATGCACTAAAATGTCAACAACACACTCTCACTGATCCAGAAACATGATCTGCTGTTGCAGTTTTTCCAGATAGATGTTCAACCATAACGGCAACTCTCAGAACCACAAATGAAATAAACAGAAATAGTCACGGTTAACACATAGAGCTGAATATCCTCTAAACATGAGGGATCAAGTAAAAATGAAATGCGTAATGTGAATTTTTCATTTCATATTTTCAACAATGAATATATCAGTAATATGGTGCCATTTCATGGTATTCAGTTAGGACACAAAATATGCTGTTTGACAACATTGTTTAGTATAATTTTCTATGGGGGATACAACTCCAAAAACCTTTTCTACTTCAGGTTTAATGCACTTCAATCAGACAGCATGAACAAAATGAAGAATATAACATATTAATGGCAATGAAAAATAATGTCCTTTCCTTTCATCATCACCCTCTGTGACTACATTCTTTGAGAACGCTGAAAAGCTTGCAAGTAACAGTGCCAAGCCAAAGGGTATTATTGAAAAAAAATGAAGGAGCTTATTGCACTGGTTGACCATTCTTTTTTTGTTATCAACTGCATCAGATTTTCCAGATTAATAAAGCATATTGAACCATGTTACATAGTGTCTAATTTGTGGTATTTTTTCAGAAGAATGTTTACCAAAAAATGTGCAATGTTGTTGCATTCATGAGCTCCTGGATACAAATATTTCAACACTCAGTTTAAACATTGACATTTGGAACTCAGATGTGAACCCTTATAGGATCTTGAGTTTAAGAACCCAGTACATACACTCAGACTTCAAGATGCAAAAAATTCTGTTTTTAATACAAGAACTTATGTGGTCAAATATAGTAGCAGTTATCTCTGATGTCATTTGTTGACATCGATAGAGTTTTGAGTCAACACAGTATATTGGATGTAACAACAATAGGCAGAAAAATTGTGTCCCATATTCTGCACTGGTTTATTACCCCTTAGGAAATTTGAAAACACAACTCAGAATGGCTTCAAAATGACCGTACCAAAATGTATTCACAGGATGGAAGAGTATTTATTACATCCTGGACAGCCCTTCAGAACACAAATTGTACCTGACATGCAAACAGCAAATTATGATCTGCTTGAAATGTTTAGTTTATAACTGTGGGCATTATTTAATTTTCTCTCTTCTCTTTAACAAAGGAGATAAGCCCATTTAAAGCATCTGTTGTCGGGTATCCCTTAGTGGTGGCACTAAAGTTTCTATTATGCAAAGAGATTCATTGAAATGGACCATGGTGTGAAAACAGCTCACAGAACTCTCATTGAGGCTCCTAACACACATTTTAATTCGACTGACACTGAAAACCTGTGATACAACACAACTGTAGCTGAAAAAGATATAAAAAATAAAGAGAAATACTATGTAGAACAAAGTGGGCATTACCAATTCTGATTTAGTGGTACACCAGGCCTTTAAGGCAGACGATTTAGTAGACATCTGGCTGCACAAACCACCCACTTGCAGTTCCAAGATCTGCCTGTATTTCATCTAATAACAACTGTGTAAATCTGAGCTGAACTGACATTTGTCCAGAAGCCCCTCTGCAGACTTCTTGAGCCAGAAGGCACAAAATGGACTCAAGCAAGAACAAAGAGCTGTAAATCAATGAATGACTACTATAATAGACAGAAGGCCTCACCTACTGTATTAGGAGAAACCAGTTTTGTAACTGGAAAATCAGGAGACGTTATACAAAGTATATTCCCTTAAACCTTGCTGGACTCATCCCATCTCGGGAAATTCTCCGGCTATCTGAAGGGAACTCTGAAGAGATGCTTAGGGGATTCCTTAGGGCACTCCGCCTCAGGGGAAAACTGTACTGTCAAATTGCAAATAGACCTTCTGAAACTAAAAGCTAATGAGTTGTTCTCTGTTTGGGGAGCTCAAAACTGAGAACCTCTTTCTCTTTTTACTTTCTTGTATACAAAGGATAAGGAAAATATTGTTATTCTTCAAAAATTCAATGTCAAGATTTTGATGAATCTCTGCGTTTTAGACCTGTCTGTGTGTCTGTCTCTGTGTGTATGTAAACACGATACCTTGAATATGCTTTCAGTTAGGTCAACCAAATTTTGCATACAGTTATTAGGTAGAAAATGTAGATTTCTCTTAACTTTTGGGCTATTTTTGCTAACTGAAAGTGGTAATTTACCTCTACAAATACTCGATTTTATTTTTATTTATGTAGCTGCAGAGTCCGATGTATTCAATTTTACTTTTCTAACAATTGTTCAATATACAGGTAAAATTCCATTACAAATAACTCCCAGAGACTATAGTGCTTTCTTTAACTTATGTTCAGCCGTTTACAATTATTTTAATAGCTTCTTCCGCGTTAATTTTAATTTCCTCCTGCCTAAAAGTTTTGCTGAGGAGAATTTTTCTCAGCATTGCCTTGCGATAATACACTTTCAGAGTGCAAATGATGCCTAAATTCAATAGCTGAAGCACTGCTGTTCAATTGGGTGGGTGGAATTCAACATGAACATTATCTAAATGTGGAAGCATGTTGTGTGCAGCGCCAAATCAACCTTTTCTTCTCCTTTATATTGTGAGGTTTCTGAACACTTCTGGGGTCCCCCCCACTCACCACCCAACGGGAACGACATGCTGAAGTGCGTCCCGAAGCACGATTGCAGCGTCTGTGGAAGATTGTTTGTCCGTTGCTGGGCCAGGGCAATAGCAGGCTCACAGCAGTGTAGTGAAGCGCCACAGAAGCAAATCATAAAAGATCGGGGTCACGCTATAAGTCCCTGTCTTGCACCCCAAAACACGAGACTTAGTCTCAGTACTTTAGCAAAACCAGCTTTATTCAGCTTGAAACAGGAACAGCACAGTTATTTATTGTAGCGTGATCTGCCACTCTGCTATACACAGACACAGCAGTCAGGCAGGGTCGTGTCCAGGTCAGTGACCAAGTAATCCCGTTATCTGCATTAACTATGTATGTGCTCCTAACCTTGCATCACCCATCGAGATCTTTTCTGTTTACTTTGGCGGAGAGACGCAGCATAGCTTTCAGCCTGCTGTTGCCCCGTACAGACGTGGAGATCACACTTCGGGACACTCTTCGGTGTGCTGTCTAGTTAGGGGAGGTCCCAAGAGAGTTTACAAACCTCACATTTTCTTGAATGAGTGCCGCATTAATAGGAATGTTTCTTGAACGAGCATCACTGAACCACATAAAAACTGGAAAGTTCGAAGAAAGAAATAAAATTACAGCGTTTCTGTTTGGAGATTGTTGTGCACAACTGAGCTGTGGCCACAGAACTAACTGCTCTGCGGATGATTCATTCAGGCATTTCAAGGTCTTTTGTGCACTTTGTTGTAATGAAAGTATCTGCTGAATGTAATTCGTAGTAACGAGATTTCTATAGACTCGTGTCATATGGGGAAGCTGTCGGGACCATAAAAATACTTTGTTGTAATGAAAATTTCGTTGTAGAGATATTCGTTGTAACAGAATTTTACCTGTGTTAATTTGATTTGTTGTTGATGGTTCTTTAATGTACATCATTTAAAAATATAATCATTGTCTTGTGGTTTACTCCTCGAATCTCCATCCCCATATCTGAGTATACGAGAAAGTTTAGGGGAGACCACTCCCAATTTTTTGATCAGAAATTGACAATCTCTCTGCCAAGCCAAACTTTTGGCAAGCAGGCTAAAAAAGCTGAGAAACAGGCATTACTTCAAGAAGGGAACTTCAGCATCTAAACTCTTGCGGCACAAAGAGTAATGCTTTTCCCTGTAAAGATGCAGATGACACAGCAAAGGGAGTAACAGCAGAAAGCAACCTGTGAAAGCAGCATCACATAACATCACAAACAAAGGATCAGGAAGCAAAGAGAAAGTGCACTCCAACACAAGAAGAATCCTCCACTTGAACCCAGCAACAAAGCAACAACTTCATACAACATTGGACATCACCTTTAAAGACTTGTTATTGTAAATCAATCTGTGCCAAGGTAAATTAAAACTCTAAATAGCAAGTAAACCTCCAACCTCTCTATGTTATATTTCTGTCTGTCGAGTCTGCCTGTGTTTTGTCTTATCTGTCAACATATATATGCAGTTATCATATTTGTATAATCCTTGTGTTTATCTATAAAATGAATTAGTTTGTTTCCTAAAATGAATGGGCATCGATAACTTGATATAAGTCTAAAGGCCGGAGACCCACCTCCTAGAACAAAGAAATGTAATGTCAATAAAGTAGGAGCTTTGCTGAATTATTTGATTAGCTACTGGCATTGCCAAGGGCAAAACTGATAATTAAGCAAGTTAACATTCATTTTTCCAATCCTGCAACCTTCCTCTGCATGGCACTATATTTTACATAATCTAGTACAACTTTGACTTCTAGAAAAAGCATGAACAGATCCTAGTCCATCATGATTAAATAGAAATCCCATCCATTGGTGGATCAAGTGTATGCAGTACAGATAATACATCATAGATAGGAAAATGAGGTAAATGAGCATGTTAACATGTTAAGTTATATTCTCTATCCATATATTCTCTATTCTATATAAAATAAATAAACATTCCAGGTGAATAGTAAACACAATCATTCATTTACCAGATGGTTATCGCACCAAGTCAGATCTGATAGTCTGCTTTCTTGATTTGTCACAAATGGCCTGCAACTATTTGTCTGACCCATGTGTCTGTACAGACAGTAAGATATTAATTCATACTGGCCCTTGTCATTGTCAACTTACCATGTTTCCTAAAGAAAAAGAAATTGACAGCCTGTTTTGTAAAAAGGTAAAAATTAGCCAATAATCACTGCTATTTATTTTTAAGCAGTTTTTGCTGTATCAAAGTGAATAGAGTTTTCAACATTATCAAATAAGATATATTTTGAATTGTTCAGAAAATGTAAGAACTAATAACATATTAGTGTGGGAATCTATGAATAAAATAAAAGTCAAAACCATATTGATTAGGAATCTGTTGTCAAGACTGGCAAGTTGTACTATCTAATCCAGTAAAATTTCTGTTTGCTGTTGATGTGTATTCTGTACATCTACACAGTTTTCCTTTTGTTGAGTGCGGTATTGATTGTGTATGAGTTAAGCCAAAGTCAAGCAATTTTGATGCCTAGTATTGTAAAACGAGACTGATGGATGCTGGACATGCATACTGTAAGCTATAATTTTCTTATTTAAAAAAATATTTTATTTATTTCAGTTATTTTTTAAAATATGTTTTCTTTGACAAGACTTTCAATAATAAAGTATTTTTCATTAACTCGTAGTTCATTTTAATTTAAAAGCATAAAGTAAAAGTAAACGATTTAATTTAGGCCTAATGTAAAATCAAAAACATTGTTATTAAAAAAGGCATTACGCATTCGGGGTTCGGCCCAGTGTTTCCTGAAATTTGGCTTTGGACAAGAATTTTCATTTGGTGAACCACTGCAGAAAGGCCCTGTTATGGCGCTTTTCCACTGCATAGTACGGCACGACACGGTTCAGTTCAGCTCACTTTTGGGGGGTTTTCCACTGGGAACAGTACCTGGAACCTGGTCCTTTTTTTAGTACCACCTCAGCCGAGGTTCCAAGCGCGCTGAACCGTTACCAAAACGTGACGTGTAAACTCTGCTGGTCACTGATTGGCCGGAGAAAATCATCATTACTGCGTCACTGAACTTGCGACACAAGACACAACAGACCCGCTAGATTTTTAGCACAGCCAGCGAAGATTCGAACGCACCATTTTGTTTTAACCAAATATGGCTGTTTCGTGGTCTATTGAGGAAGTACAGACGCTAAGCTCTTGGGCACACACGGCTACCATCGGACTTACAAACAGTTAAAAACATCCACATGCCGAGAATGAAGAACACCATTCCGTCGATATGCTCCATTGTTGTGTGTTTGTTTGTGGCGCGTTTACGATGATGTCACGGCAGTAGAGGCGGCGCAACTATAACGACACGTGAATAATCCCGCCCACTCTAAAGCGGTACTAAACTGCAGTCGAAACGCAAACCGAGCCGAACTGAGCCGAACCAAAGTGAGCTGTACTGAACCATGCTGTGCCGTACTATGCAGTGGAAAAGCGCCATAAATGACCTTAAAAACAGCTAAATTAGGATGGCTATATAATTTAGTTAAATCTTAAAAATGTTGCTTCTTTCACCTATTTTTGATAAGTGGGTGTCTAGTATTAACTACCTCCTAAGTAATTTTTAATTATCCTTTGCTATGTAATATATCATTTTTTGCACTGATGCATTGTGTCACTATTTTATAAATATGTTTCATGGCAACATTTTGTTGTCATGGTTTCTATTACTGTTGGTTACATTTCTTGTATTGCATGACCGTTGATGTCATATTAAAAAGATGGCCATATATGTCAGTGTTTTTACTGTAGTACTTGTGTCATTCAGTCAGAACACATCCCAAACTCTAGGGAAACTTGTCAGCAGGGTGAGTCTCTGTTTCAAACCCAAAAACCTTGCAGTTTTTTAAGTCCCTGTCAGAACTTCCAATCTGATAGATGAAAATGGCTCTTGTTAAATTGGGTTCCACAGGTATTTTTATAAGTTCTTTACTTTATTAAATAAAATGCCAACAAAACACAAAATAAAAATTCAAACATTAATGGTGGTCCTACAGTATAAGTAGTAGATTCATTGAGTACATTTTATCACCAATTGTAACTAATAGAGGATTTTCCCTATAAAGAACTCCAGAATCCTCAAACTTATTCTTGGATTTTCAGGTCTGAAGCAGCATAATCCCAGAATTGCTTTGAGTAAACCAGAGTTTCCATCCATCCATTATCTAACCCGCTATATCCTAACTACAGGGTCACAGGGGTCTGCTGGAGCCAATCCCAGCCAACACAGGGCGCAAGGCAGGAAACAAACCCCAGGCAGAGAGCCAGCCCACTGCAAGGCACACACCCACACACAAAGCACACACTATGGACAATTTAGAATCGCCAATGCACCTAACCTGCATGTCTTTGGACTGTGGGAGGAAACCAGAGCACCCGGAGGAAACCCACGCAGACACGGGGAGAACATGCAAACTCCACACAGGAAGGACTCAGGAAGCGAACCCAGGTCTCCTAACTGCGAGGCAGCAGCGCTATCCCCTGTGCTGCCCAGCCAGAGTTTCCCCTCTGGATTATACTTAAATTCCTTTTTAATGTACATGTTTTTTGTATTTGATTCTTTGATAATCATTATCATCACTGTAGTCCCTCTGCAGTTCATCTGAACACTTTTTGGTGGAGTGGAGATTTGTCTTTGTAAGTATTACCTTCATTTGATTTTCTTGGTTGCTTTGATGTTTTTACCAGATTTTGGATTACATTTACTGGTTTTGTGGATCTGGACTAAGTTGCTGTGCATTGCCTTTTAGGTAAAAGCTTTTGTCTCCTTTTTAATATGAGTATTTTGTTCTTTTTTTGTGCTATTGCATTAATAAATCCTCCATTTATAAAGATTCTAGTGGAGCCTGTCTTTGCACAATTCAGAGTTTCCTGGTTCTCCCTCTTGAAATACAAATTTTGAGACACTCTAGACCTGCCTAAAGCCAGTCTCCTAAAGTCAGGCTCCACTGGGATGAGTCCTATTTTGGGGAAGACCAATTAGGACTCTGGCCTGTTTTTTTGTTTTTGTGGGTTTTAGAACATTTCACCTTTTCATTTGTGTACTACTACAATCTCAATACGGATAAACTGACTATAGAAAAAATTGAAGGAACAGAATGAGAACTGCCTTCATAACTGTTTGTTAAAAATGAAACAGATTGTTCATTAATTCAGTTTTAGCTATAGCCTTAGCATTTAGTATCTGCAGATAACACTATGATGGTGTTATTGATTCGTTGCAAGGCGTAACCTTGCCAAAGGAAGACTGTATGTATTGTAAGGCCCCAAAACAGTAATGATGGATACTTATATCATCATAAGGTCATCATCCTTTAACTAAAGGAGGCTGGTGTCAGGAAGAGCGCCTGGCCTTAAATGTCTGCCCCTTTGCTGCTGTGATCAATACTTACATAAAATACAATTCAGAAAGTTGGCTTAAGAAGAACAAGCCTGGAAATGTTCTGCGATTTATAGAACTCAAGGTATTTTGAATTGGGCTGAATATCATCTTTGTGTATTAAACATTGTGTGTTTGATTGTTCTTATATGACGCATTGGCACTTGTCTACCATTCTCTTATTTACTTGCTTATTTAATTATTGTTTGAATGGAAATGCCACTCAATTCAATTCAAACACAGTAAGTACCATGAAACTACAAATGCTTTGAGAAGAAGAAAAGAAGTTGTATCTTTGTAAAAAGGAGGAAAATCAAGGACATTCTATTTTTTCAATTTTTCTATAACAATGGTGAACATCTAAACAAAGGGGAACTTAGTAAAGCATCACAAAGGATGTGAGAAGTATGAGTGACAAGACAAATTAAATGGTAAAGTCATAAAAAAAATAAATACCAACTAACACAAAATTTAAATAAATTGTAAAAAAACAACTAAAATACATATTTATAAAAAAAGTGAAGGAACTGCTTCACATAAGAGCCCACATGTCACAAAGAAATTCACCAAGAATGACTGAATTATATAAGAACAAATTCAGAAAACACCTGGTAAAGATCATTATGTAAAGTGTAGTTTTGCATTAACTGCCATGGACCATGAGAAGGAAGGGTATCTGCAAACCTGAGATATGGATATACCATTGCATTGAAAAATATCAGTTTAGATCAAATGACACACTTCTGGAAATTTTAAGAAATAAATTATTGTTATTTAATAAAATAAGGCATTGTTATTCGTGTTTCAAGGAGAAAGTTGCTGGAATAAGCCAGGGGCCAGAATTAGAGGACAAATGTTAATATTTCACTGTTGGATAGTTGACTGATATGAAGATATGAGAAGAAAGGTTTAGTTAAAGAAGAACGGCATCACTAGAAACTAAAACCTACTTGTGAACAGAATGGTAAGAAAAATAGGAACACCTCATGTTAAAGTCAACACTCCTTGAGTGGAAGGCAGTTGTACTGTCCATTGTCATTGTTTACTTGTGACTCATTAATGACATATATTTCTGAAAATATTTTAAGATGTCACGTGTGCAAAGTGAACATAATTATGAACTTTACTGCATAGGTAAGTTTAGCAGGTAAGCACTTTGAGAAAGTCTTACTAATTACAAAAGTGTTTCACTTAATGAAGGATGCCATCCTGATTTCTTAGGAGGCTCTTTATGCAGTAATGAATAATTAAGATTGTATATTTAAAAAAAAATATATATATATGTAGTGTGGTAAAGTGAAGTCCGTGGGTGATCGGCGTCTTTTTAAATAAATAATCGCCTCACTCGCATCTTAGTAGGAGGGGTTATGGCAGCGTGGCAAGAGCGGTTCCTGGGTGAGATGCAGGAGCATACGGTCCTACACTAAGTACACAGGTGTAGGATCGTCAGTGACCCTAATTGGCCCCGAGAGCTGCTAATCCACACAGTTGTGCCACGTCCCCATTTTAAAAGAGGAACCACGAGTGCAAGAGGAGAAAAGAATCTTGAATTGAGGAAAAGGAAGACGGACATTAAATGGAGAAAGAAAGAAAGAGGGCAGGTGGTAGAAGAGGCCAGTGCAAGTGATCAGAAGACAGCAGGCTTGCAGCTGAGAAGTACAGCCTCTTGAGTAGCAAGAGAGGCTGATACCCGGGGGTCTGAAGGAGTGATCGCTCTGCCTGAGCAACTCGGGGAGCAGCGATGTGCACTAAGAAGAGTGAATTGCCATGGAAGACCAGGAAGGCAGCAGGCATCAAGGAGGCTTGGGAGGAGAGCTCCAATGTGAGTGCCATGGCTGTTGGTGTCCCAAACCTAGGTCGAGAGAGGGAGTCAGGCTGTAGCCATGGGATGGCAGGGACCTTAACCTGAGGAAGTCAGCTACGTCTGCTGTTAGGGTGACTTCTCTGCTGAAAGGCCCATATGGGATAAGCAGAGGAGCTGCCAGTGAGAAAGAAAGCACTGGGCTTTTTAGTAAAGACAGTTTCCTGCCAGTTGATTTTAACCTAATTTTTAAAGGATTTATTTATTATGATTTTAACATCCACAGAAACACCTTTTTATGGATTATTTATTTATTATGGATATGGCAGCACTGCTCTTTTGAACATTTTTGGATTGTTTTTAATAAAGGCATTGAACACTTTTGCACCTTCCCCTTGCCTCATGTGGTGTCCTCATTTGTACAGCTCATCCTGGTCATGTCTATCGACGGTGTCAGGTTCAAGAGGCTCCCAAATGAGAAGAGAGAGCATGGAGCCGAACCTGCACCGTCACATCTAGAATATAAAGAAAGTATTGGGATAAAAAGATTCCTAAAACTACAATACTTTACACACTCTTAGCATGCATATCCAGATTGATTCCAATTAGACTTAGTTGTAATGACAACCAATACTGTACAGATTAAACATACAGTATACCCAAAAGTGCACTAACCTATCAAAGTCCAAGGAAATGAAAATATCTGTCATAAATAAGTTAAAAATAACCTATCTAGGAACTTTTTTCATTGTGTGTGTTTTTCTTGTACATTGAAAAAATTGACAAGTTTTCCCTTTCATTCTCAGTTTTAGTTTTACATGAATATTCAAGTCTGCCAAATTCAACAGTATGCTTACACCATCTGGAAAGTGTTTAACTGACAATCAACTGCAAAATGAGGACTTGTGAAAATATTTTTACACGTATGTATATTTTAACTTTTGTTTTATTAACTGTATCCTATCATTTACCCTAAAATATTACTACCACTAAATATGTTTTTAGTAATTTTAACAGGAGTGTTAGATTATACATTTTACATAAATTTTTTTATGTTGAATTTTTTTTCCCCACAATGTCCAACTGGGAACTAGTGCTTAAAAATAACAAAATGCTAAGATATTGTGTCTATTTCTCCATAGATAACTCCTTAAATATTTGTGTGATGGCAGAAAACAAAAAAACAAATATAAATTTGCAGATTATGATTTTACAAAAACGTCTAATATGAAGTACATTTTTGTTTTAATTTATATTTTCAAACAATTGAATCATAAAGTTAATAATGAGAAAAGACCAACTATCTAGTGCGTTAATCCTTCTATTCACTGTCTTTCCACACACTAAATCCTACTCTTGTTGGTCAAGCTAGAAAGTCTTCTGCTTGTGGTCATCCTGAATAGAACACCACAAGCAGAGGAGAGGATAGTTCATTGAGTAATGGACACAAACATCATGTGAAATCTGGAATGATTTAGTGTTAACAACGGACCTTACATAGAGTTTACATAACTGCCAAGTCTCATTTTTCTAAGTTTTGTGGGTTACTTTACAGAAAAGAAAATACATTTCTTATATGTTTTACCTTAACAGTTGTACCCAACATGAGTGCACACTCCCTGAGCATATGTTCTTTTAGAATTGCATCTTATATTTGAACCTATACATATCCTAACGACAACAAGAAAAATGTGATACAAAAGAAATGATATATATTAAAATTGCTCTAAATCACAGCAGTCACTCCTACATACATACTGTATATACACTATATAAATAGCATATGACATAAAAGCCAAAGAGAAGCCATTGAACAATGCAATTGTCTTTCAGCTCTTCAGTGTGGTCTTCGACAATTCTACTTCTATCTTATGCTTCAGAAACATTTAAAAGTCTTTTCATACTCTTTTTACATTCTTATGTTCCAAAAATAAGAACATACATTCTTTTGCCACTGCCAAACATAGAATTTATTCAGTCATTATATCAGTCAAA
This sequence comes from Polypterus senegalus, assembly GCF_016835505.1. Taxonomy (NCBI): domain Eukaryota; kingdom Metazoa; phylum Chordata; class Cladistia; order Polypteriformes; family Polypteridae; genus Polypterus; species Polypterus senegalus. The sequence continues at coordinate 63,867,407 of NC_053155.1, forward strand.
CCTTTTATTAGCAACACTTCAGCCACTAACCATCAACTGACCATTACCAAACAAGTAGCATATCATTAGAAGTTAATAAACACCCTTTTAATAGCCTTCTTGAGCTTCTCCATTTGTCACTCTCTGCCACTTGTTTTAGAAAAATCTTTCCTCTGTTTTCAAAGAAGTCATTCTCAGAGACCAGATAAAAATACAGAATGATTCTTTACTTGCACATATATATGCACAAATGTCTCAGTCCATGGAGTGAGTAATCATTAATACAGTTCATTCCATTTTATATTTTTCTATTACCATTACCTTATCTAATACATGTAATTATCTGACTCTTAATATGCAGAATGCTATCATCTTAACCAATCAACCACAGCCACCAGTAACTCCGTATACATGTCGATCCTTCCATTATTCTAAACGCTGCTTCATTAACAGGTGCCCTACGGGTTTTCCAAATGATCTTATTACTGCTTCATAATAGGGATGTTTGGGCTTTCTCACTAGTTTGTTCTTGCTTTTAAAGGGGATGTTTATTACTCATTTACTTTATTTTAACCATATTAATTAACTTGATTGTTAACACGAGACAACGCTCATATGCTCAAGCTTTAAGCCAAATTTAGTTAACCCTTTTCCTTATGCTTTTATAATTCATGGATGCAACTTCAGTTAAGTATATAGTTGTATTAAATTGTAAAAATGACCATGTATTGATTAAAAAATGATTGAACTTGAAATATTTTAATCGAGCACATCAATCTCATTTAAAATTATCCAAAATGTTTCCAGGGTAAGATCCAACCTGTGAACATTGCAATCGGGCTCAAGCCTCACTAGGCCACATGTTTTGGGCTTGCACCAGTAACATCATTCTGGACCAAAATCTTTAAATGCCTATCAGACAGCCTTGGTGTCACAATCCCTCCTAATTCATTAACAGATGTGTTTGGTGTACTTCCAGGTAGGCTTACAGTGGAGAAGGACAAACAAACTGTAATTGCCTTTACTACACTATTGGCACGCACGCAGACTTATCTTGTTCAACTGAAAAATTCCTAACTCACCTCCATCAGTGGGTAACTGATGTTATATACTATTTGAAATTGGAAAAAATCTAATTCTCACATAGAGGATCTGTTCAAACTGTTTTTAAAACCTGGCAGGATCTAATCAACAACATTTTAGAAGAAGCATTTATACTGGGGAGATAGACTCCTTTCTCTCTTTACAACTCTCAAAAGTTTTACCCTGACTTTTAGCCTTCCTCTCTTTCACATGGGTTGGGGTTGATTTGAATTTAGTTTTGTTAGTTTGACTTGATTGTATGGAATGTTACTTGCTTTTAATAAATTCAAAAAAAGATAAAAAAAATAAAAAAAAATTCTATACACTCTGCCAGTCTACTTACAGTGGCCAAACTGTTTTAGTTGCCTCTTTTAGGGCCCCAGTTATTACATCTTTACGATATAACATATTTAGGTATGTAGAATAAAACTCATAGAACATAGTGACACACTGATGATTTGCTTTTCCTAAACTTTGGCCACAAAAAGAAGGCTTTCTTCATTTGATCCTCTGCTTGACCAGCTACATGTTTTGGCCTTCTACAGTCAAAATGTCTCTTTCTTCACCTTTTATGGTCCTCACAATGCCACGTCGATCTTGAAAAATTCTTCAGCTTTTAACAAGTTTATTGATGTATTGAAAAAAAATGTGTTGCAGAAATGCATATTTGAAGAAAATCAGGCTCTCAGATCAAAGTATTGACATGATCACTAATGTAATTTTCCACTCTGGCTACAACAGTTAATTTAATTTGAGATCATTACTAAAAAATCATGGGAAGTCAAGTAAATAAAATGTTAATTTAAATCTGATTAACATTTCCAAAATCCCTGCACCACTGGCAGTGATCAACAAACTTATTAAGAAGGAAAGGAAGAATAAAGTGAATGAAGTTCTGCCCAGATGTGCATGTCCATCTCTCCATCTGCTTCTGATCTCTTCTGTGGGTTCACTCATACTGCTTACAGCTTATCACCTAATGATTCCACCACTATTTAATTGAGAAGTTCTCAATACAAACAGAACTCCATTATGATTTACTATTTTTAACCATTCACGCAGCTGGATTTCTCAAAGATGTACTGCATTTTGGCCAAACAGATTCCGAAGGTGAATGAGCTCTTATAGATGCAGCCAACTGAAAAAAGACATAAAATTGACATTCATAGATTCATGTTTATTCTTTGAGCTTTAATACTTTTTGCATCACATTTGAATTTTAAACTGTATTCTGTGCTTATCAGTTGTCCTTTTGTCCTTGATAAATTTTCTTGGTGTACTGCAGAAATTTCTGAAAAGAACTCTATAATAAATAGATGTTTTGTTGATTGATAATTTTTTTTTTTTTTAATATAATGTGTGCAACAGATACATTTCATTATATTTCCAATAAAGCAATTTGCTAAAGTCACACTAAACTGTTAAACAAAAATAGAAAAAAATGAGTGTCTCATACCTTTGAATTCGAGACCTAAAATAATAAGGCTCAACACTTTTTTTCAAAACTTGTAACATAAATATGAATTTATTTTTTACTATTAAAACAGCAAACAGGGAAAGGCAAAATTACTCTGGAGGATTTCCAAGTTACATTTATTGACTTTGTGCCATAATGCTTACAATGAATGTTTCTCATCTGTTATCAGGATACTGAAGCTTTTAGAAAATTTGAAAGTAAAAACAGTTTAATCAAGAAACTTAATCTTCTTGCATGTTGCCTACATTAATAAAATCCATCAGCAAATGGTATATTAAGAATTTTATTCATAGACACAAAAAATAACATCATAAACTAAGATGGGATTGTCAGGAAAGTTGCTGATTGTGAGGAATGTAAAGCAGATAACATAAAAATACACTCTACTTGGAGTAATGAAAAGCTAAAATGTTGAGCAGAAGTCTGTCTTTGTTCCTGCTTTATCTGTCAACCTCCAGCACTGAAAAGACTGGCTCAAATCTCAATGCTACTTTAACCACTGCGTAATTTCTCTGTTAAACAGGCTTTTCAGATTTTGTATATTGCTTAAAAAACTGACCCATACTTTTAAACAAGTGAAGCATTTGAATTGATGAAATTGAGATTCATTGTGAGTTACTCTGGTTAATAATTCCATGTGAGATGTCTATTACAAATAAGGTTTTATATGTTTGTTTTCTTCTTGTTTAAAATTTACAGTTAAAGTACCAACACCTTTGCATTGTTTGTGGATTCTGACAGTCTTCTGGAAGTTATATTGTGCTTGGTGTCAGGTTCTTATTCTAATGCATCAATCAGTGGGAAAAAAAACAGCATTTCTATAATTGTATCAGTTTTTGCTGGCTAGCAATCTTCTTTTGTTTCAAGGGCCCGAGGTGAATTCTATGGGTCACGTGGCATAGTGGTACTAATCCCATGGTGGTGGCAGTCATTTTGGGACTATCGATCAAATCAATCAATCAAAATCTTTATTGTCATTGTAGCAATGAGACATTGTACAAGAAATTTTAGGTGCAATTTTCCAGTGCAAAAAAAAAAATAAATAAATAATGTATAGGCAGATCTAGAAACCTGGCCAGATTATCAGTTAATGTATCTCTGTTGTTCGACTTAAAATTTTTCATACACTTTCTACGTATGACTTATTTTAAGAAAAGATACATCTGTATTATATTACAAGCAGGGGTTTTTGTTGTTACAGATTGATGTTTTATATTGTAATTTGGAGTTCCAGACATGGTCGAAGAGTATGAAGCCTCCAAAAATAGCCACAAAAGCATGCCAGGACCTTTGCCGGCTAGCCCCAATTGAGTCCAGCTGCAGGTAAGACTGCGTGAAGCCTCAGACAGATTCAGCAACCTGAGACATTCCGAGGCCAGTAAGATGATACCACCATCAGCAGCATCTCTTTGGACTTCACCCGTGTTCCACGTTACCCATCACTTAAACCCGGGTGTTAGCCAGGCCCCAAGCCTTAGACACTATAACCCCTTTCGAATTTATCATTGCCATTAATCTGAACGCACTTTGTCAGATGTGTTGAATATTCTGGGAGATTTGTGTTTTCATTGTAACACTTGAAGACGTCTACTGTAAAGGTAAGTTGATGTAATATTTCCTTTATAACATATTATTTTGCTGTTTAACATACTATTGCTGTTTGCGTTTTCATGAAGATATGTTCTTACACATGTTGCATGAATCGAATGGTACAAACTTTGAGAGTAACAGTTCATAGTATTATTTTAAAATGTATACTTTAATTGAAAGTTAACATGTTATTTGGTGTTTTAGTATTCTTTGTAATAATTAAGTTGCTTTATATAGATAGTGGTACACTTTAATGCTAAATGTATTATTATAGTAATGGTGGCAAGCGGAAAGTGTGTGCAAAAAATAATTTATTATAAATAAGAAAAAGCTTCACCAGGATAAACTGTTGTGCTTATGTAATAAATGTCTCTTTGTACTTGCTGCGAGGTCAGGAGCCATCACCAATAGGTATGTAAAGCCACCCTGCCAACAGAGAAGGTCTTTACACCTCTTTGTGCTTCTGAGGGTGACTGTGTCATTTTTCTGGAGAAAAACCTCACAATTAATGTTTTGTTAATATATAGTAATAATATATATACAGTAATAATACAGTACTAATGATATAACAGAGAGAGGACCACAAAAACAATAGTCTAAAGAAGAATCCCTAAAGCTATGCAATACTAGGCACTGGACCTTGACTGTTTACACAAATTATATCCATCTATCCATTTGCTAACCTGCTGAATCTGAATACAGGGTCACAGGGGTCTGCTGGAGTCAATCCCAGCCAACACAGGGCACAAGGCAGGAACCAATCCTGGGCAGGGTGCCAACCCACCGCAGGACACACACAAACACCAAGCACACACTAGGGCCAATTTAGAATCGCCAATCCACCTAACCTGCATGTCTTTGGATTGTGGGAGGAAACCGGAGCGCCTGGAGGAAACCCACGCAGACACGGGAGAACATGCAAACTCCACGCAGGGAGGACCCGGGAAGCGAACCCGGGTCTCCTAACTGCGAGGCAGCAGCACTACCACTGCGCCACCGTGCCGCCCCACAAATTATATGATTTATTCAATTTCTGTTAAGAAAAGTGTGAGAATAGGTAGTGTTAGTTGTAGTTGAGTGCAGCATATAAGTTCTTCTTTTTCTTCCTTAACTTTCCAATTTTTATATGTAGTCAGTTCTCATTACCATTGCAGATCCTAAGCCGCAGAGCCACTATTCTACTGAGTGCAGCATATAACTGACATAATAAAAAGTGCAGTCTTGTGAATGATACAGGTAAACACATATATAAAACCTATACTGTAAAATACAAAATGTCAAGTTTTTTTTTTCAAGTTCTTACTAATATATGAACCAAAACAACCACCATTTAATTTTTTTTCTTCCAGATCTATCTCTCATATTGTGCTACAAAATCACCACTGCCATTGAAACAATGCATATCTTGATCGGATCAATTCCACTGCTCACTTTGTCCTAAATGTAAGCCCACAGAACAGTTTAGGACACAGAAGCACATTGACCAACATATGAAAAAAACAGTATTTTTAAAAGGTATGTGGTCATAATATGGTTAGCCTTTCTACGGTGAAGTGTACTTTTCAAGGCTTATAAATTTGCATATTAATAATGTGTTTTTTTTTTCTTTTTTTAGATCATTTACTATTGTAAGTTTAATCTCCCCTGCAGGCCAGAGAACTATGTTCACTGTCCTATCTATGCAAAAACCATTTAACGAAAGCACAACATAATTGCTCATATCAAATAAAGGTGTTACCACATCACCATCAACTGTTGTATCCACTGTGACTCCTTTGTTACCCTTGGGGGACAGTAATATTCTTTCTCCTGAGTCAGAGTCAGAAAGTGCTACACTCACTGTACATGCAAAGACAGTACAATAGCCAGAGATTTCTATAAAACATTTTAGGAAAATCTTGGGCACTCATATTTCAAGGAAGCATACACACAAAAAAACAGACATTACCACATTTTCTCATTTAAAGAAAGTGTGTGTGTAGATGTGGAGAATGCAATATTTGCAGTCCATAAAACTAAAAAGGGTTTTCTGTTTCAATTAATGTACAGAGCAAAATCTGTGGTAAAGCTCATCATGTTTGTTGGGAATTAGAGGAATGTCACCAGTTCCTTCTTTATGCAAAAAAGAGTAGCCTAATTTTTAGCATCAGTGAGCATATTCATTCATTAGATTATTGTGCAAACACAAAAGGCAGCTCTGGAAGAAATTGTTCTCACTAAATGGTTGGGGAGTCCAAAAAAACAAAGAGGGCTTGAAGAGTCAAAAGGCAGCAAGCAAAGCATGTGTTCCACTGTCTGTCCTAGTTGATTTGGGAATGTCCTCTGAAATCATTAGTGTATCCATACATGAACCAAAAATTAATCACTACTGTTGACTTGGAAGGATAACAGTGACATACAATTACAAAGCTATCGCCTACTATTGCACTGCCCTGGTTCAATGCAAACCTATCATGCCAAATGGCACTTGTTTCAAATAAGAAATGTTTTTAAAAGCCTCAGTGGATCAGCCTTCTTCTTAGCTAATTGGACAGTACTCTCCAAGGTTGGACAAGCTGAAACATATTGTTCGATACATCTGTGAGGAAAAAAAGATTCCAGCAACAATTCCATTTGAACTGACAAAGTTCTCTGAAGTTTCAAACTATCCTAAACATTTAATTCCTTCTGAAGAAAGTTTTTTTGTTCTTCACATCCAAAGGTTGATAAGCCAGTTCTCGTAACTAAAGATTCCAGAATTGTTGTTGTCAATGGAATAATCAAGAGTAAGTGTATATTATTTTACATTTATTTTTTGTTCATGCAATTATTACAAATTTTCACCTGCGTGATTTGCATTCCTCTTGATTTTGCGAGATATATCAACATATTACAAACCTTGTCCTCAGTGTTTCATAACATACAGGTACCAGGAATTCAGAATGGTCTTCACAATTTTGACGATCCTGTTATAGTTCTTACTTTGCATCTGTGTTTGTACTTCAGACACTTCTTGTAGTTATGTACACTTAATGTTAAATGACATGTCAGCACTTTTGCTATTCTCTAAAAAATATATTAAAACAGTAAGTATTCATTATATGTGTACGTCTGTGTTCACAATGAACCTCTATGTAACTAAAAGTATAGTTTTAGAATTGGTTTATCAACCTTTACAGAATCCTGTCTCTACTGAAAGAATTATAGATACTCTAGAAAGTTATTTGGGCGTCCAGGTTCCTGCAAGAGACACAATGTTACATGCCTAAAGCCATTTTGAGGCCCTAACACACCATAATTACCAATATTCATGTATAAATTGCAGCTAGCAGCCAGCCTTGTTACAATGCATCCGCACAAGAAAGGTGTTTTCAGTATGGCTGGTGAGTCTTGGTATTGTGTTTTAATTTACTTTTTTTCATGTTCTTATTTAAGGTTTGACATTCTTCGGTAGCTATTTAAGGCAAAGCAATTTATACACACTGTACGTTAATGTGCATATACAGAAATCAAACAGAAAATCAGCTTATTGCTGCTCAGCCTATATAAAATGCATTACAAAATGTTTATTTTAATAAAAAAAAAATAACACTCATATCAGATGGATTTCTATGAAATTATTTTTGTGTTGTTGATTGTCACATATCTTTGTACAATGCAAAGATTTCTTTTATCTGCATATGTTTAGGCATCGATATTAGCATTACTTGTAAAGTAGAAAAATAGTTTCCCCCTATTTCAGAGTCAGTGATATTCCAGAACCTGCACACAGTTTTAGTGGAGAGCACAACATAGATACATTTTGGGACTCCATGCATCTTTAAATGATTGAATGAGATTTTGTTTCAAGTAAGTAAAAATAATATTGTCACCTGTGTTTTTCTGCTGATGTTGCATTCTTTAAACGTTTTAGGCCGTACAAAAAAAAGGCTTTTGCAGTTCATTCACATACAACTTCTGGACTCCATAAATTGGAAAGAACACTTGAAAAAGTGACCTAGTCCTGAATGCACAGTATCAGTAAGTAATCCCTGTGATATCCAGTTCTGAGGTAGATGTTTATTTAATAACAGAAGACCGGCTGATTGCTGAACTAAAGAAACAAAAGGTAAATTGTTTCATCACCTGTACACTTGTGCACTGCTTTGTGTTAAAGAAATACATCTTTGTCAAAATAGTGTGTATTTATCTATTATTCATTATATAATTGCAATCTGAATAAGTACCTTTATATTCATATTTAAATCAATTTATAACATGTTGGGACTGTATAAAAACTTTATCAGGAGTGCCATGTCGATAGCAAAGGATCCCACATGGATCTTCTGTTGAGGTTACAAACAGAGATCAAGAACAGGCATGCTTATGACAAAATGTTCCAGAAAATTTTGGGGGGCTCAGGTAAGGTTAATTTTCTTTTGGGAACAAGTGATGATGGATATAGAATAAAATGCAAACATTATTTTAGCCATCCTTTCATTATCCAGCCCGCTATATCCTAACTACAGGGTCACGGGGGTCTGCTGGAGCCAATCCCAGCCAACATAGGGTGTAAGGCAGGAAACAAACCCCGGGCAGGGCACCAGCCCACCGCAGAACATTATTTTATTTAAAATTTTTGTCTAGGTGGATGGTCTGTCATTTTATCTCCACCCGGAGTTGTATATAGCCTGAAATTTAATTTGTGTACAGGGAGTCCCAGAGATTACAAGATCATCTTCTCTCTTGAAAACATTTGCTTAATGTTTCAGTGTATGATTTTGCAAGTAGTTTGGCGACACATGCAAATCTGCATTCCCAAATATTATGCCCTTCCATCCAAATGAAGGGACATTACCTGAACCAAATGTACAGAATACTGATGGGGATGTGAACAGGTATCCCTCCCTTGAAATACTGAAAAGCCTGAAATACCTGATGCCAGTGGCCATCCTGTGACTGGTTCTTCCCAACACTTTGTTCTCTAAAATAAGCTACATGACGCTAACATAAAAGACCCAAGGGTCTTTCTTCACAGGCTACACATGGTGCCAGATCTTGAGGGCTCGCAAAACAATCGGGTTTACATTAATGATCTTATCAGTGATGAGAAAATCAGCTTTCTTACACTAAGTGAGACGTGGCTCAGCTCTGTTGGTGAAGCAGTGTAAATTGAAGCAGCTCCTACGAATAACATCTTTGCTCATTCGGTTCACCAAGGCAAAAATGGTGGCAACTAATCAAGTATTTACTTTAAAGATGCTGGTTTTGGTACTTTCACATCTTTTGAGTATCTTGCTGTGGTTATTCAAGGAGCCTCACAGACTCTTGTATTAACCGTTTATAGACCTCCAAAATACGTGTTTTTTACTAAGGAATTCTCAGATTTGGTATCTATAATAATAATGAACTACAACAGGTTCCTAAATGCAGGCAATATCAATCTGACCCAAATTCATGAACTTACTGCACTCTTTTGATCTTTGTCAGCACATCAGCCAGCCCACACATATGGGAGGACATAGGATGGATTTAGCGATTTCAAAAAGATTAAAAGTTGGCATGAGGCAGGTCTCGGATTTCGGTATATCTGACCATTTTTGCATATTATTTAATATAGAAATACTAATAACTATAACTAATGAGAAGTGTACTGTTAAAAAACGTTACTTTGATACATCTGCAGTTTAAGTGTTTGCTAATATTTTAAAAAGTCATTTGGATTGTAGTGCCAACCATCCATCCATCCATTATCCAACCAGCTATATCTTAACTACAGGGTCACGGGGGTCTGCTGGAGCCAATCCCAGCCAACACAGGGCGCAAGGCAGGAAACAAACCCTGGGCAGGGTGCCAGCCCACTGCAGGGCGATTGTAGTGCTTACCTTGATAATGCTAATAGTGTAACCAGTAAGGCAGAAGGCTTTAATGCTAAGGTTAGAGCTGCAGCTTTCATAGCAGCCCCTGAAAAGACAGTTAAGAAATCCCCAGGCACTATCATACCTTGGAAGACCCAAAGAGTGTCTGATTTAAAGAGAACATACTGAATAGCTGAAAGTAAATGGAGAAAACCTAAACTGATAATCCACTATGAAATATTGAAGGCAAAAATAACTGAATATAACAACACAGTCCTTATTGAAAGGTAGTCCTTTCAATGTCAATTAAATCATTTACTTAATTGGATTCAGTGGACACTTTTAATGTGATGTATTGCTTTACCTAGAAAATTGATTCATTTTATTTTTTCACACAAAAAGTTGCATTGACTTCTGAAAATATATGTATAAAACCAATTACAAAAACATGTCCATTCTGTGGTTTTTGCTTCACACGAGGAACTGGGAGACCTTGCTAGTTTAGAAGTTTAATAAATGCTGTATACACATGCCTCAAAACTACCAGGTCCACTGGTTTGAAAGCAGGTAGTAAAAGGAATTCAAATCAACATGAAATGCGTGTAACATAGGCATCAGCACACCAGCGAAACGGGAGTGGCTCCAGAAGGGGGTGGCAAGTTACAGGCCTTATAGCATCTGAATTGCTCTGATCTGTCGGAGGCTTAAAACTGTCCTGCCTGCAGCTGGATATTTCTTGCAAGCCCAGAAGCAGCCCACCCCAACCAGTTTGTTCTCAAAAAGTACATGCAGGCTTCAACCTGACTAGGCCAAAAACTGGTAATTGACTTTAAAACGTTTAAAATAACACAAAATATACCAAAATATATTAACATGTTCTACAAGAGAATGAGTAACTGTATCCCTCTGGCTTGAAAACAAAAGGGCAACAAATAATTTTTTAAAATAAGGATTTATTAACAAAACATAGAAAGAATTATTAAAAAAAAGAGGCAAAATGTTTTGTATAAAGAGACAATCCACAACAAGCAAGTCCCAAAAAAAAACTCCAGTAACCAGAAGCACAAAAATAGAGGCAGCAGTCCAAGAACCAGTAAATTTTAAAAAAAGGATACTAACTTAAAGTCTGTTTAGAGCACCATAGCTGAGATTCTCTTCACTACCTTAACATAAAGCTAGAGAAATGTCTGAGTAGCTTTGACATCAGGGTGTCCCCCCTGCCTCCTGGGGTATCACCCAGAAAATGCTAGAAATGGATCCACAATTAAAGAAAAAGTACATAATAAACACATATAACATAAATAACAAAAATGTAAAAGAATTAGAAATTAACAAAACAGCAATGAAAAAATAAATAAATATGAGTGAAAAAAAACTGGCTGTAGTAAAAAAAAAAAAAAACACAGAAGTGCTAATTATATATACAGTGTATCCCTTTCCCTAGCTAAATCTAACTACAGTTATAACTGCAAAAATACAGACATAAATCACAAAAATAAATTATAAATTATATGAAGCTACTCAGAAAAGTATAACTTGCAGACTTACTAAAATAAAGAAAAAACACGTTGGCTTGCTGTGGCGAAGATCCTTGTTTCTTCTGAATAACTTTTTAATTAACCCAGCTAAATGTAATTAGAATCATACATCTATAATATAAAGGCTTTTCCTTTGAATATAAATAACTTTCTTTTCTTGTGGCATATTGTTTTGTTACATTGCTTCCTACAGTGACCCTATTGTTCACTTTATACTCTTTACTGTGTAGCCCTTAATAAAATATCTTAAAGCCCATACACTTAACACTCTGGGGTCAGGTACTTTAGCACTAGTGTGCCCCCTAAATGCGTAATATTAGGCAATAATACAGAGTAAAAGAACAGGCAAACGTTAAGTTACATGTTTAACTATGAATTATTGATATGTCCAATTATCACCTTGCATCAACAGGCAGTTTTCAGCTTATCTTCAGTCTATTGAGCTTTGCCACCACGTGGCCTTTAGATGGAGTGTTAAAACAGGCCACATGCCTGTCTGAGTATGGCTACCAAGATAGAGTTGTCTTCATCATGGTTTTCACTTCATGGACAGGTGGGTTAGAGAGAGAGTTAAAAGCAAGGTGACCAATCTTTATACCATTCTGGTAAGAAATCATGAACCAGTGGGGTGTTGTGTCACAGAATGGCCTCCGATTCAAAACTAATGATAAACAGCCATCGTTCAGATCAACATCAGTAGTTTACCTGTCTCTTGCCTGGGCCATTTACCAATGAAAGCGCTCAGGTACAACTCATCCCCCAGTTCCTTTGTTTAGGTAGTTTATGACCTTCCTGCAGGGGATTGCTTATAGGTTCATGTAAGTCCAAACACAGCCCCCATTGCCAAACCAGTCTGACCATTTAACTGTACATCCTGAGTTAGTCCTAAACACTTGGGTGGGTGACTTGGTTATGTAAACATCAAAGCCCCTTTGTTCTTATCAATAAAGTAAAATATACCTCCTTATCAATAATGTAAAATATTTATCAACTTATGTAGTAAATATACTGTGCACTCTATTACACATATTTATTAATTTATTTTAGTAAGTGCAAAAGTTACACTTTTCTGAATAGTTTCATTTGATTTATTTTGTGATTGGTTAAAAAAATGGACAAACCACATCATAAATTAACTTTCTTTCAAATAATTGCTGTGAAGAGACAAGTAATTAGGAGTATACCTGTGATAAAATTTATTCTAATTTTCTTTTGTTGGCATAAAAATAAATGTGAAAAGAATTTTTTACTGAAATTTGTAAACCCCTGAGTATTTTTTTAAATTTACATTCAATTAAAAACACAAATTACCTGTGCCAAGTTAATACATACCAAAACTATGAGAAAATAATTTGGGGTCAAATTAACCATATGGACAATCAGCCAAGTGTCTAGGGGCACCAGGACCTGAGTATACCCGCAACTAAAACCTAAACATAAAACACTGATCTCATACCTAATCAGCATTCGCCACTGGGTTCACAAAAAAAAATCGAAGTTCTCATGTAGGTTGTACAACGCACAAACACTGGTGGTGCCAATCAAGAATATTAAATTCACAGACGTCATTATAAGTTTCTCAATCGGGGCCCACCATACCTGAACGTGAGGCCCAGACAAGTTTCTGAATTTGATTAACAAATCAATTGTATTGGACATTCCTCTGCACATTTGTGTTAGGTGGATGTTTAACAGCGTATTATACGCAATGGTTCATAATAATGCCATAATTAGTATGTCTCTGCAGTCAGTTTATTACAAAATTTTACACTGCCTTGTGTGCTCACTACAGCAGACAAAAATTTCAAATGTCGTGGTGACTAATTGTTACTAACAATTTAAACCAGAAAAAATGAGCACTTGAGGAAACAAGTGAAGAGCAAAGAGGAGTAAAGTAACTGTTTATTGGGTCATTCAGTGTTTATTAACTAGGAAATCTGTATTGTGTGAATGAAATCACATTTTTGGTCACATCTCACAGACAATGATGCTTTGCCATAACTCACCTGTCCCCGGACTATAAGAATCAATCTGTACTAGTCTGCAATCAGAAATCTCACTATTATAAGCATTTGTTATTTATTAAAATTAAACTTCTTTATTTAGAAAGCTTATTTGTTATTAATTAAACAAGAAAGGTTTGGAGTTGGTTTCATTGTACTTAATCCTATAAATGTGTTATTTTTTTGAATTTGTTCAATGCTCTTCTTCAATGGTATTTTTTTTATAAAGGTTTGTCTTAAAAAAAATATTAAACAAATATTGATGCCATTACCAGCCAAATATGTACTATTCTTTTCAAGGAATCATGTGTTAACTTGTTGAAGAATACAATTGTGGTCCTTAGTGATAAACAGTTGAGAACCTCTGGCTTTGTTTCTATTAATGATCCCACTAAGAAAACAGTCTTGAAATTTGGCAACGTTACAGACTGTGCCTAAAATCTTTTAATTTTTTTATAAGAAAAAAATGAATCCTCACAACTATCAGGATTTAGCATAAGCAGGGTAGAAGCTAACATCAGCTTGGCGAAGTCTGAGTAAGAAGCTAATATTATGACAATCTTGAGTGGAATCAATACAGCTGCCCAGAAGTAAGAAGGTAACATTAGTAATGATGGCAGATGATGATGAGCCCAGGTCCCACCCGATGACTGGCAGCAGAAGCTTTACAGCTTTTCTCTAGACTGTGCATTATGGAGATGATGCACAGAAAAAGAAAGGGACATTGCTGTTGGCAAGAGTCTTCATTTTATAAGTAAGCCTTTTGGCCTTTGCTTATTTTTCCATCTCCTTGTCTTGTACTCTGTTCGGCTTTATAGATTATCCTTCTTTTGTACATGCAGTTTAAAATGATTGTGCTTTGCCTTTGATTGTTATGGCTGGCGTTTTCATGTAATTAAAAAATTAAAATAGCAGAAAAGCATGCACGTGTCTGAAGCGTTTTTAGTGACACTGTATTTCAAAATAAAATTGTTAGAAAATGAATGTGTCCAGATTGTGCAAATAAAATGAAAAAAAAAAAAACAAAGCAAGTATTCACAATTTCTATCAAACCCCTATGGTAATTGTAAATTGCTGAATCTTCAAGCTGAAACTTTCCTCCTTTTACCTCTCCAATTTTGTTTCTGTCTTTTTTTCTCATCTTCAACTTTTTGGAACTCCTCATTAGTATATTCTGGCTCATGCAGATGGATACTTGTTGTTATCTCAGGAAGATCAAAAAGGGGAAAGTTCAGAAAATGGCACCAAACAGGACTGACAATAACCAAACCAAAAGAGCAGGCAGCCTTATAGTGAGGAGCAGGAGAACATGAGCTCAATATCCAGAAATATGTATTAAAGTCACAGTGAATGAAACAGTTAAGGAAGCTTTACAGTTAATGGAACATTAAAATCTTGTTGGGAACACCTTTAAGCTTCCTCTAATGCAAATGATGGTGTCAAAAGGCAAAACAGAGCAACAACAAAGGTCAAGGAAATGCAAAGGGTCTCTATACCAGAGAGTAGTCAAAAGTACAATTCCCAAGCACAATAATAGGAAACAAAAGTCAATGTCTAACAAGAATAAGTAAAAATGCTCTTAAGCTATCTGTTTTCCCCTGATTAAACTATAAAATACATGTTTTGTTTTCTAGGTTAATGTAATTCATACAGATAAAATTCTTGCTTACCTGCACCTTAAAAGTGTGGAGTGTGTTTTGAAGTTAGAAGACTAACAGCAGACATCATCTGCATAAATAATATGGACCCTGTCATACAAAGCTAGCACAAAAACAAACAAGATAGCTTTGTAGTGATATCCACAAAAACCACAAAAAGTGCAAAAATAGGAAATAGGGGTTCCAAAACTGAGATTACAATCATATGATTTAGCAGTAAGGCTAAATGTATTCTCATCTTCATAGTTGGCAATATTACTGGTAGAAATCACTACCAGTGAAAACAGTTAATTTGTCTAAATCCTGAAAATCATCTAATTGCATGTTCCCATATCACTCTTGGAATTGCAACACAAAATGATCTATAGTACAATAAACCATACCTGTTTGGGTGAAAGGTTGGCATAGAGAGAGACAGACAAGGAGTTGAATAGCACAGCCTAACTTCTTTTAAAATGGCAAAATGTTACAAAAATATGTAAATTACTTGGATACATTGTTTCATAATACATGTGCAATCTCAATGCGGATCAATATTTGAAACATTCTTGACTTAAAAATGGACATATCTGATTTAAAGCTTTCATTTTCACATTTGTACCAATACCCCATAGACCTCATTTTAAACAGCATGACCAGGCATGGTATGTCTTATAGGTTATGCAAAAAAAAAAATACTTCACTTAAAACACAATTTCATTTGCCAAATGAATGTATAACATAACTGTCAATAAATGACAGACTATCCTTTTAATACAATCTATTATCATGCTTGCTGGATATGACAGTTGGGTGGTAGTAAAACACCACCAGCAATTATCTGATGCAACAAAAAATTGAAATCATATGGGAGATAATTTGTTCAGTCACTATGAAATGTCTTCACTTCTTAGTCTAGCCCCTCTCTACATGAAGTATGCTTTTTTCCATATCCGTAGACATGTTCACTAGATACTGTACTTGGGTTAACTAACTTGTATAAGTGAAGTGTGGTCTGTACATCAGTGCACCTTGGGATGTAAAGCTGTCATATCCTGTTCTCTGCTTGTTAATGAAACCATCAAGATGGATTTTGTGTCTCTGTGACCTCGTAATGGATAGTGAATACTGAAAATGTATGGATAAAAATAATATTTCACCTTGCTTTCAATAATAGCTGCTGTCTCCAGTGCACAGTATGGCCTAGCTTGGTTTAACCATGTCTGAGAATTAAAATAAGTACCCACATTTGTTTTATAAACCTCTACTCCCTGATTATTGCGTTTCCTATATTGTGACACTATAGTGACTCTATTTCCAAGAAAACAAACAGAAATTGTAGTAATATAAATAATAACTCAAATAATATGTTTATTTTAAAGCAGCCTTTTGTTTTGAATGTAAATTTACACCCAATAAGTTATTCAGTTTTAAGTCATTCTCTTCCCAGCCATTCTTTGAACATGTGTTGAGTCTGTAAGACACATTTATTACAGGTCAAGAAAGACATTCTAACCAGCGTGGAGCTCTTTCCTATAAAGCACAAAGCAATACACAGTATCTGTTTAAAGTCCCTTTCAGGTATGCATTGAAGAATATGAAAACAGGAGCACTCTGCAAAAAATTATATCTATTTTTTTATTGACAAACCTGAGAAACCTGTAAGCTTACATCATGCTCTCTTCAACTGCTGAATTCATTATGGCCTCTACTGTAGATCTGAATAACAGTATGGGGGGGAAAAACACTTCTGCATCCAGAAATAAATAGTATTAGAATAAAGAAACATGAGTTATTTTACACATGCTCTAACCATAACATAAGAAAATACATATGTTCATTGAAAGCATCAATGAATTGTTTGAAGAATCATAGAGCTGTATCCCATTGACTGAGAGGACTCCAACTTCAACAGGTCTTTAAGATGTCACTTTCTACGGTGTGTCAGTAGTTGTAACATAGTTATAACTAGCATTTCCAACTGGCTACTTGCATCTACAAAAAAAATGAAAGTGTTCAGGATACTGCTTTTTTATACATTATATCATTTTAATAAACAGTCAGCAGTCACAAATAAATCATACAACCTATAAACTTGACAGTAAACGTTCTATAATTATTAACATTAACACATCTCACCATAAGCTTATAATTATATTAATAATTAGCAATAAACTTGAAATGATTAAATAATCTTAAGAATTAAATGAAATTGTTACAGTGGGTACATATTAAAGCAGCCTTTTCAGGACAAAAAAAAAATAAGATCACTACATTCTCTTGGAATATTTCAACATACTTATTAAACCATGGCAAAGACACTGTAGGTTATAAATGTATGAATTTGTCAACTAATACATTTTTCAGTATTCCAAATTCTCTACTCATTTCTCAAAAAACATATCAATTTTTATTGTCCACCTCTTGTCCCTTCGGTCTTTTAAAACCAATCAAGGTCTTGCTAATTTGTCACACCAGATTGTACATTCTCTAAACAAAAACTATATAAGACTAATACACCATATTCCTCCACAGAAGCCCATTTTCTTGTATATGTTGTAAAAGTAATAAGGTAAAGATCTGGAGTACAAGCAGGTGACCCCGTTTAATGTCCAAGTTGAATAATGTATTTTTGGAAAAAAAAAAAAAAAAACAACTCAGTATTGATGTCTTGGTTCAAAAAGAGCATTTCAGGGAATCAGTCCACATGAAGGCAGTGTCCAAAGTAAGTAATTAAGACTTTCTATACTTGGAAGACTTATATAGTGAAGCAGTAGTGGAAATGCAGGATGATGATTCCCAGCAGAAATGAGGTTAGTCGTCCTCCGGATTATTCCACTCTATTCTACGGCAAACAGGTTAGTGGCAGGTTATGTTAATTATCCCCTCTGGATCCCTGAGGTTAAAATCAACTTGAGTGTTCAGAGGATTAAAATTGCTGTTATTGGCCCTGAGGCTAGAACCTCCTCTGGTAATTTGATTTGTAAAATTCAAATTGGTAATCCTGAATTGACCTTAAATTTATATGCCCAGGGAACTAGTAAAATTCAATACCCCCAGTTTAAATCCTGAGAATATCGATAGAACATTGGGGCGAGATGTTTATGATTATGATCAGAGACCCTTGGTGGAATAATATGAGGGGGAGGAGATGGAGGATGGGGTGTATTTAATTTTTGGTGGTTACAATAGAAAGGAGTTGGGAGGTGGTGGGAGGCGTTTAGATTCATCCAGCCATCCATCCATTCATTTCCTAACGAATGTTAACGTAGTGTTTATTTAACTTTTAACTCTTTTCTTTTTTTGGGGGTGGGCACGACTTTTTAATGAAAATGAAAACAATAAACCTATTCCTGTTCAGTTAAGGGGTGAACATTAAGTCTTTAAATGAGAAAGTAATCTAGGGATAAGCTTCAAAATTCTACACCACTTTATAATAAATTATGTTTTCTTATTTAGCCAGTGAAGTAGTGTCAAATGATGTTGCTTTTAAGAAAGCTGAGAAATTAAAATCCTTTGCCCAAATTGAATGTTCAGAATTTGGTGCATTAGTTAACAAGTTTAAATCTTCCTTCCATTTTCTTACTACATTTGTGAAAGATCTTACTTTCTCTTTGGTAAGCCACAGTTAAGTATTATAAATTAGTTTTTAAATCTTGGATATGTACCTACATTATTTATAATGGCTAATGACCTCTTAAGGTAAAAAAAAATCTTTTTAACTGTGATTTATCAAATTATAGACCAATTTTCTAATCTTTCTTGTATTTCTAAAATTTAGAGAAAGCTGTAGGTAAGCGGTTCTCTATATTTTTTTGAATAAAAGTAATCTCTTGTAACATTTTCACCCAGGTACTGCTTTAGTCAAAGTATTCAATGATTTGCATTGCACTGACCATGGTTGCATTTTTAGGCCCATAGTATTACATCTACAGTTAAGTGCCACATTTGATACTATAGACCATGATATTCATCTGAACAACTACATGACCCATCTCAGTGTTCTCAAATAAAGGTTTACCTAGTAGAAAGTAGATTCCTTGAAATTTTCATATCTTGAATTCTAACAAAACAGAAGTGCTAGTCATTGGTTCGAAAGCTGCTAAAAATGTCAATCTGAATGTAACATGTCTGTTGAGGGCACCCCTATCACTCACAATACACTAATTATAAACTTGGGTATATCTACAGTGAAAATATACAGTGAAAATGATGATCTTTCATTTGATACACATACTAAACATGTATCTAGAGTAGCCTTCATTTTACTTAAGAAATATTGCAAAACTTAGATTATGCTAGCATTCCATGATGCTAAATAACTTATCCGTACTTTTATTACTTCTACATGGATCACTGTAAGGCTTTGTGGCTGATAACAGACTTAATTTAATTCAAATAAAAGTGGCTGACGAGGTTACAAGAGCCTGGAAATATGAACAGTATATATCACCCCTGTTTTGCTTTCTTTACATTTTCTTTCTGAAAATTGTGTATTTCGTATTGAATTATTAGGTACTGATGATCACCTGTATCACTTTGTATAGTTAAGGATCTCAATAATTTGAGTTACCTTTTAAATCCTTACGATAACTGTTACAGGAAGTGGGATATCTTGTTGTCTCTAGAATAAAAAAAAGCTGTAGCTGGAAATAAAACAGTAGTTTGTAAAGCACACTGTTTTAGGAACAATCCTCCCAAAGTGGTATGAGATTGAAAGCCTGTCAGCCTTCAAATCTAGGATAAAAATATATTTGTTTAGTCAGTCCAATAAGTAAAATTTACAATGAATCTGCATTCCTATTTGTCCTTTGTCTTTTCTTTTTTAAACTTGCAATATTATTTTTTATTTTTGTAAAACAAAAAACAGACCATTTATTATTTTGTTCAATAATAATCTGGTACTGACACCAAGATTTTTGTCTCCGGGTTTATGGCCTGGAAATAGTTAAAGCTGCTTTGCGACAATTAATTGTAAAATGCACAAAATAATTCAAATTTGATTGCTTGAGTAAAACAGTTTAGTATTGTGAGTGATTACTGTAGATACAGAATTTAAACTTGCTAAAGCCATCCTGCTTTTGTCATTTTTATAGAAACACAACTATCCACTGCTGACTCAATGCAACAGATGTTGCACCTTGTTCCGTTGTCCTTTTTATAGTGGTAATGTTTTCAAGCCCTCCAAACTGGAAAAATTAAAAAAAAAAAAACATTTGAAGAGTCATTTCAAGAAGGCAGTTCTCAATGAAGGTAAGTTCATTTGAGAGTTTATTTTTAATGTATGTGCAGTACTGGTACAGATGTGAATTAGACTGGAGGCCATCATAGCATTATCACTGCCCCAACTGCCAGACTACAATATTTAGGAGAAGTGACTTTGAAAATCACTTGCTTGTTTGTAAACACAAACAGAATGCTTTTTCAACCACCAAAGAACCACTATAAATAAATTGCAATAAGTAGAGTGTGCACTGTACTGTATGCAAATAGATTAAATATTAATTTGAAATAATTATTTTGTGTGCTCCACAGTATGCTCTGCACGTTACCTTGGATGTGCCATTTGACTTCACAGCTGTAAGCTTTCACTTATGTCTCTGATTATTTGTTAATATCTGTTACTGGTTTTAATGTTCTTTGTTTTTTCCCCTCTGCATGGCAGTGTGATTTACCCATGATCAGGAGGTGGTGGTGCTTTATTCTATAGGAGAATTTTGCTGTTGAAAGGTCTCTCTTTCTCTTTCTCTCCAACGTGTGAATATTTCTTACAGGACAAAGGCGTTCACTAAAGGGGCACTGGAGAGTGCACAGAGAAGTGAGGAGGTATATATGTAATATCTAATATTATTTAGATAGGCATGTAGAAATACATGTTTTGTTTAATTCTCTTTGTGGCCTTTATCTAAAGGAACCACTAATAAAAAAAGGACCTCCACACTGCAGTGAAATGATTGCGCCAACATAGACAGTTGTTCAGAGGTGCCGTGTTGTTATAATACATTTTTCTTTAATATTTATGTCACTATATCTGGACAACACTTTGTAATAAAGACAAGAAACAGTTCAAGATTTGGGGTGTCTAGCCCCGTATACTGCAACAAAGAAAAAGGTCAGTTATTTCTGTACAAAACTCAAAAGACATTGAAGGGAGGGAGGACGGACATTTTATGGGGGACCGGATATTGAAGTGAGGTATGCTGGGATAGGTGTGATGGATTCTGGGATTTGTGACGTCATCTTGGGTCATCAGCGGGAATACGCAGACCCGGAAGTGTGCTCTTCTCGTAGCTGTCCGGGTGTTTACGGCTTTGACTCCTTGGCCCTTCTAAGGAAGGAAAGAAAGACACGTTGATACACTGTCCTCGTCAAAAGGACGTTTTCGAAGCAAACCAGGTCGAATAGCTGCTCCCCAAGCGCTCGAGCATGATAACTGTTAAGAGTCATTGTCACTGTCTCTGTGCAAGCTGTTATGAGTTTCATTCACATGTGCATGCTAAGTTTGGCACACAGGGGCTCAGCATTTAGAATTGCTAGCCAAGCATAGACTAGATAGCCAAAGACAACTGGAGGATTGTATAGTCAGCTTAAACACAGAACAGGATTTCTGTCCTCTGTCAGTACAAAATCTTCTTTCCTTGTTGGGAGAATGAGAACCGGCATGTAGGCATTATGCTATTTCTGTATTTTGTGGAGGAGTAGTTCAGTCCCTACCTGCCCTTGTTTGGAGACAGAGAAGACCAGCAAGTGAAGCAGACAGTATTAAAAGGCTTGGACAGCAGCCAAACCCTTCAAAGCTGTGTCGGACCACTGTCCGAAAACACTCTCATCGTGGTGACGAAAAAATGGCAGACTGCGTAGATCCAGACTCCCACCTGGATAAAAATCTGTCATATGCTTCCTGTCTGTAACTGTGTCAACCGTTAGTAAATGTAAGCTAAAGTATATTTTTCTCATGTGATTCTTATACCGCCGTAATCACGATGGGAGGGATATCGCCTTTTTTGTCATATTACTATATTGTTTAGTTACTTAATGTGCCACAATTTCAAAAGAACACATTTCTGGAGAGCTAATAACTATATATTATTTATAATATTATATATATATATATAAATATATATATATATATAAAATATATATATATATATATATATATAAAATATATATATATATATATATATATATATATATATATATATATATATATATATATATATATATATATATATATATATATATATATATATATATATATATATATATGACTTATAATGACGATATGAGAGGTCTCAGTCAAAATATTTGCTATATTTGGGATGGTTGCGCGCACTGTCATGGACTCCCGTGACTGAGATAAACTACCTTAAAATGCCTGGCCCGAATTGGAATAGGGATATTAATTAATCTCATCAAAATGCAAGAGGCGGTCTTGTCAAAATAGGCACAGTGCACGAGGCTGGAAAGAAAACCCGACACATGTTGGCGACTCATGGTAGCATCTTCTACCTACAGTATGCGAGTGGACTTTTAAGTTCAAAGCATAAGTATAAATGTGGGAATAAATAAAACGAAACTAAACCGGACAAAATAAATTGAAAACAACAAGGTTTAAACTTATAGCACAAGACTGGCTATCCAGTAAAATGAAACGGCACCCATGGGAGCAGCACAGATTAATGAACTGCCGTACGAAGTCCAAAACCTGCCTGAAAAGTAAATGCCATGTTGGAGAACATTGTTATTTATATAAATTACATTACTAGCCATTAGAAAACAATATTGAAAAACTATAAAGAACTGCTCGTTATTGATTTTAGTTGCGGCAGGCAGACAGACACGCAAGCAATGCACTTACCTTGCCGTTTGACGAATAATCCAGCGGAGCTGAAAAACTTAAAGATGAAAATAAAGCCAACAGCGATCAAATCCATAAAGGCTCGATCACACTCGCTGAAATAACTTGTAGAAATCTTTAATGGCATTATAGCAGCAACATAAAATACACGGTTCGCCCACGTGTTAAAAAGCAGTCTGAAAGTTGCCCAGCTGTTCGAATCACTCTGCCTAAAAGATTAAAGGTTTTGGCAAAACCCCCACCTATTATGGTACTTTTAAGTATTTGCCGTGTGTTTAAACACACAGAAATTATTAAATTGCCTTTTAAACATAGCTTAAATTACGAACCTATGTTATAAGCTAATGCTTAAAAAGAAACTGTAAAACGGTGTACACATATAGCACTAAAATGCAAAAGAGCTCTAACTATAAATTAGAAAAAGAATAAATACATTCGGTTTAAAACTTGCAATGAGAAACATGCCATTGTACCTTCTGGTAAGTACTGGCCAAACTTTGAGAGAGTTTTAAGAAGAGATTAATTGGATAAGTGTGAAGTTAAAAAATGAGGCAGTTTCTCACATGACAAAGATAGATAATTATCGATATGTTTAATTGGTTTAAAGCAAATAAAAATAGAATGTCTCCACTTTTGTTTAAAGCTTGTAAACATGCAGAACATTTTTCCTTTTAAACCCTGATCAAGTTTAAAGGAAAAATGCTCTTTTAATAATACTAAATGAGAAGGAAGACAAGTTCTTGCGGTAAGCAGCGTGTGCCTGATTGTACATGAATGGAGGTTGTGTATTTTGGGAACTCTTAAGGGAATGTATGGTGGTGCAGTGGTTAGCACACTTGCCCAGTGATATGAGATAAAGGTTCAAGCATGTATGTTTTCCTTATTGAGTCAGGATATTCTATGTGACCACCAATGTTCCCTCTAAGGAGTAGCATATAGTGAGCAAAAAACATTGTTTATGAGCAACATTTTGTTTAAGCCAAAAATTTATGAGCACCAATTTTCGTGATAAGTACGAGCGACGCCTTCGGAATGAGCGATCATGTGGGAAGTATGAGCGACGCTCTGAATTCGTGTGAGCGATCGCTCACGCGCTAAGCTTAGAGGGAACATTGGTGACCATGTAACTTTTTCTGGAAATACTTTCTTGTTGTGGAATTGTGCTGCGTGATTTTCCCCATGAGTGGATTTTTCTTGCTGCCGCTGAATCCGGGGGTTCGCCACGAAATTTTCATGATCTGGAAAATAGCGCCTATGAAACTGAGGTAAGAAGTACTCCTAATAATTACAGTAGTATCAGCTTGCGGCCTGAGATGTTGTTTGATTAATAATAAGCAAGAAGGAAAAGATGCGTTTAAGTGTGTTGCACAGTGAAATGTTATCGATAAACAAAAAAGCACAACCTCGAGTGAGTTTATAGCACGTGCTAGAGATCTTTGTGAATGAAATATAAATGGAAGAGAACTTTATTCTGTGAAGAAAGTGTTATTGTAAAAGAGAACGTGAGTATGTGAATATGTGAAAGAATGAAGCAATTGCCAAATACTTTGTGTAGAAATGACTGAAACGAGTGAAGGTTGATTGTCTGTTCTCCAGTGAATGAATTTCTGCTTTAGCCAAGTAGTTTTGCTTGGGCATAAAGTGGGATTTAGAATCTAGCAAAGAAAAATAAAAGACGAATAAATTATTTTTATTCAGAGTCTGGGGTGGCACATGCGTGTTTATGTCATTTGTAAGTCAGTCTTTCTATGTTCGTCAGCTGACAAATTAAGAATGTTAAATAAAACTCTAGGAAAATGGGAGACATTCCATATAATAATATCATAACATAAGAATATAATTGTTATAGTAATAGGGATCATATCCAGATTTTAATTGTAATAGATATACATGTGAATATCAACAGTGATCATGATTGGTGATTGATAACACAATCTGTGCCTGGTCTGTGTCTTTGAAGCCTGCAAACAGATGCAGAGTTAAAATAAAGCCATGGCTTATTGACCTAGATGAATCTCAGAATAGCCTGTAGCATGGTCAGTTAAAGAGTTAAGAATTTAAAATCCATAAGCATAAAAGTATAACTTAAATCTATAGATGATCACCGGATTTGCTGAATCTGGAGAAAAACGAACAACGGATGAAAAACACAAACTATGTTTCTATACAAGCTGCAAGAAATAGCTTAATAACAAGTTTGGACAGAGAAATTAGAAATAATCTAATCAAAGGGTGGTGAATGTTTATCAATCATAAATTAATGAACAGCAGCTATTGGAATCATTTTCTTGCATGCTGATTAGTGCAAGTGTAAAAATGTTTAAATGAAAAATGCAAAAAAAAAAAAATTAAAACTTTTAGTCTTCGTATAAGAACAGTATAGAGGGTTTACATATTTTGATGTATAACAAATGATTACTATTATCACTTCAGTAATTACAAAATGTATTATAATTGAAATACATGTATTGATTGGTCTCTGTAAGTGATTCATTTTAGGAAGAGTTGTTATTACATCAATGTATTAAGTTAATGCTCAGTGATAATGCACATAGCTAAATGGATTATTCAGTTATACATTAGAACCATTAGTCTATATGAACTGTTGTAAAATCTTAGACATTTAAAAGATTTGTCTCTTAATACGATTTGCTACAGGTTGTTATATGGTATAGATGTTAAGATATTTTTATTTTAGAAAAAACAAAACAATAAAAGAAAACACTTAAATTCAAATATGTAACATCCTGTTATAATTTAAGACACTTGGATAACTGAGGCAATGTGTTAATTTTGTGTAATGTATGATCCGACTGAAGAAACATTGTCACTAGCCTGGTTTAAATGTATTAATCTATTTCTTATTGTTATTTTATGAGACTGAACTGCAGGTCTAGAATTGTCATTCATAATGCTGCATTGTATGATACATATGATTGGGAAAGAATTGTTTTATGTTATGTATTTGCTCTACCTTGCACCCTTCTTTAGTTAGCCTAGCAAGTATTTTAGTTTGGACACTCAATTTAGTGGTTAAAGCCTCTCCATTCAGTGGTAAAGTTTTATCAATGAAGAAAAAGGTGGTGTACACACAATTGAAGATTTAAAAAGAGACTGTACTGCACTAATGACTTTTGATCTGCTGCACATACCTGAGCATAGCTGGTGAAGAAACACTTGCTTTTCCAGAGGGAACGGAGTGAAGAACTAAAGAAAGATTGTACTTCCAGCTACTCAAATTTGATGCCATAATGTGGGCAGACATTTTTGCTACAGAGACAAGTTTTACAGAGACAGGCTGTAGCCACTGAGGTGATGTGACAGCTGTTGAAGGCTCCCACGAATGACTACTGAATACAGTGCAAGCATAAAAAAAAGGGACAGTCACCATGTGTACATCTCATGAGCTCCCTAATGGTTAAAGGGCTGTTTAATTTTCTGTTCCAGTAACAAAAAACTTTAGTGTCTTGAAGCAGTCACACTTTGTCCAGAAGGATCTGCAAACCCACCAAGAAAACGACTTTGGTAAAAAACCACTGGGTTGGACAAGGCATGTATATAGAAAGCCTAGGAATATACTTGAAACTGTTATAAGAAGGGCTCCAAGGTATGTGGATATGCATGATTTATCAATGATGTGAAATTGTAAATTGAAAGGGAATAGAACATCTGATAGTGAAGTTGGGGAGGATAAAAGATAGTGAATGAACAATTATGCAATAATACTAGTTAAGAACAATTAATAATCATAGCAATAGATCTAGAATAGCATTTGAGTTATGTTACAACTATTGAAACTCATAAAGGGATCAGACACCAAAGGGTGTGGAACATATAGCAACATACTGAAGCTAGAAATGATAGGAGTGCCAAAGAATAGTTAATCCATCAAGATGCTATATAGGATTGTAATATAATCTGATGCTGTGACACCCACTGCTACAGTATGTAGATACAACACAGACTATGTAAGAAATAACAGGGCAAAAATCTCCACTAACACCACTGATGAGATACAATGATCACTACTTGGTAACACCATGTGAAATGTAACTGTTTGTCCATGTTTACGCTGGTTTTAAATGACTGGTACAGAAGCTATAGTGGTACTACATCTCACATTTCCACAAATGATCTTGAAATGTCTACACTGTGACGGGGGATCAAATACCTTTTGCTTTGTGGATATAACTTTCAAGTATTGTTGTTGTCACAGATCCAGTGACAAAGGGTGGTTTGTTATAATACATTTTTCTTTAATATTTATGTCACTATAGCTGGACAACACTGTTAAGAGTCATTGTCACTATCTCTGTACAAGCTGTTATGAGTTTCATTCACATGTGCATGCTAAGTTTGGCACACAGGGGCTCAGCATTTAGAATTGCTAGCCAAGCATAGACTAGATAGCCAAAGACAACTGGAGGATTGTATAGTCAGCTTAAACACAGAAGAATATTTCTGTCCTCTGTCAGTACCAAATCTTCTTTCCTTGTTGGGAGAATGAGAACTGGCATGTAGGCATTATGCTATTTCTGTATTTTGTGGAGGAGTAGTTCAGTCCCTACCTGCCCTTGTTTGGAGACAGAGAAGACCAGCAAGCGAAGCAGGCAGTATTAAAAGGCTTGGACAGCAGCCAAACCCTTCGAAGCTGTGTTGGATCTCCGTCCGAAAACCCTCTCAGCGTGGTGACGAAAAAATAGCAGACTGCGTAGATCCAGACTCCCACCTGGATGAAAGTCTGTCATATTCTTATTCAGATTCTTATACCACTGTAATCATGATGGGAGGGATATCGCCTTTTCTGTCATATTACTATATTGTTTAGTTACTTAATGTGCCACAGTTTCAAAAGAACACATTTCCGGAGAGCAAATGTCTCTTAAGGAAACATGTGTCTGAGCCCCATTTTCTGGAGATGGAGGAGGAGGACCAAAGCCAAGTTCTCCAGGACATCATCAATGCAGTCGAAACTGAAGATTTAAATTTTGGCAAAAGAACCCTTTTCATTTATTTTTCCGTTTAGGGATGATATGGAACTTTTCACTCAGGAATGTCGGGATAAAATGAAACTTAAAGTAAACTGCATATATAATTAATCAGTATAATTATTGTCTGTTGCTACATTGATTGTTCCTTTTATTTTATTGTGCATTAATGCTCTGTTGATTTCAGTTTATAATACTTTGATTTTTCTGTTTTCCTTTGATGGTGGGTAGTTTTTGAAAATAAACAATTTAACTGCAAGTCTTTTTTTGGGTCTGCTGCTCATTTTGAAATATTGGTATTAGTTCTTCTTACTTATGCTAGTATTTTTAAAGCCCACTTAGTGCTATCTAAAGGCTCTTTTAAAATAATTTAAAAAAAAAATTAATCACAGAGCAAACACAAAAATTTGTAAAAATGTCTCCTTTTGGAAATAATGTAGTGTTTTTTTGAGGGTTTCCTTGGAGGACAGAACATTTTGGTACAGCGGTGAAAGATTTGAGGTCTTGGACATTATGAAGATGCTGCTGTGCAATAATGTAATATTGTGGTTTTATAAGTCACTACACACATTACTGATGTACACTCAATGATAGTTTTAGATAGCCACACACTTCAGTCCTTCACAAATACAGTAGTTTACAAACATCATATTTTAATTTCTCTTTGAGAAGCATGAAAGATAATTGTGGTGAATCTCAATTTTACATTTTTTCTACGTATGTACTATTGAGGGACTTTTTTTAAATCAGATTTTAACAAGCAATGTGTGTTTATCAAGCAGAACTTAAATATTTTCATTTTCTACACAATACTGTAATAACTGTACAGTTCACTCAGTGAGACACACAAACACACCCACTATGCATACACACTACAGGTGCCCCCCACAGGTACACATTGGTTCCCCTGTGAATTGGACTGTTGAATTGACAAAATGGCTGTGCATGCCGGGGTCTTTGGCACATGTTGTCCCAGTAGCATGCAAGGTGTCACCAATGGTTTACCCGGCTCCTCTGGATGGCTCTGTCTCCTTCTCCCTGTTCCAGTCTCGGTTCAAGGTTGTCCAGATGACAAAAGTATTTTTTCCTGAGATGTTCAATATGTTGAAAAAATTGCCTGTGGCCAGCATTCAGCATAATGTTTTGTTTAAATTCTCCACTTCTCTTTTTGTAGCATTAGCGTCCATTATCATTTCTGGCCATAGAATCTCCTATCTCTGTTCAGATCACATTGTGCACCAAGGATGTGTCATTTGTTTAGACAAACATGAAGGTCTTCACTGGCCTATTATGTGTGGCCAGCAGTTGAGATGGGAGCTCTGGCTTATTTTTCCTTATTGTGCTAAGCATTGTTACCTTCATCTTGAGGAGCTCCTATCCCAGTTTGTGTAAAAGTAAAAGTTATTGCATATGGTGTTGTGGCCATGCAGCTTATGTCATGTCCAGGGTAACCCTCACGCCTTAATTTCTCACAGGATTTCCTCCATCTGACTACCCTTTGTTAATAAATTGACATCATCTGCTCTTCTGTATCTCTGTGCTTCCCCTTGACCATGTTATTCATAGCTTTGGACTGGTTTATCATTTTTATGCAGATGATGTTTAGATCTGTTTCAATGTTAAAAGTGACACTTCATCACAGCCTTCTCAGCTCACAACTTGCTTCAGTGAAATTAAATTAAAATTAAAACCTGAACAGAGCAAAACTCTTTAAAATTAAATTGCAAGATAACTGAACTCCTGCAAAGTGGCACTAAAGTGCAACTTAAGAAAACAAGCTCCTCTTCAACCATTCTGGGTTATGATCTCATCAGATGTTCTTTTACTGCAAAGAATCTCAGTTTCACTTTGATTCCTCCTCTTCTTATTTCACCATGTAAGCCACATTAAGAAACTTCCACCTGTGTCACATTTCTTATGTTTGCTCATTCCTGTCCTTTTCTAATGGTGAGAATCTTGTCCCTGCTGTTATCACATCCAGCATTGATTATTGTAAGTCACTGCTGGCAGGTGCCACTTCTAATCATATATCACAGCTCCAGCGGATTCAAAACTCAACTACAAGAGTCCTGACACGGACCACCGACAGCGAGCACATCCCAACCATACTGAGAAAAGCGCTATATAAATGTAATGAATTACTATTATTATTATTATTATCCTGCTGCACCTTCACTGCTCCCTGTGTCTTACAGGATTGAATATCAAATTCTGTTATTGACCTGCCCACTAAGGTCCTCTCATTCTGTGTCCCCCCACTAACCAGCATTCTGTGGGTAACAGCAGGGCCTTCAGCTGTATATAGCGTCCTTACAGTGGAATGACCTCCCAAAATTAATGACATCAGCTGACTCCATTCATTTGTTTTTAACTCATTTGTTTAAGAAGACATTAAACAGACCTGACATTCTGCCCCTTCTTTCAGTTTACCCCGTCTATCTGTCCAGATACCCGGGGTTTGCATTACCACAAATTATGTTATTTGTTCAAAAATTTGTTGTAGTATTATATGTTGTATTTTAGTATGGATTATTGTTTTTTATTCTGTTTGAATGTTTTGTATATGATGTATTTATCTTTATTTAGTGGAGATATTTGTAGTCAATGTTATATAGGTCTTGTTGTTCTTTCTGAATTTTGGGCATAGGAAGGGTGCTATATAAATAAATTAGGGTTATTAATAGTATTTTTTTGGTGGTTTATAATAATAAGTGACAAAAACTAGAGCAGTTCTATGTAAGGCAATTAATATATAGCATAATTCAGTGTATGTATAAAACACTGCTGAAAACACATTACTTTAACATGGCCTTTTTATAACTTCATTTTAATCATAATTTAACTTAATCCTGATACTCTGTATGTTCAATTCATCATAATAACTATTCATGGTGGCTCTAAAATCGGTACTGACCCCTACTCTCTTTTCTGTTTCTTTTTCCGGTTTCTTTGTGGTGGTGGCCTGCGCCACCTCCACCTACTCAAAGCTTCATGATGCTCCAACAATGATGGACGGATTAAAAGGAAGAAGTCTACGTGACCATCATCATCATCAAGCCCTTCCGTGAGAATCCTAAATCCAAAGAGGACTGTTTCATTAATATTAGGTAGAATGCCCAGAGGGGACTGGGCGGTATCATGGTCTGGAATCCCTACAGATTTTATTTTTTCTCCAGCCGTCTGGAGTTTTTTTGTTTTTTCTGTCCCCCCAGGCCATTGAACCTTACTCTTATTCGATGTTAATGTTGATTTATTTTGTTTTATAATTATGTCTTTCATTTTTCTATTCTTTAATATGTAAAGCACTTTGAGCTACTGTTTGTATGAAAATGTGCTATATAAATAAATGTTGTTGTTGTTGTTGTTGTATAACCTGTATTGCCGTTTTCTTCACAAACATGTTTAAAAATTCTAGATTGGCTAAAATGTTTTTTCTAAATTGGTTTAGAACAATATTGCACACATGCATAGTACAGTTTAAAAAATTTAATCACTTTTATTAACGTTTTACTAAAATCTAACGTGGTGAAAACATTGTAATTATATTGTATATTTTGTTTCATGAATGTAAACGAAAAACTATTTTCAAATAACACAAATCTTAACGATTTTTATTTTGTCGACATGTTAAAATGGTTACCACAGACCTGAACACAATGTAAATGTTAATAGTGTATTTCACAGAAACGATCCATTTTATCTTTTAATTTCTGAATGGGTCCTTGACCCAACGTTACTTTCCGGGCTTTACCGAGACCGGCTGAAACCTTCTGAAAGTAATTTAACGAAGTCAGTCCTGAAACGTCACTTCCAGGTCTACAACTACAATGACGTATGCTGCTGTGGCTCTGCAAGTGGATAGTATTGCTCAAAACTAATGAATTTGAATTTGATGGCAAATTATATTTGCAAACCCATGGAACA
The DNA here is from genome assembly GCF_016835505.1 of Polypterus senegalus. Lineage (NCBI taxonomy): Eukaryota > Metazoa > Chordata > Cladistia > Polypteriformes > Polypteridae > Polypterus > Polypterus senegalus. The sequence continues at coordinate 63,899,300 of NC_053155.1, forward strand.
GCAATGGGTAAAAGGTATGCGTAAGCTTACGTGAATATTTATATGGCCAAATGGGAGCAGACAGCTTTTGCTAGGTGTCATAGGCTCCAGCGATTATATTTGGGCTATCTTGACGATATCTTTGGCATCTGGACGCATACCAAGATAGTGTTCAATTCATTCCTTGAGACTTTAAACGTGATTCATTCAACAATTTAACGGCTGAGGTAGGATACGATCTGGTAACATTTTTAGAAACAACTGTATTTTGAACAGATTTCCAAATTTTCTAAAAAATGTAATTCAAAGGTATATTTTAAAACTACGGATACCCACACCCTGTTACACAAAAAAAGTTTCCACCCTAAACATACCTTCAGAGGTATTATAAAATCCCAGCTCATCTGGTTTTTTAAAATTAATTCAGATATATAAAACATACCCATGAGGCTATTCATACTTTATTCTCGGCATTAAAGAAGAGAGGTTACTCCAGGACATTTTTGAAAGAAATACATAAAGTAGCAGCTACATATAAGACTTACTTATCTTGAGTATCCTTCTTTGAATAGATTTACAGGGGTGCCTCAGCTCCCAGACAATTATTCTAAAATAACCGATCTCTCCTGGTTAACATGGTTAGCACTTTTGAGGAAATGCTATGGTGTCAAATAGCAACCAATTAAAAACAAAATTTACACTGGTTGTCGAGTGGCGTTTCGACATATTAGAAATATAATAGTTAATGTTTGGCTATCTTGAATAATAAATATTCTAGTCTATTTTGGGATATAACATTTTTTTCTGTCCTTTATGTACTTTCTGCCTGTGCCTTGCCACTCTGGAATGTTCGACCCATGCTGGACAATAGAGAAAAGTGCCTAGAAATTTTACAACAAGGTTTTAACATCTATGGACTACCCACTCTAATCTTAAAAATTTAGGGGTAAGAGCAGTTTGTAACCCTATGCAGGCACTGGTCATTGGATTATGGTTAGCTGATTGGATCCCTGAGGTTAATAGTGAACAATATTATATCTTAGGGGGCGAAAAGTATTATTCTGTGGAGGATTATTCAAGGGGCCCTGAGGTTAATCAGTATTTGTATGACCCTGAGGTTAATCAGCATCTTGATAATCCTAATGTTAATCAGGATTTATGTAACCCTAAGATTAATCAGCGTTTTCTTGGCCCTGAGGCTAAATGGTATTTAGGCCTAGGGGTTAACTCTTTTAGGGCGGATGTCGACTTTTGTCGACAGGAGGGGTTGAGGGCGCATGTCGACTAAAGTCGACATCCAGGGATAGATGGCGATAATCAGCTGTTAATGGCGACAAATCTCACTGTGACGTCACAGGCATTCCCTCTGTGCTTGGAGGAATGCTAGACTTGTTGACTCTGCAACTAATCCTTGCGTGTGCGCGAGTTGCAAAATGTAAATAATCGCAAGATGGCATCGACATGTGACAAGGGAGCGAAGCGAGTGCAGAAAAGAAAACACTCGGCAGACAATGTTTTGCGCATTATCGCAGAGTCGGACTCTGATTTTTCAGAATCGGATTTTATTGACAGTGATCAGGAGATCGAGCAAGAGAGTGAGAAGCCGGCATCAGCTGATCAAACACCAGCCGATTCCGCGCCAGTGGATCTGCTGCCAGTTGAGCGCCTTCACGCAGCCGATGCATCTACGGCAAGGTTCGCATGGGGTACACAGACATTGATCCGTTGAGAGCCGATCTGGCTACTGGACTTCACAAGATGGCATGGCTTGCTGTTGGACACGACAGATCACCGGCTGCTCTCTCCTGATGCTGCTTTTCAGCTAGGCAGGTAATTTTTTTGAATCGCGGGGTGCGTTTGCATCGCATTCTTGTTTTTCAAAGTGTAAACCCACAACAAAAGACGAGATGAAGCGTGCTGTGGTATTACAAATAGAGATGGGACAGAACTGGTGATATAACTTCAGGGAGCTTTGGTCCAAATGTGCTTTGTCCCCTGGTGGCTTTGGACAGGTTATTGAGCATGGTGATAGGTACGTGCTGCTGCAAAGTTTTATTCACTTCTGTAACAAACAGAAGCAAATCCCATGGGGTGAGCCAGGCTATAATGCCATGCATAAAGTTCATAAAGTTTCAGATGATGAAAAGAGGTGACAATACGATTTTCATGTGGGCAGAAAACTTGGTGACAGTGGAATGGCATGATGGCAAAAGGGTGACTTGTCTCTCTACAGTACACACTAACAATATATGTGAGAAAGTGCAGCAACAGACAATTGAAAAGTAGGCACCAAAGCAACACGTATTGTAAGCAGTGCAATGTGGCAATGACTGAAATTGGCTGCTTTGAGAGAGATCAGACTTTGCAGGACTTTGCTGTGTAAAATGTATGTGAAATCATAGATTATGCAGGCTCATACAACATGCAAGACAGTAACATTTGTCAAGTAAATATTTTTTGTTGATTTGATATGTTAAAAAATTGCTTTGTGTTCTTTTTTAAAAAATGTTAGTTTTTGGAAAAATATTCAGCCCTGGGAGATAAGAAACAAACAAAAAAAAATTAGCCCTAAAAGAGTTAAACAGCATCTTTTGTTCCCTGAGGTTAATCAGATCTTATAGCTCCAGAAGATTTATCAGACAATGGGGATCCCTGATGTTAATCAATTTAAGGCCATCCCTGAGGCTAATGATATTTCCGTTCCTCCTGATGATCCGTCCATTTTATATACAGACAAACCCTCCCCAAATCCTAAAGTTAAAATTCGTGGTATAGGCCCTAATGTTAATATTCAATTTCCTAATATGGATTTTTTTTAATCCAAATATAGATAATCCCCAAACCCTAAGATTAAAATTCCTGGAATGTTAACACTCTGCCCTCCGCTAGAAAAAAATCTCTCTAAACCCTAATGTTAAAATCTCAGGGATAAACCTCGATGGGAGTATTCTAATTTGGAGGGATTGGACGCATGATCAAGGGATTTTTTTAGTGGAGGAGAAAAGTGATGGGAGTAGGATTATAAAATTTGAAAGTCCAGATTATCAACAGAGGGTGGAATTGTTGCATGAACAGATGGTGGAGTGGATGTTGAAGTTATTGGATTATTTTGATTTGGTGGGATTCACACGGGAAGTGGATAATGTGGAACAACTCTTTTCTACAAACAAAAAAGGCAGGGATGGACAGGATATTGGGAGACACTGGAAAAATATATTGGAGGAACAGGGACAGGTGGAGCAGGAGGTGGATAACGGAGGGAGAAGCAGACAACGGGAAAACATCTTACCAATGGTATTTACCTATTCCGCACAAGCACAACAAGTGGTCAGAGGATTTGAAAGGTTGGAATGTTGTGGCGGGATATATCGCAGAAAAGTTGAGGGACTTACTGATTAGGGCATCATGTACAATAAAAAAGAAAAGAAATAAGTGTGCATGGCAAATCCCATACAACAATAAAAAAAAATTTGTAATCCTTTCACTGCGATAGAACTACCAATTTTTCAAAATCTGTCCATGAACTCTACCAATTGTATTTATGGCATACAGTATAAAAAGTGCAGGTCGATTTATATTGGTGAGACAAAGAATACAATTAATGAGAGATGTATACAACATCTTCGTTTAATTGAGAACCAAACACTACAGACAAAATTATATAGTCATTTCAGACAGCCTGAGCATTTCCCTATATTTTTTGCAATACAGCACCAGTCATACTGGAATAAAATTTAAAGATTAAAAAAAGAAATGGAATGAATTAAGGCCTTAGATACAGTCTTTCCCAACGGCCTTAATGAGAAAGAATAATTGTTTTTGGTTATTTTTGATCTTATACAATTGAATTAAGCAGTACTTAATTATAATTTAATTCCTGGATTAGTATACCTGCGTGTGGCTAGTCGAGGCTAGCATCCCTTACCCTAATCCTAACCCGATTTACATCTGGGTCCCCAATATTAAGATTAGATTGGGTGCCTGATCTTAAAAATTGTAAGGGGTGCCTAATCTTAAAATTGTCTCTTCTCTTGTTTTAGACTGGCCTACCCCTACTACAAACCCTGAGTTTAAGGTTTGTGGGGGTAGTGCTGGGTACACCAGGGTTCCTAATCTTAAAATTTAGATTAGGCCCCAATATTAAAAAAGTAACGGGGCCGTATCTTAAGTTAGACCCTGGTGTATTTTTTAGAGTCCCTAATTTTAAATTTTAACCCTAATCCCCGATTTTAGATTTATTTTAATCCTAGGTAGCACTAATGTTTTAGAACCCTAGTACATTGATTTTAATGCTTTTTTTTATACTTTATTAAACCTTTTTTATTGCATCTTAGACCTTTTAGATAATTTTAGAAAAAGATTATTTTTAACTGTATGATTTTGCAATTTAAAGTACTGTATTTATACAGTTTTATGCAAATTACATTTTTTTTTAAAAAAGTAATAATTGAGAATATCTTTTAAGGATCTTGCATGGCAATGTTTTAAGGTGTTTTAAAAGTATCTTAAGAGCTTTTTTAGGAATGAGTGTTGAGGCAGGGAGGCTAAATACAAATATGTATACACATATGGCGTTGTACCCATGCATTTTGTCTGTTTTTAAAGTTGTGCGCTTGCCACACTAAAATATTCTAGTTTCAAGTTGCAAGGAATAAAAATTGAAAATGCTAGTGTGCTGTTGTGTACTGTCCTCCTAAACTAAATGCAGATTGCATGCACTGGATGCTTCACCAGCTGCAACTCTATCTGAGGGTTAATAAGCCACTGTTGAAAAAAATGTACTGTAGGTGATAAGTCGTTAATATGAGCCTTTAAAGTTATCTGGAACAAGATTCTATGGTCTGATGAGACCAAAATTAAGCTTTTTGACTATCAGACTAAATCTCTAGTTTAGTTCAGTGGTAGTGGCATCATGCTGGTGGGATGCTTTTCTTCAGCAGGCCCTGGAAGGCTTGCAATGATAGATAGCTAGATAGATAGATATTAATTCATGCATTTGTTTCTAGTAGGATTGACTACTGCAGTGTGTTTTTCACTAGCTGTTCAAATTGTTCTTTATGCAGCTTTCAGTTAAATCAAAACATGGCGGCACACTTAGATGCTGCAGCTGTGTGTTCTCTGACTCAGAGTTTGGTTTTTCCTCCCTGCCTGGATAAATACATCTTTACCCAGCAGGATATTTTTGCTCTTACGGAGCAAGAGTTGCCCGACATCCGAGTTTCTCCATGTCCACACCATTCTGAACAACATCGCACGAACACTGGGCTTTCCGTGCATTACAATCCCAGCTTCGAGGAGCCAGTGGCGGCGCAAAGACCGTAAAAAGATGGGGTGCCAAGGCGCCGTGCTAGTGAGGCTAAGCATTCCAAGCATTTTTTCCTTAAATGTGAGGTCTCTGGCGAATAAATTGGATGAGTGGAAGCTGTGGATTGCAATGGAAAAGATCATCAGGGACTGCTGCATCCTGCCGATTATGGATACGTGGCTAAACCCACTTATACCAGACACGGTTATCGATATAGCAGGCTAGACAGCATACTGGCAACACAGGACAGGGGAGCTGTGCATTTATGTGAACAATAGCTGGTGTATGAGTTCCACTATAGTCACCAGACACTGCTCTCCACACGTGGAGTTTATGACAATTAAATGCAGACCCATATACCTCCCCCATGAACTCAACCCCGTACTGCTAACTGCTGTGTATAGACCACCAGATACTAATGTAACTTGGCTCTGGGGCTTTTGCATGATAGTATCAGCAGCAAACACCGCATGTATCCTGAGGCTATTCACATCATTTCTCAGGACTTTAATCATGCAGATCTGAAAGCAGTTCTCCCCAAATTCCATCAACGTATAAAGTGTGCAACCAGGGGATTAAAAACACTGAACAAGCTGTACACAAACATCAGACAGGCCTATAATGCTAAACCCCTAGCACACCCTGGCCAGCATATACCCCCCTCAGAAGACAAGCTCCCACTATGACCAGGACTGTTACCATATGGCCCGGGGAGGCCTCCCAACAGTTGGAGTACTGCTTTCAGAGAACCAACTGGGAGGTTTTTGATCACCAGGGGCCTCATGTATAAACAGTGCATACGCACAAAAATGTTGCGCAAGAACATTTCCACATTCAAATCGCGATGTATAAAACCTAAACCTCATACCCTGGCGTAAGCAAGTTCTCTGCTCGATTTTGCAGACTGGCGGCGCCCAGCGTCAAAGCAGTGCTACTGTTCCTGTGTGGTTATCCTTTTTTTAGATCCACATCCCTGACACGGCTTTATAAATACACTGAAATGAACCGCCTATTGTTTATTAGTTTAATGCATCTGATTGTACTTAACCAGTAACAATATAATGGTCCACAGAATGGTCAAACTATTCTAAATACAATAGCTGCTTTAGTGGTGTTACTCTCACTGCACCTTCTTCTTCATCTTCTTTCAGCTGCTCCCGTTAGGGGTTGCCACAGCGAATCATCTTTTTCCATATTACTCTCACTGCACCACTCAGAGTATTTATATCACTGTATCTGAGTGGAGAATCAAAGATCTACAGAATCCAAGAAAGAGAATTATCAGTATACAGTATCAAGCACACGCTGCCTCAGCCATGCTGTCTATTGAACTGCTCTCATAAGGCAAACGTTTCAAAGCCTTTCCTGTACGGAGCTCGCGGTTCAGAAACAGTTTCATCCCAAGAACTATAAATGCACTCAATTAAGTGCTCCTTGTAGAACTGTTTGTTCTTATAAGTAGAATTCCCTCACTGTAAACTTGCACTACAGTTATAATATTGCACAACCTGAGCCACTTTATAAAGCGCGTATTTACATATCATTTTTAAGATGAAATGCAGCAAAATATGTTTATTATATTATACAGATAAAACTTTAACTTCATTTAAATAATCTATATTGGAGCCAATCCCAGCCAACACAGGGCACAAGGCAGGAAACAAACCCCGGGCAGGGCGCCAGCCCACCACAGTAATCAATATTGTTAATAATTAAACATGCCAGGACATGGTGCCACAGCGCTAGCTAGTAGCTTGTGCTCGATTCACAGATTGTTCCTGCCATGTGCTGTATTTTTGCTTGTGCTGGCGCGACACTGGAAGGATAGATGGATAGAATAATTAAATACGTACTACGATCATATTTCAATGTTCCTTAAAAGTTTTGAAGAATCTGTGTTCTAAGCTTACAGATGGCTTATTGTGTGGCGATTGGGTATTTGAAGTATTTGAAGAAAGAAAAGCAAGGACAGGAATTGGGGGTTAGTACGTTTGAAAGAGACAGTACTGCTAAAATAAGTATTTCATCGAAGGTCGCGCATGCGCTGCAAGCATCTTGCGTGAGACATGAACAATCACTGCGCCACCGTGTTCCCATGTTTAACAACATGATTTAATTCCTATCATCATGAAAATGATATCACGTATACATCTCAATATTTTAATTATTCAGAGAGCTGTAATATCACGAATGTAATTATTTCTGTGTCCTGATGGAGGAAGAGAAAGCCCGAAAGCACGTAGTGATTCACACACAGAGCATATTGAAGATCAAATACAAAACAAAGCATTTAACATGCTACTTTAGTTATGGTGGGATTTAAGAAACTAGTGAATTAAACGATTTTAAGATGAAGTTTATGTTGTTCTACTGTAATGACAAAAAAACTTTGTGATTAAAGTGGAAATTTCGAGATTAAAGTTGACATTCTGTGCTTTTTTCTCTCCACTGTGCTTATTTTTTTTTGTCTGTACCCTAATAAGCTTTCATATGACACTCAGACGGTGGGCTACGACTCAGCTTTTCACTACGACTTTGATATGCGACTTTTTTTATTTCGGGCACTTTGCGATTTTGTGAACTTGAGCTTTCGAGTTTCTCCGACACTCTGTCACTCAATCAACTTCCTTTTGTTGATTATACCACTGTTTAAACCAACAAATAGCATGTTTTTTCTTGCCATACCTCTACTTGGTATTTGCTGAAATTCTTATATTTTCCCCCGTGCTTTTCACATTGTCTTTTCACAGAAGGCTTAGCCTAAGGGCTATTTATATTAATTTGCATATTCAAAGAAACGTAATCCTGGGAGGAGTTGGGGCGGGACAGCAGGCATGTGCACGTGCGTTACTTTTCGCGCTGCCTGGGATTTATGTAGCGGAAGAATGTGAAAGTTTGAGTATGCACAGTTTTATGCATCTGGATTTTTCTGTGCGTAAGCACATTCCCGCTTTTGTGGTTACGCCATGTTATAGTGCGAGTTCTACACACGGCCTTATACATGAGGCCCCAAGGACCTGGAGAACCATACAACAGCAGTCCTGGATTACATAAGGTTCTGTATGGAAAACGTCACCAGGGACAGACATATAAGGATTTATCCTAACAGGAAGCCCTGGATGACAAGGGAGGTCCAGAGTCTGCTGAAAGTTAGGAATACTGCTTTCAGGTCTGGAAATGGAGCACTCTACAGTGCAGCCAGATTGAGAGGCCAAGGCAGTATATAGAAGGAGGATAGAGAACCATCTGAGGAGTAACACCAGACAGGTGTGGCAGAGTGTCCAGCACATCACTATCTACAAATCCAGCAATTCCTCAGCCACGGAGGGAGACGCTTCTCTGGCAGAGCAGCTGAAGATCTTCTTTGCCCATTTTCAGGTGACACCAACAGCAGTTCCATCACAGCCGCCTGTTCACAATAGCAACACACTCACGGTGGAAGAGTGTGAGGTGGGTGATGAGGAACGTGAACCTGAGGAAGGCTACAGGACCCGATGGGGTGGCTGGACGGATGCTGACAGACTGTGTGGATCAACTGGCCGGAATCTTCACTAGGATTTTCAACCAGTCCCCGTCCCAGGCCACTGTCCCATCCTGTCTTAAGTCCTCCATCATTGTTCCGCTACTGAAAAAATCCATCTCGAACAGTCTGATTGACTTCCGCCCAGTGGCACTCACATCTGTCATTACGAAGTGCTTTGAGAAACTGGTGCGGAGTCATGTCATCACCAGTCTGCCAGTAGACCTGGACCCATTTCAATCTATACTAATAAAAGGCAAAGCCCTCACTGACTGACTGACTGACTCATCACTAATTCTCCAACTTCCCGTGTAGGTAGAAGGCTGAAATTTGGCAGGCTTATTCCTTACAGCTTACTTACAAAAGTTAAGCAGGTTTCATTTCGAAATTCTACACGTAACGGTCATAACGGTTGATAATGGTCGACAATGTCCGCCATGTTGAAATTTCTTATTTATGGCCCCATCTTCACAAAATTTGGTAGGTGGCTTCCCTGCGCTAACCAAAACCGATGTACATACTTATTTCAGTGGTATGATGCCACTGTCGGCCGCCATATTGAACTTTTCAACGGTCTTTGTTACTTATGGGCCCATCTTCAAGAAATTTGGTACGCGGGTTCCCAACACTAACTGAATCCTACTTACGTACATATATACATCCATAGCCTGCAGCTCGGTCACCGTGTGAGGCAGCGTTGGGTCCCCCACTCCAACGCCTCCCACGTTGTTGGCTGCCAGCCTATATAAGGCCGTCCGTCGCTGCAGTCTCTACATTCCCTTCCTTGCTTCGCCACGGGATTTACGTCTCCCTGCTGATAACTACAGCCTTCTTATTTAATCCACGGCTTCTCTGCTGTTTTATTGTTTGTTTATTATGATTATAGTTATTGTGTAGGTATTTTAGACTTACTTTACATTGTTCAGGTACCCATTTCCTTTATCATTCCAACCGTACCCCCATTAACATGTCTATCGAGGAGATCACCATCGATCAAAGAACTGTCACTTACCGAGTGGTTTCCACGCCTGGAGATGGCACCTGCCTTTTTTATTCTCTTTGTTACATATTTCACGGCCATATCAGGCTCACTCTTGATATCCGGAGGAACATTGTGTCTTATGTATTGAATGACTGGGACAGGTTCAAGGTGTGGACTGATGACGGTACAGGAGATAATTATACTACACAGGAGCACTAGAAGAGTGAAATGCTTAAGCCCTTCACCTATGCATCTGCATGTGAGTTGATGGCTGCCGCTGAATTGTTCGGTTGTTGCTTTCAAGTGTACCGAAATGGCCAAATATTTTACACCTTTGGACAACCACCAATGCCTCTTAAACATCTTAAATTCACAGGTGACGATTTCAGTAGTGGACACTTTGATGTTCAGAAATGTTTAAACTCTCAAAAGCTGGATGTGAAGTTATCAATGAAAGTGGTTGTATACCTACAACACTTGACAGATGCCGAATGTCTGTTCAACACAAGTCCTGCAAATACTGTCGTAATTGAAACAAACCATGAAACTCAAACCGATTATGACCGCAGCAATCCAAGCTGTGAGATTTGAAACAAGATTACTGTTCACATGGCCAACTGTACGTTGCATGCTTAAGAGTAAGCTCAGCGCACAGCTTGGTCATATTACAACTGGAGGGCCGAACTCACAATGTGGTATACAAAGAGATCCTTAACAAATAATTATTGGTATATTTTCCCTCAGTTTAAAAAGGTTTCATTTTCTTCTTAATAAAAATTTTAAGGCAGTACTTAGCCGCTGCGAAGCGCGGGTATTTTGCTAGTTTGATTATAAAGCAAAGAGATTCACGGAGGACGCTGCGGCCACAGCCCTTCATGCTGCTGTTATACTAAGGTTGTTATAATATTAATAATTGTGTCACTGTATCTGTTATTCATCTCTTTAAATGTATTTTTCATTCTTTTTCTGTGTAACATGCCATGCAGAGCTGAGCCAGCTTTAGCACAGGGTGTCACCTTTCAGAAGTGCTGCGCTGGGCAAAGCATGAGACAGACAGGAACAGCTGTGGTCAGCCCTAAAAGGCCTAGTGTTATATGATCTGATGGTCTGATGCTTAGTTTAGTTTGTCTACCTTGTTTGGCATGAGACCAGGGGGGCTTTGGTCGTGTAGATACAATATAAGAACCGCTGGAACCAGTCCAAGCTTAGAAGACCTGAGGGAGTGTAAGCCACATAGACTCCAACACCGCCTCCGTTGTGACAGCAAAAAGCCATTTCTACACGACCGAACCCCCGTGGTCATTATGATGAAATGTGTCTGGTCTTTCCTGATCTATAGCAACGTAAGCCGCATTAAACAAGCTAAGTATATTCTGTCTTTTCTGTGACTTTGTCGCCGCCTATCGCCGAAAAGAGGGATATCACCGTTATTATACTTATTTAATTAAAGGGTTATTAAAACCGCCGCAATATAAAAGAACATATTTCCACGGAGCTAACACTCCCATCGGAAACATAAATGGCGTAGTCGGCAGGATTGTAGCAATATTTAATAACCAAAATTAATATTCATAAATCATAATTTTATGATGTCGAATCGTTCTAAAACATATGCTTTGATTAATAGTGGAAGGGGCGGGCTCAGCCTTCCTGGGTGGCGCGCGCACTGTCATGGACACCCGTGGCTGAGTTATTTAATAATTATACATCCCCAATTGCATGGCCGGAGTTAGAGGGAGAATTGACTCCTTCAAATGTCCAACAGGCGGTATCGGCGCTCAGGCTGGAACGTAGGGGTAAAAAGGAACAGCAAGCAGCCGGTGAGATCGGCTGGATTTTATTAACTGCAGTACGTGAGTTGGATCATAAACTGCAGGATGTGATCATCGAATGCGGGGAACTTAGACAAGAAATAGAAAACTTACAAGACAAACAACTGATAACTCGAGAATGCATGGAAAATGCAACGTCTCGGGCGAACGAGTGGGAAGCTAAATGTACTACACTAGCTGTCCATTTAGTGCACGCTAAGCGCCGTAAACAAGGCAAAACACACCCCGTTTCCTCTTTTAAAGTACGAGCCATAATGCAAGGCGATTGGAATCCAGAAACGTGGGATGGCAATATATATAACTCAGATAGTGATGACGACATCTGGGAAGATGATGAAGGGGACGGAGAAGCGCTAACGGATAATAATGACACTCGTCCAATTATAGACGCGAGACCGGTCATGCAAAATAAAGCAAAAGGGCACCCTGGTGGACAGCACAGAGTAACACGAACCGTACGCGATTTTACACAATCAGAGTTTCTAGACCTTGGTAAACAATATAGACAGAAGCCAGGCGAGAACTTGATGCAGTGGATTTTACGTATGTGGGATGAAGGGGGTGATAGTTGTCAATTGACAGATACAGAGATCAAACATTTAGGCTCTATCACCACAAATCCGAAGTTAAGAAATGTCCTACGAGGGGGACAGCATCAAGCGGTTGTATCAATAGTGGAATGGGTTGTAAATGCCGTAAAACATGCATATCCAGACGCGATAGACGCGGAAGATATTTATAGATCTTGGCGTACAGCTTCTGAAGCAATTCAGCAGCTGCGAGAAATGGGTGTGCAGGCAGCTATTTATAAAGTTGCACCAGGAGGTGCATTTACTGGCCCAGATAATGAAGCCTTCACTGCTGGCATGCGAAACCGTTTAATAAAAAATGCACCGCATCATTTAAAAGGAGCTCTATTATCTATGCTCGCCGGAGTTAATCTACAGACAGTATGGGATGTGGCCGCATTATTGGGCCAGTTAGATGAATTGGGAGCAACGGTATCGGCTGGGCAAAAACCAGTTAGAGCTATAGCAGGGCATACAATACAAAGAGTAAGCCGTTCAAAAATGGTGCATGATCTGATAGAAGCAGGAATAAAGAAAACGGAAATCGATGGTAAACCAACAGGGGAAATTTTTCAGAAATGGCAAGCTATGCGAAAGTCTAAAAAGGACGAAGGCAGAATCCCTCCAACCGCACCGCCTAGTGAGGAGGAAACAAAATACTCTGAACATAAACCAAAACGCTTCTTTAACTTTCGGAACGAGTGGCATACACCTCGCCCAACATATTGAGGAGATGGCAGGTCTCCTGCAGGCGGGGAGGTACAGCTCATTCATGCAGGAGACCGACGCCCGTACGTCCCGCTAACTATTTACTGGGGTAAACGGAAAAAACCACATCAGGTTATGGCACTTATGGATACGGGGCAGAAGTTACTTTAATTCACGGGAATCCACATAACTATTCCGGACCAATTGTTAATGTAAACGGATACGGAGGCTCAGATATCAGGCGAAACTAATCACAGTACACTTAGCAATAGGAAAGTCACCCTCTTTTAAAGCTAAGGTGCTTGTCTCAGAATTGCCTGAATATATACTGGGGATAGATATTCTTACAGGAAAGGCATTCCAAACAAAATGGGGAACATTTTCTTTTGGGATTCGTAATGTCATGTGTAGAATAGTAAAAGCAATAGTAAGAGGAAAGGCAAAATGGACCCCTTTAGAAATTCCAGTCCCTGACACACCTGTAAATTTAAAACAGTATCGTTTGCCAGGAGGATTGCAAGAAATAGGAGAAACAGTGGAAGAGTTATTGCGGGTAGGAATTATTCGACCTGCAGTTAGCCCTTTCAATTCTCCAGTGTGGCCAGTCAGAAAACCGGATGGTTCATGGAGAATGACAATCGATTACAGAGGTCTAAATGCTAAAGCACCGCAATTGACTGCTGCAGTTCCTGATATTGTGACCATCATAGAAGACATCATGGCTAATGCAGGAGAGTGGCATGCTGTTATTGACCTGGCTAATGCATTTTTCTCTATTCCAATTGCAACCCACAGTCAAGATCAGTTTGCATTTACATGGAAGGACAGACAGTACACCTTTCAAGTACTGCCACAGGGATACCTACACAGCCCTACGTTGTGCCATGGACTTGTAGCAAGAGATCTGGCTACCTGCTCAGATTTGGAAAAGGTACGATGTTTCCATTATGTGGACGATATAATGTTAACTGGGGATGAAGCATCAGTAACAAAGGCATTGTCAGTTTTAATATCCCACATGGAAAGCAGAGGATGGGCTATCAAAGATAAAATCCAAGGACCCGCCAGAGAAGTTAAATTCCTGGGCATGATGTGGTTTGGACCAGAAAAACGAGTGCCCCAAAAAGTAATTGACTCTTTGCAGAAATTAAAGGCACCAACTAACAAAAAAGAAGCTCAATCCTTTGTGGGTTTAATGGGCTTTTGGAGAGCATTTGTGCCACATTTGGGACTAATTTTAAGACCTATACATGATGTTGTCAAGAAAAAGGCACAGTTTGAATGGACAGAAAAACAACAAGCTGTGTTTGAGGCAGCTAAAGAAGCTTTAGTCCAACACCAAGGACTGGGGCCTTTACAAGCTAATTTGCCTTTTGAACTGGAAGCCACAGAACAGAATAATATTGCCACGTGGAGCCTATGGCAGAAACACAATCAGAAACGTGTGCCCATCGGCTTCTGGAGTCGACAACTAACAGGCTCACAGACTAAATATACACCACTTGAAAAACAGCTTCTAACAGCATACTGGGCTCTTTTACACACTGAAAGACAGACAGGTCCTGCTCCGGTAACGCTACGCACTCACTTGCCCATTGCCGGGTGGGTGAGAGATAATGGCCTGGGAGTGAGAGCAGGCGCTGCCCCAAAATCAGACTTTATGCAAGTGGAAATGGTATTTGCAGGCCAGAGCTCACTTTGCAGGCAAAGACACGAGTGCCTTGCAAGGGGCTATGGCCGGAGCTGTGATTTATGAGGGGACATACCACCTGTTGTGCCTGTAATAGAGTCGCCCTTTAAAGAAGCCCCAGCATACAGTCATTTGACACCAGCGCAACAGGAGAACAGCTGGTTCACAGACGGGAGTGCAACTATGGACGGAGGAAAAAGGCTTTGGAGAGCAGTGGCTTATCAACCTCACACTGAGACCATCCTGAAGCAACAAGGGGGAAGGGAAATCAAGCCAATGGGCTGAACTTATTGCTGTCGCTATGGCATTAACAGAAAATCAAAGCTTCCCTGTTGTTGTTTATACTGACAGCTGGGCAGTTTTTCAGGGACTAACAGTGTGGATCACAATGTGGAGAAGGACTGCTTGGACTATTCATGGGAGAGAACTGTGGGAGCAGCTTTGGACAATGGGCACAAGAGGGGAAACTCTCATTGGTCATGTGGATGCCCATGCCCCTCTGATATCCCCTGAGAGGCTGTATAACCAACAAGCTGATCTAATAGCTGCTGTTCGAGAAATCAACCTGGAAGAAGCCTTTGTAGCAAATGAAGACCTGTGCACTTACTGTATGCTGAAGTAAACATAATCGAGCCTTCCTTAATTTCATTAGCAAGGTGGGCTCATGAAACATCAGGACACATGGGAACAGAAAAAACATATCAATGGTGTCATCAGCGATGTATTCCAGTCACTATTGATATTGTTAAACAAATAGTGAACAATTGCTCCACCTGTACAGAAGTAAAACACTGGCCCTTACAGAAGAAGGCAACTGGTAAGCTGAAGAGAGGAATGGTACCAGGACAAATTTGGCAGGTGGATTACATTGGGCCACTGCCACGAGAAAATAGACTATTATATGCTTTAACTGCAGTAGATACCTATTCTGGACTGTTACAAGCTTATCCATCAACAAGAGCTGACCAGAAAGCTACACTGAATGGACTGAGCCAGTTAATCCAAGCATATGGAGTGCCTGAAGAAATCCAAAGTGATCAAGGAAGCCACTTTGCTGGGAGAGACGTACAAGAGTGGGCTCAAGGAGCTGGCATTCAATGGACTCTGCATATCCCTCATCACCCACAGGCTGCAGGACTTATTGAGCGAATGAGTGGCCTGTTGAAAGAACAAGTTAAAAAACTTACTGGGCACAATCATCTTAAAGGCTGGACTAAAGTGTTAAAGCAAGCCTTATTTAATCTCAATAATCGTCCATTGGCTGGGTCCACACCTTTTATGAGACATCAAAATGTCGGAGGAGAGCCACCTGTGTGTGCCCTCCGCCTGACAACAATTAGTCCACTGGCAAACAACGAATTAACTCCCACCGGGTTATTGGTTAGGGCACCTAAATCACTTACAATCAAATTAAACTCCTCAGAAAGACACAGCTTGGGAATAACAGATTATCCTCATGTGTGGAATAATCGGGATAGATGGTTTCTGGACCGGATGGAGCCGATGCACCCCCTATACCAAAGTCATTTGGGCTGCTGCTACGCCAGAAATGGAAAGGCATGTAACCTTGAATTTCACCCTTACCAAGAACTGTACCTGGCAGTTACGAGACAAGACATCTACGGCTCCATTTCACATGAAACTGGAACATCCTGACTTGTTACCTTTCCCTGTGAGGACCTATGAAGACACTGAAATAACTGTGACTGTGCATAATAACGTATCTGTCTGGATGGCTATGATGAACTGTAAACCTGATTCTAATGGACTATCATGTTGGACTATTGAAGGGGGGCAACAAATGACTGCAATAGCAACACCAGAAAATGATGTAATATTATATGTGTTTAAACAGGAAGCAACAACGAATGTAAACGTACCAGTAATGTTATGGGAAATTCATAAGACTAGGAGAGGGAATGGTTATCCATTTGATGCAACATTACTGAGACAAATGAAGGGTTGTAAAAAGGGTAGGATAGCACATAAAATAATTACTGTAGCACTCAACATTAATGTTAGTGGGTTTGATATAAAACGTCACGAGTTTCCAAGAAGAGAACACATATTACCACGCAGTACAGGTGCAACATATAATTGTAGAAACATACAATCCTTATGGCCTCCTCATAAGGTAGAAATAAAACGAAGGCCAAAGCGAGACATGTGGGGAGCTATAGGAACTGGATTAGGAATAGGAGGTTTAGGTTTAGGATCTCTTAATACTGCTGATATAGCAGCAATATATCACAAAATTTCATCTATTGGTGTAAAAAAAAGCCAATAGTTTGCAAACTTTGGCTCATTGGGGGCCAGAGTTGGCAGACAGGCATATACAGGAGTTGCTAGTATGGAAGGCTCACCATGGGTGGTTAAATGAGTCCTTATGGACTGGTTTACAAAGTCAATGGGCCATAGATGAAGAATCAGCTTGCTATTTAAAACAGATTATTGCCATACAGCAGTATTTAAATTTTAAGACAGATTGGGGCTTAAAAAACCCCCAACATTGGAAAAAAGAATTAAAATTACCAGCAGACTGGTGGTTGCAGCCTAAGTCCTTCATGTGCGAGGAATCAACATGCCAAGCTGTATTTCAGGTAGCAACCACTGTTGAAGAAGACAATGTTTGGTGTCCGTTTCATGTTTTACCTGTGTTACTAGAAGGAACATGGTGGACACCCATAGTAGATAGACACTGGATAGACCTAAATAATAATACTGTTGAACCTGCCTTTTGTTATAACTGGCAAGAAGGGTTCGTATGTCAAAGGGTGGGTACATTGCCACACCCCTGTTTGCATCTTTTAGCTGGGGACTGTTATTGGCGCCAAATAGCAGTAAACTCCACTGAAGTGTTTCAAACTGATACCACTTCTGCATGTGCAGTGACAGTAAATAACATCACTTGGAGTGATGGTACCTACTACGAGGGCCCAGGGGTATCCTGTCGCACCAATGTGAGTAATATACGAGATGACTATTATGGAAGAACCTACATGTTAACTACATGGGAGAATATACATTGGGAAGCAGAAGCTAACCCATCCCTGGATTTACATTTTGCCTACGAAATAGAATTACCTAAATATAAAGCGATTTTAGAGCATGCTAAACAATATGAACATCTTTTTAATGTAACGTTACATAAAGCAAGGGACCTACTAGTAAGATTGAAAACAGATGAAACAAAAGTAATTACCTCTGCAGAAGAAATTGAAGAGATATCTACACATCACTGGTGGGACTTTTTCACTAAGTGGTCACCATCAAGTAATACTATGGTAAATGTACTTGTTCATCCACTCGTGCTGTTAATCATTATTATTATCATTTTTACCATTACCAATATTTACTTACATTTGCATATTAGACGGGTAAAGCAGGAGCTAGACCGACACCACACCCCACGACGTTACAAGCATTCTTGAGGAGCTGTTTACATTGTGAAGGGGGATTGAGTACCTTTTGCTTTGTGAATAAGATTCTCAGGGATTGTTTTGTCACAGATCCAGTGACAAAGGGTGGTCTGTTATACTAAGGTTGTTATAATATTAATAATTGTGTCACTGTATCTGTTATTCATCTCTTTAAATGTATTTTTCATTCTTTTTCTGTGTAACATGCCATGCAGAGCTGAGCCAGTTTTAGCACAGGGTGTCACCTTTCAGAAGTGCTGCGCTGGGCAAAGCATGAGACAGACAGGAACAGCTGTGGTCAGCCCTAAAAGGCCTAGTGTTATATGATCTGATGGTCCGATGCTTAGTTTAGTTTGTCTACCTTGTTTGGCATGAGACCAGGGGGGCTTTGGTCGTGTAGATACAAAATAAGAACCGCTGGAACCAGTCCAAGCTTAGAAGACCTGAGGGAGTGTAAGCCACATAGACTCCAACACCGCCTCCGTTGTGACAGCAAAAAGCCATTTCTACACGACCGAACCCCCGTGGTCATTATGATGAAATGTGTCTGGTCTTTCCTGATCTATAGCAACGTAAGCCGCATTAAACAAGCTAAGTATATTCTGTGTTTTCTGTGACTTTGTCGCCGCCTATCGCCGAAAAGAGGGATATCACCGTTATTATACTTATTTAATTAAAGGGTTATTAAAACCGCCGCAATATAAAAGAACATATTTCCACGGAGCTAACACTCCCATCGGAAACAGCTGCCCTGACCCACCTTGAGCAGCAGGGGAGTTACGTCAGACTGCTCTTTGTGGACTTAAGCTCAGCGTTTAACACCATCCTCCCAAAACGACTGGTGTCCAAACTGGCAGATCTGGTACTTTCATGACTCACTTGCAGTTGGATACCAGACTTCCTGTCTGGTCACTCCCAGAGGGTCAGGCTGGGTCCGCACATCTCCACTGCTCCCAGCCTCAACACCGGGACACCGCAGGGTTGTGTGCTCAGCCCACTCCTTTACTTATATGACTGGGTTCCCACCCACCACAGCAACAAGATCATAAAGTTTGCGGATGACACGATGGTGGTCGGACTCATCTCAAGGAGGAGGAGCTGGTATACAGGGATAAGGTGGAGCGGCTGTCAGAGTGGTGCACAGTCAATAAACTGCTCCTCAACACCACAAAAATGAAGGAGCTTGTTATTGACCTTGGAAAAAACAAAACCGACATCCAGACACTCATCATTGGCGGGGCCTGTGTGGAGAGGGTACCGGTGTTCAGGTTTCTGGGCATTGAGCTGGAGAATGACCTGACCTGGAGCACCAACACCAAGGAGCTGCTGAAGAAGGCGCAACAGAGACTATTTTCTGAGAATCCTCGGAAAGAACCATCTCCCCAAAAATCTACTCCTTGTCTTTTATCACTGTTCCATCGACTGTGCTCATGTACGGACTGTGTGTGTGGTACGGCAGCTGCACTTCCTCAGAAAGGAAAGTGCTCCACAGGGTCGTCAGGACAGCATAGAGAAAAACTGGCCTTAAAAAAAGTTTTTATCCAAAAGCAATAACGGCCCTGAACTCAAATAAAACTGCTCCATATCATTCTCTAAATGTGCAATATAGACGCTGAAGTCAACCAGCGCAATTTTTACATTGAACTAGTGCAATTTGTATATGTGACAAGCGTAATTTGTATATATTTGTTATGCACTTTCATTACTATTCCTTTTCTTGCTTTTTTAGCTTTTATGCCTCACACTGAGTCAACAGCACCTTCAATTTCATTGCTCTTTTGTAAAAGTAACAATGACAATAAAGATTTATCTATCTAGCTAAAATGCAGCTGCATTTCTTACATACCAGATCACAAATGAAGATCTTAAAATTCCAGCTTATTTAGGATTCAAATGATTAATAGTGGGAGGCTGAGCTTTTACTTACGGGGCCCTGAAGCTGTCTGCTAATAGATATGCCCCTTCAGTCTCAGCTCTTAATTCACAACTGAATACTCACTACTTTAGACTAGCATACCTCGACTAGAGCTGCTGATTAGCTATGTATACTGCATTTACATTGATTTCTGTTCAAATGACTGCATTGTTAGTCATTTGTACAGAAATATAAGCAATGCAATATTTATACACCATTACTAACCCTATGGATGTTTATGGACGTGGCACTTGGAGCCACTGCTCTATTGCCAGATAGTTCTTCTGCATATGAAAAAGTCATTTTGGATAAAGTAGTGTTGCAATCATCTGATGGAAAGATTCTGGACCGATTGGCTAGCACAGATATAGAAAACTCAGGATTGGGTAGGCAGCTAGTTAGCCAAAGTCTCCAAGTCTGCGATTTTCTTTATGGCTTTATTTTTCACAATTTTAATCTCCTCCTTTGTCAACTGGCCACAGTTCATCAGTTGTTTAATGGATAAGTATTGTTGGTTTCCATTTATGTTTAATCAATTCCTGTATATGTTTTAACAAATCTGAATTTATGTGTACAAGTTCTGTATTAGGACAATCTATACTTTTATTTTACATGGGAACTGTTCACTTCTCACTGTATTTTATGTGCTTGTTTGGTTTATGATGTCTTAGTATAAGTATATGCATTAAATCTTGTGATGTTTTTATTAATTACTTTGTTACACTTTTTGTACAGAACTTTGGTCAACAAATTTTGCTTCATTGCCGACCAATAAAAAAGTAATTGCATAATTACATTGAGTTGGTAATTAAGCTAAGTTAATATAGTAGTTTTCTTTTTAGGGTTTCTTAATGTCTGTTCTTGTTCTCAGCATCACTTTCTACACTAGAAATTTTATCTTAAATTCTTACATGTCGACTACATTTTTAGAGCCTCCTGTTAATACATACAGTACCATATGTGACCATTTTTCAGTCTTGTCTGAAAAATTTTCAGCTGTTAATATGTTTCTGTTAAAACTCCAGTACAAATAATTTTATACCACCATTTTGAGCAATTTAGCTGAAACTGAGAAGACCTACTTTGTAACCCTATTCTTAGCCCATTTGCTGTTCATATGGCGAGTGCACACTCTCACTCACTATGTGTGCATGGGTTTGAAAAAAGGTACTCCGATATTCTTTCACTGAGAACCCTGAAAAGTATTTCTAATAGACCATATAAATGATGCTTTGCTTACTTCAGGCCCAGCACCACAGTGGGACAAAAGAAGGAATTGCCTCCTGAACTTGAACACTCCAACTCACTCAGATTTGGGCCAAAGAATTTTTTTTTAGCACTTTTTATTACTTAACTTGCATCTTATACAACAGATGTACTTTGACAGTGGTCTGATAACTGTAATTACCACTAACCTCTAAATTCACGCCACAAGTGAAGTGTCAGCACAGTTTAAGTGTAGCACATATACTCATTCATCTAAAATTACACTGACTCCATTAGCTTTATTTTTCAAGCTAATATAATGATGCATCAACTTTTAGGCTACATGCTATTTTCTGCATTCCATTCCTACAAGCAGGAGCAAAAATGCAGCTTTCATAGTTTTGAAAAATCTTGTGGAAATTTTGCAAAATCTATGTATCAAAAATGAGGTAAAGTGCTTTATAAATTATTTTATTTTCATTAAGTCTATATTGTTTGTTCAGTGAGTACTAGTTATAATTGTGAATATCCCATGTATAGCATGTTTATCTTGCATCAACATTTATAAATTTTATGTTGAATATTTATGAATTTTTTTTTTTTTTTAAGGAAAATTAGTGTTGTATGAAATCAAGATGAAACCATATTATGTTTTGTTTCAGCAGAGGTTATTATTAGGGTAATGGAATATTTGGTAAGTAAAGAGTCTGATGTTATAATACCAAATTTCAATAAATGAGTATATATTTGTACTTTTATATCTGTGTACTTTGTACACAATTTTAAATGAACCTGAGAGAAGTTTGATAGTTGCAGTGGACATATTTTAACCAAAATATCACGGCTCCCCTCAGAAATTCACATCCCAAGATTTTATTCCTGGTGCCAGGGCTGGTTTACCAGTAGCGAAGCGAATACGACTAGGGGTAATTAATATGGAGAGCTCCAGAAGATACCAAGAATCATTAATAAAGATGAAGAACACAACATTTCAAGTCTGTAGTGTCAATTTTAGGACGTGCTCCCTCCTCTGAATACAATATCAGGAAACCAACAAGATTTTTAAAGGGCAAACCAGGGAGAGAGACGCTAGACTCAAAGGGATCCAAAACTGTTGCGCTCAAAGATTCCCAATGTTCGGTTTCAATTCATCCATCCATCCATCCATTTTCTAACCTTATTTCATTTTCTACCCGGCCATGATTGTCTGATAGGCAAAAGTGGTCTCGTGATTGGCTGTTTCATTTTTGGTGCAATTCTTGCAGTGTTTGATTAGTGGTGTTTAGTTTTTCTCCAAGTTGCACTGCACAGCGGCTTAAACTGCCAAATATCTTGCACAATATGTATAGGATGTAAATGAATGAAGGTCCCAACTCAATAATAAGTAATGAAATGAGAAGTGTACAGTTTGACAGAAAATATTATCGTAGTTATCCACTGAGAGATATTAAAGGTTAAAATAAGAGAATACAACAACATAGTCCGTCTTGAGAGGCGGTGTTATTTTTCTAGAATTATAAATAACAAAGCTAGTAATCCTAGAGTCTTGTTCTCTACAATTGATCGTCTGCTAAACCCAGGTCACTCAAAGGGATGCCTCCAAAATACTTCCAGTGAAACTTGAGGCTTTTGCTGTATTCTTTAATCAAAAAATTAATGGTATTAGAAATAATATAGTACATCTACCCAATACTGATCCTCTTAAACCCCAGTACTCTATTATAAACAAATTCAGTTCTTTCACCAGGATAGCTTTACCCGATTTATATAAAATAATTTCTCAACTGAGACCCTCCACCTGTGTTCTTGACCCAATGCCAACAAATTTTTTTTAATGTAGTATCGGGCGTGCTAATTGATAGTATTCTTGACATAGTAAACTTGTCATTAGATACAGGGGTCTTCCCAGACTGTCTTAAGACTGCTGTAGTTAAACCCCTGCTCAAGAAAAATAATCTTGACTCCTCTATTCTCCTCTAATCTTTACCTATTTCTAACCTGCCTTTAAGTAAAATTCTAGAGAAGGTAGTCATTATACAGCTAAATGACCACCTCAATAAACATGCTATTCTTGAAACTGCACTTGTTAAAGTAGTAAATGACTTGCGGGTAAATGCAGACAGAAGCCATTTATCTGTTCTCATCCTCTTAGATCTTAGTGCCGCATTTGATGCCATTGATCACAATATTCTTAGAAATCGACTTAGTCAATGGGTGGGCCTCTCTGGCAGTGTCTTAAATTGATTTGAATCCTACCTGGTAGGTAGAAAATTCTGTTAGTTGTGGTAATTATACTTCAAAGACACACGATATTCTATATGGTGTTCCACAAGGATCTATCCTGGGTCCGCTGCTGTTTTCGATTTACATGCTTCCGTTAGGTCAGATTATCTCGGGGCATAACGTGAGCTACCAGAGCTTTGCTAATGACACACAGCTGTATTTATCAATAGAACCTGATGACCCAGACACTCTTGATTCACTGACACAATGTCTCACTTGTGTTTCCGAATGGATGAGTAATTCATTTTCTCAAACTAAATAAAGATAAAACAGAAATTTTAGTGATTGGCAATAATGGATATAATGAGGTTACTAGAAATAAACTTGATCCATTAGGAGTAAAAGTCAAGACGGAGGTAAAGAATTTAGGAGTGTGATGGACGGCCGGCATTTCAGTCTGGCCGGGACGTCCCTCAACTGAAGAAAACGGCCTGTTCAGGGCAATACATCACCTGGGACGCTAGATGGCAGCTTCCCTGGATGGAAATGGTTCCCCGGATTCCCACAGGGCAGCATGGGACATGAAGTCTGGTTCTTCAGCCCTGTTGGGTGCCGCCAGTGGGAGCTAACCAAGAACCAGGGGGATATTAACGTGACATTAACCCGGAAGTACTTAGGAGTCACGAGGACGGAAACATGCAGTACTTCCGGGACACCTGAAGAAGGCGTTTCACCCGGAGATGGAAAACTTCCGGGTCATAGACTTTAAAAGGATGGTGGGAAACCCCAGCAGATCGACCCGGAGTTAGGTGGTAGAGTGACGGAGCTGCTGGGAGTGGAGGATTGGTTATTGATTATTGTATTGCTTTATTATTGAGAATTGTGGAGTGTGCAGTGCTTTGTACACTTTATTGAAGAATAATTATTAAAGAATCTTCTTGGTGCTTTTAAAGTGTGTCTGGGACATCTGTCTGGTGGGTTCAATGGGGCAACAGCGCCTCTAGTGTCCACAGGGGTAACTATTGTCTCTGACCTGAATTTTAAAATCACATATTAATCAGATTACTAGGACAGCATTTTTTCCACTTTAGAAATATAGCAAAAGTTAGACCTCTTATAACACTGCAAGATGCTGAAAAATTAGTCGGCTAGATTACTGTAATGCACTCCTCTCAGGACTACCCAAAAAAGACATCAATCGATTGCAACAAGAGTAGAATGCAGCTGCTAGAATCTTAACTAAGAAACGAAAATCTGAGCACATCACCCCAGTTTTGATGTCATTACACTGGTTGCCTGTGTCATTTAGAATACACTTTAAAATACTGCTTATGGTTTACAAAGCCTTACATAATCTCGCTCTCTCTTATACTTCGGAATGTCTTACACTCCAAATCTTAACCTTAGATCTTCAAATGCGTGTCTACTTAGAATTCCATGAGCTAAACTTAAAAGATGTGGTGAGTCGGCCTTCTGCTGTTATGCACCTAAAATCTGGAATAATTTACTAATAGAAATTTGTCAGGCTAATACAGTGGAGCAGTTTAAAACATGCTGAAAACACATTACTATAACATGGCTTTCTCATAGCTTCATCTTAGTTTAATCCTGAGGCTCTGTATATTCAATTTATTATCATTGTTATTCATAGTGGCGCCACAATCCGTACTAACCCCCATTTTCTCTTCTGTTCTTTTTCCGGTCTTCTGTGGTGGCGATCTGCACCACCACCACCACCTAATCAAAGCACCTTGATGTCCTTACATTGATGAATTAAAGGCCAGAAGTCCACATGACCATCATCAATTCTTCCACGAGAATCCTGAATACAATCAGGACTGATTGAAGTCATTTATGTTAGGTAGAATGCCTAGAGGGAGCTGGGAAGTCTCAGCCTGGAACCCCTGCAGATTTTATGTTTTCTCCAGCCGTCTGGAGTTTTTTTTTGTTTTTTTTTTCTGTCCTCCCTGGCCCAATACTTTTATTCTGTATTAATTAGTGTTCCCCAATTTTAATTATTTATTGTCTTTTTTCTCTTTCTTCATCATGTAAAGCACTTTGAGCTACATTGTTTGTAGGAAATTGTGCTATATAAATAAAATGTTGTAGTAAAAACTATGCAATGTTTTATTAATTTTTAGTTTTATTTCACGCAACATTTTTGGGTCATAAAAGAAGAAGAAAAAGAATAAGAAGAATACAGTATTAGCAGTTCTGCCCTAGAGAACTGAATGCTGAAGCTAAGATGATGTAGTATTAACTTTCTTTATTTTATTGAAATTGTATAGAAGATGGTGGTGGAAATAATAAAAAATAAAAATAACAATGAACAACAATAAAAAAAGGATAGAAATAATAATAAAAAGGTATAAAGAAGAATATAAAGAATGAAGAAAAATAAATAGAATACAAATAATAAAAAGAATGAATAAAAGTAAATAAAATTAAATTAAAAAGAATACAAAATTAAAATGATGCAAGTAATAATAAAATAAAAAAAGAATAATGTGCAATTTGATTTAGAGGAGGAAGAGGATGATAGCAGTAGTAATAATGCAGTGTTGCCCAGACTATTAAAAAAGATATACATATGTTAACAATAGCAAATGAAAGTGTGAAAGAGTATTGTGCAGTATTACCATTTCTATACTCAGCATCTGAGCTAGTGTTTATACGTGATTCTATTTTGTTTTAACAGAATAGCTACTAGTATAAACAAGGTTTTCTTTATTTAATTGGCTTACTAGTTGATTGCATGTTTAATAGAGCATATATCACCTACAGTATAGGTTAAGTAACATTTATAAAATAAAAAAAAAGTTGTTAGACTATTGGGTTGTTCTATATTGCCTTCATGAAGGTGGTGGTTTCTTATCTTTATCTTCCCTTTTTTCTTTTTTCTTGCTCAGTCACTCTTTTCACCACTCAGTCTGTGCACAAGCAACGCATGTTGTACAGTAGTTTTGCACAATTAACCAGCAGTCACAACACAGTAGCATGTGGTGTGAGGCTAGTGGGCATGTATGAGTGAGAGAGAGAGAGAGAGAGTTGTCTAAATTGTGGCACGCTCACCAGTCTTTGCAATCCAGAGATCTTTTTGCCTAATTCAATACCTTGCACTACCTGACAGATATGCAGATTTGTGGCTGGTGAGGTTAGCATACACTTTTCCTGGGACCTGTGATGACCTTGGGTTTGTCTGTCTGTCTTTTTGCCCCCTCCATCAGCCTCTGCCTCCTGGTCCTCAACCAGCGGAGGGCCGTCTCACCCCTAACCAACACTTGATCCAGGTAAGCAGCCTTCGCAAATGCTGTTCTCAGCCAGAAGTGAGGAGGGGGCCAAGCAAGACCACGTTGCATTGGCTACATGGCACTGGGCCACTCTTGAGGCTCTCTCTCTCTCTCTCTCTCTTTTTTTCCTTTTCCCTCACTTTCACAGCTGCTTCTGAATTCCCTCCAAAAATAACAGGAGTACCTGGGCAGAGGCATGGTGGCATTTCCCCGAGCCCTGCAGCCTCCCCGTCCAGGCCCAGGCATCACCGGACACCTTTTTTCAGCACTCACTCTTCCATTAGATGCCTTAATGCATGTGGGCCAACAAGCTAATTTTCCGGGCATGCAGCCATAGATTGAAGATGGACTCAACCAAGTAGGTGAGCAGGACTGTCCTCCCACCTGTCCCTGTAATCTCTCTCTGGTTTTCTTGCACCAGAACTGACGGTTCTCTCCCTTCAATTCCCCAGGTGACTAAAAAACCCACTGGTACTGATGGGTGACCAACATGGGGAACAAGTACAGGCAGATCTTCACCAGCTTTGTCACTGTCAGCTAAGGCATAGGCCTGCTTTGCAAGAACACCGGCTGATGCAGTGTTATAGGGACACCTTGTACATGGACCATGACTGCTGTTCTCTCATCAAGAAATCCAAGGTAGTGGCAATGTTCCACAAGTGGGATCGGGTTGTAGTGCGGCTTGACATGTGGCATCTCATGCGACCATGGAGAGCCACCTGCTCTACAGCCTGTTAATGGGGCATCTCTCCTTCGCCATTTTCGAATGGAACAAGGGGGATGTTGCCCAGCTGTGCAACGCCTAGGCTGCCAAGGTAGGGACAGGACCTTGCGACTCCAGCATTGATGACATCTCACTTAATGATCTGGCCTGGCACTACCACCGGCACATATATAGGGCAGGATGGCGTGGGGCAGGACAGAGTGGCTGGCTCATTGGGGAGATGCTGGAGGCCTTCGGGACCACCAGAAAAACTATGGGCATTCCGCTGCTGGACCATGACAAGATCCAGGACATTTGGAAGATTCAGGTATTAAGACCAGGCAGCTGGTCAAAGGAGGAATCACGCTATCGATGTTCAGGTGTGCACAGAACTGAACTACCTCAGAGTCATTGCATCTGCAGCTGGACTTGGTAAGTACCTAGAACCTGTCCTCTCTCTATGCCTGGGAGAGAGGAGGGGATGACATTGTTTTCATCTCCCTCAAACATTCTTTCAGGCACTTCGGCCAGTTTGGTCATATCTTCTGGTAGACCGAGTGTTTTGGAAAGAGAACTGTGCCTCCTTCCTTTTGGTCAGACGCATTGACATCAGAACTGACCAAATTCTCTCCCTTTCTGCAGCTGCATGGTCAGCCATGGTGGCTGAGCTGCACAGATGTTGAACATCAGCCACCTTGTAGAAGCCGTGTGCATCAAGCTGTCCAGGGTTCACTCTGAGGAAACCACCATTGCTGGCATGAGGGTGAACCACTGGGCAACCATAATGTGGGATTACCTCCACATACATGAGAAAATCCTAAGCAACCCAGTACTCTCAACCCAGACTGGCATTCTGTTCCCCCCTCAATCAATGCACCTTGGTGCAGTGGCGAGTACAGATGGAGCTGTGGGCAGTGGGTTTCTTTGCATCCCTCTCATGCCTTCGCACTTTGCTTTGTGTGGGCACTACACTCGCACCAAGGACATGAAACAGCAGGCTTTGGAGCAGCTAGAGTGAGATGAAAACTAATGTCAGAAGGTCAAAGCGAAAGTATGGGAACCAAAGAGGTCAATCCAGAAAACAAATATTGGCAATAGGTAAAGCAAATGTTTTTTATCTGAAGCTCAGGTAGACATGGCAAAGTGAGCGGCTATTTAAATCCACTGCTGCAATAATCACTGCGTGATGAACCAGGATGCTATGCCCCCCAACGAAGTGAAATGTTACCCTGTCAAGTGGAACAAGTTTAATACACTCAAGGCACACAGGTTGGATGCTGAAAGAAATAAAATTAAAAAGAATATACAGTAACACTGACAAAGATTGAAAGATCTAATGATTGGGATTGGCTCCAGCAGACCCCCATGACCCTGTAGTTGGGATATAGCGGGTTGGATAATGGATGGACGGATCATTGGCTAGTAAATACAGTAAAACAAATGGGTGGGTTAACTGATGTCACTTTATAAGTAATTGATGCTTACCTTGCCTACTTCCTAAGTGTCCAGCTAGTGTTCATCTAGTTTGTCTGAGGTGGGAATTGAGAGAAATTCTGGTGGAGGTCAGAGGCAGAAAGGAGGATGGAGTTTTGTCTGACTGTGGAATGTAGATGGTGTGTTGTCATTTTGAAAGAAACAGGAGAAAGGATGCAGTTTTGACAGAAGTAGGAGCATTACATACATACATACATATATATTTTTTTTCCTGCCTGAAACTGGTGTTGCTATCAAAATAAAATCTGCTTATAGCACAGTAGCACAGAAACTTTAGTCAAGAAAGTGCTTCTTCAGTGTTAAATTGCAAACGGAACATCTTAAATATGTTTTAATTCCTCATGATACTTTTATGTCTGCTCTAGGTTCAGGCCTATGCCATTTAGATGCAGAGACAGAGGGTCAAGCAACACTCCTGGGTTACCTGCCCTGTATAATCATGTGGGAACATTATATATTTCAACCTAGAAAGCAAATGACTTAATGGCCTACAGGGGAACTGCGACATGGCATGCTAAGCTGCTTTTTTCCTGCTAGTTTGTGTCTCACTATCCTCTCTGGAGGTCATGTTTCAGGTTTTTCCCTGCCCTGTTCTAACCTGGTGATAAGCACTCCTTTGCGATATATATATAATTTTTTTTTTTTACCACAAACACAGAGTCACGGAGATTTAATGAGGTCTGAAAACCATCAATTTCCTAGTATTCCACATGAGCATTATCTGTGGAAACAGCAACAAAGAAAAACTAGGTTCATTACATCAATGCCATATTATAGATATAGTTTGTGCTCAATGATTTATTACACAAATGTTTATCCGCTCTGTTCAGTGGCACTACATTAACCTGTTGTCAAATAAGGTGAAATTTGGTCTTCTGAAACAAGAAGTCTAATATCATCTGCTTTGCATGAAAATATGTACTCTGACAATATTATAAATCTGTTACGGGAACATAAGTATTAATCTGATGAATATACAATTGCAATTCATAATAGGAAGACCCACTATGATTATGTATAATAGATAAGCTACCTTGTTTTATTTAGAGATGCCTCCGAAATTGCACACAATTTTGAAATCCTCTAAACAGACACATTAAAGAATTTTGATCATAATAGTTTGTAGACATTTTCTTACTTGGTCTAGTTTCTTATGAATACATTTTTGTTCGAGTTTGTGCCTACTCTTTTTTGCCATGTAAACTGACAATAAACTCTACCTTTTTACTACACTTTTTATTTTGCTTATTTGTTATAATATATCTTTCACAAGCAATATATAATTGCCTTTGTAATATTTTAACTACTTTCACATATTAGGATTTACAACCAATAAGCAAAAATCTCCAGCAGTATTAAAGGTAGCAACTTACACTTTGTTCAGACTTAAGAGTAGAGCTGGCTTCCCTTTTCAGCTTCATGCAATTATATTCTGAGAGTACCACACACTAAACCACTGTGACATCTTACCTCTACCCCTGACCGTACATACACTTGTTTGCTTCATGAATTGTCAGACTGTAAACTCAATCAAGCTGCTTTCACATTGGTTTTTGTACATTTTGTATGTTTGTAGTGTGGTGTAGTGTCCTGGGATTTACACTTCAAAACCTCAAGTAAATAAAACTGTTTCCTGCTTGTGACTTGCTGCATGAACTTTAGCAAGTCAATTAACCTGCCAGAGTTTCAACTGCAGGTCCTGATTCTATTACAAGTCCTTGGATGAAGGCATCAGCCAAATATAAAATGATAATATTTTTTGTATTATTTTGTCTGACTGATGATTTCAATGGTCTTCTTATACGCAAGATTGCTGCGACATTATGCGGTCACTTGGGGGCACAATCATGCGACCTGAATTGCCATACGACTACACAGCAGATATTTTCCCCATTAAAACAGCCCTGATATGACCACGTTCTCTGTGCTGTTGCACAAAGAATTTTTAAATGTCAAGTGTATCAACAGATTTCTTGCATTCTGTGTTATTTTTTTGGTAACTAATGTTATTTTTCTTTTTTTTTTGCGTTGATTTGGAACTGTAATATGCTTGGTCTGGGATATCATGGCGTGCACTTAGCTTGATCACATGGTGTTCATGTCCATTTTTCCTTAACTAAATAAAATAGGCTTGGTAAGATCATCAGCTCTTTTTGTAATTAACAGAAACCACCTTTGAAACAATGCATCTGTACCTGTGCCTTTTAAAACATTAAAGTCTTAATTTTTTTTTTAGCATGTTATGCTTCGGTTTATGACAATGGCCTTTTCCGTTTTTTATTACCATTATGGTGTTTGTTTTTCATTTGCTGTATAGCATTTATTATTATACTTAGTCAAATACTCATGTCTGTTTACATGATGGCATGTGAATAAAGCAAATCTCAGTGGATCTGAACATAATGACTTTCTAATTAGCTGTATTTTCAAACCTAATGTTAGGGTGCGTCAGGGTGTTTAAACCGTTTTCTGCATTTTACCACTCTCTCACTGCTAAAACCTTGATTTATCATGTTTCAATATTTTAGTGACTACAGAACACTTTTGCAGACCCAGAACCAACCTTAAAGCCAATCCTCCTTTTTTCAGGGTACTATTAAACCTGTATTTTTTTTTTTTCGCCGCACATGATTTTTTGTTTTTTAATATTCCAGTTGCTAATTACTCCAGGGAAATCAACAAGTTATGACAGTAAAATTAAATGTGACATTTACTGTTTGATAATTAAAGCTCTGGTTTAATTCTTGTCCAATTTTTTTGATTTGCCTCTGGATGCCCTTTCCTGTGATTATCAGCTTGTCAGCCTCCTTTTCTCATTTCCATCAGTATACAACTGTTCTGCCACAAAGAAGTCAGCCTGCCAGAAGGTAAACAGAAACAAAGATGACCAGAACATAAATGTTAACCCTAAACCAAGCGCAAATCTTTGACGAAATCACCAGGCAACCTAAACATCTAAACCCAAAACACTAAGCAGAAAAAGAAAAAAAAAGTTTTAAGCAGTCCAGTACCAAAGAGCTAACAAAACAAGTAGATAGCATTGATTTTAAAAACTATCCACAATAAACGGACACAACATAAAAATAAAAACATATGTAACCTAGAAAAAAATATTTGATACAAAAAAAGTATTAGAAACAATCACTTTGTATTTACTGAGATTTAAAATTCCTAAATAAACTAATAATTTGAACCTTAAAAAAAATTATACATAAATAAAAACAAATGTTCTGTTTCTGCAATCATAACAGAGCTCCCCTCTTAATGTGTGGACTCCAGGGGCCTCATGCATAACGGCGTGCATAGAATTCACACTTAAACATGGCTAATGGACAAAAACGGAAATGTGCGTACACACAAAAAAAATCCAGATGCACAAGTCTGTGTGTGCACCAACTTCCACATTCTTCCTCTACATAAATCCCGGTCAGCCTGAAAAGTAACGCATATGCATGCGCCTGCGGCCCCACCCCATCTCTTCCCAGAATTACACCTCTTTGAATATGCATTCTGTGAAAAGACAATGGCAAAAGCACAGGGGAAAATAGAAGAATTTCAGCAAATACCAAGTGGAGGCAAGGAAAAAATAGTATTTGTTGGTTTAAAGAGTGGTATAAACGCAAAAGGAAGTTGATCGAGTGACAAAGTGTTGTAGAAACTCAGAAGTTCAAGATCACAAAGTCGCACAGTGCCCGAAATAAAAAAAGTTGTCAGATATCAAAGTCGCTGTGAAAAAGCGAGTTGTAGCCCACCGTCTTCGTGTCATATGGAAGCTTAAGATACAGAGAAAAGAAAAGAAAAAAAAAATAGGCACACAGTGGGGAAAAAAGCTTGAAATGTCCACTTTAATCTCAAAATTCCCACTTTAATCACGGAATTTGTCATTAAAGTAGAACATCATAAATTTCATGTTAAAATAGTTTCATTTACTAGTGTCTTAAATCCCATCGTTACTAAAGTAGCACATTAAATGCTTTGTATTCTGTGCGTTCTATGTGCTCGGTGTGTGTGAATCACTACGTGCTTCTTAAATGGGGTTTCTCTTCCTCTGACAGGACACAAAATACATTACATTCATGATATTACAGCTCTCTGAACAATTTAAATACTAAGAAGTATACTTGCTTTAATTCCTATCATCATGAAAATGAAATCATGTATTAAACATGGGAACATGATGGCGTAGAGATA
The DNA here is from genome assembly GCF_016835505.1 of Polypterus senegalus. Classification (NCBI taxonomy): domain Eukaryota; kingdom Metazoa; phylum Chordata; class Cladistia; order Polypteriformes; family Polypteridae; genus Polypterus; species Polypterus senegalus. The sequence continues at coordinate 63,932,326 of NC_053155.1, forward strand.
GTGATAGGCTGGTGCCATGTCCAGAGATTGTTCCTGCCTCCTGCAAGATGTTTGCTACGCGACCTTCAATGAAATAAATTTATTGTAGCAGTACTGTCTCTTTCAAAATGTACTAACCCCCAATTACAGTCCTTTCTTTCTTTCTCCAAGTAACCAATCGCCACTCAATCATCTCTGTAATAGATGTCAAGCCATCTGTAAGCTTAGAATGCCAATTCAAAACTTTTAAGGAACATTGAAATATCTTCGTAGTACATGTTTAAATTATTCTATCCATCTAACCATCCAGTATCGCGCCAGTCCCAGCAAGAATACAGCGCAAGGCAGGAACAATCTCTGAACGGGGTGCCAACTCGTCGTTAACGCTGTCCACCGTGTTCTCACATGTTTAATTATTAACAACTAGCAAAATACCCGCACTTCGCAGCGGCGAAGTACTGCATTAAAATTTTTATTAAGAAGAAAATTTAACCTTTTTAAACTGAGGGAAAATATGCCAATAATTATTTGTTAAGGATCTCTTTGTGGGCGGCACGGTGGCGCAGTGGTAGCGCTGCTGCCTCGCAGTTAGGAGACCCGGGTTCGCTTCCCGGGTCCTCCCTGCGTGGAGTTTGCATGTTCCCCCGTGTCTGCGTGGGTTTCCTCCGGGCGCTCCGGTTTCCTCCCATAATCCAAAGACATGCAGGTTAGGTGGATTGGTGATTCTAAATTGGCCCTAGTGTGGGTGTGTTTGTGTGTGTCCTGCGGTGGGTTGGCACCCTGCCCAGGATTGGTTCCTGCCTTGTGCCCTGTGTTGGCTGGGATTGGCTCCAGCAGACCCCCGTGACCCTGTATTCGGATTGAGCGGGTTAGAAAATGGGTGGATGGATGGATCTCTTTGTATACCAGGTTGTCAATTCGGCCCTCCGGTTGTAACATGACCAAGCTGTGCGCTGCAGTAACCTTGTCTCAAATGTCATAATCGGTTTGAGTTTCATGGTTTGTTTCAATTATGACAGGATTTGTTGTATTGAAGTGACATTCGGCATCTGTCAAGCGTTGTAAGCACACAACCGGTTTCAGCGATAAAATCACATCCAGCTTTTGAGAGTTTAAACATTCATAAATATCAAAGTGTCCACTACTGAAATCGTCACCTGTGAATCTAAGATGTTTAAGAGGCATTGGCAGTTGTCGAAAGGTGTAAAATATTTGGCCATTTTGGTACACTTGAAAGAGACAACCGAACAATTCAGCGGCAGCCATCAACTCACATGCAGAACCATAGGTGAAGGGCTTAAGCATTTCACTCTTCTAGTGCTCCTGTGTAGTATAATTATCTCCTGTACCGTCATCAGTCCACACCTTGAACCTGTCCCAGTCATTCAATACATAAGACACAATGTTCCTCCAGATATCAAGAGTAAGCCTGATATGGACGTGCAATATGTAACAAAGAGAATGGAAAAGGTAGGTGGTATCTCAGGGCATGGAAACCACTCGGTAAGTGATAGTTCTTTGATCGATAGTGATCATCTCGATAGACATGGTAATGGGGGTTGGAATGATAAAGGAAATGGGTACCTGAGCAATGTAAAGTAAATGTAAAATACCTATACAATAACTATAATTGTAATAAACAATAAAACAGCGGAGAAGCCGTGGATTAAACAAAAAGGCTGTAGTTATCAGCAGGGAGACGTGAATCCCTTGGTGAAGCAAGGAAGGGAATATAGAGACTGGAGAGACGGACGGCCTTATATAGGCAGGCAGCCAACAACGTGGGAGGCGTTGGGATAGGGGACCCAACGCTGCCTCACACGGTGACCGAGCTGCAGGCTATGGACGTATATATGTACGTAAGTAGGATTCAGTTAGCGTTGGGAACCCGTGTACCAAATTTCTTGAAGATGGGCCCATAAGTAACAAAGACTGTTGAAAAGTTCATCAGTGGCATCATACCACCGAAATAAGTACGTACATCGGTTTTGGTTAGCGCAGGGAAGCCACCTACCAAATTTCGTGAAGATGGGGTCATAAATAAGAAAGTTCAACATGGCGGACGTTGTCAACCGTTACGTGTAGAATTTCGAAATGAAACCTGCTTAACTTTTGTAAGTAAGCTGTAAGGAATAAGCTTGCCAAATTTCAGCTTTCTACCTACATGGGAAGTTGGAGAATTAGCGATGAGTCAGTCAGTCAGTCAGTGAGGGCTTTGCCTTTTATTATTAATGATATAGATTTAAAAAATGCTAAAATTGTATTTGTATAATGTAATAAACATACTTTGCTGCTTTTTATCTTAAAAATGATATCATCATCATATGTAAATATGCGCTTTATAAAGTGTCTCAGGTTGTGCAATATTATAACTGTATCGCAAGTTTACAGTGAGGTAATTGTACTTGTACAAACAGTTCTACAAGGAGCACTTGATGGACTGAGTGCATTTATTAGTTCTTAGGATGAAACTGTTTTTGAACCGTGAGGTCCCTACAGGAAAGGCTCTGAAGCATTTGCTGTATGTTAGCAGTTCAAATAGACTGTGCGCATGGCTGAGGCAGTGTGTACTTGGTGCTGTATACTGAAAATTCTCTTTCCAGTCTCTTTACTCAGAGTGGTGCAGTGAGAGTAACAACAATAAAACAGCTATGGTATTTGGAATAGTTTGGCCATTCCGTGGACCATTATATTGTTACAGGTTAAATTACAATCAGATGCCTTAAACTAAAACAATATGAAGGTTAATTTCGGTGTATTTGATAAAGCCGCATCAGGGATGTGGATCTAAAAAATAAACGGAAACCACACATGAACAGTAGCACTGCTTTGACGCTGGGTTCCGCCAGTTTGCAAATGCCAGGGATTGTGCTGGAATGAAAATGTGCCCAGCTTTATGCCAAGTTTAGCTTTTATACATTGTGATGTGGCATGGAAACGGGTGTACGCACCGTTTATACATGAGGCCCCAGATGAATATGTCTGACTTTCTAATGAACTTCTGATGAAAGGAATGTAATAATTTAGGGCCAGGAAGGTCTTTTAATAGAAATTTTAAAGTTTGTCCATTCATAACAATACTAAGCAATTTCTTCCAATTATATAAAGGACAATCTTGATAGAATAACATTCATGTATAACCTTAAGTGGTGTGTCTTTTAATGGATTGAGGGCTGTCAGTATGGACATGATCATCTGGAGGCTACATTACGGTCTTGTGCAATATCTACACTGTCTTTGTCCATAAAGCATAGTGAGCGACCAGTCATCTGAAAAGAGGTGTTAACGATGATGCAGGTCAGCATACTAGAACCTTTTTGTCTTCATGGGCATCTCCAGTTGGTCATTCAGAAGTTTCGCCAATTCTGTTCAAATTATCATGGTTTGAACACACTCACACACACACACACAAAAGCTAATGTATCCCCTGTACCTGACATTCTGGAACATCAGAGTCTTCACAGGGTTTGGTAGGTGCACATGTTAGAGAACAGCCTACATAAAACAGGAAAGGAGACACTAGAAAGTCTGCTTCAGTTCTTTATCATGCCAATTGTTTTATAAATACTGAGGCCACATTATGGTGGCTAATGAAGCAGGTCCTAAAGTGACTGTTGGAGATCTGTTTTGTGTGTGTGTGTGTGTGTGTGTGTGTGTGTGTGTGTGTGTGTGTGTGTGTGTGTGTGTGATTTTACCAAGCCAATCTGACCCTTAATGTAAAGAAATTGCAGATTGATGCAACCTCAGTTACTTTCTGGCACATGAAGTATCAGTCAGACAGGTGAAGCTGGATCCTGTAAAAGCCAGTCATCATTTTGGAATTATCTAACTCGCCTAACAATCTACAATATGTTTAGGGAATGGAGGTGTGATATCATAAGTGTATCACCAGAATGGTGGACGTCACTACACCTCCCCATTATCCCACCTGGAAAGGAGTGCTATAGCACTGTCAAAGCATGCATGCTGGGGGAAAACTGAAAGAAGCCCTTCAGGAACCACACATCTCAGATCAACCTCCTTAACAATCTCGCTATGTCAACATAGAGATACCATTGAGTTTGGGGCTTCTTTAACCTTAAAAGATTCAAAATTATGAAAAATAAGCATGATTAATTTAAGTTCAAATTTTGGTCCATCACAGAAGGACAGACTGGGAACTATGTAGTACTGCCTACTATGTAAATGTTGTTTGTATATGGTCTGCTGACTTGCTTTTAGGTCTTATAACACTGGTTTAAAGTATATACAGCCTAAAGGTTTGGGAATATGATGTTACTATCCTTTTATGGAACAAAGTAGTCATACTGTAACAAGGTCCTAGTTTCTTTGTTGGAATGCAGTGATGTCATCATCAGGGGTCTTATTAAATAGGGGTTCACAAAGTGTATAAGGTGACTTTAATCTCATTTCAGAAGGTGAGATATGATTGGTGGTAAAGTGCTCTGGGTTGACATGAGGCGGAACTGTCCTGTCACCCTGAATATGCAAGGGATTATGGAGGTGTTTCAACTACACATCCTTTTATATGTTCAACAGAAAGTGTCAGGAGCAGGTCAAAGGAAAGATGTACTTGAAGTCTAACTTGATTAACCCAGTGGCTAATTTTATAAAGGCATAGACTGAGCATAGCGATAGTCCAGACATCTTTAAAATTTACCTCAGGATTCAATGAGATCTGTTTTATCAATTTTGGAATTGATGCAGACTTTATAGTAAATCTAGTTTGACTGGACATTTTTTTTTTTTTTAAACTCAGCAAGAACTTTGCGTTCATTCACATCTACAAGTAGACAAACAGATTATATACTGTACTGTACAAGCAACATTTATAGCCTTTAAACTTGGAGGTTCTCAAGGTACTACTTTTATTTGGAGAAATGAGTTATTGTTACATGTACAATATCCTAGATCCCTATGTTAATACATAATTTCTAATTGTTTTTCCATTTATATCCTTGCCTTACTTTAATGTAACAGATTGTATGCTGCTTTGTTATTTGCTTCATATACATTGATTTTTCAATGCTTCTGAAATCACGTTTTGGATTAATGGAGTTGATTCAGTCTATTCACACTTTCCTCACATCTCTTATCTAACAAACTCATGTTTTCTTACCAAGTAAGACAGAGTCTCTTCTGTTTATAGCCTTCACTAAATTCCAGTCTTCCAAAACTCTAACATCAAAAACTGTTGAAATGTCAAAAGCTTGTATGCGCTTTGTAATTGTTAGCTTCACTAGTGTTCTTAGGTTTTCGGAATTTATGGGATTTCTTAGAAAGCGTTTTCACTTCATTTTTAAATATGTTAGTCACTTACAGTACATCAGTGGTTTAGCATGTTCTGAATCCCTTTAAAAATGTTTTTGATTGAGTGCAAAGTCAGCTTGTCACCTAGTTGTAATGCAGTTTCCTCTGTTTTTATTCTTCTATCACTGAGAATAATGGCCTTAGTGATTTTCCTCTTCTCATCAGTGGTTAATACAGGTGACTCTTTCCAAGTACTCTGGATCCATTACACTTGTCTAATTATTTTTGAACATTTTTGTCTCCCATACAGTTTAGCAAGGGTTAAAATTTGTTATAATACTGAATACATAAAATGATTAAAGCAATGTGAGCATCAGTGAGCTAACTCACAAAATGGTTTGGAAACAAAAAAGTTCAAATATTTTGAAAACATTTAAATTACATATATGCTGCTTGTGACTTGTCAAATCTGCAGTGGGCTGGCGCCCTGCCCGGGATTTGTTCCTGCCTTGCGCCCTGTGCTGGCTGGGATTGGCTCCAGCAGACCCTGTGTTAGGATAAAGTGGGTTGGACAATAACTGACTGACTTGTCAAATAGGCTACTTTTAAAATTTTATTTTAGAAATAAGTATAGGCCAAAGAGGGCATTGGCCCTTCTGTTAGGCTTTAGTGGCACACCAGGCATGTTAAGAAAGCAGATTTAACAGGAGTGCAGCCATCCAGCTGCACTAAATCCCCACATCCAGTTCAAACTAAGTGACTGAACTCCAGCTTGTATCAGGATCTGCCTGGACTTCATCTGATAACAAAAGTGTAAATCAGAGTTGAACTGACATCACTCCAGAGGCCCCTCTGCAAACCTTGTGAGCCAGAATTCACAAAAATGGATTCAAGCAAGAACAAAGACCTATAATTCAAAAGATGACATTCAGGATAGACAGAAGAACTCATCTATTAGAATACACTGACTTGGAACTGGAAGTGACTTTAAATCAATCAGGAGCAAGTTCAACTCTCAAAAAAGAAGCTTGGGGAATTGGAAATACTCATGAAAATCCCCTGGGGAATCCTTAAGAACTCTGGAATTCTACCCAGGGACACTCTGCTTATATTCTCCATAATGGCTTTCTAAAAATTTCTCTCCATGAGGAGCTGAAAGGGTGAACTTCTCTTTTCTTTGTGGACCAGAAGCTTAGAACCAGTCTTTCAAGCTAAAGCTATGTACCAGTTAGTCAGTGTGGACTATGGCCGGCCAGTCATCCCGGCCAATATCCCCAGGCCGCCAGGTGGAGCTCTCCCTGCAGCATGGAGGTGCCCCAAATGCCAGCAGGGAATCATGGACAATGGAGTTTTCCTTTACAGCCCTGCTGGATACCTTGGGGGCCAACAGAGGACGCTGTAGGGAGGCCCAGAGACTTATGTGCCCTATAACCCAGAAGTACGTCTTAGTCACAGCGACAGGAGGAACGACATACTTCCAGGTTGAAGAAGAGTTTTCGTCTGACCCGGAAGTGCTAGGAAGTCACATGGACTGCGGGTTCAGAAGCACTTCCGGGTCACGAACTATAAAAGGACTGTGGGTGATCGCAGACGTTGAGCTGAGCTGGCTGGCAACGCATCCGGGAGTGGAGGATTATTGTTATTGTGGAATTGTATTGTTATTGTATGAGTATTGTGGAGAGGAGAGTGCTTTGTGCATGGTTTATTAATAATAAAGTCAATATTTGGACTTTTACCTGTTGTCTGGCGTCTAGTCTGAGGGTTCAAGGGGACGACAGCGCCCCCTATCTGTCACATCAGATAGATAAAACATTGTCCCCAGGGGAAAATTTCACTTTGGTTAAGTAAATAAAGATATGCATACACAGTTTGATCTGAAAACACACAGGAATGACCATAAAGCAAAAAAATTCAAAAGAAAGAAAAGTTCTGATTTGGCAGTCACAGGCATTATGCAGACATAATGTCATTGGCATTAAGGAGCCCCAGTAGCGTTTCTTCACACACTTCTGCTGAACAATTCATTTGCTGAAAGTCCTCACGGTTAGTGTGTCAGAGGGGATGTGCAGTATTTTTCATAGTTGCACTCAGTTTAAACTGTTTTACCTGTTTTGACCAGACAGAGGCTCTTATGTGCATTGTAAGTCAACAACAAGTTCTTTGGTTTTGCTGATGTAAAAATGCGGACAATTCTTTGCACCTAGAAATACATTTTTTAACCTGACTCACATACTCTGTCCCATCCCCTTTATCAATACACCCTAAAAGTGTAAAATCTGAGAATTTCTGCAAGTGATATGACCAGGGATTATATTTATAGTTTGAGGTGCACAGAGTGAAGAGAAAAAGAGACAGGACTGTTCTTCGTGGTGCTCCTGTGCTGCTCACAAATGTAGTCCTTGAGCCTCACAGACTTCTAAAGCGGAGAAACAATTACTTCAAGAAGGGGGCTGCATCATCTAAATTTTAGGGTCAGAATGGATAATGCCTTTTACCTTTGAAGTGGCAAAAGACAGTGGAAGCAGCAGTACAGCACTGATAAGGACAATGCAGCAAAGACAGAGTGCACTTCAATGTGTGAAGAATTGTCCACTTGAACCCAGAGCAGCAACAAAGCAATAATTCCTCTCAACATCAGACATCATACATAAAGACTTGATATCATAAAACTATTTATCTGTGCCAAGATAAAGTAGCCTATATGTTATATGTTTGTGTGCCTAGTCTGGCTGCTTCTCAGTCTTGTATGTCAATACATACATACATAACATTTCTATAACCCTTGTGTTTATTAATAAATTGTATTACTCTGTTCCTTAAAATGAGTGTGCCTCAGTTACCTTGATTTAAGTGTAAAGGAAGGAGACCACCTCCTACAACAATGAAATGTAAATAAAGTAGGAGCTTTGCGGAATTTTTTGGGTAAGTATCAGTATTGCCAAAGGCAAAACTGATAATTTGCAAACTTAAATAACTGATGGTTCCTGGATGAGCAACTTAAAAAATTATTTTCAAATCCAAACATCAGAAAAAAAAAATATTGTAATGTTCTTATGAATTTTAAATTGATTTCAAATTTTTTCAAGTTTTAGACAAAATTGGAACAATCTTAAGATTTACAGTGTCTTTAGAAAGTTTTACAAAAAACTGGAGTCTTGCCTTATTCCCCGGTCAGTATAGTAACACCCTTAACTCCTGTTGTAAATAACAGATCGTGCAATGGTGTACTAAATTCAACAAACAGTTATTTTAAAGTCAATCTCAGATTAATACTGTAGCATTCTGCTATGCAGGTTTCAAATTTAGGTTGATCTCTCAGGCACAGATTTTAATTTGTTTAGTTTATATTTATTAGATCATTTACAAAAGAAACAAATCTAAAAATATTTCCTCATTTTTATACGCAAGTAGATATGGCTGTTGATTAATCCTGAAAAAAAGGAAAGTCAGATCTGAAAACTCGCAATTCACCAAGTAACTTAAGTAACCAGCTTTAGTAATTTTGATTAAAATATCAAAAATACTGTTAATTTCAATACCAAAGAAATTCAATTAACAGAAAATTCCTATAACTCCCTTTAACATAGCAATGTATTAAAATAGTAAAAATGCTAATAAAAGGGTCTTCAAAAATATATTACTAAAATAACTACAATTAAACAATTAGTCATTAATGCTTAATTGAATCAAAATCAACATGTGTCTAAATGGAAAAAAAACAAAGAACAAGAAAACTACATCAATAACAAAAGGAATAGGGAATTAACCACTAGTAAGATACAAATCCAAAAAATTGAAATCATTAACATAAAGCAAGGAGCAGGAGCAGGCTTTTGTTTTTGATTTTTTTGAAGATCTGCTTGACATTAAAAAAATATTTAGACCTTGTAATCACAAGATTCCTTGACCTCTAATTCCCTAAAACATCTATTTTGTTCTTGACACATTTTAATGATGTTAAAAGTAAGTACGTATGTATCTCCCATAATGCTATTTTCTTTCTGTTATGGGTGCTTCAATTTTGAAAGGTTTTTCTGGAAGCTACTAGGCATGGTCAATCAGAAGTGTACAGGGTGTAATGTATTCAGGTCCAAGAGTACAAAGGTTGCATCATTCACTTCCTAGATGTCCTTGATTAGATTCAACACCCTTCTTAAAACCATTATTTCTTTGTTATCTTGAAAAAAAATTCTAGGTAATGAATCCTAGCCCTACTTTTTGAATGCAATTTAAGATCAATGTGTTTGCTTGCATTAGTTGCAATTCATCTCCCAATCCCTTTTCTAACTAAATTTTGTCAAAAATAATAAAATACAAAAAAGTTTTTCATAAAAGAGAAGTACTACAAACCCAAACTAAACTTTACAAATAGGCTCAAGTCATTCAAAATAATAGTGAACATACTTAATACATAATCACTATGATACAATATAAAATTTCTCATTGGAGAAGTGCACAAGAAATCAAAAAGGCATTTCTCTTTTTCCACCCACCCATTAAAATAGCATCTGCTGACAACCTAACTCAGCTACAGCCAGCTAGCTATGCCATAGTGAAAAGCTGTGGCGAACAAAATTGTTATATACTCGCCTCAGGTGACTGCCTCACCCCTATTTCATCTGACCTCAATTAAGTTAAAGGAAAAGAGTCAAAGAAAACAGAATACATCAAAAATGTGTCTTTCAAGGTTCTGTGCTGGGGTCAGTTTTATAAGCTCTAAATTTTGCTATTATGAGATATAATTCAAAAGCACAATACTAAGTTTAATTTGTATGTTGGAATTAATAAAAATTAATTACACAGTACTTCATCATTCTTCATTCACGTAATTAAATAAACTGCTTTAGCAAGGTGAAACAGCAGACAAGTGTAAATTAATTGCCTGCATATTTGGAAAGAACAAGATCCTTTAGTGTGTGGTAAGTGTGTATATTGAATGTCATTACTAAAACTTCATTTAAAAGAGCTTTAATTTAGCTGAATGCAAACAATTGTTATTATCTTTAATACTTATCTAAGCTTTTATTATCTCATTTATGCACAAAGGCACGCTTTTTCCAACATGGAAACATTGCAAAGTGTGAATGTTATAAAATCAAGTTCATTCATTTGTATAAGCTGAATTGGTTGCTGCAATGCTTATCTGTCAACTGTTCAAACTGATCAGCTATTACTTGATAGTTAATTGAAAATATGGCTGCAAGAATTATAATTAGAACAAGAAAGTGCAACTTTTTAAATCAGATTCTTAAATCTTCTATTAAACTTTAGTACTGAATTCAGAATCATTCTTTTGTTATAAAATACTGCACTTCACAGATATTATAAATAGCTGTTCTCCAGAATGGACACTGTAATTTAAAGGTATAGGCCTGTTTAAATTTTCTAGGGTAACTTTACCAATGGGGTCCGAAATTTTTTGATTAAGTTTAATTCAGTTTATTCTTAGCGTCCCTAAGTGCTCATAACACATTAAAAGTCCTGTTAAGAAAAGGGGAACAAAACTATTAACAATATTTACAGTAAATGTGAGATTGAGGATTAAGAGATCCAGCCTAAACTTAACAGGAAGGCTCCATGGAGACTTAAGCTTAGGTGTTACGTAATTGTACTTTCTTGTTCAGGTGGTGATCCTTGCAACAGCATGTAAAATTAAGTTTAAGCTGAAAACATAATGATATAAAATGTTTATGAATTATAGTAGTCAAATTTACTTTAAACAAATACATGAGTTAAGCTAATAGTATGTAGTATGAAAACACCTTTATTTTTCAATACTTAATTCTGTGAGTGCTAAAAGATAAATTACTATACTATATATATAGTACTGTATATATACAGTGTATATATATATATATACTGTATCTATACTAATAAAAGGCAAAGCCCTCACTCACTCACTCACTCACTCACTGACTCATCACTAATTCTCCAGCTTCCCATGTGGACGGAAGGCTGAAATTTTGCAGGCTTATTCCTTACAGCTTACTTACAAAAGTTGGGCAGGTTTCATTTCGAAATTCTACGCATAATGGTCATAAATGGAAGCTATTTTTCTCCATATAATGTAATGGAGTTGAGCTCGATGGCCATGGGGGGCGGAGTTTTGTGTGACATCATCACGCCTCCCACGTAATCACGTGAACTGACTGTCAACGCATTACGAAGAAAACCAGGAAGAGCTCCAAAAAGCACTGAAGAAAACATGAATTATGCAATTGAGAAGGCAGCGAAACAATAAGAAGCGAGCGGGTGACACATACTGTACAAGCATATTCATGCCTGCAGCTACTTCGGAAACAAAGCACGGTGTAAACCTAAAGTTTAAATTAAGTTCATAGACAGGCTGCCGCTGGCGTTTGTCATGCCCACGGCTAATGCGGGATACAAGTTTAATGAGAGGACGCAGGGTATAAACAACAGTTTTGATCACTTTCTAACTAAGTTCAAATTGCTGGTCAAAGACTGTGCTTATGCAAATTCCGAGACACTGTGTTTGTGGGGGGATTGACAGTTAAGGCGGGTGGGGGAGTCACGTCATCATCTCCCCTCCCATTCACCTCATTTCGCTCTGAGCTGAGCTCCGCGGCTAACGCCGTCTTCTGAAGCAACTTCGTCACACTTCCACCAAATACTCACAGAAAAATCCACAAGTTAATACACACGCTGTCTCTAGAGTTTCTCCACACTGAATCCTCCAGGCACTACTTACAAAAGGTTACATTGACAATCGTGTTACGTTATTTTTAAAATCTTTCCTTTTCTTAGCACAAGCACAGCTGAGAAGCTTCGATGCATGTGCTCCATAACGTTAAAAAGAATGCATTTAATCACACTTTGCATTACAAGCAAAGGGGAACTTTTGTCAATGCATGATTTCCTGGTACACCGATTACATTGATCAGCGCTTCTCGATTCATTTTACCCTCGCACCCCCTTGGTTTGAGAAGAAGTATGAAAAAATATGAGGTTAACACAGAAAAATAGATCACCAATTGAAGCTTAATGAATAATCAATTCACCATCAATAATTGTTTTGGTAAAGCCATACTCAGTGTAATCCTCCTTCCATTTTATAATTTTTCAGCCACTAGCCATGATTAAATGAACGGTAAAAAAGTAACTCTGGCTGCAATTTACAATATATAATACACAGATATACTATATTATATATATAATAATGATAATACATTTTATTTATTTGTAGGCGCCTTTCTAAACACTTAAGGACACCGAACAATAAACAAAACACAGATTATAAACAAAAGTAAAATACAAAAATTAAAATCAGACAGAGCAATTGTAATCAAAAAGCAGTCTTAAACAAATGAGTTTTAAGTTTAGATTTGAAAAGTGAAAGTGATTCAATATTTCTAAGCTCAGGTGGTAGTGAGTTCCAAAGCTGGGGAGCAGAGCATTCAGTTGCTCATAGTGGTAAGACTGACGAAGGGGACAGTCAAGTGGATGGAGGAAGAGGATCTAAGGGTACGGGAGGGAATGGCAACATGGAGGAGGTCGGACAGATATGGAGGGGCAAAGTTGTGGATAGCCTTAAAAGTTAGTAGGAGAATTTTGAATTGAATTCGGAACTGAACTGGACACCAACGAAGCTGCTGCAAAACGGGAGTGATATGGTGAATAGAGGGGGTTCTAGTAAGGATGTGGGCAGCTGAATTCTGGACCAGTTGAAACTTATAAAGAGATTTGCGAAAAAGACCAAAGAAAAGGGAATTGCAATAATCCAGACAAGAAGTGATAAGGCTATAAACAAGGATAGCAGTGGTGTGGGGAGCGAGGGAGAGGCGAATACGATTAATGTTACGCAGGTGGAAATATGAAGACCGGGAGATGTTATTGATGTGGGACTGAATAGATAAAGTACTGTCAAGGATGACACACAGACTGTTAACCTGTGGGGAAGGGGAGACAGAGGAATTATAATGAAAAACAAATGAAAAGTGATCAGTTTTGGATAATGTTGATTTTGTACCAATAAGGAGAACCTCAGTTTTGTCACTACTTAATTTAAGAAAATGTGAAGAAAACCAGGATTTGATTTCTGCTGTGCAATCAGTAAGTGAGGAGGGTGGAAAGGAAGCAGTAGGTTTGCTAGTGAGATAGAGCTGGGTGTCATCAGCAAAACAGTGGAAGCTAATGTTATATTTACGAAAGATATTGCCAAGGGGAAGGAGGTAAATAATGAAAAGGAGGGGCCCCAGTACAGAGCCCTGGGGCACACCTGAAGTAACAGCGGTGGGTTGGGATGTGAAAGTTTTAAGCTGAACAAACTGAGTGTGACCTGTGAGGTAGGATCTGAACCAATCTAGTGGAGTGTGGGCAATGCCAATCGAAGATAATCTATTGAGAAGAGTAGTGTGGCAAATAGTGTCAAAGGCTACACTCAGATCAAGAACGATGAGAATAGTAATTAAACCAGAATCAGCTGCCATAAGGAGTTCATTAGTAATTTAAGTAAGTGCTGTTTCTGTACTGTGGAGGGGACAAAAACCAGATTGGAACTGTTCATACAGATTATTTTGAGATAAATGAGAATGAAGTTGAATAGCCACTATTTTTTCAAGAATTTTGAAAATGAAGGGTAGATTAGAAATAGGACGGAAATTACTGAAATTAGTCGGATTGGCACCAGATTTTTTCAGTATTGGGGTTATTAAAAAGATTTAAAAGATGAAGGAACCGTACCAGTAGTGAGAGAAGAGTGGATTATCGCAGCGATAAGGGGGACCTGAGAGGGGAGGCAGGCTTTGACTAGAACTGTAGGTAGAGGGTCCAGTTGGCAGGTGCATGGCTTAGACTTACAGACAAGATCTGAGATTTCTGAGAAAGTAGGAAGCTGAAAAGAGGAAAATGAGTGAGTTGGTGGGTGAAATTCAAATGAAGTACTGGAGGAATCTGTGCAGAGAAATTGATGAATCTTCTGGATTTTTACATTAAAAAAGGACATAAGGGAATTGCAAAATTCAGTTGAGTAAAGGTGAGAAGGTAAAGAATCTGAGGGTTGTGTGATATTGTTAAGTAGTGAAAACAATGACTTGGTGTTTCCTTCATTGGAAGAAATGATGAGAGTATAATAGTTAGATTTAGTTTGGGCAATACAGTCCTTGTAATAAAATATATGGTTTTTGTACATCTCTTTGTGAACAAAGAGTCCAGTTTTTTTATATAACCGTTCAAGTTCCTGGCCTTTGGCATTCAAAAGCCGAAGTTCAGGCATGAACCAGGGATCAGAAAAGGAGAAAGAAACAGACCTAGTTTTTAATGGAGTGACAGAGTTAAGAATACCATTAAGCCCAGTGTTATAGTATGAGACCTGTTTTTAAGGAGTGGATCAATGTCCATAAGGGAATCAATACTAGAGGAAAGAGAGTTAATATTCTTAATATTACGGAAAGTCATGAGACGGTAAAGCTTGGTGTTGGAAAGTGCAAGTTTAACATTGAATGAAATCCAAGACATTGAGCTGGAATCCAAAACTCTCAAGGCAGGAGGTAAAGTCTCTAGTAATAGGGACATGGATATTATTCATATGTATATTGAAATCCCCCAGAAGTATTATGTTTGATAAAACAGTAGATAAGTGTGTACGGAAAACAGCAAAGTCGTTCAGAAAGTCTTTGTTTGGTTTAGGGTTGTTGCCATGTCTTAGTTAGACAGAAAAAGTCAAACTTACGAGCAGTGAGGAGATCATGGATGAGAGGCCCCTTGCTCGTTAGTGAGCAGATGTTCAGCAGACCAAAGTTAACAATGGTGTTATCGCATTTAGCAATGGTGTTAGCTGACTGGGTTAGGCTGGCTAACACTCTGTGGTCAGCGACTCTACCTAAATTACGTGGAGGACGTTGGTAACTGGACGATGGAGTTTATTATTTTTGAACTGTCAGTTTGGATATATCGGCGAGAACCACAGTGGATGTATCTCCGACGGGGGAAGTGAGTACTGAAGCAGGCCCATCGCAGGTTGGATAGCGAGCGATAGGAGGGACCAAACAAACACGAACCAAATAAATATCCTACCGTTCCATAGGTTAAGCAAAGACACAGACAACTCAAGGCAGGGAGAGGCCAAAAAATAGTGCATACACAGCCAAATCAGCAGTCAAGCTAGAAATCAGTCTAGCTTTAAATGATTGAAAAATAAAACTCAGCGAATAAATCTGCCCGAAATGAAAATGAAAACAGCTGCTTAGTCCATTAGATTGTAAGTTAATCGTAAAAAAGTTAAAAAAGAAAAAAAAAAAGTTAAAAAGTTACCGAAGAGCAGCAGCAGTTCACTCAACCGGAAGTATATACAGTATATGTTACATAGTTTACTGTCAAATAATGCAAAGAGTATGCAACACATGTTTCGCCCTTATTTGGGCTCATCAGGCGTACACACTCCCCTGCACCCCTCGCGGGAATCGAACCTCGGATGTCAGTGTCAGAAACAAAGTTTCTTTACGCTGCGCCACGGTGTGTGGTTCATTTATTTGACAGTCTGGAGATCGGAGTAATTACATTCATAGCATACATAGTCTGAGTTTCAGTCTGATTGTATGGGTGGCTACCTAAAATAATAGAGAAGAACACAGAAAAAGGTTTGGGGTAGCCACCCCGTATACTTAAAGATCTGTTCAGAAATAAAGAGCAAAAGTCATCAATTTTTTTTTAAAGTTGGGTGAAGGAAGTGACGCTATCAGGCTCACGATTGGAAATGATTTCATCAGGCCCGGAACTGGAAGTAATGCTGACAGACCAAGGCCAAATTTCCCTCTGGTTTTCTGCAGGGGAAAGAGAGAAAGGATTAGTGCACACTGCCACACCCTGATCGAGATTGAGACTACCATCATTCAAGCCCTTTAGCTGCCTCCTATGTGCACATGTGATAATATACTGTATATTGTTAGTGCCACATGAGATGGACAGGCATCTCTACAAGGAGAGGGGAAGGTTCCTTACCTGGATGTCAAATTCCGGCAGAAGCCTTGTTAGTGCTGTCAGTGAAATCTCCAAGGGGAATGGTACTAGACAATCACTGGCATAACTGATCCACCTCGGCGAATTCAATTTGTTCCCGAGATCGGAAAATTCGTCCTGTTCCGTTTGAACACCCCTGGGAGAAATAACAGAGAGGCTCACCGACCTTTTCCTTCTCTGAGGCTTGGCTCCGGTGGCTTGCTGTTCCAGTTGCCATGTTGGTTCACTCACAGATCCTCGGAACTGTCCATGTGACCATCACCATCAAATAGAGACCCAAGATTTAAACTGCTAGATCGGGTGGACTGCATGTCATTGCCATCTTGTTCAGGTAGGCCGCATTGCAGTGAGTTAACAGATGCATTTTCACCGTTGAAAGGGCAGGAATCTGAAAAATAATTAAAATAGTTCTTGAAATGAATCACGCATCATGAAACAAAAAATATCACAAAGGAGACCCAGGACTGTGGGAAAGCTAGAATCCTATATCAGACAAGAATGGGATAACATTCCTCTCCCAAAAGGCCAGCAACTGGTCTCCTCAGTGTTCCAGATGGTTACACACTGTTAGTAAAAGAAGAAGGGATGGTACACAGTGGTAAAGATGGCCCTCTCCCAACTTTTTTGAGATGTGTTGCTGCCATTTTGCTGCCATCAAATTCATACTGACCTTATTCTTTTCTTAAAATGGTACATTTCTCAGTTTAAAAATTTGAGATGTTTTCTGTGTTCTATCATGAATAAACTATAGATTTATGAAATTTTCAAAACATTGCATTCTGTTTTTATTTACATTTTACACAGTGTCACACCTTTTTTGGAATTGGGGTTGTATAAATATACAGTGCAGCAAAAAATATATGTACACTGTAAAAATGGTCAAAAATGGAAATGAAATTGAGGATATTGAAGAGCACACTTTAAAAACCTTCTAAAATATTACAATTAATTGTTTATTATGTAAAGAAACAAGAAAAACTTTTATTAAAAACATATTCTGGAAGTGTTCTCTTCCTCTTTCCACCTTTAGCTCTACTGGCAAGCTTTGTCCTCCACCTCCAAACCCTGGTTCCTGGAGTAATAGCAGCTGGCTCTTTTTATAGAGCCCCTGGAAGTGCTCCAGATATTCCATGACCTTCCTCCGATAGCACTTCCAGTTGTGGTGGAAGTGCTGCAACCAACGGTTCAGCAGTACCTGCATCACCCCTTGGCGGCAACCACAGAACCCATCAGGGCTGCGCTGAACTCTCCTGTGGAAGTCAGGGGCACTACTACAATCCAGGGGGGCTGCCATCTAGCACTCTGGGTGAGGTAATGCCCTGAATATGCTCTCTCCCCCAGTCTTTTAACTGTAGTGATGTTGCAGTTTCTCTTTCTCCCTACATATGCCGTATGTATACACACACACACACGTTTAATTGGAACCTCTGTTAGTTGAGTGTTTTTTTTTCTTGAATTTATTTACCTCTAAGTTTTATCAATCTATTTCATCATTTGTGATTTTTGTTTACTTCAAATCTCCTAATACATATCAGGATGAAAGATGCTTACAAATTTGTGACTTCAGATAGTGTCACTCATTTTGTCACTCATATAATATCCCTTTACTTAATTTTGAATGCACTTTTGCTATCTGTGCATTTTGCATATTATACATCTTCTTTTGTTACAGATTTAAACTCCATTTGCTATTATTTTTTTTGTATCTTTCTGTTACTGGTACAATCCAGGTGACTTGGTAGCAAGATTTGCACTTTCTAAATACATGTATTCTTTTTTTAATGTGTTTGTGAAAGCTGAAATGTGAAAACATTTAATCTGTATAAGTTTAGATTTTTAGCATCTTGTGTTTGCCCATAGAATTTCCAGCATTGTTTTCATGTACTATAGTTATTGTTGTAAAAGCCAGGCTGATGAAACTCAAATTATTTTTCAATTCAAGAAAATAAGGCCTACAAGCATAAAATAAGTATGGCCCAGAAATTCCTAAGCAGGCTTAAGGTCTGAAGAAGATGAAGTTTACAATTTTAAAAAGATAGAGGGGAGCTGTGAAAACCATGGTCTAAAAAATAAAAAGAGAATTTCTTACAAATAATAACATTTATTTGCAAAACAGTTGAAAAATAATTAAAATAAAGAAACTTGCCACAAAATGAGGCACCTCAATAGTAACCTATCCAAAGTCCCAAATTCAAAAACAAATCCCTAAACAGCATAAAATCCAAAACAGCAGAATATCAATAATAGCTACTACTATGATTTAAATTTAGAAGGTTATCCTTAGAAGGTTGGCGTCCTTCAACATCTGCAATAAATGCTGCAGATGTTCTACCAGATGGTTGTGGCGAGTGCCCTCTTCTATGCGGTGGTGTGCTGGGGTGGCAGCATAAAGAAGGACGTCTCACACCTGGTCAAACTTGTGAGGAAGGCAGGCTCTATTGTAGGAATGAAGCTGGACAGTTTAACATCTGTGGCAGAGCGACGGGCGCTAAGCAAACTCCTGTCAATCATGAAGAATTCAATGCATCCACTGAACAGTGTCATCTCCAGGCAGAGGAGTAGCGTCAGTGACAGACTGAGGAGATTGTTCCTCCCCCACACTATGCGACTCTTGAATTCCACCCGGGGGAGTAAATGCTAACATTATTCAAAGTTATTGTCTGCTTTTACTTGCATTTTTATTACTCTTTAATTTAACATTGTTTTTTGTATCAGTATTCTGCTGCTGGATTATGTGAATTTCCCGTTGGGATTAATAAAGTATCTATCTATCTATCTATAAATAAACAAGAAAAAGGATCTCTCACTCATCATCTCAGAAAAGGAATGGAAGGTAGCAATGCGCAGAATTCACTCGAGCTCCATATGCGTGAAGCATACAATGATTCAACTTAAAATTATATGTCAAGCACATCTGTCTAGTTTAAAATTGTCCAAAATGTTTCCAGTGCAAGATCCAACCTGCGAACATTGCAATCGAGTTCCAGCCTCATTGGGTCACATTTTCTGGACCTGCACCAAATTAATGTCATTCTCTACCAAAATATTTGAATCCCTTTCAGACAGCTTGGATGTCACAATCCCCCCTAACCCATTAACAGCTGTGTTTGGAGTACTCCCAGATGGGCTTAAAGTGGAGAAGGACAAACAAACTGTAAGTGCCTTTACTTCATTATTAGCACATGGACTTGTCTTGCTCAACTGGAAGAATCCTAACCCACCTATTCTAAGTCAGTGGGTAACTGATGTTATATATTCAAATTCTTACTTAGATGATCTGTACAAAACCTTTTCAAAACCTGGCTAGATCTGTAAAAATAGCATTTTAGAATAAGCATCTAAATTGAGGAAGTGGATTCTTTCCCCTTTTTTTCTGTTTTTATTTATTTATTTACATATTTTTATAGTTTTATAGTTTTTTTTAGTTTAAAGTTATACTCTGCTGACCTAGCTCTCTTTTTAATGGGTGGGGGTCGATTTGTTTAAAACCTGTTTTGTTAAACTTGATTTGCATGTATGGAATGTTTTTTGATTGTAATAAAATAAAATATAAATGAATAAATAAACAAACGAAAACACACAAAGGAAATCAAAGAAATGGCACATGAACAACAAAAGCAAATGATTACTCTTAAACAAGTAGATTGAGGCCTGCTAGTCTTTATACTGTATAGTCCAGCAGCTATAAGTTGCATACTTGTGATAGTCGGAGGCTGTACCCCCTTGGGCTTAATAAGGAGACTAACAAAATAATAAACTAAACTGAAGTACTTAAAAGACAACATGAAAAATGACAAAAACCTTAATGAGAATCAATTAACTACACAATGAAGAAATTAACAAAAACATTTTTCCAACTTATCTTCCAAAATTTTATCTTAGTGAAGCAATTAATTGAAAACACAGTTGAAGAAGCATCCTTATTATAGTTTTGTATTATATTTCCTAATCACGTATAGTGAAAACAACAAAAGTTCTAGCACTGAATTATGGAGGGCTATGAGATTGGTTTTGCTTTTGATTAAACAAATGCATTTTAAAAATCATTTTAAAAATGGACTAGTAATCTTATTTAGTAGACCTACAACATAACACAATTTGTGCCTGGAAAGTCCAAGTAACATGAAGACCATCTGTCTGACACACAGTATTATTCGTTTTTGTTAGATAAATAAATAGCAGAAAATGGTGTGCTCCTAGACCAGCTAAAGTTATAGTATTAAAAGACTTTTAATCTTTAAAACTATAATTCAATCAAAAAGAACAGAGAGTAAAGATAATCTAAAATAATTATAATACAGATAAGCTACTGGTACATTTCATATCCTTTCAGTAGCTGAGAGGTCAGATTATGAGTGACATGATACTGTGCTGTCAGAACGCAAAGACTGGGAAACATCCATCATCACAATACTACTATATATGATAATATATTTTGATAAACTTAAATGTTGCATTTATATAGTTCCCTACTCTAAACTGGTAATAATAAACACAGGTTTAAGTGACCAGATTAGAGAAAGGCAGGTAACACAGGCAAAGCATTCATGTTTATTTCTGTATTTTATTTTTATCTTTAACAGAAATCTAATCCATTTACTTTGTTGATTATACAATAAAACAAACCGGAAAATAAATTACCCTGTGTTCATTTAGATTTATTCAGACATCTATAAAAGGCTTAACAAAATATTTGAATAGTATCCTCTGTTGCAGAACTCATTTACACAGGTTGGCTTTTGAGACATGGCATTTTTGATTTTTTTTAACTTTGATTTTATTTTTTTGACTGTCGAGCTGGTCAATAGAATAAAAAATTGATCACAAAAATGAAGCAGCTGTGGAGCAGCAGTAGAAACCTAATTTTAGTCATAACCAGTATGATTACTGAGGTTCTTAGGCTGGACTGAAAGCAAATTGTAGGTTTCCAAAAGTGTTCCTACAAAACATCAGAGAGAATAAAACCGGTACTATTGTTCATTAATCAATACATAATTAAATTAAAAATACATTTTTGCAATTAATATAAAAACCTGCCATGTTTAATTTTTGTTGATAGGGAGTTATAGTATAATATCATATGTATTTCTTTTTACACCTGCACCTACAGATGGATTATTAGCCTCTAAAAAAACAAATAAAAAGAAAGTCATGCAATGTACAATTTTTAAGATCGAAATACAGATTTTTCTTTTATTTGGTTTTTGCACTTATATTTTACAGGGTGTTTGTATAATGATCAATATGCAAACACCACTTCAAGCTGTTTATCTCATTTGTATCACCTTACCCTGAAAGGTCATTGATTTAATTCAGCGGGGGAGACATTGTGGAGTCAAGGAAAAATATCATCCTGTTGTCTGGTATAAATATATAAGAAGCAGGGAAATGTGCAGGTTTTAATGGATATGTCTATTCAATACTGAAAGCATTATCTACTGAAATGGACAACCTTTCAAGTAAGGCATTTTTGTGAAAGCATATATTGCAGGAGCTGTGTTTGAAATACAGCTCTCATACTTTCTTTCATTATTACTTATTTAATGTAATCATGTAGAAAAAAAAAAAATTTCATTCCTCTCCAGTATACACAATCCCATGATGCTTTTCAGTGTGTTTTTTCGCAGAAAAGCAAAGAACAAAAATGTTGAACAAAATTACAGATCAAATAAAAGGACTGCATTTCTTTTTTGTAAAATCTTCCCCTGCTATCATGTTCTCTAATTTGCTCTAAAAGTACTGCAGAGTGTATTGAACTCACTGTTGGGCCATGTGTTATTGCATTCCATCCACATATACGTGTACTGTATATTAGAGTATGCTCTTGATGTTGGTACAAAGGGTGTTCAAAAAATTCTGAGCCATTAATCTTATCTGAGCTTTTTTGTTGTTTGCCCTGATTTTCCTGACTTAAAAAAAAATTACCCATAAGAAGTCATGGAAATTAATTTGTCCAAGCTTTCTGCCTTCTGACAGCAGAACTAAAGCAGCTTTGAGTTCATTTCATTCAAGTCTTTCTTGCAAAGTTTCAAGAAGGTCAATCTCCAAAATGTTATTTTTCAGTGACTGGAGACCAGGGGTCTCATGTATAACACTGTGCGTAGAATACACACTAAAACATGACGTTCAGACAAAAGGGGAAATGCGCGTATGCACAAAAATATTCAGATGAACAAAACTGTGAGTAAGCCAACTTCCACGCACTTCCGCTCCATAAATCCCAGTCAGCATGAACAGTAATGCACGTGTCTGCTGCCCCACCCTGACTTCTCCCATAATTTTGCATATTTTAATATGCAAATCAATAAAAATAGGCCCTTTCGTCCAGTTTTCAGTTAAAAGACAATGGCAAAAGCATGTGAAAAAAGAAGAATTTTGTCGAATGCAAAGTGGAGGCAAGGAAATCCTACTATTTGTTGGCTTACACAGTTTTATAAACAACAAAAGTGTGGCAGAGACACTCAAAAGTTGAAGTTCAGAAAGTTACACTGTGCCCAAATTAAAAAGGAAGTGGTCATATATACAGGCAACGTGAAAAGGCAAGTTGTAGCCCACCATCTGTTTATTCTGTTTCAGACAATATTACAAAAGCTGACCCCCATGCCAATAACATGATGGTGCGTGCTGTGCCGAGTATGTCTCCAGGTGCTGGCTGCTCAAACACCTCTGCCTCGGAAACTGGGTGGCCATTTGGCTGTGTGCTGAGGGACTGTTCTGGAGTCAAAAATGCAATAGTGGATGCTGTAAGAGATGTGGCCAACGAATTAAAAAATAAAAGGGATGTTACAATATGATATTGACCACAATTTAAATAAATTGGTTAAAAAATAAAGGCTGCATCTGATTACCTGTTTTTACATTCTGCCAATTACATTCAAATTAAGTTGTAATGTTGGCTGATCATTTGGTGGGTCAGGGTCAGGTTCATCATAATGCAATTCTTCAGGTACGGGCAAGCTGTGACACACCTTCTGTGGACTGTAGTGCAGCACATTAATAGAGTGGAAATGCATTATATTTAAGTAAATTCATTCTCAGAAGACACCTTTATAGTGTAGTGATGGCAATAAGCACCACAACAGATTGATTCTTTGCTCTTTAAATAGCTATTTGAGGTGACTCGCAATCTTTAAAAGAACTGCTTGCCTTTTGCCACACTAGTTGGAAAAAGCACCAGCAACTGTACGGAGCTGCCATTTTCATACAGTAGGTTCTCCAGCTATATATGATGTAATGCCAGCTTACTCTTTTGGTCTTTCGTCCCTTGCTAATATAAGTTGTCCAGCGCTGTTGCAATAGCAATGTGCATGCAGTCAACCGCTCCAACTATATTTGCAAAACCAAACGTTGTTGTGAATTGCACTTTGATGTTTCGCAGTTCAAACACAGTGTAAGGAAATCTTATATATCTGGATGACAAGCAGTTAATGACATCCTATACAGCTGGCATGACATGACTCAGTAATATTTGTGAAATACCCGATCGGTCAGCAAGTTCACGTTGAAAAGCTCCTGTGGTTAAAAACCTGACAGTAGACAGAACTTGCAAAGGAGCAGGTAGAGCACAATTCCTCAAAGTCTGCCTTTGTAAAGCGCACACCAGTTCAGCACACGGCTCCAATAGGATAGCTCTTGGAAATCAAAATCAACTTAGAAGCCAGTCATCATCATCATCTCTAAATATGCTCTCTCTTCTAGTTCCTCCATTTGCGATGTCTTCTAACAACACTAAAGCAGCTATGGTAGTTGGAATAGTTTGGCCATTCCATACACCGATATATTGTTATAGAATGATTACAATCGAGTGAATTAAATTTGTAAACAATATGAAGTTAATTTCAGTATATTTGATTAATCTCACGTCATTAATGCAAATATGAAAAAGAAAGGTAAATGGCACAGTAACTGCTTACACAAGGTAGGGGGCTACTATGAAAATGTGCATAACTTTACATTCTCTTTCATTCAAACTACTCCCATCAACTCCATTTGCTCTATGCCTGCAAAACTTAATTTAAGGTACATGCGTGGATTTTGTAAAGGCAACCGGAAACAGGATAGTGACTGGAAGGGCATCTGGTTTTAAAAGTTCTGCTCCAATACCCCCAGGATTTGTAGGGCAACCAGATAACCTGATTGAACCCAAAAAATGGTTATTAAACCACAAGATAGTCAATTTATGTTGCTGTTATGATTACATCTGTCAGATTTGAAGGAGACACAGTAAAGGATATTAGTAATTATACACTTAAGAGGTATACAGACCCTTTCCATTTAGCTGACTGTTTCACCAACAACAGTATGAAATATGCATAACCAATAAAAGTTGAAACAGGTAGCCATGTACCTGTATAGAATGTGTGAGGAGGAAAATTAAACAAGTGTAGTAAAGATGATACTGGGCAGTGAGTATGTCAGTTTAAGTAGAGAGAAGAAGGATTCAGTCAATGATAGTGCTTTGGATGAAAACAGACTGTTGAGGAGAAGGGCCAATACAATACGAGACAAAAAACAGCTGACTGCAAAGGTACTGTTAAAAGAGGGTATCAAAAGGTGGTATGTCATGGATTGAATATGGCAGCCGAATCCCACATCTTTCAGTTAAAAACATATGCACTTGAAGAAGGATTAAATGTGCATTTGAAGTAGGATTAAAAACAGGAAACCTTAGGACTGATAAAACATTTTCTGATCTGCTGATCTCCTGATTCCGTGGACACACCATGAACAGGCTCAAGAAATGTCTGTTGGTGGTGTTAGCGTTATGAGGAGAACTGCATTGTCATGTCAATATTCTGTCTCTGTTATGATCTTGCCTTTCAAAAAGTTCATAAAGGGGATACAGGCCTCAAAAAACAAAAAAGCTAGACTAGCTCTCTTTAAAGGTCTGCTCCAACAAATAGGCCTATCCCCAGCAGTCTACTCCAAACTCAAATGGCACAGGAATAAAAGTAAGGCTAAGGCTTTTAAAAGCTAAATCTCAAAAATGAGGAGAGGAAAACTTTTGGAAAATTGCGTCCAGGACAAGCATTACATAGCTTCTTAATATTTAAAGAATGCATTTGTACATTTCAAAAAGAGCATAGAAAAGGCAAGGGTAAGAACAAAGATGCAAACAATTTAGGAAAAACCTGAAAAGAAACCCAATAAACAGTAAACCAAAAATAGTACCTTATTAATGAAGCAGTGGTGAAAACCAGGTTATTTACAGTGCAAAGGTCAAAATCGAAAAAACTCAGAAATGAAAAACTAAATAATGCCTGCAACTCCCCCCTTTACACTGCTGGGAGTGATCCACCTAGTGAGGCGGTCCCCACCCTCTTAGACTCTACATATAAAAGAAAGAGTGAAAGACAAATAAAATTACCATCAAAAATATTAACATAATAGCCACAATATTAAGAAATAGTGTAATATGTCATGAATACAACAGACAGAGAACACAACCAAATACAGAATTAATAACATATGAAAACTAAATCTTTGAATTATATCAAAAAGTTTAAAAAAATTATAATCTTGAGTTAGGGCAACAACCCTGGCTGAACCACAACACTCTCTTGATATTTGACTAAAGTCATTTCTGAATGTCACAGTATGGCAGTCAGGCAAATCTCTTCTTGTACTCAAATATTAATGTTTTTTTTCAGCAAACTAATCCCTGATGCCACAAGATATATTTGAATGGTTCCAAAGAAATAACAGTGAATCCTAATTAATCTGGATCTCAGTGCAGGTAAGCATCAATAGGATAATGTAAAATCAGTTCTTAGAATTAATACTAACTAATTTACAACTATTGTTCACATAGACGTCAGCATGAACCAGTCTACCGGTGCAGCATGTATAGCACCTTCATGAGTCCATGGCTGAAAAAATTCAGGTTAGCCTATACGGGTAAAAGTATGACCAATGTTTGGTTATGTCAGGCTTTACAAATTATATACCCCATTTTAGCACAGTTGAATGATTTTTCTCATGTTTATATGGATATGTTTTGTTATCTTTGTTATGTCTAGTTATATGTTTTTGTGGCGTGCTGCTGTCTTGCTAAAGTGGTGCAACTGCAATTGCAATAATTTAAGATGTGAAGATTTCCATCTTATTTAAGAAAGAGATTTTGCAATTGGTTTTTATCTGTAGTTTCAGGTAGAGGAAGAGTTTATTTTCATTCAAGAGTTAAACAATAAAATCTAAATAATTTCAGGATTATTCACTGTATAACTTCGGCTCCCTCCCAAATATAAATAAATGTTTACCCTTTAGCAAAATTCTCAGAATAAATCAACTCCTGCCTGTTTAATGAATACTGATCCAGACTAATGTTTCGACATCTTCCATTCAAACTATGAAATAAATTAATAGCACATATTTTAGTCATGGTCACTTCAACTTTGAACGCAATTAAAACATCTAAAAATGTATAATAATCTATCAATAAAATGGCAAGGATTGTCAGTCTATAACACAAAAACTCAATTATCTAATAATCTATCAATAAAATGGCCAGGATTGTCAGTCTATAACACAAAAACTCATGGACCAACCTGATCTTAATCAAGAGATTATGACATGATACACGTAACATGAATCAGGAATTGGAGGTGCGGGAACTGTGGCAACATGTGCTGACAATGAAGCAGCATGCAGAGCCTAATTACGTGATAGGAAGAAGAACATCTTCCGCTGTGCACTACCTGCTGGTATCTGTTGAGAGTGAGGCAAATTGAAGAAGCTGATTATGTGATAAGAAGAAGGAGAGGAATTACAGCTCCAACCCTCACAAACATATCAGGATTTGTGTCTTTCTTATGGCCAACTGCATCTGCAAAATTATCAAGAAAGTGACAAGGCTGCTGAATGTGAAGCAAAGTGCTGTAGGCAGTTATTTGATAGGAAGAAGAAGAAGAGCGACAGCTCCAGCATTCACTGCCAGTCAAGCACATGTGGCACACCAACCTGCTGATATTTGCACGCTACTGAGGCTGGAACCTTGATCTTAGGAGGACTGAAGGTCCACGTGTTTTCTAGTTATAAGTATAATCGTTACTTTTTTGCTCATTTTCATTCATTATGGAATAAGGTAACTTTCATTAACTACAATCTAGGGTGAGGAAAATGCCAAAAGTTTTTTTTTTCAAATGGGAAAATCTTTAAATGATGTAATACACAATATAAGAAAAATGGCAAATATAACTTTATCTTATTTATATTATATAGATGGATTAAATTATGCCATCATGTTTTGAACTGTATGTATTAAAGTCAAAGCGTTTTTTTGTAACATAACAAATGTTTCATGATTTTATAGCAGTACTTTTCCTTCTCTAAGGAAACCATGTCTTGATTTAGGTCCCACTGTACTTTAAATTTTTTAATTCTTTTTTCTTCATCTTCTTTGACATTTGAAAGATTCTAGTTTAATTCAGACAAAGAAAATATACATTAGCAGATATATGCTGTGTATAACGGGTCTCAAATGCAAACACAATATTTAAAGAAAAAATGTAATCATTTCTTATTAATTTTCAGTCATTTTGGTATGACTTACTGTACATTTTTGCAAGCCAGGTTTTGTTACCCCAGGAGTTCTAGAAGAGTATTGCCTTCTTCCTGTCTTGGTGCCCCTACCCTCCCACTTCATTTCTCATCCTTGTACCTCTGCAGGTTGTTTTCAGGGTCACCAAACATGAGAGTGTCTGCCATTCATTAGCCACCACTTTTTTCTGCCAGTGTTATGTGGGGGTGTTTTCACACCATCACTATAAAGCAGAGGTCCCCAACTCCAGTCCTGGAAGGCCCCAGTGGCTGCAAGTGTTCATTCTAACCCTTTTCTTAATTAGTGACCTGCTTCTGCTGTTAATTAACTTCTTTTGAATTAATTTTAATTGACTTATTTTTTTTAAGATTTGTTCCCCTGAATTTCTTCTTCATTCCTCTGAATTGCTTCATTTCTTTCCTTAAATGGCACACAAACAGAAATGAAATGTGAAATTAGTGGTCAACAGAAGACCAACTAAGTCAAGGCCTGAAATTCCAACCAATTCCTTAATTAGGTGCTGAGTCTTGTTGTTAATTAAACCCGTTCTTTAATTCCATGGCCCATTGCTGCTGTTGTTGTGCAATAACATACATTTCTAAGAGCATTGTTAACATGTTTTGGGTACCTGAGCAGATCAGCATTCCTGAGACCTTCACCTTTCTTTACTTTCAGATATTGTATGATTGATGATGTTGGTCATGTTTTGGTTCATTTTGTATCTCATTATTGTTTGGCTGCTAGTTAAGGAAAAAGAAACAATTAAGGCATCTGAGTCTTCAAGAGCAAGTCAAATAAAATTAATTCAAAAGAAGTTAATTAGCAACAAAAACAGATCAGTAATTAAGAAAAGGGTTAGAATGAAAACCTGCAGCCACTGGTGCCCTCCAGGACCGGAGTTGGGGACCCCTGCTATAAAGGTCTCTTATTGGATATTTCTGTCTTGGTCTTTATTTTCAAATGGCAAATGTTGGTCAGTTCAACATCCCCTCTTAAAATGGACAAAGAAGTTTCTAAATTTCTTTATTGGAAAAATGTATCTTTTAATTTATTATTTCTTCTTTCATAAAAAATTCATGAAGCCTTTGAAGGAATCTTGCGTGTTATTTAGTTGCTCTATGTTACATATATCTGCAGCTGAGATTTGTGCATCCTATTTTGAAAGATTTGTAAGGATATAAAATTAATACCAGGCAGTTCACAGTACTAGAAGTTTATACTGTACTGTATCTTTAAAATATGCAATAAGAATCATTAAAACATACTGCCCCAATTAAATAACTAAATTAAGATTGTGTGTTTGAGCTGTAACACCAGATTTAGTTTCAGGTGTGTGCATGTGTAGTGCATAAGAATGTCATTCCACAAAAACTGTAGATGCAATAAAGAAAAGCTACAGCAATAATACATTACTGTTTTCCTTTGTTAGTCCTTCCCTCCTTTGTCTTGACTATCAGTGATTATTGTCTACTGTATGCCCAGCCCGAATATGTGCCTCAGGTTGGCCACGCCTGCTTTTCACAGTAGACAATTTAAGATTATTATAAAATTTCACAAGCTATTTTCTAGAAACATTTATAATCATAATATGTATTTTCAGAAAACAGATTACACCAATTGTTACATGTATAATAAAGGATTTTGCACTAAACAATATCTTTTAATAAAAGGAATTTTACTTCTGCATACCAACTTAGATTAACCAAAGGGGTTTAACAAAAAATTTCTTTAAATATTATTTACATTGTCTATCCATTTACAGATCCTTTTACAAGAACAAGAGAAATGTTTTCATAAAATTAAGTAACTAAGCCTACCTTAAGTCCTCCTTTGTTCCCGTTAAAGATGCTTAATCAAAATTGGATGATGTCCAAGGTGTGACTTACAACCACATGTCTAAGTAACTAGCTCAATATACTTTTTTAATACTTTTCTCAATTTTATACTTAAACGTCTTTCATCTTTACCTCCATTCTCTAAGAACAGCTGGCATCACACTGTACTTACTTATTTCCTTCATATTTATGAATTATTTATTGAGGTTTGCAGTTGTTCAGACTTAAAATGATTCACTTCGGATCTTCTATCTGCAAGTCTAGTGGCTCATCCTTTGCATTTATATAGAGCTTTATTTATTTATATTGAGAATATATAATCAAAATAGTGCACTGTATTCCAGATGTGGCTTCTCTTTATTTATATCCCATGTAGCAGACTAAACAGCTATGCATGAAGTTAATTATTTTTATTGTACATGGTGACTCCATTAAAATTCACAAAACATTTTCTTAGTACCTGTAGCTGTTGATCTAAATTTATTCAATGGTTCCAGTCTCTGTTGTTGCTCTGGATGTTTCATCCTAATCCACATTTATTATACTGTTTGCCTCAAGCAGTTGACAGTATGCTATGAAATGGCACTTCACTCTTTGAGAGAACTTTGCAGTGCCAATTCAAGTGTGACAAAAGAGTAGGTTAAGATGGGCAGCATGTGCGATAGTGGAAGTATGAACAATCAGAGTATTACAGAGCAGGGACTAAAGACAAAGACAGTAAATATTGTAATATCTGTAATTTAATGGAATGGTTAATAACAGATAATGATTAAAAGCAAGGCAAAAAGGCAAACACAACCAAAAGTATCCACTATTATGAATCAAAAACACAAGCAGTTGCCTCTATCACAATAAACTTTAACAAGAGTAAGTGAACCCAAAATGTCTATCTGCTTTGACAAAATTGTTTGAGATGACAAAAAATGTTTGAGCACAGCCCATGGTGTGTACTTATGTCTCTCTTTCTTTCTGTTATATATCTGTTTCATGATAAAAAGATGTCCAGTAACATTTAAAGATGGGATCTCTTATAAAAGTTGATGGAGCCAGGAGATGAGTCTAAGAATGATGACAAAGGTCACACTGTAGTAACTGCTGTAGTAGTACAAGGGAGCGTTGCTGTGGGGTGAACTGACTTTTCTACTCTGCTACATTTGCTTTAGCAATATAAACCATGGCCATTGCAGAATCTGAAAAAGAATTAGTATTTTTTTTTTTGTAAAATTCCTTTTGAAAAATGTATTTAACATATAGTATTTTTATACAGAAGAAGTTGTAGGGTCTGGTGACCTCCCCTGAGTCTCTACATGGTAAAATGATTATTTTAGTGCAAAGTGAAAATAAATAAAATCAACAGGGAATGTTTTAAAACACACATCTTTTACTTTAATTTTATTAAAAACAGATTAAATAAAACACCACAATAAATAAAGCATTTGTATAGAAAATAGAAAAACAGAAGTAGAATAAAACAAATTTTAAAAATCTAAATAAATAAGTGTAGTGCAAATAAATATAAGGTGCACATGGCAATAAAAAAGAAATGCAAATTGCCTGCCTCACCTGTCCTGTCAGTGTACCTCTGTGTTTATATTGGTACAATGCTGACTACAAGCATTTGGGAACTTCTCCACTTTAAAAATGTGAATTTCTATAAGATATAATTCCCTGCATAATTCTTCTGTTGTATTCACCTTGAAATGTCCTTTATAGAAAATACAGACCCATGTTGCTTCATCATCATTTCTGATGCTTATTTTACAAGGCCATGACAAAACAAACAAAAAACGGGATAGAACAAGATTTTATTCTGTAAACATTTCACTTTTGCCAGATAAAAATAATTTTATTTTGCACTTGTAAAGTAAATTGAATGAGCAAAGATTTGCTTATTGAGAAATTACACATTTGATATTTACCAAATGAATTGAATGGATGAAAAGATGAAGAAAAAATGTTCTACTGAAATAAACTTTTTTGGTATATTAAGGTAAGGTAATCCTTTGTGTTACATTGAGCACAAATTCTGCAGCATGAATAGTACTGATTATGTCAAACATGGAAAGAATGATTTTATTTACAATAAAAACTCAATGTACTCCTCTGTATGGGGATTGGAATTCTTTTTAGGACCTTCTGTATTAAATGTAGAACAATGAAAAAAACTGATATGTTCTTCACATAGAAATACAAGATTATCCCTGGAACAAACACATAGAATCATTGTTATCAAAATTTGTTTTGTATTTGTTGAAGGAAAAGGTTCCATTGAAACATTTATCATGAAAAGCAATATGCATGCAATTGCTAACACCCAAGAGGTTAGAGATGTTTATCTTTATTCCAGACATTTACCTTCAATTTTGTTATATTTAGTTGTTAAGAAGGCATTTGACTGTGATTTGCCTGCAGTCAAAAACAAAAGGAAGACACATAATGAAGTTCACTGACAGAATGTTGAAGAGCATAATCTTGTCACAATCTAAAATAGTGCAAATAAATATCTTGACTGGTACTATATTTGTTTGATAGCTTTCCTTCTGATTGTGTGTACTCTGTTCCACAATTGATCCGCCTGTTGAGATGTCCATATTAGTTTTATTCATTTGGATTAGGGTTAGTTCTGTCAGTTTAAGGATATGGGTTGAAACATAGCTAAGTAACTATCATCATATTTATTTTGTTCACTATTATCTTGGCTGATGATTTTGATAGGTTGATAATGGTGACATTTGAACAGGTTATTATAGGCAGGTATTTTTCCA
Organism: Polypterus senegalus; assembly: GCF_016835505.1. Lineage (NCBI taxonomy): Eukaryota > Metazoa > Chordata > Cladistia > Polypteriformes > Polypteridae > Polypterus > Polypterus senegalus. Next base: position 63,964,671 of record NC_053155.1, read on the forward strand.
TTCTGGTGTTTTAGGTCTACTTGGCACACATATCCAATCACAACCCCAGAACTACGCCTTGATTGCAGAACAGGCTTTAATCTATATAATGGTATGAACTACAGAAAATGTTTCCAAAGCCCAATATTTGCAAAACATACTCAAAATGCTCACTAGAGGGTGAACCATCAAACCCCAGCTAGTAACAAAAAAGGCAACTGAGAATCTTTGTAAATAAAAAGATTTATTGTTTATTCTGAGGCATAAACTAAGCTTCGAGGAGCACAAAAGGTCAAAGAAGGTACCTAAAATAATAAAAGCAATCCAAGGGAAACCATGTTTCAATACACAAAATTCAAAATCCAGCAAATTCACAAAAAATGAAAAACAAAATCAGTAGTCGAAGTCTCACAAACTAATCAATGCTGTCACATTTACAATGAACCGTAAGGGTCTAGGGGTTTTTCTCATCCTTTTTATGGCTGAGAGTAGTCTCTTGCAGTGACAGGCAGGTGGTCCTGCATTTTGGGGGATCTACCATAAAACACATGGCATATAATAGATACAAAGATTCATAGAAACTGAATGCCCAACAGTAACAAAATAAACAAAAGAATAAAAAATGAACAGAAAAGACATAAAAAGGGTATTTGAACCTCAGCCAGGGAGGAACACTTACTGAAATATAACATATGCATGAAATTCTAAGGTCTATTCATCTGTCAGGTGATTACTCGTGAACTACTAAGGCAGGAACCTTGATATTGGTCTTAATTGAAAGCTTATAAATTGATACATTCTAGAAATTCAAGGAATTTGATGTAGCAACAACCTCGGCTAAGTGGCCTGGGGTATATGTTCATTACAGTAGCACGCTAAATAAAGTGACATGGCAGAAAGAAAAAGAAGTGCAGTGACAGCTACTGAGTATCAAGCAAATCACAGAAGCCAGTTACAAGATGAAGAACACTGTGATAGGAAGAGGAACAATAAGAGTGGTGCCATACATGGATCATCAAGCACAACACAGAAGTCAATAAAGTGATGAAGACTGAGCAAGAATAAGCAGACAAGGTGCAGAGAGACACAAATAGTGAGAAGTAATTCTGCATATATGTAGCCTAAAATATATGTATTCTGGAAATTCAAAAAAATTTAGGGTGTGGCAACCTGGTGGCCGCTTTACCAGTTGGTAGAAAAGTGTACTGTAATAAAAACACGGTCCCCACAAGCTCCTCTATTGATAATCCCAAAGAATAGGTACCGACACATTCAGAATTCATAATCCATCAGTATTATGTTTATTGATCATCGAACGTGACATATGACTCTGTAATAGGAGAGAAGAAAAAGAAGAGCAGCGACATCTTCTGACTGTCAATCACATCATAGAAGGTGCTTAAGATAAAGTAATTGAGCAGCAGTCAGACACAAAGGGTCATAGGCATGCAAGACAAAATCTAGTACACAGAATGTATGAATGAAAACAAGAGAGAAATTCATGTCGATAAATGAGCACTACTGAGGAAACTTACATCACCAATGTAATCATTGTAAAGCTGTAGTATTCATGCTGAAAACAAAAGAATGTGTTACAAAAATGGAAAAGTTCAGATTGCTCTACCTGAACCATCTTTTTTTGTTGATTGTCGTACAGATGGTTTAGGCAAGGTCCGTGAACTTGAATAAGAAATAAAGGAATAAGTCATAAGAATCATTGCCCTGCTCCTGTAAGACTAAGAGCTGCCACAGGTATCACTTGCATAGGGTGTTTCAGGCTCAGAAAGAGAGGTGTATTCTATCAGAGACATGGTTTAACACGTGTGCATAGAGGATAGCTTAAGGGTTTTGGTGATTGTAATTCTACTGTTGCTCCATTTTTTGGTGCTGTGCTCTAATGCCTATTTTTTTCCTCCATCTGCAGTCTGGATGATTGACAGCTGTTAACACCTCTGACATTACTTCTGGTGTCCATCCACCTGGACCCACCTCATCCTGCTGACTACGCCACTGTAAGTTGGCAGCCAAAGACAGAGTTGGGGAACCACCCTGGTGGCCTCATATAACTGGAATGCAGAAAGGCAAAATAAAGCAAGCAATAATCACAAAAATGTTTTTACAGATGCAAGATCCAAAGTGAAGTGTTTCAAGATGGAGGACAGTCTGTTTTTAAGTCCTTTCAGCACGAAAGTGTTGTGATGTCAGATGTTTTACAGCTTTCAATCATCCGGTCTGCAGAGAGAGAGAGAAAAGGCATTAGAAAACAGCGGTAACTCCTGGAGTGACGGGGAATTACAATAACCAAAGCTGTTAAGCTGTCCCATATGTGCACGTACATGACTCATAGGTAAATTCAAAAGTGTAAATAGTGTTAAAGAAGTGGTTTTAATAGAAGGCTTGTACTTAGAGAATTGGGCTAGACTTCTTGTGTTGCAATGTAGTAGAAGCTGAAAATCTATATATTTCTTTTCTGCATGTACACACTCAAGGTGCACTAATTGTTGGCTTATTTCTTCCTTTTTTCTATAGTAATGGAAAGCAGCACTGATTTTAGAGTTTACAGTCTCTGTCCCTTTCTAATGGGGAAAAAACTCAGGAATGCAATACATGGTGGGAAGACATATTGAATGTTATGAATCACCTTTGACCTGAAATTGACTTTAAAAATCAAGAATGATATCTGGCATGAGGATTAAAGAGAGAAATGAAGATAGGAGGTTTTACAGTGTGTGTCTAATGAAGTGGTTTTTGCATATGTACAGATAATCAGTTTAATGGTTTATAGGAGTAGAGTGCTTTTTAATATTTTTTTCCTGCATTCTTTCTTTTCTCTTCTTTATATTTAGGTGCATACATTTTGAAAAAGTTTGAAAAACAAATATTGCTAAGTATTGTACTAGGGTTTCATTTATTTCAGTGTCTAAAGTTTGGGGATTATAATCCCACTGCAATATATACATGTCTAGAAAAAAAGTTACCCAAAGGATTTTAATTTGTACATATTCTTTGTGGTGTTTTGCATTATTGTGTACAGTGACAGAAATTAAGAATAGAAAGTGATGACATGATTTCATTCTCAGTGGGGATAGCTTTTTAGGTGGTATTGTGTTAAGGAAAACATGCTGAGGGCCTGGCATGAGGCCATCTTTAATTGCTTACCTTACTGCTGAGACACCCTGATGGCATGTACTTTGGCTCTGCTGGCAACAGAATAGTGTACAGTGAAAGAAATTTCTTGGATGCCTTTTATGATAACTGGCACAAGAAAGAGTGATTACATAAGAAAAAAGATGAAGATTTGATTGAATAAGGATATGAACAAAAACTTCATTATTCAAGTCTTGAAAATATATGAAATTTGATTCCAAGGATTTATTCCCATAGTTATGGAATCTTCTTGTTTTTTATTAGCATTTGGAATGAAGAAGTTTTGATTTCTGATCTGTTTTTCTTTCAGCAAGGTTGCACAAGCAACAAATAGGGAAACTTATTACTTATTAGCCGTGCAATTGGAGTCTATCCTTATCTTTACTTTATTTGATATATTCATTCTTTGCATTGTCATTCGGTCTCTGGATTCATAGTTAACCTAAGATATGCAAGGGAGTTTTAGTATTCACAAAGAAAACATTAGTGCACCACAGTGCATTCACTCAGTCCTAACTTGTGTTTTAGAATGTTTTTTAAATTTTTTATCTAAATCGGACTTCCAAGTGAATACATGCTTCTTTGAGAGATGCCTTCAGTTTTGTCTTCAGTAACTGAAAAGAAGGCTCTGTTGGGTTGAGATCAAGTGATTGACTTGGCCATTGAAAAATATCCCATTTCTTTACCTTGAGAAACATTTGGGCTGTTAGTTTTAGGTCATTATCTATTAGCACTGTAAGGCACTTTCCAATCAAATTTGCAGCATTTGGCTGACTCCAAATGGATAGTGTAGCCCTGTACAATTCAGAATTCATCGTGCTACTTCTGTCAGCTGTCACATCATCAATAAACACCAGTGACTCAGTTCTATTGGCAGCCATACATGCCCATGCCATACACTGCCTCTACCATGTTTGACAGACGATGTGGTATGCTTCAGATCATGAGTTGTCCATTTCTTTCTGCATATGTTTCTCTTCCTATCATTCTGGTATAAGTTGATCTCGATTTCATCTGTTCAAAGAAACTTATTCCAGAACTGGGAAGGCTTTTAAAAATGTTTTCTAGCAAAGTCTAATCTGGTCTTCCTGTTCTTCAGTGTTAACAGTGCTTTGCTTCTAGAGGTAAACCTTCTGTATTCAAATTCATGAAGGCATCTCTTGATTGTAGACTTTGACAGTGATACACCTACCTCCTCAAGGGTGCTCTTTACCTGGCTAGATGTTGTGAAGGGGCTTTTCTTCACCAAGGAAAGAATTCTGTGACCATCCACTTAGTTATCTTCCGTGGTCTCCCAGGCCTTTTGGTGTTGCTGAGCTCACCAGTGCATTCCTTCTTTTTAAGAATGTACCAAATTGTTGATTAGGGCACTCCTAAAGTTTCAGATATCTGTCTGATAGATTTATTTTGTTTTTTCAGCCTAATGCTGGCCTCCTTCACTTGTATTGACACCTCTTTGGACCTCATGTTGCGTTCCAGTGAAAAACTACCAAATGCAAATTCAGTGCTTTGAATCAACTCCAGACCTTTTATCTATTTAATTTGTCATGGAATAACGCCTTGCCACGAAATTGCTTGTCACACACATGTCCAATTACTTTCGAGCCTCTGAAATTGGAGGGACTCTGAAAAATGCCTGCAATTTCTGAATGCTTAATGCAATACCTTTGTTAAACCACATAAATGAAAATCTGAAAATCTATACTTCTGCCACATCTTGATTGCTTAACTTCAAATTCATTTTGTTGGTCTACAGAGAAAATATTATAAAAATTGCCTAAATGTCCAAATAGTTATCGACCTAACTGTAAGAAATGTATTTAACAAAAACACCTTTGGAGCACCGGACGCACCTTGCATTGTAATTCCAAGCATGCTAACAATCCTTTGTTAGACAAAGCCTTTATTGTGCATACATTTGCAAGGTAATGTTTAGCAAAGAGTAGATAACATGTTAATCTAATAAAAATAGGTCCTTGTGTTGGACATCAGATCATCCTATATTAGGTTGCATAAAGAGATAAATGATACTATCTAAGTCAGGAACAACTTTGAGGGACTGCATACTTGAATGAGGTCATCCTACTTAGAATACTTAGACAAAAGTGCAATATACAGTAACTGAAGGGCTTAACATACTACAAATGTTACATAAAGTTTTTCCAGTACAAGTGATACAAAAACTGGTATTGGGATTGTTTGGATGCTACTGAATATCTCAGACTGCAATAGTTGAAACTCTGGTGTACAGATGGTTTCAGAGAGATTATTAGCATCCATAGGTATATTTGTGAACTTCCATCACTGGTTACATTGAAATTATTTAATAATAAATTAACTATGTCTTGGATTTGTTTTTGGCTATTTATGTAACTGTATTTTCCAGATTGGCACTTTTTTGTTGTTCATTTATTTAGTGTATCTTAGGCTCTTTTCAGTTTGCTTCCCTTTGATTTATAATGTATTGACTAACCTTGTATTTATCATGTACGTTTGATATGTTTTCTTATTTGTTTTGTACACCTCATTGTGAAGCTGTTCTCTTTGAAAGATGTATAGAAATAGAACTGATAGAGATTTTCAAACCTGAGATAGTTAAAATATTCATTTACTTGCTGTTTATAATGAGCATAAGAATACTGGAGGATCAATTAAGATCACGCTGCACGCAGAAGTTTTAAACATGCATGATTTACTATAATGGGAATTCAAAATGCTATGTAATACATGCAGCTCTTAAAACTAACATATTTCCTGTAGCATGAAAAAGCAGAAGTCAAACTATTATCAAAGAGCCCGTTATATCCTTTGTAAAACAGCCTGTTGTCAAAAACTTAAAACACTGTGCAAAGCTTGCTATTATGTATCTGTCTTAAGTGTGACCATTAACACTTTCTAGAAATAGCTCCATGATATAATGTTAGAATTTACTGTTTGACAAAACACCATGGTAAAGATGTAGCTCAGAAGGGTTAATGGTCCCAAATCAACATCAGCTGTCAAACTGAAAGTATGGGTTACAGAAACGGCAACAAGTTAATTGCTTTGTTTATCCCTTGCCATGGTTAGAAAAACTACACGATCACCTAAGCATACCAAATACTTAGTTCTCCAATAACAAGTTAACAGTATGGATTGTGTGTTTCTGAAGGCAGAGGTACAGCACTGTCATACAAGTAGTAATAAGAACCACACAGTGTTGGTGCTCATTCATTCTTTGGGTACTATAGAAATGTTGGTGTTCTTGTGCATTGCTGGGTAAGAAAAGTTGTACAGCTACATTAATTTGATTTTGTGGGAGGTAAAGCCATTTTCCACCAGACATCATTACCTGTTAATATACAACAATAGAATTTTACATATTGTATAAATGCTGCACCCAGCAACCATCCCTTGCTCAGGAAAACATGCAGGCTATAAGCTGCTTAACCTGAAACAGGTAACACATCTACTTTTGAGTCACTCAAATTTCTGGTGGGAAAGGACAAAACAAAACAACATGCAAACTACAAAAGCTTCAGGATTCAAACAGAGGACACTGGAATTATATGTGAATCTTGGAAACCAATGACACATTGTTCTACTATATATTGTACTACCTTTTCTTTTCCACCCTAGGACTTTGCCCTAGGAACTGTAAAAGGATTAGACTTGACACACTTAAAAAGGTTTGGGGCAGCCACCTCTATGTTTTCCCTGCCTGCAATGGGTTTGTTTTTTATAGACAGAAGTGTCTTTGATGGAGTCCAGACATGAACTGCTTTAGGTTTAAGAAGATGGCAGTTTTAAATGACAAGACCAGAAGTGATGAGGGGAAACCGGAAGTGGCCTTCTGATGTCATCATATGCACCGGAACCGGAAGTGACATCAGCCTAGGAACTGGAACCAGAAATGAGATCTTCAGCGATGAGTCAAGCAGGTTTTCCTGTGGTTAGTCTGCAGAGATCACAGAAGAAGGTTTAGTGCACTCTGCCACCCCCTGGCCTGGCATGGAATTACCTTCACTTGGTCCATACAATGACCTCCTACTCGCATGTACGTCACAGAACATAATACCTAAGTCACTCTTCTGTCAAGAAGTGGTCTTCTGTTGTCTTCTTTTTAACAAAATAGAAGAAACACATGCATGGCTACTTTGGTGACTTGCTTTTGTAAATGTATTACCTTCAGCCAGAGATTGTGGCCCTCCTCTGTTATTATCTTGAGTGAACATCAAAAGGTGCTCTGCAGCCACATTCTTGTGTTCAAAGCATTCTCTGTACCAGATGTACTTTCTATTTTAAATTATTGTGGCAACTTTTAAAAGGGATAATAGTATTGAATTATTCATAATTCACCTTTGGCTTCCACTGTCTAGCTTTGACAGGAAAAAGCTTAAGGCAGAAATGCAAACACAATATTAGAAAAAAATGGTGGCACTCATTTCACTTCTGACAAAAAGGTGGATATGCTACATGAATAAGGAGTTAAAAACTGTTAGCTTACATTGCTTAGCAAAAACAGCAGCCCATCATTGACAATTTACAGTGCATTTAAATATCCTAGTGTAGGAAATCTTACAAAGAGAGCTAGGCAAATAATATATTATTTCTATTAAAAGACAAAAAAATTTACGGAGGCAATACAGAGAATTGTGACCCAGAAACAACAACAATTTATTTTTTATATAGCCCAAATCACAGAAGGAATGGCTTACAGCCCCCCTGCCTTGACTCTCTAAGAAGACAAGAACCCCCCCCCTAAAAAAACCTTGTTGGAAAAAAAATGAGAGAAAATTTGGTAAAGGCAATTCAGAGAGAGAGCCCCTTCCAGGTAGGTTAGGCACATACAATGAATGTCAAAATGTGAGGTACATAAAACACAAAAACAGTGCAAAAGTAATTCAAGGAGCTACAGTAGATGGCCAGTCTGCCATTGCTGCTTTAGAAATACAATAGAATTGCACAAACTACAAGGCAAAAATCAAGAATCGATTACACTATTCACAAAATACAGAACTATTATATATGAGGATGCATATTTGTTCAAATACATCGAAAACAAAGTAAAAATGTTTAGTTAAAAAGCTGAAATTTGGCATGATGGTACATCTAGGTCAGTAGGTATCCACTAAGAAAGGACATTATGATTGTCATGCATGCCAGTGCATCATTTTCTTAGTTCTGCTAAGGTTAGCAGTATCACTCCACTCCACCACTCCTTCCTGTTGGACTCCATAAATCTTGGTGAACTGGAGGTGGCATCTGATGATGGCATCTGATGATGACATGAAGTACAGAGCTCCAGCATGAAAATGATTTTAACTCTGGATCGGAGAACCATTTGTTTTTGTGTTGCAGTAGTTGCAATAGAACCTCTATGTGTCCTTTGATTTGCTAGTGCTATATCAAATGGGGTTTCCCAGATGACTCCCCAATTCCCCTTCCTGGAAATTGGTGGTCTGTCTACTTTGTCACACGATATAACAGTATTTAGGGGTAAACAACCCGCCAAAATAGAAAAAATGAATACCCCAAAATCTCAAAAATACCTCGACAGATTTGACTGAAATTTGGTGATGTTAAAGAAAAAAGAAAACTAACTGTGTTTTTATGTTTGTCAATACTGGTCAATGATATTGTTTTAAAGGGGGATATTCTAACACACTACAACGTTTTCCCAGCACAGCACTCAGCAACTAAAGGGTGGAAAAAGTGAAGAAGGTGAAGTGTTCTGCACAGGAAAAAGAAAGCTCTTCAATTTCATATACTAACATGAACGTGCTCTAATCTCAAGACAACTGGCTCCTCAATGTCATAGACTAAAATATCGATCTGCAAGGGTGACACCCCCTCTGTAGACAGTCCCCCAGCTCCTCGAATATGTGGGGTATAATGATTTTAGCTCCACGATAAAAGAAGCGTGGTCGGAGATAACAAAAGCGTCGAACTTACAAGATTTAATGGTAGGCAAGAAATTGTTATCTATAAAGAAATAATCAATTCTTGAGTAACAGTGATGCACTGGTATGTTGGAGGAATATGCTCTTGAGTTTGGGTTTAGAAATCTCCAGGGGTCTGATAAGTTGTGATCAGTTACAAAATGTGTAATTGTCTTTGCAGTGTTAGATGTCATCGCCCCTGTGGCAGGAGACCTATCTAGATCTAGATTTAAAAAAAGTCCCCAGCCATTATAATTTTATGAGTGCTCACATTGGGAATGGATGCAAGTACGCTTTGTATGTAGTCCCGATCATTCACATTTGGTGTGCAGATATTTATCAAAATCACTTTACAGTTAAATAAATTACCCATGACGATCACATACTGTATCTCCCTTCAGGATCAGATACTACATATGATACTACAAGTGAGATTGTTCTATGTATAAGAATTCCCAAATCTCTAGTTTTCTATACAATACAATACAGTTTATTTTTGTATAGCCCAAAATCACACAGGAAGTGCCGCATTGGGCTTTAACAGGCCCTGCCTCTTGACAGCCCCCCAGCCTTGACTCTCTGAGAAGACAAGGAAAAACTCCCAAAAAACCTTGTAGGGAAAATGGAAGAAACCTTTGGAAAGGCAGTTCAAAGAGAGACCCCTTTCCAGGTAGGTTGGGCGTGCAGTGGGTGTCAAAAGTAGGGGGTCAATACAATACAATACACAGAACAGAACAATTCCTTAATACAGCATAATAATAAAAATTTTAGAAGTACGGTTTAACAGTAGATGATATGACATAATTAGGTTTGGATATTTTTAGAGTCCTGGAGACCTCATCCATCTAGCTGCCTCCCCATTTGGCCATGCCACGGCTGAAACGTTGCTCCGATGAAAGGACCCCTCTTTCGCATGATTCCTGTGATCCTCCATCAGGGATGACTTTACCATAGGCAGGCAAACAACTTGGCAGGTGGGCCGTGGCACCAATTGCCACATTTGGGTACCGAGAAAGAAACAGAATAGGTGAGGGTTAGTATTCAAATATAATTATCATGTTACTTATGTTTTAGTGCTAATGACTAACAACAGAGATGCAGTATGTACAGTTAATCAGCAGCTCTAGTCAGGATATGCTAAACTGAAGTAGTGAGTCTTCAGCCGGGATTTAAAGGCTGAGACTGAAGGGGCATCTCTTATGGAAGCAGGAAGACCATTCCACAGTTTAGGGGCCCTGTAACTAAAAGCTCGACCTCCCACTGTTATTTTATTAATCCTTGGAATCCTAAGCAGACCGGCATCTTGAGATCTTAATGTGCTCAGGTTTGTAAGTCATGATAAGTTCAGACAAGTAAGCGGACCTTGACCATTTAATGCTTTATATGTTAAAAGGAGGATTTTGAAATCTGCCCTAAACTTAACTGGGAGCCAGTGTAAAGATTTAAGAACTGGGGTTATGTGTTCATATTTTCTTGTTCTTGTAATAATTCTTGCAGCGCATTTTGGATTAACTGGAGGCTGTATAGAGAACAGTTTGAACAGCCAGTGAACACCGCATTGCAGTAGTCAATCCTACTAGAGATAAATGCATGAATTAATTTCTCACAATCCTGTTTATTTAGAAAGCCTTAATTTCCTAACATTTTTAAGATGGAAAAACATGTTTTGGACACTTTGTAATATGCTTTAAATGACATGCTAGAGTCAAAGATAACTCCTAGATTGCGGGCTGATTCAGTAAAATTAATTGGGATTCCAACTGAGTTAAATGACGACAAAATATTGCTGTGATCAGCGTCATTCCCTCCAACAATTAACATCTCTGTTTTATCTGTATTTAAAGACAAGTAGTTCTCATTCATCCATTCCTTTAATTCACTAACACAACTAATTAAAGACAACATCGGAGAAACTTCATTTGATTTAAATGAAAGGTATAACTGGGTGTCATCTGCATACAGTGAAAATTAACATTATGTTTCCTAATGAGAGATCCCAGTGGAAGCATGTAAAGTGAAAACAGTAAAGGTCCCAGTACTGAGCCCTGGGACACCATATTGAACTTCTGTGTATAATGATGGAGTACTGTCAGCACATTTCTGTACATATGGAATCGATTTGATAAATAAGAACTGAACCAAGCGAGCACGGGCCTGTAAGCCCAACATCGTTTTCTAGCCTGTGCAGTAAAATAGAATGGTCAATGGTGTCAAATGCTGCACTTAAGTCCAACAACATAATTACAGTGGAATTTCCTTCATCAGAGGATATCAGAATGTCATTTACAACCCGTGTTAGTGCGTTTCTGTACTATGACCAGTGCGAAAGCCAGACTGGAATTTCTCAAATAAATTGTAATGCGTAAGGTGTGACTGAAGCTGACTGGCGACTACTTTTCTAGTATTTTAGAGAGAAATGGTAAATTTGAAATAGGCCTATAGTTATTTAGTATGTGTGGGTCTAGGTCTGACTTTTTAAGTAAAGGTTTAATGACTGACACTTTTAGTGCATCAGGTATGTGCCATGCAGTAATGAACTATTGATAATGTTAGAATAGGTGCTGCAAGAACATCCATTGCACTTTTACTAGTTTTGTTGGCACTGGATCTAGGGAACAAGTAGTGGGCTTCATTTTAGTAATTAAAGTTAAGACTTCCTGGTGAGTTACAGGATTAAAATTATTAAAGTGCTGAATGCAATGTGGCAGGGTCTGCTAAGCTAGTATTTGGTTTGTACTGTGATGCTGAGATCTGGGATCTTATATTTTTAATTTTCTCATTGAAGAAGTTCATAAAGTCTGTACTGCTAATATCTGTTGGTATTTTGCACTGTTGATCTGAATTCCCATTTGTTAATTTAGCCACTGCTCTAAAAGTACCCTAGGATTTTTATTATTGCTATCTATTAATGTAGAATAGTATTCTGAGCGAGCTTTAAAGAGGGCTTTTTATATTTATTAACACTCTCTGTCCATGCAATTTGAAAGACATGTAGCTTTGTTGTTCTCCATCTGCGCTCCAGTTTTCGACACTCTAATTTAAGAGCTCGAGTATTTTCATTAAACCAGGGAGAGTTTCTATGTGCTTTGATCACTTTTGTTTTAGGGGAGCCACTGTGTCCAGAGCATCTCTCAAGGTCACATTATAATGTGATATTAGCTGATCTAAATTGTTTTCCACGTTTACATTTGATGTTAACTGATCTAAATGGTTTTCCACAATTACACTCGACTTACTCAAGGTATCTATAAATTTTGAAGCAGAATTACAATCTAGATGTCGCACTGTCTTTGTTTTAATCTGTGAGTGCTTGGCATGGGCAGAACTAAATCAAATGTAATTAAGAAGTGATCGGAAATAACTACATTTAATGGAGTAATATTTAAATTTTGAATTTCAACTTTGTAAGTTATAATTAAATCTAATGTATGGTTATGATTATGAGTTGGACCTTTGACAATCTGACAAAATCCTACTGAATTTAACAAATAAGTAAAACATTTGCTAAAAGTGTCAGTTTCCACATCAATGTGTACATTAAAATCCCCATCAGAACTACGTGATCATAATTTATAGCCAAATCAGACAGAAGGTTGCTAAATTCAGTCATGAACAATGAATATGGCCCTGGTGGTCTGTAGACTAGCACTATAATTGTGTTGGAATCTGTTTTAATATTTAAAATGAATGCCTCAAAGGATGTAAAGTTGCCTAAATTTTTAGGAGTGATTTGCATTTTGTTACAATGAATTATTCCAAGGCCTCCTCCTCGACCAGAATCTCTAGACTTATGAAGGAACGAGTATCCATCTGGTGACGCCTCAGCTAGGGAACAGTGTCACATTTACTAAGCCAGGTTTCAGTAAGAAGACACAGATCAGATTTTGTACTTAATATATATCATTTACCAAAACAGCTTTAGTGCCAAGAGAGAATGTTCAATAAACAGCATTTAAAACTGCATGGTTCTTTCTGAACTGCTGATATATTTTTTTTTAATTTGAATTAAATTTCTATTACAGATGCCCCTGGAGGAGGGTCTGGTTTTATCCCTTCGTCTAATTATACACCTTATTTTTGGTTATCAATTAATTTATGGTTTGTATCAAGACTAAATTTACTGGATGCCCCACAACAGGGATTATGGGTAACAGCTTCAGGAAAATAACAGGTGGGATAAACAACAGCCTGTGATTTAAGATCACATGACTGCGGCCTGGATGGTGCTCTAATCAGTCAACCAGGCAGTTTTGCTGCCATATTTTGGGATAATACATAAGATCCCTCCAGTTAGGATGAAGACCATCTCTTCTGAAAAATCCAGGCCTTTCCCAAAAATCATCCCAATTGTTCACAAATGCTATGCTTTTATTTGCACACCAGGTTTCTAGCCAGCAGTGAAAGGAATGCAATCTGCTATAAATCACATCCCTCTATATAATCTTGGTAAGGGACCAGATACAATTAAATTCCGACATTTTGTTTTAGCTTTGGTGCATAGAGATGAAGTTCGCTTTAATACCTCAGATTGCTGTAAATAAATATCATTAGTGCCGACATGCAGCAATAAGGTAGATACTTCATCGTCGCAACACGGTCCAATGCGGCCTTTATGCCAGAAATCTTGGCCCCTGCAAGGCACTTAACATTAACTGCTGGTTTAACATAGTTTGGAATTCTAACATTCCGCACTATGGAATCGCCAATTATGAGCACTTTATTATTCTCAGTTTCCACAGACGCGCTGCGGAGAGCTGAGAATCTGTTCTGGGTCCGAATTGGTGACCTGGGTGCTGGGGACTAAATTTTGGATTCTTAGACCCCGTCTTACTGTTACCCACTCGCCCTGTGGCTGAATTGGTGCTGCTGATTTGGCGCGCACTGACTACAGTGGGACCTGGAGGAACTGAAGCCGAATCAGAAGTAGCCGAATTGTATAAACAAACCGAGTCAATCCAATTTTCGGTTTGCCTAATCGCTATCAGATTCCTAACGCGGTCCTCCAATTCGTGTATTTTCCTGACCAACTCTAAATTAACTAAACATTTTTGGCAGGTGAAGCTATCTGCACTGTCAGCCGGAAATACTGAGCTGTACATACTGCAGGACACACAACATATAAACGTGCCCTCGATGGGCAGAGAGCAGATAGAACTTACATTAAGTGTTGAAGTCATCTTTGCCGTTTTTATAGGTGCTTCGGCGCTTTCAGCTGAATCACCGTCGCTTTAAGTTTCCACCACCCGCTGAGCGATCGACTTTAATTTCTAACTGCCGGTTATTTATACTGGTCAGCTGCCGGCTTTACCTCAGGTGAACTTGCTCGGGTGCTTGCGAAGGGCTACGTGCCTGTGGAAGACGCCGCCGCTCCCTGCTTCCGCTCCGCTTTCTATTTAAAGCTGGAATGAAATATTTGGCCAGTCCAGTCTCTGTGCAGTCGAAACTGATCCTGGCTTAATAAGTGGGTCTCCTGTAAAAATACTATTTTAGAGTTTAGACCTGCTAGGTGGGAGAATACTTTCTTTCTCTTTAATTTGTGATTCAGACCTTTAACATTCCAGCTCATAAAGTTAACTGTTCGTTCATGAAGATATTGCTTCTGAAGTTTTATTGTCATTTTGTAGTCTTAACTTAAGATACGACAGCTTTGACCTAAATTTCCAGTTTTCACAGGAGTTATTGCCATGAAGCCTATTGTTACATTGGCACTTGATCTGTATAATTATAAGGATTAAAAGGATAGATTAGAAATGGCTTGCTCTCTTTCTCTCCCCCCTCCGTCCCACAGCCCCCCATTTGCCTCCCCACGTGAGGCTAGACCATACTTCACAAAGTCCCAGTCCTCTGACATACCTAGAGGCAGAGCAAATCCAAAACAAAACAAGCAGCGGCATATAAGGATTAAAATAAACATATCTATTGACAATACAGTCCATATAGTATAAGCATAAAATATAATCTTAAACAGTCTCGAGAGAGTAAACCCAAGGAATGATGTTAAATAGTAGCCCTGGATAAGCATAGTAAGCCCTAATACAATAAACCAAGCGTATGATGTTTAACTGCCTCCTTACAAATAAATGCACATACATATATATACACAAGGGGAAGTCAAAAAGTAAAGGGATTCTTTTAATTTCTCTTTTCAGAGTTTGGTAACACTGCTCGTATCCAGAGCTGAATGAGTGTAGTCGCCAACACTTCTATACAACGTGTAACTCTTATTCCCGCATTATTCGTTGGAGTGTAGCAGACTGTTAAATATGACAGCTCCATTGTCGATCTGCACCAAGGAGGAAATGAGGGCAGTGATTCACTTTTTGTTTGCGGAAGGTGTTAAACCTGCGGACATTATTCGTCGAATGCAAGCACAGTATGGTGACAACTGTTTACAGCAAATCGTTACTGTAGATGAAACTTGGGTTCATCATCACAAACCAGAAAGTAAGGCTGCGAGCATGGTTTGGAAACTAAAGGAAGCGCTAAGGGGAAGAAGATTTGCAAGTGATGAAGAAGTCATTGATGCGGTGCAAAATTGGTTGCAGATGCAACCGAAAAACTTTTTTTCCGACGGAATCAAAAAACTTGTGCAACCTTGGGAAAAGTGCATTGAAGTCCAGGGAGGTTACAGTATGTAGAAAAATAAGGTATGTTTCACATTTCTATCATTAGAATAAATGCCCCTTTTCTCAAATGTCCCTTTACTTTTTGACTTCCTTTTGTATATATATATATATATACGTATACACACATATAATTGTAATTAAAACATAAACAAAAAGTGGCAGAGAAGGAAATAGGATGTATAATTATGGTACCAGTATCACTGCAAGTGGATCAAACAGCCGGTACGATCTTCTTTGCCATGCCAGTACAGGATGCAACTCACAATCGTATTTCAAAAAGTCTCAGGATCAGTTTTCTTAGCTCTTTTTCTGCTTCCTCTGTAGAAGTAAAAATGCAGTGCTTGTCTTGAATGTCCACTTTCAGTTTGGCAGGATACAAGCGGTTGTATCTGATCTCGGCTTTCCGTAGGTGCTGTTTAATGTTGTAAAATGTGGCACATTTAGCAGCTGTTGAGGGTGAGAAATCAAGGAAAATACAAATGTGGTTATTTTCAAATATAATCTTTTGTTTCTGTCTGAGAAGTAACATTTATTATTTAAATTGTCATTTTTCAAAATGCACAGTAAGAGTCCTAGGTTTAGAGGTATTTGATTTCCATATGTAGTAAGCTGCTACTACCTTGGTATCTGATTTGAAGTCCTCTTCAGTTATTTTAGAAAATAGTTCAGCTACGAATTTCACTGGGTTTGGACTTTCACGATTCTCAGGGAGACCCTTGATTCTAATATTATTCGTTCTGCATCTGTTTTTCAGTGTAGCAAGTCTGTCTCCGAGTAGTTTGCATTCAGAATTTGCAGCTGTTGTTTTTCTGTCAGCGGTAGATGGCAGTTGTTCAGCTATTTAAATTCAAGTTATGAACATTTGCTTAATGTCTTCCAACTGAGTGCCACATGCTCTCCGTTTATTCTCAAACTTAGACGCATTTTCCTGTATGTTTTCCTCAATTTTTTCTAGCATACCTTTAAAGGTTGCCTCAAAGCGATTATTTAAACGTTTTTCCTGGTCTTTAATATCCTGAAGCAGCTTCATTGTTTGTCTTGTGTATGTCATTTATTTCTTTCCTTATATTCTTTCTTTAAATCATTCTTGTGCTGTTTTATTTCTTGAGCAGTGGCGGTGGCCATTGTGGCGATCATTACCTTCAGTTTGAACAGATCGTTTCAGTCTTCTCCATGCTCCGTGGGTGAAGTGGCAAGCCTAGTTAAAGTCAGTGTTCCCATTTACTCAGTTCTTTTATGATACAACAAAAAAGTAAACAGCAAAAAAGACAAAAAAAAGAAAGAACAAGCAGAACCCAGCCGGTGAGGTTTCACCAGTCAGATCAGTTTCAGCTATGTGGTACAATTCTATGGGTGAAATGACCATGCATGATCTGAATTTTGTCATATGAGGGTGTGTCAAAAGCCATATGGGCACCAGTTTAAAGCACAACACTAGGGATTGACATTGAGGTTTCACAACAAACTTACCATCAGCTGTCTTTCTCTACAGCTCCCAGCCTGTGCAGAATTCATGTTATCCCACCTCTGACCAGCCATTAAATCCACCCATTATGAAGCTCCAAATGTCTCCTAAGATTAAGACCTTCAAGTGACAGAGGTAAACTTGTGTAGCCAACACAGAAGCTATTCATTCCATGAATAATAATATTATATGCCAGAAGGTATTAAAATGTAGTAATCTAAACACTTTTTAAGTACGTGTTATTTATTTTTTATTTAAAAACATTTCCCTGGATGATCAAGAATCTTGGTATTATGCAGTTGTACCTGATGCAATTTTTGTTTTATTTTTTGCTTATGTGAAAGGAAAATATAATTGAATATGTCAATCCATATTCAATTCCAGTGTGACTAGCAGAATTTGCAGCAGTAGCATTGATGACTACACATTAGTAGACACGCTGTAGAAAGAAGATGCAAGCTGAGAACTCCTAATATGACCTAAACCACAGGGCAGTTCTTTACTTTTTAAAGGCTTTTTGCAGCATGGAGAAGAGAACACTTGAACTTGGACCCATATACAGTATCATATTTATTATTCATTAAAAAACTCAGCACTATTTTAAAACATATAATTGGAAACCTCTGCACAATCATTATTTTCTGAAGCAGATTGTTTCAGCTACAGAATATTCAACAAGCACAATATTCCTTTAAAATAATGTGGCTGTAGCAAAATAGAGACCCCTTGGAGGAGAGGACACTGACTTTCTTTCTGAAAGATTTTCTCATACAGCTTTTGATGTATCTAATTTATAGATGTCTTTGAAATGCTCTGAATTAATTTTCCTATAATTTGTACCTTTAGACTGGTAACAACATTTTTGGCTTATATTTTATATTCCTAATGATTGATGTTGATGTTACCTATTTTATGGAGAAACAAGTCACTGTTGTAAATCCCCTAAAAAGATTCCTCCTAGCCCTGAAATAAGGGTGGTACTGCTTATATTAACAGTTCAAACAGGTTTGTGCCATTTCATTTACAGTCCTGTAAGCATTGTTTTGATTGTTCTTCTACTTTCTACCTTCTTTTACTCTTATGCTTTTCAACAGTATTTTTTGAGTTACTGTTGTTAATAATTCTACATAATACACATGTTCTTTATTAAAAACTAAGCAAATTTTAATGATCTGGTCTCTTTTTAATGCACTTTTAAGTGCTGTTTATGCCCAGAGTGGTTCGTATTTGCAGTTTTTTATTGTACTGAACACATTGGTGACATTAGTTCAGTTTCTTTTTCTAAGTGTATTTATTAATACTGAAAATTGTTTCAGTCTTTCTGTGATGTCATTATTGTTTTCTGTGGTTGCTGGCATTTGGTGCCTTTTGTGTACATGTTTCTAAAGTAATTCTACCCAGAGATAACTGGGAGTGCAGCATGTTCTTCCTAGTTATCCGAGATTATGGATAAACAATTTGAAAGTTAGTGAGTTTGCTTTGTTTAGTGATTTTTAGTATTTGCTACAAATTATCATCTACAAATACAGGGTTTTGTTGTGGGTTTGATTACAGATCAATTTGATTTCCAGGTAACAAACTTGGCTAGGAATTCTGACAAACATTTCATCTTCTGGTCCCTTATTCTGAGTTTTTTGCTCTTTACCATATTTGGCAGAGCACAAAAGGCTTGCTGCTGGTTTCTGACTTCCCTGCAACTCTGTAGAAGAAGAAGAAGCCTCAGTAAAGTAAAGAATTAATTAAAAATTAAATCAAGGTGGGCGGCACGGTGGTGCAGTGGTGGCACTGTTGCCTCGCAGTGAGGAGACCTGGGTTCACTTCCCGGGTCCTCCATGCATGGATTTTGCATGTTCTCCCCATGTCTACGTGGGTTTCCTCCAGGTACTCTGGTTTCCTCCCACAGTCCAAAGACATGCAGACTAGGTGCATTGGCAATCCTAAATTGTCCCTAGTGTGTGCTTGGTGTGTGTGTGTGTGCCCTGCGGTGGGTTGGCGCCCTGCCCAGGGTTTGTTCCTGCCTTGCGCCCTGTGTTGACTGGGATTGGCTCCAGCAGACCCCCGTGACCCTGTATTAGGATATAGCAGATTGGATAATGGATAGATGGATGAATTAAATCATGGCTGTTTCTATTCTGTCAACTGATACAGCAGTAAAGACACCTAGAGATTTTTTATAGTTCAGAAAATATTGCAAATATTTTTGCTTCTCCAAACAGCTCAGTCCTGCACCTCCACCCCAGTCAAACAATCAAACCCTTTTCTTTCTTTTACTTTACTGATCCACCTCCACTTTGGTCTCTGTTCCTTTTTCTTCCATGTACTTCCATTCCCATCTTTTGCCTATATATTCATTGTCTTTTTCCATACCATTTTAACATAATTTCCTGTACATTCTAAGATATCTCGAACACCTTTGTTTTATGAAAATAATATATATATATTTATATATATATTATTTTCATAAAAACGCGTGTGGTTGATTAGAAAGTCAGCAAACGTCTGCCACGTCCTCTCATTTACGAGAAGCAGATCAAAGATATGTGATACGTTATCTGCCAAATAATAAAAAGAATACATGACACGTGTTTCGCCATGACTGAAAGGGTGTGGTAGATGTTTGCCAACTGGCCACACACCCCTTTCCAGCGACCTCATGACCCCCCATGCTCTCCTAATCCATCTACTGACTTCATAAAAAGAGTCATGAATGTCACTATCAAGTAAATAAACCTCTCAATACTCTCGCAGCAGGCAGACATACTGCTGATGGCTGTGCCTAAGAGGTCAATAAAGGCCTGGATCTTGGTTTTTATCCAGGACACTCACAAACCCAGACACTCAGACTCCTTGCTTAGTCTCTCGAGAGCCTCAATCAGAGCCTCCATTGACTCTGTAAAGATCACAGCAGCATCAGTAAAGTCAAGATTAGTGAATCTTTTTTCAACATCCATCCATCCATCCATTATCCAACCCGCTCTATCCTAACTACAGGGTCACGGGGGTCTGCTGGGGCCAATCCCAACCAGCACAGGGCGCAAGGCAGGAAACAGCCCACCGCATATTTTCAACAACATACATATATATATATATATATATATATATATAACATACATATATATAATAAAAACAGATGCTAGATAAAAGATAGAAGCAGTCAGATGTTTTGCCTCACACATCCAGTGTCCTGGGTTCAAATCCACTGATTGGTGGTTCCTGCCTTGTGACTGATAATGCCAGGATAGGCTCATTCAACCCTGTAATGAATTAATAGAGTTTGTGACTATTTTGTCGTGATAAACAGAATAAGAATAATGTAACCTAGTATTTCCAAGAAAAATTAATTCTGGTCTAATGCAAGAGCAATTTAACTGACAAATTGTTTACATTTGCAGCACATTGTAATGTTTAAAAACTGAATATTAGGGTTTGCATCATTGCTGGAATAAGAAGGAAAGGTTGGTATATTTTCTTTTAAAACTAATAATAAAAAATCTGGTTACAACTTTTTTGCTTTAACACAACAGTTTCTCTCCAGATAGAGCTACTGCTCATGTAGACTAGAAGCCAGAGCTTGCTAAAATTATTAATGTTAAATCAGTGGAATTTCTCAGATGAGCAGCCAACCCACTGCTTTCAAATTTTGATTTGTATTGCATTACCATATGGATGACTGTATTTTTCTCCAATTTAATTTTTTCAAGAAAGTTTTTCTTTCTTGTCAATGTTATCCAAATAGTTATTAAAACCAGAAATGGTCAGACTTTGGTCATGACAAAAAGACATTTTTATATAATTAACAGACGATCCAGATAAACCAAAAAGAACATTTCTGTCCAATCAAAGCAGCAATAAATTCCTAATTCTGAAAGGACCAAAATGGTTCATATTGTAAATGCCTAACACAGCAGTGTACTCTAAAGTTAAGAAATGGAATTTAAACAATAGCGAGGCACTGATAATCAGATTATGTTTGCCTCAAGATGGAGAGTGTTTTAATATTCTTATTATCATACTGTAAATCTAGTCCTAACGGCCCAATTAATTTTAATCAAAGCAACAACAAAATAGGCAAATAAGGTAAATGGCAGTACATACTTACTCTAGTCTTTATGAGAGTATGTCCAGCTAGTGCATACTATATAATCCTGGGCATGTATTCACCTTTCACTCCAGTCACCACAGTGGAGAGGTTAGTAAAATGCAAATTTCGCTTTTATGTTCAACTGTAATTACTTTTGTTGTTAGCGTTGATGCAAACTGACATGGTCTGCCTATGGGAAAAAGGCAAAGGGAAGCTGGAGTCAGTCCAACTGTTGTCAAGTCTGAATTTTAGCCGTTTTGAAAGCATTCTGCAAGATGTTTTTTAAGAGTTTAAAGTCTTTCCAAATGGTAAGTGTAATGTACACAAATGTTATTTGAATATTTTACAGTTTAGTAGTACCATTGTTTGTGAGTTGTTTTGTGTTTTTGTTACAGAGCTCTTGTGTCTCTACTGTATGTCATTTATATGTGATATATACAGTAGGTACTATATTAAAATTAATCCTGTTTTTCTTTAATAACATCTTGAACTGTGAATAGCAAAATGTGGCAGTGCTACCATCACAGAGATCCAGTAAAAATTAAATCCTACACTTGTCACTGTTAGCCTGGATTTTTTCGCACATCCATAAGTCAAGTAGGTTAAGTTTACTGTAAGAGTGAGTGGATTTGTGGATCTTGACTTGTTCCAGATTTACCATAATATTCCTTTTTTAATGCTTCATTGGAAAAGAGAGTTTGCAACATATTTTGTACTTTATGCTAATGTCTAACTTAATACTCTTGTATGAATTCTGTAAAGTTTTAAATTTGGATTTCTCTTTAGAAAAACATTATCTCTCTCTATATATATCTTCATTTGGATCTTGATCTTTGTTTGTCCGCGAATGAATTAGAAGAAGAAGCACTAGATGGCAGTAGAGAGACAGCTAAAACATAGGCATTGCATTGAGAATCTCCTCCAGGCTTATACTACTGAAGACTGTAGTACTCTAGTCACACCTCAAAACACAGACATTCAAACTAAACAAATTGTTGTGCTTTAAATTAACTAAAGAGATCTTCATTTAGATCTTGATCTTTGTTTGTCCGTGAATTCCAAGCATATGTAGATCACCTTCCAGTTTAGTGCGTTGTTGTTACTCACGGATGTCAACAATGTGCCGGAATAATGAAAGGGGGGGTGGTGGACAGTGTTATGCTGGTTAGCTCCTGAGGCCTGGTTAGAGAATGAGATTGCCGAAGATAAAAGGTACGTGCCTACGTAACATATGGATGAAAGAAAGACAGTGGGTAAAATGAATGACAACGTAACAGCAAGTTCCGGAAATTATTATTGTTACATTGTAGACGGAGAGGGCTGCGTGTCTTACAGTTGTACCGTGGCTTGCTCACATGTCAGTGAAGTGATCCCTATTTATGCTTTAAAGAGCCTGGAAACCTGTGTGTCCCCCTTTTATAACCATTGCTCCGTGTATATTGCCTTACTCTTTGGATTACCACAAAGCAACCTGCGAGATTGGAGGAAGGTTGAGAAGAGATCGTGAGAGGAAATGATAGCGTTGTGAAAACGAGACGGACTGTGAATGGACAGAAGCAGAAATGCTTCTACACCACCACATAATTACGATTCGAACAGCGATTCCGAGTAGGCCATTCCTATCGAATCCATATCCAAGGGTTTTCTTTTGTAATTTTGTTTCCCTTATAAAAAATCATAATGCTGTGCGACGAAGGGCCTAGTTCACGACTGGCAGCTGCGTTTAAACAGGGAGCCCTTCACAGACAACTTTAACACGCACAACATAGTTGGGCGCACATGGCTAGTTACATTATAAAAGAAACTATATGTGTGATGAAGAGCCTGGTATGGATCATAACCACGGGCTAAATACAGTAGTGCAGGCCAGGGTTTGAGGTGTAAGACGCTCCACACCCTGGTGGTAATTGCAAAGGCTGTGGCAACATTGTCGACATTGACTTTGACCCTAGACTTCAAATATGAGGCACTATGAACAAGTTTAATGAGTGTAGAACCAGAGGTAAAAACTGCTGTATCATAGATTTGGATAAGAAACCCTAGGAAATTCCTGACATTGGATGTAATCTGTGGACATGTTCGGTAATTACTGGCTGAGGTTTAAAAGCCCCTTCTGGTTATCATACCAAGGAATGTCCAGTTAGGAGTAAAGCTGGTAACAAGTACTTGATTTGTGTGAATAAGTGAGTCCACATTAAGAACAAAATCAGAAGAAGTGAGGATGATGAAATGCGCTAACAGGTAGGAAAGTGAACCAGCCACCTTACTAAGGAGGTAATTCGTGAATCATTGTTTATTTAAGTCCAGTGTGAGTACATTTTATTATTTTGCCCCCTTCTATTTTGTACTGTACTCTCCAAATACCCCATACCCTTCTGGTATTATATCTTTTGTAATAAAACATTTTTTCTTTTTTGGCTTCTTTGGCATCATTTCAGTTAGAGGCCAGCTCAAGTGTTCCCTACTTCAGGTCATATATCAGTGAATGGTCTTAAGTAATAGTAGCAGAGGTAGTAATACTACATGTTGGATGTGCTAGTAAAAATTTCACTGTACTGTGGACAGTTAACAATACTTCAACTACCACCTCCACTATGCTACTATACAGAATTCAGTAAAATTCATACTTGCATTTCCAACCAACAAGCAACATGTCACCACTTTCAAGCATCATGATCAACAAGAATTTGTTAAAATGCCAAATATTATTTAACAGAAAACACAAACATCTATAAACAATATGGCTTCAGGAATGTAAAGACAGTCACAAATGGCAGAAAACAAACAAAAAACATAAAAAGTGGCACCACCAGAATAAATTTACTATATAATAAAATGCTACTGTGTGAATGTATGTGTGTGTGTCCAATCCCTGTGAGCAATCTGATTGATCAGTTTGGTTTTGGTCTGATTGGTCAGTTTGGCTTTGGTGGGTTAATGGGAGAGATGATGACATGATATGTTAGAAGTGCAAATTTCAATTACTGATTGAGACATTTTTTTATTTCTGCAAAATGGAGAATTATTATAACAACAAAGAAAGTGATTTTGGGTCACTAAATACTAATGAGGTGCAAACTAATTGACTGTAAAAGATCGGAAATATTTGCAAGAACACAATGGAGGGGGCCTGTCTATCATTGCTGATAGTCAAAAAGCAGACAGGAGGCAGTGTGTGTAGCAGTTTTTTGTTTTGTTATTTCTGTTTGATATTAGGATAGTAATTTTCCCCACCTTTTATTTATCTTTTGCTTATATGGTGCAGCACTTCCATGACAACTTCTATCTTCTCTCAGTTGCAGCATTTGCCAGGGATACAGTTTCCATCGTTGGGTGTGCATGCATTCATGTTTCAGTCTAACAAACAGCCATGGCCATATTATGAATGAGTGAACTTTACATAATGACTTTATGGTTAACATTGTTAAAATGTATGATTTTACAAGAAATATATTTCCAAGCGGCTTGTTTTTGTTAAAACTATGATCTCATCTTGGACAGCTTTTCTACAATGATTTGTTCTTGCCCTTAATTACAACAAACAATTTGATACTCAGGTGTCTAACACTTGTGTGTTACTTGACTAGATCTCTACCTGGTATTGTATAATATGCATCTGTTTCAATTACTAAATACCTATGTCAGAGGGGGACATTTTTGTACACTGGGTCGTTCCATTTCTCTCTTAGGAAAAGAAACATGTAAATATTACATTTAAAACCCAGCAGTTGGGTTATCCTGTTACTGATTATTGTGATGGCTGTCTATAGGATATCGGTATTTGCTGTCTTGCAAAAGAATCACCGCTTTGAAGTTTTACCTGCTCAAACATACAAACAATATAACATTGTGATAAAAGAACTGCTCCTTCCTTGGAAAATGCTTCTATTTACCTGACTTGGAACTTAACATGTCTGAGAATATTGGTTTCTATTCAGCTGTTTACTCATTGATAGTTGGTAACAATACATTTTGTTAACTTGTGTTTTCATTATTTGTTAAACCTGGAAATTTAGATGTGCCATTGTTTAATCCGATTGTCCAGAACTGATAATGGCAGGGACTGGAGGAGATTTAAACTTCTAGGCAGGAGAAGGCAAAGAGAGGGACAGTCCACTGAGAACATTGCCAAGACACTCGGACAGAGCACAGGGGCTCGCAGGCAGTTGAGGGTACGTGGCTGGCATGACGTGAGGCACAAGGTCGGCAACACTTACTTCAAGGGAGGAAGAGACAGCTCCACAAGGAGACGCCAATTGTGGGTCCAGCGAGAGAGGGAAGCGGCATGAATAGGACCGAGCAAAGCTGGCAGACAAGAAATGAGGCGTCCCTAGATCACAGCAACACAAGGAGCCCAGAGTGGAAAAAAAGGAACGACGAAGAGACGCTGACAGGGATACCACGATTTTGATAAAACTTCTGTTGGGAAACGAGTGTCTAGTGAACAGACTGCATCAGT
Source organism: Polypterus senegalus (assembly GCF_016835505.1). Lineage (NCBI taxonomy): Eukaryota > Metazoa > Chordata > Cladistia > Polypteriformes > Polypteridae > Polypterus > Polypterus senegalus. The sequence goes on from NC_053155.1 coordinate 63,990,349, forward strand.
GGGCAGTTGGACGGTTAATAGTGGGTGTAACAGTGCACAAACTGGACTCTGCACCACTAAAGGTTGTATCCTCCAATTCTTGTTTTTGACGGACTTTTGAGTGTGGATTATGTGTTTTCCTTTTTTAAAAAAAAGGAAATTCATTCCTGGTATTTTTAGATTTTGTTATGTTCGTTTTATCTTTTAAATGTACTTTACATTGTCTTGAGTAATAGAAGTTAGTGTTGCTTTTCCTGAAATTACTGTTGTGTCTTTCATTGTGTGTTTACTCACCACCCAATTTAAACAAACCTGTGTGCTATTATCGGTAAATTTCAAGAGTTCCCAGTCTCTTAATAAAATTGGGTGGCGTACTCGGATATTTTAATGGTCTAAGTTAGATTACCTGTAAGTGTGACCAGACACCTGTCACACCTATTTATATTGTCCCTTTATGGATAGATCTATATTATAATAAAGTACAGTGATTTAAATACTAGAAATTGTGGTATAATAATTATCTTTTATGGTAATTAGCAAATTAGCAAATAGGTGATACAGTGGAACCTCGGGTCACGAACATCTCAGACCACGTACAAATCGGGTTTCAAACAAAAAGTTCACCGAGAGAGAGAGAGAGAGAGCGCGAGAAGGCAGTTAAAGAAGGCAGTAAGAGAATGCACCGGGCTTGTTTTTAAAGAGACTGCAAGGTTAGTTTTCTCTGTTAAACGTTTTCTCAGTGTTATTCAGTGTTTTTACATTTAGTTTACTATTACATTGTGCATTCTATGGTATAATTAACTATTTTTGTGCTTAAAAATCTTTAAACAAAATATATTTACATACAGGTTGTACGGCCCGGAACGAATTAATTGTATTTACATACAATCCTATGAGGGAAATTACGACTAAATCGGGTTGCAACCAGAGTTTTGGAACAAATTACGGTCGTGACCCGATGTTCCACTGTATTCAAAATGTGTTCTCCAGATGTGGCTACACTTAGCTCATACATCTATAGTTGTAGGTCTTATGCTATGAACAGGTTTTGTTCCTGTGCACCTTTGTAGCCCCATTTGATTTGTAATTTAGAAGATGCACTAAAAAATGTTTGTTAATGGAAAAATCAGCAACAACGCATAATGCTTTATTACTTATTTTACTGGAAAACATTTAAACTTATTAATAAAATGACAGTATAAAGTATAGTCGGTACCCTTTGAGGAGTTTGTGTGCAAAGTTGTGGTTTAACGTGCCTTTTAGTATGCATATCTTAACCTAGAAATAGCACACATTTGGGCCTTCTTGTTGAGCAACAGTGTTATGCTCTGGCACTTTGTTGTGTCAAATGAAATTCTGTTTGATTTAGTTTATTGCATATTCACTCCAAAGGATATTTGTTGCGAGTCAAAAATACACAGTTTTATTTGTGTTGTAATCACGAATTACACAGTACAAATAACACTCAATCATTGGTACTGGGCTGCTGTCCCAGAAAGAAGACTTTGAAATTGGAGCAGGCCAGTGTTGTGTTCAGGAATTGGACTTCATATTTAGCAGTGTGAGTCAGCAATACATGTATAAAAATTGATTTTAAAGTAAACATTTCAGCAGATGGAGCCTTCAAGTAAATGTCTGCCATAAATCTCTGGCTATAGAATTAGGTGAACAAAGCAGTAAGTTTAAGAATTTTTTCAAAAAATACAGAATAGTTTGTTCTACTAGCTATGTGTTATAATGTAGCTTTTTGTAGATAAGTGCACCAATAATTTAATACATACTGAAGTAAAAAACAAAGTTAAATAAAATGCTTGTGAACATGTGTAATAATATAATCAAATGGAACTTTAAAAGTTTTATAAGGTAAACATAGCTTACAATGTAAAATGATGAAATGAAATGAGACAGGAAGGAGGTAAATAATAAAATATATATACAGTATAGTATTAGTGATCAACATTTTCTACACTCTAGTTAAGAGTTTCAAAGCCCAATATTTTCTCTCAAACACAGGCACAAGCTGGAGCCAATCCTGGACTGGACACTAGTCCAGCACACATTACTCTTGTTGCCTCACTATACTGTGCCTATAAAAAGCCTTCTCCTCTTTGGAAGTTTTCACATTTTATTGTTATACAACTTTGAATCACAGCAGATTTAATTTGGATTTTTGACACTTATCAACAGGCAAAGACATTTTAATGTCAAAGTGTAAAAAGATTTCTGCAAAGTGGTATAAATAAATTACAAATATAAAACACAAACTATCACATACATAAATATTTAACCTTTAGTATGGTACACACAAATGCAGCCAAGCATAAACTCAAACCTACACAGGGCTGTCTTAAAAACAACAGATGTGGCCAGATCCAGGACAATGAACTGAGATCAGAGTGCAGATCACAATTCAATTGAGAACTGTTGACTGGACTTGAGAAAGGCTGTTCACGCACTATCCCCATGTACTCTGTTGGAGCTTGAGCAGTTTTGCAAAGCTAGAACAGGGATGAAATAGCAGTGTCCACATGTGCAAGGCTGTCATGAATGTGTTTCCTCTAGGGGTTGCTAGCTCCCTAGTTGGAATTAGTTCTTTTGTAAATGAGGCGTTTTAAGTAACCCAAAACTATATAGAAATAATGTAAAAAGGCGATATCCCTCCCATAGTGATACAGCGGTAAAAATCACATACAAGAAAATAACAGCTTTCTTTAATGACAATTTACTCGGCATAACAGATGAAAAGAAGCCATAGCGACACATTGTGTAATGTTTATCATTTTTCATCACTACAATGAAAGGATATTCAGGATGGATGACGTTATCACCCATCCGACCATCGGCTTTGAGGTATTTGGCTGCTGTCCAAGTCTTTTTATACTGCCTTCTCCACGTGCAGGCCCTTACTTAGGTTCCAGACAAGGCCAGAAGAGGATTCAGTTTCATCTCTAACATATAGAAATAGTACAATGCCCATTTTCGTAGTTCTACCTTTCTCTCTTCAAATGCTTGCCTAGTAGTTCTAAATGCTGAGAGCCCCGTGTGCTAACTTTGGCCTGGCCTATACATGTGAATGGATTTATAAAATAATTTTTGTACAGAGCACAGTGACATTAAACTTATATTCTTATTACAAACCACCCTTTGTCACCGGATCTGTGACAAAAAATAATACTTGAAGGTCTTATCCACAAAGCAAAAGGTATTCGATCCCCCTTCACAGTGTAGACAGCTCCTCAAGAGCATTTGTGGGAATGTTGGGTGTAGTGCCACTATAGCTCTTGTTTCATTCATCTAATATACCAGCGTAAATAAATATTAACAATGATAAGTTACAGTACACTTGGACGAACAGTAACATTTAATATGGTGTTACTAAGTAGTGATCATTGTATCCCACCAGCGGTGTAGGTGGAGATCTTCTGTTATGTTTTTTATTTCTTACATAGTCAGTGTTATAACAATATCACTGGGCCTGTGCAGTGGGTACCATAGCCTCAGATTACACTATAAATCTATATATCATCTTGGTGGACTTTACTATTCTTTGGCACTCATAACATTTCTAACTTCAGTATGTTGATATATGTGCCCCAACCTTTGGTGTCTGATCCCTTTATATGAGTTACAATAGTTGTAACATAAATCAGATACTATTCTAGATCTATTGCAATGATTATTAATAATTGTTCTTAACCAGTATTATTGCATAATTGTACACTATCTTTTATCCTCCCCAACTTTACTATGGAATGTTCTACTCCCTTTCAGTTTATAAGTTAACATCATTGGTGGTAAATTATGCATATCCTCATACCTTTCAGCCCCTCTTATAACATTTTAAAGTATATTCCTAAGCTTTCTATATACATGCCTTGTCCAACCCAGTGGTTTGTAGACAAAGTCTTTTGCTTGGTGGCTTTGCAGATCCTTCTGAACAAACGTGTGGCTGGTACAAGAAACTAAAGTCTTTGCCATTACTGGAACAGAAACCAAACAGTCTAATTGCCATTAGAGAGCCAATGAGATGAACCTATGGTGACTGTCCTTTTAGCAGAGGAACACTTCACTTATCCAGCACTGGATACAGCAGTCAATCAAGGGAGTCTTTTGCTGTCATCTCACTTCAGTGGCATTTCACAGTCTGTGTTAAAGTTCATAAAACTTTGTTTCTGCAGCAAATGTCTGCACGACCATAGTATGGCTTCAGATTTACTTAGCTGGACTTACAATCTTTCTCTGATTCCACAGTCCTTCCACTCTGGACAAGCAAGTCGTTTCTTCACCAGCTATTATCAGATATGTACAGCAGACCAAGAGTCATTAGTGCAGTACAGTTACTGTAAATCTTTGTTCGTAGAACACCACCTTTTCTTCATTGATAAAGCTCTACCACTGAGTTGGAGAGACCTTAACAACCACAAAATTGAGTGGTCAAACTAAAATACTTGCTAGGCTAAATAAAGAAGGGTGAAGGACAGAGCAAATACATAACATAAAACAATACTTTATCAATCATATATGTATAATACAATACAGCACTATTAATGAAAATCCTAAACTCTCAGTTCTAGTCTCATATCATAAATAACAGTTAAATACATTTAAACCAGGCTAGTAAAAATGTTTCTTCAGTAGGATAATACACTAAACAAAATTAACACATTGCATCAGTTATACATCACAGATGTCTTAAATTATAACAAGATTTTACATATTTGAACTTATGGGTGTATTAATTTTTGTCTAAAACAAAAATCTTATAACATCTATAACCTATAACAAACTGTAGCTTATTTTATCAAGAGACAAATCTCTTAAATGTCTTTAAGATATTACAACAGCACAGTTTATATAGACTAATGGTAAACCTTTGAATTATTCCCATATAATATAAATTTCCTAATATATAACTGACTTAACAATCCATTTAGCTATGTGCATTATCACTGAATACTAACCTTAATACATTCTTCTAACAATAAATCTTCATAAAATTAATCACTAACTGATACAAATGAATACATGTATTCAGTTCTAATACATTTCATTATTACTGAAGTGTTAATAATAATAATCATTTGACATGCATCAAAATATGTAAATCCTCTTAACTGTTTTTATATGAAGACTAGAGAAAGAAATTAGTCTAGTTTAATGTATTATTATACAGAATGTTATATCCTTACACTCGCACTTACTAATCAGCATGCAAGGAAATAATTCTAATAATTGCTGTTTATTAATTGATTGATAAGCAAATATTCACCACCCCTTTGGTCATATTATATCTAATTTCTCTACCCAAACTTTCTGTTAAACTATTTCTTGCAGCTTGTATAGGAATAAGCTGTGTTTGTTTCATCCATTGGTCACAGGGTTTGCTGAATCTGGAGAAAAAGAACATCTATAGTTTTGAAGTTATATAGTTTTTATGCTTATAATACTTTTATTGAAATTCAGCTTTTTAAATTCTTAACTCTTTAACTGACCACACTACAGGCTGTCCTTCTGCCTTCAGTTAAAATTTTCTAAGATTCATTCAAGATCATAGGTCAGTTTTATTTAACACTGCATCGGCTTGTAGACTTCAAAGGCATTCCAGGCTCACTGACTAGGCACAGGATGCATTACAAATACCAATAACAAGTTATTCTTATGATCACTTTTGATTTTACTTGCTATAGAATTTTTAGATACTAATACAATTACATTTGGATATAATCCCCTATTATGTGGGGCATCCCCCATTTTTTAGGGTTTGTTTCACATTATTAATTAGTCACCTGACAAATACAGAAGCACAGACTGTTAGACACAGACTTACAAATGACATATAACAGCATTTGCCACCCCAGACTCTAAATAAGACTAATTAATCTTCTATTTTTCTTTAATAGATTGTATCCCACTTCATGCCCAAGTAGTTTACTTGGCAAAGGCAGAAGTTCTTTCAACACATTCAGCACACTGGAGAAAGCAACTGTTCACAAACAAACAGCCTGCACTCTTTGCAGTCATTTCTACACACTTAGCAATTGCTTCATTCTTTTAAATATCTTCACAATATTCTCATACTCATGTTCTCTTTTACAATTGCACTTCATTCACAGAATAAAGTTCTTTTACAATTGTATTTCATTCACAGAGATCTCTATCACACGTGCTATAAACTCACTCGTGGTTGTGCTTTTTTTAATTTATATAAGGTTTTACCATTCAACACACTTAAACATGTCTTTCCCTTCATGCTTATTTACTTATCACGACCATCAAACAATTACTTCTTTACTTTCATGCTTATCATTACAATCAAACAACTTCTCAGGACGCAAGCTGGTATTACTTTCATTAAATTAGGAGTACATCTTACCTCATTTTCATACACCGCTAGTCTCTAGATCATAAAAACTCCGTGGCGAACCAATTCAGCGATAATCAAGGAAAAATATTTCCGTAGCGATCCAATTCAGTGACAACAAGATGAATCCACCCATCAGGAAATCACGCGGCACAATTCCACAGCAAGAAAGCATTCCCAGAAATAGTTACGCAGACACAAAGAATATCCAGACTCAACAAGGAAAACATACATGCTTGAACCTTTATTTCCTATCACCGGGAAAGAGTGCTAGCCACTGCGCCACCATACTCTTTACCATAATAGTTTCTAAAATGTACAACCTCCATTCATGCACATCAGGCACATTCTGCTTTTTGCAAGAACCTGTCTCCCTTCTCATTTATTGTTATAAAAAGAGATTTTTTCCTTTAAACTTGATCAGGGTTTGAAAGGAAAAATGTTTTGCACGTTTATAATAAGTTTTAAACAAAAGTAGAGACATTTTACTTACTTTATCCCAATTATACATAGATAATTATATTTCTTTTTTCAATTAGAGCTTTTTTTTTTTGGTGCTATTTGTGTACACATTCTACAGTTTCGTTTTTAATACTAACCTATAACATAGGTTTGTAATTTAAGCAATAGCAGTATATTTTTACCACACGTCATGACACTTTCAGTGTATGAGGCCAAAACCTTTAACCTTTAAACTTTTAACATTTTTAGGCAGCTTGATAGCAACAGCTACACTGCTCATAAACTGATTTTTGAACAGGCGGAAGAATCACATATTTGGATTATATCGGGCTGGTATTAGGCCATTAAAGATTTCTACAATTATTTTAGTGAGTGCGATCAAGACTTTATGGATTGTATCACCATTGACATTGTTTATCTTTATGTATTTGACTGCCAGACCCGCTGGATGAGTGACTCATCAGACAACAAAGTAAATGCATGCCTGCATGTATCAACTCTTAATAATGCGCAGTTTTTCATAGCTTTACAAAATACTATTTCTAATGGCTAAAAGTGTAACTTATACAGTGTTCCCCAACACAGCATTTACTTCTCTGGCAGGTTTTTGACATTCTTACGGCATTTGATTAATCTGTGTTGTCCACCCGGGTGTCGTATCAGTTTCGTTTTTATTTTATTATTATAGCCCATATTTTCAAGACCACCTTTCACGGTATTAAAATCCCATTTCAGGCATTTAAGGCAATATAACTCGGTCACGGGAATCCATGACAGTGCGCGCAACCATCCCGATATACTCAGTATATGACCGAGACCTTCCATGCCATCATTATCAGAAGCATATATGATACATTATAAATATGATACGGTTATTAATTTAGCCACAATCCTGTTTGTGACACCAGACTGCTAAAGGTACATTTGATAAATACTGAATTAAAGGGAAAGAACACTTATGTGATCAGTTATTTTGTGTTTTATATTTCCACTTCATTTAGACTACAGAAATCTTTTTTTATTTTGACATTAGTGCACCTTTTTCTGTTGACTAATGTCAAAAAAGTCAAATCCACTGTGATTCAGTATTATAATAAAATGTGACAAATTCCAAGGAGGTAAATACTTTTTATAGGCACTGTAAATTGGAGTAATAAGCATTATTTAATTGAACTAGTTTAAGTAAGTGAGGTCTCTACATCACAATAAAGAAATTTCTGTTATAGAAAGTTGCAGAAGAGATACCACATCAATCTGAGAGTTGGAGAATATTTATTAAGGCTGAAGGAATTGGGTATTTGTATGAAAATGGAGATAGCAGAAATAATTTAATGGGATATTTACATGTATAAAATGAACTACAACACTGTCACTTGAAAACATATTTTTAGTTGGCACAAGGGCAGAAAATGTACAGTAAGCTGATTTTACATAAATATGAGATGACACTTTTTCACCCAGAATTGCAAATTTATGGAGCCGACTGTCTTGCAGTGTGACTTTAAGTAGCACCCTGAGGACATTTAAGTAACAACATGATATTATTTTAAACCACTAAATGAATAAAATATGACAAGCCATATTTGGATGAATGGTTTATTCCATTTTGTTTTTAATCTATAGTATGTAATTTTCAAAAAAGTAGGCAAACACTGGATGATAATGATGAGCTTTTAATTGCAAATTGGTGCTAGCAAAATGTCCCAATATCGAGCAAAGCAGTCATTAATAAAAAGTGTGATTTACTTTCACATGATAAATTTTTAATTTATGATCTATTTCTGTACATTATGTATTGCTACAATGCTTTCTTTCCATCGACAAATGACATTTGCTAAAGAAATTCTTCATGATTACTTTATTTTATAATAGCAAAATAGTTCACTAAATGTAACAATACTACGTGGAATAATTTGCTTTCAAACAAAAACTGGATAAAACATGTGCCTTTTTCTAATAGCAGAAAACATCTAGGCGGATAAAGGAAATTCTCAGGGGAACAATATCATCTGAAGAAGTGCGCTCTCAATTTGAGCCTGCAGGCATGATTGTGGAATGCACCTGGTAAAACTTCAAACAGTGCTCAGAAACATCCTCACAGAGGTCACACAGAAGCTAAAAAATAGATGCTGGATTCATTCAGTACTTCAGCACAAATTTTGAAAATGGCTGTGCTGCACCAGTTTGGATGAAAGGTACCGTATAAGGAAAATGAGGCAAACTACCCAGAGGTTATGTTTTGCCACCCTTTATTATTTCTGTAATTTTAGTTATTTACATAACGCATTCATCACTCTACCCTATTTTGAATTCTCTTAATCCAGCAGAGGATTACTGAGAAAGCCCATACCAACAGCACCTTGCATATGACTGGAACCATCCCTAAATGGGAAGGTGGCCTGTCACAGGGTACACCCACACACACACTCATAATATTCACATGGGACCAATTCTTAGTCCCCACATTGTTCATTTATGAGAGCAAAACCAAAGTAGCTGGAAAAAACAACCCAGACACAGGGCAAGCAAAGAAACTGGATCTGAACAGCACTCAGGAGCTGTAATGTGATATTGCTAACCACTGAACCACTGTGTCTCCATGACGGAATACTTTTGTTTAGATTTTATTTTTGTGAAAGAGGTAGCTATTTGCAGTGTGGTTCAGGTTCTTTTATATCCATTTATACTTGTGTCTGGATGGTGTGACAATAAAACGTTACTAACTTACTAACTAAATTAGGACCCTTCACAAATTTTCTTCTGCATCTTATAAACAAGAAACTGAAGTTGTTGTTCTTGTTTTTGTGCCAGCATTACCTACAAGCATCCATTATAGGGTGCTAAAATCTATTCAGGCTACAGCAAGAACAAAGCAGAAATCAGTAGTGGATGGGATGTTGGTATATACAACCAGGATCATAAAAAGCCAATTTCTGTTTAAGTTGAACATAACATTGTCTTTGGAAAAAAAGTACCATCTGGAGCAATCTCAGGCAACCATATGGGATGCAGAAAATTCCATGTGGATTGTACACTAGCTAAGAATGGAAATCCTATGAGAAAGCATCTGCACCTCGCAGCCGCTATTTCTTGTTTTCTGCAGACAAGACAATTAAATCACATAGCAGTTTGCAAGGATTTGCATTGAAAGTGCTTTTGTTTACACTGATAGGCTGCACAGAGAATTCTTCCACATTTTAACATACTGCTATATATTGATAAGATTTGGATTATGCAAAAGCAGTGGTAAAAGTCATTTTTAGTAAATTAATGGTAGGTTAAATTGTCAGTCAGTCATTTTACAACCTGCTATATCCTAACACAAGGTCACAAGGGTCTGCTGGAGCCAGTCCCAACCAACACAGGGTGCAAGGCAGGAACAAATCCCAGGCAGGGCGCCAGCCCACCACAGGACACGCATGGACACACACTATGGACAATTTAGGATGTCCAGTGCACCTTACCTGCATGTCTTTGGACTGTGGAAGGAAACCGGAGCACCCGGAGGAACCCCACGGAAACACGGAGAACATGCAAACTCCACGCAGGGAGGACCCGGGAAGCGAACCCAGGTCTCCTTACTGTGAGGCAGGTTAAATTGTTTTTAAGTATTTACCAACTTATGTTAAATGTTTGGCTTTATATTACTGTATAGATCAATTAGTTAAATAAATAATAGAAAGTGTTACTTTAACCATTGTCATGCATGTGTGCTCGGGAGGCAACTTTAGGGCTCTGGTGATGGTAATTACCCACTGAATCAGGGGTTGGCGATGTTTGCTAATGCCTCCCTCTGCAGAACAGAAGTCTGACAGCCATTCCACCTCTGATGTCACTTTTATTGTCTGCCCTCCTGCTCTTGCCCCTTCTTGCCCGTGTAATAAGTTGAGAAGCAGACAACAAAAAGGTTTGGGGTTTTCCGGCCCCTTATATTGTCGACACTCCAGATTTTCAGAACAAAAAATACGGTCAGACATAAACAACTCATGTGCGATGCCATACTGTGCGTCGCGGCCATTTTTATAGGGGAGGAGCCGGAAGTGCAGGAATGCTGGGAAGAAGTGAGGAATGATGGGAAGGCATGACGTCATCAAAGATGGCGGAGGGAGGGCGGAAGTATACGTAGTGCGGTCAGGTCTTATGGCGGAGTGTCTTTGGTTCTGTAAAACAAAGAAACAAGGTTAGTACCCCGCCTTTCCCCGCCGGCGAACACCCTTCGATGTGTTTTAGGATCCGTCCGCGACCTCCTACTCGCGCATGCATGACATGACCCCCCCCTCAGCCCGAAACCGTCAGGACGGGCAGACCAAACCGAGAGGTTGTGGATACGGGAGAGAGCATCGGCGTTGGCCTGAAGGCCGCCTCGGCGATAAGTGACCGTGAACTTATAAGGTTGCAAGTCCAAGAACCACCTAGTGACCCGCGGGTTTGACTCTTTATGTAAGGACATCCACTGTAACGCGGCGTGGTCAGTCACCAGAGTGAACTCGCGACCCAACAGGTAGTACCGGAGATAAGTCACAGCCCATTTTATGGCCAGGGCTTCCCTCTCCACCGCCGATACCGGTGTCCCGTCCAGCAGTTTCCGTCTCAGGTACATTACGGGGTGTTCAACACCATCGATACTTTGGCTTAACACGGCACCCAAGCCTGTGTCCGAAGCATCGGTCTGGAGAATGAACGGAGCTCCAAAATCCGGAGTCCGCAATACAGGCGCTGACGTTAGGGCCTTTTTTAAGTCACTGAATGCATGTTCTGCCATATCGGTCCATACCACGTGGAGAGGAGCACCTTTCTTTGTCAAATTAGTCAAGGGTGCTGCTCTTTCGGAGAAACGGGGTACGAACCGGCGGTAGTACCCAGCTAGCCCCAAGAAAGACTGCACCAGTTTCTTGGTACTCGGTCTGGGGCCATTCTAGGATGTCTTTAACTTTGGAGCATTGTGGTCTCACCTGTCCTCGTCCCACTAGGTACCCTAAATATTTGGCCTCCTGTAAGCCAAAGAAACATTTTCAGGGATTAATGCGGAGGCCGGCGTTAGCCAATGTCGCGAAGACAGCTGAGAGCTGCGACAAGTGTTCCTCCCAGGTGCCGGAATAGATGACTGCGTCATCGAGGTAGGCGGCACTATAGGACTGGTGAGGCTTCAACACTCTATCCACCAGACGTTGAAAGGTAGCCGGTGCCCCGTGCAGCCCAAATGGGAGGACCTTATACTGCCAATGCCCGCTAGGGGTGCTAAAGGCTGTTTTTTCTTTCGCGGATGCCGTTAAAGGAATCTGCCAATACCCTTTTGTCATGTCGAGGGTAGTCAAGTATCGGGCGGCACCCAGCCGCTCCAGAAGGTCATCAATGCGGGGCATCGGATAAGCATCGAATTTGGAGATCTGATTCAGACGTCTAAAGTCATTACAGAATCTCCATGAGCCGTCAGGCTTGGAGACGAGGACGATTGGACTAGACCAAGGGCTGTTACTTTCCTCGATTATGTCCATATCCAACATCCGTTGCACCTCCAATTCCACTTCGGCGCGTTTTGCCTCGGGGAGTCTGTAGGGTCTCTCCCGAACGATCATCCCGGGTTCCGTGATTATATCGTGCGCAATCAGCTTAGTTCGGCCCGGTGTCTCGCTCACCACTTCAGGGATGGCATGGACAGTGTTAATAATCTCCTGCCGTTGTGAAGGGGTAAGCTCTTTACCGAGGTTAAGGGCGTTCCCGCCAGCGAATAAGGAGAGGGACCTACTAACGTTGGGAGACTCTTCCTGGTCTTTCCAAGGTTTTAATAAATTAATATGGTAGATTCTCTCGGTTGACGACGATTAGGTTGGAGAACCAAATAGTCGACCAATCCTTTTCTTTCTTTAACCTCGTATGGCCCTTGCCAGTGAGCTAACAATTTAGAATGGGATGTGGGAACAAGTACCATCACTCGATCCCACGGACGGAACTCTCGGAGGACCAAGTTACGGTTGTAACGTGATCTTTGAGGATTGGCTTAATTTTCTCGAGCTTGTCACGCAGTTGCGCAACATACTCAAGTACATTTGAGGAGGGCAGAGGTTCTGCCTCCCAGCCCTCTTTTAGGATATCCAAAAGTCCCCGGGGCTGTCGCCCATATAATAATTCAAAAGGGGAGAAACCCGTGGACGCTTGGGGTACCTCCCTGTAGGCAAAAAGGACGAGCGGTAGGAGCTGCTCCCAATTCCTGCCATCGGCGCTGACTACCTTACGGAGCATCTGTTTGAGCGTCTGATTAAAACGTTCAACCAACCCATCTGTTTGGGGGTGATATACAGATGTCTTCAGGTGCTTTATTCTGAGTAATCTGGCAACTTCCTTGAACGTATCCAAAGTGAATGGTGTACCCTGGTCCGTGAGGACTTCTTTAGGAATACCCACTCTTGAAAATACATTAACCAATTCCCGTGCGATATTTTTTGTAGTAGCGGAGCGCAGGGGAACCGCCTCTGGGTATCGGGTCGCATAATCAACCATGACTAATATATATTTAAAGCCACGGTTTGAGGGTTCCAGGGGTCCCACTAAATCTACCCCAATTCTATCGAACATGATTATTCAGAGCTTTATATACTATTAGTTGTATTTTAAATTCAGTTCTAAAAGACATGGGTAACCAGTATAATGATGCTAAAACTGCTCAGAGGTGCTCAGATTTTAAATTTAGGATTGCTGCTGCATTCTGAACTAACTGCAACTGAGTGAAGTCTTTTTTAGGTAGTCCAATCAGAAGTGTTTTACAGTAATTTAGTTGTGTAAAACAAAAGTGTGACTTTATTTATCAGCAGTGTTATAAGAGGTATAACTTTTTCAGTGTTCCTTAAATGAAAAAAAGTATATCTCTTGTAATGTGATTAATGTGCAAGTTTAGGTCAGTGTCCATAGTAATGCCTAAATTTATTACTTCTGCCTTGACTTTTAAAGCACAGTGATCAAGTTTATGTCTGAGTCCCTCATTTTATTCATTAATAATAATACATTTTGAATATATTGAATATAATTAATATTTAATTTAGAATTTTTTTAGTGTGTCCCTATATTATTGTTTAATAATGCTGTTCCAGGTGCTACTGTTTTTTTAAAGCTATGTTATTTCATGGTGTTCTCCCAGTGTCAATGGAGGGTTTTTCTTCCCACATTCGAAAGAAATTCACTTGATTCACTGGTTCCTGTAAACCAAGTGAGCATCCTGGTGTCTGGTTATAGGCTATTACCTACTTTACACTACCCTGAAAAGATTAAATGTGTAAATGTAGCTTTTAGTGACAGCACCAGTGATCTCAGTTCTTTTCCTAACCTGGTTACTTTCTTTGTGGCGTTCACCTCATATCGTGTTGATGACCTGTGTGTGCTGCAGTTTTCACTAAAATTTCTAATAGGTGGTTAACTGGCACCACTAAATTGATTGTGTGTCTGTGTGTGCCCTTTGGTAGACTGTCATTTGATCCACTCAATTCTACATGACAGGCTCTGGCTCCTTTTTAACCTGTCATTGAAACTGTGCATCTAGTAAATGTATTGAGGTTTGGTTGTACTGTATTCTCAAATGATCTAAAGTATCCATGTGCTGCAAAGTAGTTATGTATGTAGTAGAAATCAACATATTAATTAAAGAAAGACACTTGTCATCTACTAAAAAGTCTAGTAAACCTTTTTGAGTCAGTAATCAGGCAGGAGAAAGGCTCTTCATTGTGTCTTTTATTATTCCACAGCAAATGCCTTAGAGGGAGCATCCCTTGTAGTAGTCTGTTACAGCCTGGTCAGAAGTTACAGAATTTACATACAGTGTCTATCAATGCATACATTTTACTCTGGTTGGTTTATTGGTTTACACTCATATGACTTATACAGTATAAAATAAAAGTATTTTATTATATTCTGGTTCTTCCTATATGCTGTGGTTCAAGCCACCACCCTTGCATTCTGTGTATGTAACAACTATCCATTCTGGTTGTTTACAGGACATCTGCCGACTTCTTGGTCATCTTTTAGTCATCATTCATTACACTTTGTGTATTATATTCTTGTCTTTGTTGTTTGCTTGACCTTTATCTGATTGAGCAGGATTCTGACATTTATTAACCCTTTATGCTATTTCTTTAAGATGAAGGCTGTATGATTCTAAAATTATTCTTTCACAATACATCTAAAAAATAAAGTGGTTTAGAAGTACAGTTAACAGAGTATTTTCCATAGTCAAGTGGCTTTATTGTCATACTATCCATATACAATATTTCAGTATACAGTGACATGAAGTAACACTCCCCATGACTGCTGTGCAATATACACATAAATAGTACACAAAAACCATAACATAGGACCAGTGCAAGATGGGTAAAAAAAAAAAAAAATCAAGACTAAAATCAGATTTCTAAACTAAACCACTGTGTTAATGGGAAAGGTTTTAGAGGGTATTGTGATGAAATAAAGTCCACAAAAGTGTTTGGGAATTGCCCCGTATATTGCTAGGATGCAATAGATCAGATAGAAAATCAGACATTCGACATTCATGGATTTGAAAAGCTTGTTTTTATACAGTAGAAAATGGCTAAAGGAAATGATTTGGCAGAAAGTTATATTTAACCGGAATTGACATCATTCGGACTGGACGGAAGTGACGTCATCAGCGAGGGACTGGAAGTGACATCATTCGTATGAGCCAGAAGTGACGCCATCAGTGGAGGACCGGAAGTGACGTCATCTGCTGGAGTCGGAAATGATGTCATGGTTGAAGAAGATACTGTTCTGGAGCCATTTTCGCTGGTGAGAATTGTTGATGGTGCATGAGGATTATTATTTTTCTTCCTTGGTTCTAGAAAGGCAAAGAGAGAGGCATCAGTACCACAATTCAACCCCCGTCTGATAATAAATCGCTCACCTCTGGACAGTATCCACTTCCCACTCTTCTGCAAGCCAACATCAGTCTGTACTCTAATACTGTGTACTAGGTGCAATTTAAGACCCCTAACCTAGGAGAGTTATACAGTGTTAGAGGTGTTCTGGGCACACACCCAGCTGTTCCTAAAAGCAAGGTGCCTTTTCAAGTTGGTGTCATTTTATGTTTTATTACAGGATCTGCAACAATATACGTTAGGAAGTTTGTATATGTCAAATGAATCTTTTTTGCTTATCTGCAAAAAAACTGCTTCTCAATGGATGGATATTTGACGCAATTCTAGAAGTCTGAGTATCACTATGTGATAGATCTCTATTAGCACTTTTATGTAAATAGCATTACAATGCTGCATGAATAGCCTCATTTCCTTGATTGTTGGCTGTCAATCCTCTCTTCATTTTTTACTTGTTGCTGTTGTATGGGCAGTTTGCAGACCTCCACTATACAGCAGATTTAAGATTTCTGTGTATCCGTTTCCTGACGCTTCTAGTGCCCATGCAGTCATCTTCATATACATAGTAAAGTTATGTGTGAATCTCCAATATGGCCAATTCCTTCTTCACAAGAAAATCACTTAATGTTATTGAAACAAAATTTCGTTGTCAGCCGTTTTTACAGTACAAATATTAAAATATAACAGAGGCAGGTGATGGATTATATATGGACCTCTTAATTATGACACCACACATTTCAGTATAGTGAGGTGCTTCCTTGGTAAATCCAATATGCTGATCATTTTATGTACCCTGTTATATTTTTTTATTTCCATTTTCAAATAACTCGCTTTTATTTTAAGGCGTTTGATTCAGATTTAATTTAGGAAAGAGCTTCTTTTTCTAGAGAGAGATAAATTCTACCTAAGTGAATTTTTTTCTTCAAAGAGTTTTAGCTGAATGAAAAACAGTTGCAATTTACCTGCCTGTTGCTTTTTTATTTGCAATAAATAATTTGAATCTTAAGTTCACTGCATTTCAAGCTGTAGCTACCAATTGAGAGCCAATAAGACTTTTCCAAATCTGAACAAAAGATTTGCCCTAAAGTCAGATACCATAATTCATTATAAACATTAATCTACTGTCAGTTCACCCACCACAATAGTACTAGGGAGAGACACAAGCACTTCTTTGTAGTTTGCTTTTCCTCTGTGTTGATGCTTTGCCTGCATCTCGGAATTCATCTTAAAGACATTCTCATTGCTTTAAAAGTGTTTTAGACAATAATTTAAATAACTTTAACACTGCACAATAGCCTCTCACAGTTCCTATTACATAGAGAATTTCTAGAGCCCTGCTCAACATTGAAACATTACAGCAAAAGTGCTTATTTTACTTTTACCAGCTAAAGAGATGCAATTGAATTCAATACACAGCACAATGACACACTGCTAAAAAACATTTTGAGCCATTCTCCTTATCCAAGAACTTATTTCAATGACATAAGTAGTCTGTCTCCATCTTCAAATTATTTGTAGTTTTTTTTTATATCGACAGCTCTTAGAGAACAGAATAAAAGAGAAAGATAGATATGCAATAGAGAACAAGAAGTATTGGATTAATTATCTTTACCCTGATATTATAATGAAGTGGTTCCTTTTGCATACTAGCGCTGCTGTCTACATTACATTTGTATTCTTCAGATGAATAATGTATGGTCTCGTTAAGATGAAAAAAAGTGACGTGAAGATTATAGTATGGAAGAGCTCAAATTTTAATCATGAATGCTTTAAAATATGTATACTTAGCAAGAAACCAAAGGCACAAAGCTCCCTCAGCTCATAAATCTAAAGAAAGCTGGGTCTATTAATTGGAAAAAAAATCTTCACAGATCATTAGCACTTGAACAGAAGTCACCTCTATTTCTATACATTTATTTGAGTGTAAAAGTGGGTTGAGACACTTGCAATTGAAATCTGAGAATGGGCTTTTTAACAAATCCGCTACTTTGAAAAATTAAACATACATTGATTTCTACTCGTCTTGGGTGGTTGGACTGAGTGTAAAATAATGCATCTTTTTCATTTTCTTTTTTCAATAAATCTATTTATTTTTTCATTCCTTAAACTCTTGCCTGCTATCCTTGATGATGCACTCCCTTTTTTTTTTTTCAATAGTGTGTCAAGTAGTCTTGGTACCTTTTGAGTTACCAGCCCACTTGTGCTCCAGTTAAACATTGCACATTTCCACCCAGGCCACAATACACTCTCTGATACTAATGGCACTGCCTGTTGCCCTTAAAGGAACACTCCAGCCAAAAATGATATTTTTTATATGTTATTTAAGCCATGAAGCGGGTTGACAGAATGCAACGGACATGCGCTGACTACAAAATACTTAAGAATAACCTGGTTCTCAGTTTACATGGCCACATAACTGGATTACTCACCGAGAAATCTACCTCTCTTAATCTGGCCAATAACCCAAATTTCTGTGAATAATCAGGTTTTTGAAGCACATGTTCAGTAAATGCACTAACTGCCCCCTTGCTGATATTCCCGCTCGCAGTACTGCCACTAGTTTGTTTTTAATAGTGGAAACTGCTGTAGGCAAGTCTATTTACTGTATTGCCGCATTTAACACAAGATGCAAGAAGGGCTGCACTTTCCTGCTGCTAACATACTGTCATGTTATTTCAAAGTATCTTTGTGATTGTGGGGCAAAGGGAATTTTCAATGAAACTAGAAGTCCAAACAGCTGACGTTGGCCACAGAATGAACATTTTTTGCTTGAAGGTCTATTTTTGATTCACCTCACATAGTGCTGGTTATAAAAACCACCACAAGTGGCAATGTAGAAGCCTTCTACTTAAAATCACCTAAAGCCACACATCTTGTTTATACTGTATTTTAGCTGAAGTGGTCAAAAAGAAACATACCATTATGATTATGGTATGATGCTTTTATAGAGGACCGGTCTATTTCATGGATTTAAAGGATGTACCTAATAGACTTTAAGTGCAATGATATTGAGGCTGAATGGAAGTTATCTTCAGGAAAGAGGCTATCATTCATGACTCTGGCACCCACTCTCTTCTCTCACATGTGCTATTTCTCAGAATTTCTTTCTATTTTTATTTTTTCCTACAAAATGACACACTTAACTGGGGTCCATTTAGCTTCACTACTTTACAAAAAGATGAGTACAATTATTTTAAGTGTTAATATACCTGAACTCTTTCTGCACTTATCACAGTGCAGAAGAATTGCTTCCTCTACCTATTGTTTCCTATCCTGCTTTCCATTTAAATCAGCTTCTAATGATTGTTTTATCCATTGCACATAAGAATGAATGGCAATTGCTGTAGGATAGAGATTATAAATTACTCGCTTCCCATTTGCAATCCCCAAGGCAACCATTACATTGCATAACTCTGCTAATTCAAATCTGACAACAGACAACTTTAGATTACCATTTGAGATTTTCCAAGACTGGTATTTAGAGAGTTATAATTTAGGTCAACTGTAGCATTAAACAAAAAAGAGCAACCGTAACATTGTAAATGGAGAGAGCTTGGCCCTGTGTGAGTAAAACTTTTTTCTTCATCTCTGTGATAGACAGGAAGGACCAGCAGATGCAATTATATAGACTTTGTCTTTTTTGACATCTTGTCATGTGGATTCTGTGAACATTGTTGACATGTAAGCAATAAATCAACTTGGCTAAAGACATGATTCAGAGATGTGTTTCCATACAATGACATATTTTGCAGACTAGTGAATCGTCTGCTCAATCTGATTTCCTCCCCAATTATGAGCCAGTCAGCTAGCTGATACATTGACTCCAGGCAAGAAATATGACATCAACAGGCAAGAAAAAATGAGAGTAACGGGGCATCAGGATAATATGACCAGACACCATGTCACCCAGGGCAAACTTTGCATTTTAAGCACATCTTCCTAATATTTATCTTCTAATCTATTTATAAATGTTAAATCAAGAAATAAATGGTTAAAACATAGACAAGAGCGGTGCATTAACACTGTAGAGATGTTTTGAACAATATGCACTTTCAAAGTGGTAGTTACAAGTTCTAAACATACTTTATATCTTAATAACTTATCTCAAAAAAGTCGAGCCAGAATGACATTCCACTGTTAACAAACTCCTGCCATTTAATCACTGCAATTAATCTCTGGCACTTCATCCCAACAAAAAGTAAACAAAAGACCTAATATTTTACAAATTATACCTTTTATAAATGTTGTACCCAATGATATGAGCAGACCATTTTCGGGGGAACATGTGGTTCTGATTGCTCATGTGCAAACACTGTGTTGCTGACATTTGATAAACTAGTAAAGCATACATCACCAGCTTTTCTGGTGCTGTTTTGGTGGTGCATTTTAACATCTGTTTTGATAGTATTCATGTATCTTATTTACTGTCTCTCACATTGGAGTGATTATTTAATTATCTTGTTTTGAATGATAAGGTGCAGACTTTCAAACTGAAGTGACAAATGTAGAGTAAATTATTTAATTTCATTATGGATTCTCTCCCTCAGCTTGCATGTCTTGTTACACTTTCCTTTCAAATGATCTACCCATTAATATACTGTAGATGTCTGACGTTTATAAATTCTATATAATTTTAAATCAACTGAAAGCGTTAGAGGATTGTGCTGAGCACTATGATCCATCCATCCATCCATTATCCAACCCGCTATATCCTAACTACAGGGTCTGCTGGAGCCAATCCCAGCCAACACAGGGCACAAGGCAGGAAACAAACCCCGGGCAGGGCGCCAGCCCACCTCAGGGCAGGTACTATGGTTTTAAACCAAAAAGCAATGTTAAGTTCAGTGGCAATTCTAAATATGTTGCTTTTGAGTTAGGGGGCCCAGACCGTGACACCCCAGGTAAGGACAGTGTTGTACAATTCCCGACTTGGGGTGTCAGTAGATGTGAACACGCAACCAGGGGCTGGAGTAAGAGAGACTATTCAAAAACAGGATTCTGTTTTATTCCAACAGTGTCCAAACTATTTTACAAACAAATGTCTTGCAAATAATATTTACAAAGTCTAATGCAAAGACACTTGCAAAAAGAAAAATTAGTGCAGGTGTTACTTATAATATTTACAGTGGATTCCAAATCAAAAGTGAAGAAAAGAACAAATCAAAAAAAAAAAAAACACTCTTCCACCTCTTTCGTCCAGATACAAAATTGATCACAAAGGACAGGCTGAAAAAAAAATAGTGAAAAAAAAAGAAAAACTAGGCACCTATTTTATACACAAAGAACAGAACATATCCACGCTACTCAGTTAAACAAATCAGTAGCACTGATCTACATTAAAGCCTGAAGACCTGGTCTAAAGACAACCTCTAGCATTCGGACCCTGGTTTTATATTGCGAGCCCTTTTGACCATCCAATCCACATTTACGTTACCTGCAGACTTTCAATAAACATTCAGGTTGGAATGTGCATCATTTGTCTACAGCTGCTCAGGTGCAATCCACCCTATTTAAATGCTCCTGCTCTGCGCGCACGTGTATCTGTCTGTCTTGGTGACTTACGGGCTCCCTGTTCAGCCTCTGTTAAGTGATTACTGTTTAACTTTTTCCCAGTTTCAATTCTATGTTTTGCCACATGTGGGAATTCCCTTTGCTGGCTGCTTTAAAAGTGAGCTTTCTATCCTTCTGACCTGTTTCTCTGGCTTTAAATATTGCACTTTCACCCTCTCTCCTGCAGCAGGTACGAATGTACACCTCTGCACTCAACCATTGGAAACTGAGAGCCGGAAAAATGGCCTCAGACGTATGCCTTGGCGTCAACAAGTTTGAGCTCCATGGCTTGCTCTTGGAGCACCTGTAGGCCTCCAGCCTGACCTTGCAGCATCCTGGCACTCAAACCACCATTAAAACTTTGTTGCTGCCATGTAAATTTGTGTAAGGGGGCAAAAACAGATAAATGATAACTTTATTTCTTTAACATTTTTTTTTCCAAATGTCCATGACAAGCCAAGCAGCTTCCTTTTTATTTGCATTACCTACAGCCACTGGCTTATCACACTGACCACTTTGTACTCCACAGCTCTAAAGCTTGAATAGAATTAATCAGGTAAGAGAATGTTATGTTATGAAAAGTGCAAAATGACAGCTAGGTGTTGGGAAACAGTCATGCAAGGAAGCAAACAAGGGAAGGAAAAAACAAAATTAAAAGGACTAAAGGCACTTGAAAGTGCCAGTCATGTATAGCATGATATTGGACTTTTTTGGCTTACTTCCAAAAATACAAGCTAATTTAACACCTTGAGAACAGGGTTGCTGAACATGAGCATTCAGTTAACCTGAATTTTATTAAAGAACTGAATGGACTTGACAGGTGTCTGTCAGCACAGTGTTTCTCAACCTTTCTGGTGTCTCTATCCATCTTTGCCCACGTTAGTGTCTTTGTGACCCCTTTGGTGAATCAAACACGATTATCAGAGTGAGTTTTTCCCCCGTGATGAATCAAGCGCTACCTATAGGAACACTAGCATCTCACAAAAACACCAGCAGGTGAACAAAAGTATGTCACAACCCAGTGGTTAAGAAATTGAGTTAGAGGATGCTGTTGTAATAAACATGGGAGTAAGGGGGCATCGTCAGGTCTTCTATATGAATTGTAATTCCACCTGGAGTCGCAGTTTTTGCACTGTCATTCACACCTTTTACACCTTTACCCTCAGAACTGAATACTGGAGGCTCAATGACAAGTGACATCACCTCCATTTCCTCTACAAACTCCATCTTTCCAGTCCCAGAGTACATAACCTCAGCCTCAACAGTCATGTTATGACTCCCATTTGGACAAGAAGACTTGTTGCCTGACTTTAACACCACTGTCAATGAAAAGGTTTCACTAGGTGGTGCTCCAACACTTTATCTGTTTTTATGTGCATCCTATAATGGTGCAGTCTAGATATATAAAGACAGGCGAGCCATGGTTGGATGTAAGTATAAGGTGTAAGGGGTCGCTGTTGCCCCTTAATCCCCAACAGACAGACACTCAGGACACAAAGTAAAGGCAACAAGAAGTGTTTTAATTCTTTTTCTTCTTAGTAATAGTGCCTAAAGCACCACCGCCACAATATCACAGTTAACAAATATAATAATTACAATTCTCTCTCTCTTTTCTATTCTCCTCCACACCTCCCAGCAAGCTTTGTCCACCTCCACCCGACTCTGGCTTGTTTGCTGGGTCTTTAGCCGTCCTTTAAATAGTGCCTGACCTGGAAGTGCTTCTGTTCTTACTCCCATGTGACTTGCCAGCACTTCCGGGTCAGATGGAGAACTCAAGTTCTTTAGCCAGCCCGGAAGTACTTTGGGGCTCCTGTCCGCATGATCCATTAGTATTTCCAGGCTATAGAGAAAGTATGACTCCCTAGGTCCTTCGACAGCTCCCTCTGGCAGCATCCACGGCACCCAACAGGGCTGAGAAACTGAAATCCAAGTCCTATCTAGCATCTTGGACAAGGCAGTGTTCAAAAGTAGCTGCCTTCCCCCATCCTTTCATTCTCGGGGTGTCCCAGATGGGTTGAGTTGCCGGCCGTCCATCACAAAGGTAAGATGTGCAAGCTGTTCATAGTCATTAAGCACAGAATGAGAGGTTTCCAATATATTCAGAAAATTGTGGAGCTGGATAATGCCAATGGTAGCTTTAATTTAATAAACAGGGTCAGTACTAAACCAACATCCATCAAAAGGTAAGTAGTGAGAGTAGACGATTAATTTATTAAACAGCATTGACATATAGGTTTGCTCCAGTGTCAGGAGGTCATGTATTGTATGTTGCTTTCCTTTGTATACATATGTTTACATATGACCTGCATCAGCATGGTAAGAACCACAAAGAAGGCAAGGATTGACTACTGCAATGCGGTGTCCACTGGATGTTCAAACTGTTCTTTATACAGCCTCCAGTTAATCCAAAATGCTGCTGCAAGAATTATAACAAGAACAAGAAAATACGAACACATAACTCCAGTTCTTAAATCCTTACACTGGCTCCCGGTTAAGTTTAGGGCAGATTTCAAAATCCTCATTTTAATATATAAAGCATTCATCTGCCTGCCCAAGCAAACTATCCCTAACTTCTACAAATACTAGCTTAGCAGACCCTGCCGCACATTGCATTCAGCACTTTAGTCATTTTAATCTTGTAACTGAGCAGGAAGTCTTAACTTTAATTTCTAAAATGAAGCCCACTACTTGTTCCTTAGATCCAGTGCCAACAAAACTAGTAAAAAGTGCCATGGATGTTCTTGCAGCACCTATTCTAAACATTATCAATAGTTCATTGCATGGTACAGTACCTGAAGCACTAAAAGTGTCAGTTATTAAACCATTACTTAAAAAGTCAGACCTAGACCCACACATACGTAATAATTATAGGCCCTTTCTCTCTAAAATACTAGAAAACGTAGTCGCCAATCAGCTTCAGTAACACCTTACACGTTACAATTTACTTGAGAAATTCCAGTCTGGTTTCCGCACTGGTCATAGTACAGAAACGGCACTAACGTGGGTTGTAAACAACATTCTGATATCCTCTGATGAAGGAAACTCCACTGTAATTATGTTGTTAGACTTAAGCACAGCATTTGACACCATTGACCATTCTATTTTACTGCACAGGCTAGAAAATGATGTTGGGCTTACAGGCCCCGTGCTCGCTTGGTTTAGTTCTTATTTATCAAATCGATTCCAATATGTACAGAAATGTGCTGGCAGTACTCCATCATTATACACAGAAGTTCAATATGGTGTCCCACAGGGCTCAGTACTGGGACCTTTACTGTTTTCACTTTACATGCTTCCACTGGGATCTATGATTAGGAAACATAATGTTAACTTTCATTCATATGCAGATGACACCCAGTTATACCTTTCATTTAGATCAAATGAAGTTTCTCCAATGTTGTCTTTAATTAGTTGTGTTAGTGAATTAAAGGACTGGATGGATGAGAACTACTTGTCTTTAAACACAGATAAAACAGAGATGTTAATTGTTGGAGGGAATGACGTTGTTCGCAACAATATTCTGTCATTGTTTAACTCAGTTGTTATCACCATTAATTTTACTGAATCAGCCTGAAATCTCGGAGTTCTCTTTGACTCTAGGATGTCATTTAAAGCACATATTATAAAGGTGTCCAAAACATGTTTCTTCCATCTTAAAAATGTTAGGAAATTAAGGTGCTTTCTAAATAAACAGGGTTCTGAGAAATTAATTCATACATTCATTTCTAGTAGGATTGACTACTGCAATGCGGTGTCCACTGGATGTTCAAACTGTTCTTTATACAGCCTCCAGTTAATCCAAAATGCTGCTGCAAGAATTATAACAAGAACAAGAAAATACGAACACATAACTCCAGTTCTTAAATCCTTACACTGGCTCCCGGTTAAGTTTAGGGCAGATTTCAAAATCCTCATTTTAATATATAAAGCATTAAATGGCTAAGGTCCGGCTTACTTGTCTGAACTTATCATGACTTACAAACCAGAGCGCACATTAAGATCTCAAGATGCTGGTCTGCTTAGGATTCCAAGGATTAATAAAATAACAGTGGGAGGTCGAGCTTTTAGTTACAGGGCCCCTAAACTGTGGAATGGTCTTCCTGCTTCCATAAGAGATGCCCCTTCAGTCTCAGCTTTTAAATCTGCCTCACTACTTCAGTTTAGCATATCCTGACTAGAGCTGCTGATTAACTGTACATACTGCATCTCTGTTGTCAGTCATTAGCACTAAAACATAAGTAGCATGATAGTTATAATTTGATACTAACCCTCACCTATTCTGTTTCTCTTCTCGGTACTCAAATGTGGCACTTGGTGCCATGGCCCTCTTGCCAAGTTGTTGTGCCTGCTTATGGTAAAGTCACCCCTGATGGAGGATCGCTGGAATCTTGGGAAAGAGAGGTCCTTGGGAAAGAGAGGGCCTGAAAAACTATTCGAGGTGAACAAGTCACAATCCACAATCTAAAATCATTAATCCAAGAGCAGAAGCAATAATCAAATAAACCAGTAAAATTTGAAAGAAAGTAGTATTATAATTAACCCTACAATCTAAATGATCCACCGCTGAATCCCTCTCCCTAAACTCAATATAAAGGCAGAGGAAGGAGCCAATAGCTATAATGCCATGATGGTACCACCTCCTGGGGTTCCACCCACAAAATACAAGAAATAACAGAACATTTAAAAATACAGCGCAACAATGCAAAAATAATATATAATAATCATAATAATAATAAATAAACCTAACAGAAATTACAGAAAACAAGAATAATAATTCAAAATTAACCAGAAAAAATACACATAAGCTAGGGAAGTAATCCTGGCTGAAATGTAACAGGAAGGTTTATAAATAGGTTATGCAAGGACTGCTTAAACAAGAAGAACAAAGGCAGGAACGTAGACACAAAAAACATCTTGTAAAGGATACTTGTTCAGATTGTATAAATAACCAACACTGAAAGCAGCAGAATAATTTAATTCAAAAGCAGAATAAATTAGTCAAACAAATTGCAATTATCTAAAACTTGTATACATGTATACATGTTTGAGCATAACTATCCTCTCTTTATATTTGGTATCAAAAAACTGTAGCCTTTTAAACATTGTAGCTGCATTCAACTTTAAAGTCCAGATGTTGTGAAGTGATGAAGTGGTTAAAATTCATCAATGACTCCCAGGCTTACGTGTTTTGAAATTTTCTTTCTTAAACATGGTCAGACATTTAAACAATCTTTAAACAATGGGTAACTCTTACATGTTGAAAATATTTTAAGAAATCTTAATATTTTTAAAAGGTCTACCTATCATAACATGTAAATCTGGAGTGCTTACAGTGTAAGTACTGAACATCATAAAAATACAGGTGAAAAAAGTATCCTTGAAGCATCTTGCATCTCTGGAAACATAAAGTTTATACAGGTTGAGTATCTCTAATCTGAAATTTCAAAATCTGAAATGCTACAAAACCTGAGACCTTTTGTGTGTCGACATGCTGCCACCTGTATTTTTTTAAATTTTTTTTTTTATGGCTGAACAGATGTGTTCAACATATATGCATATTCCAAACTAAATTATTTTTTTTGAGCCAGGAGGGGTGACTTGTCTTCACGAGGTACCATGAAATTCTCATGATCGACAACTGAAGTTGGGATTCCCCATGATGCAGCAAGCTTTTCAGTTTACATGGTAGATATTATTATTATTATGCCAATAATACCCTTACATCACCTTGAAGCTGGGTGAAAGATAATATTGTTTGTGCTAACCATCAAAAATGGGTATCTTTCTTTTTACATGCAGTTTTCCCCATCCCATTAAATATTGCTTAGCAACATCAACATTAGAGTCACATGATGGGATGGAGAAGGGAACCCGAGAAGAGATTTTTTCAGGCTCTGTAGTTTCAGTATTTTTGTTATTCTATTTTCTTTTCTTGTTTTCTTATTTCAAGTGTTTAGCTGATTACCTTTTCTTAGCTTGCTTGATGTTTCTTAGTTATGCATTTGTTTTTATGTTTTTTAACTTCCCTGCTTATTTTGTAGATCACCCATTTTTGATTACACACTTTAAAAATAAAACAGCATTAGGTTTATCTTGTTCCTCTGGCTCCTCAGCTGCCTCTTTCTTTTCTGCATCTGCCAATCATACCACAAGAAAGTACTGCCTGTCTAGTGTGTTGGGGCAACACTCTTCTCTCTGGTCTCAATGGTAGGAAGTAGATGTCATAAGTTTGCATTGAGCAACCACCTCTGATGTCGCTGTCAGGTAGCATAGACGCTAACAGAAAATTCCCACTGGATTTGTTCTGAAATATAAACTAAAAAACACAAACAGTTGAATGAAAAACATCAAAATAAAAACAACAACCAAGTGAATTTCTTTAGTGGTTTCCACTGAAAAATTAATTATCCCAGCCTACAGCAAAGTTAAGATACTAAAGAAAAGATCAAGTGGAATTATTCAAGGAGCTTTAGCCACCCTTGCCCTCAGAGTAATATTTATATTTAGTACGTATCTATAGTCAGTTCAGAAAGTATTCAGACACCTACACTTCCTGCACATTTCATTGTGTTGTGGATTTAATTTTAAAAACAGATAAATTGATCAGTTTCAGTCTACACTCAATAACCCATAATGACAACATGAAAAAATGTTTTCAGAAAGGTTTGCAAATTTATTATAAAACATTAATTGAAATCTCTCATTCACATACCTGTAATTATCCAAAACCTTAATTCAGTACTTTGTAGAAGCCCCTTTAGCAGCAATTACAGCTTTGAGTCTTCTAGTTTCTACAAGCTTTGCTCACCTGGGGCCTCATGTATAACACCGTGTGTAGAATTCACACTAAAATATGGCGTATGGACAAAAACAGAAATGTGCACACACTCAAAAAAATTCAGATGCATAAAACTGTGTGTAAGCAAAGTTCTAAACACTTCTCCTTTTGAATGTGCAAATCATTATAAATAGCCCATTTCATTCAGTTTTTTATAAAAAAGACAATAGTAAAAGCACATATAAAAAAGAATTTCAAAAAAGAAGTGGTCAGATGTCAAAGTCGACGTGAAAAGGCGAGTGTCTTGAGTAGCACACTGAAACGTATTAAAATTGAATAATGACACAGTGAAGAAAAAAAGGTCTATGTCAAGATTAAAGTCAAAATTTTGATTGAAATCTCATAGTTTATTTTGTCATTAAAGTAGAACTTAAAATTAATGTTTAATTTAGTACAGTTTTTCAAGCCACAGCATAACTAAAGTAGCAAGTTAAATACTTAGTATTCTATGTGTTCCCCAACCCTGTTGTTATGCTGACAGGAGCATGCAGGCAGTGATCACCACACAGAAATCATTACATCTATACTAATAAAAGGCAAAGCCCTCACTGACTGACTCACACACTGACTTACTGACTCACTGACTGACTGACTCACTCACTGACTCATCACTAATTCTCCAAGTTCCTGTGTAGGTAGAAGGCTGAAATTTAGCAGAACTGGAACTAGAAGCTATTTTTCTCCATATACTGTAATGGAGTTGAGCTGGATGGCCGTGGGGGGCGGAGTTTCGTGTCACATCATCACGCCTCCCACGTAATCACGTGAACTGACTATCAACACAGTACGTAGAAAACCAGGAAGAGCTCCAAAAAGCGCTGAAGAAAACATGCATTATATAATTGAGAAGGCAGCGAAACAATAAGAAGCGAGCGACTGACATCTACAACCATATTCATGAGTGCTGCTACTTCGGAAACAAAGCACAGTGTAAACTTAAAGTTTAAATTAAGTTCATAGACAGGCTGCCACTGGTGTTTGTCATGCCCACGGCTAATGCAGGATACAAGTTTAATGAGAGGACGCAGGATATAAACGAGAGTATTGATCACTTTGTAACTAAGTTAAAATTGCAGGTGAAGGGCTGTGCTTATTCAAATTCCGAGAGACTGTGTTTGTGGGGGATTGACAGTTAAGGCAGGTGGGGGAGTCACGTCATCATCTCCCCTCCCATTCACCTCATTTCGCTCCACGGCTAACGCCGTCTTCCGAAGGCAACATTGCTTTCCTCCTTGACAAAACTATATGTTGCATTCTCAAAAGTAATATATACATACTGTATATATATATATATATATATATATATATATATATATACTAATAAAAGGCAAAGCCCTCACTGACTCACTCACTCACTCACTCACTCACTCACTCACTCACTCACTGACTGATCACTAATTCTCCAACTTCCCAAGTAGGTAGAAGGCTGAAATTTGGCAGGCTTATTCCTTACAGCTTACTTACAAAAGTTAAGCAGGTTTCATTTCGAAATTCTACACGTAATGGTCATAACGGTCGACAACGTCCACCATGTTGAACTTTCTTATTTATGGCCCCATCTTCACGAAATTTGGTAGGCGTCCTTCCTGCGCTAACCAAAA
Source organism: Polypterus senegalus (assembly GCF_016835505.1). NCBI lineage: Eukaryota > Metazoa > Chordata > Cladistia > Polypteriformes > Polypteridae > Polypterus > Polypterus senegalus. The sequence goes on from NC_053155.1 coordinate 64,020,010, forward strand.
CCGATGTACGTACTTATTTCGATGGTATGACGCCACTGTCGGCCGCCATATTGAACTTTCCAAAGTCACTAATTTTCCAGCTTCCCGTGTAGGTAGAAGGCTGACCCCATCTTCACGAAATTTGGTAGGTGGCTTCCCTGCGCTAACCAAAATCGATGTACATACTTATTTCGGTGGTGTGACGCCACTGTCGGCCGCCATATTGAACTTTCCAACGTCACTAATTCTCCAACTTCCCGTGTAGGTAGAGGGCTGAAATTTGGCAGGCTCATTCCTTACAGCTTACTTACAAACGTTAAGCAGGTTTCACTTCGAAATTCTACGTGTAACGGTCATAACGGTGAACAACGTCCGCCATGTTGAACTTTCTTATTCATGGCCCCATCTTCACGAAATTTGGTAGGCGGCTTCCCTGTGCTAACCGAAACCAATGTACGTACTGTACTTATTTCGGTAGTATTACGCCACTGTCAGCCGCCATATTGAACTTTCCAACGTCACTAATTCTACAACTTCCCGTGTAGGTAGAAGGCTGAAATTTGGTACTTATTTCAGTGGTATGATGCCACTGTTGGCCGCCATATTGAACTTTTCAACGGTCTTTGTTACTTATGGGCCCATCTTCAAGAAATTTGGTATGCGGGTTCCCAACGCTAACTGAATCCTACTTACGTACATATATACGTCCATAGCCTGCAGCTCGGTCACCGTGTGAGGCAGCGTTGGGTCCACCATCCCAACACCTCCCACGTTGTTGGCTCCCTGCCTATATAAGGCCGTCCGTCACTCCAGTCTCTACATTCCCTTCCTTGCTTCGCCACGGGATTCACGTCTCCCTGCTGATAACTACAGCCTTCTTATTTAATCCATGGCTTCTCCGCTGTTTTATTGTTTGTTTATTACGATTATAGTTATGGTGTAGGTATTTTAGACTTACTTTACATCAGGGGTCATCAACTATATTTGTCAGAGGGCCAGAGTTTTACCAGACAGTCTCCTTGGGGGCCGGACCCCCAAGAAGAAAATCTAATAAATATCTAAATTTGGTTTAACATTATGTTTAATGTTTATACTTTTTCCATTGCATTACAAAACTCAAGGCTCCCATCACCTATACCACAGTCAACCACTAGGAGTGATAGATATTTTGCATCATTTCCATTAGGCCAAGTCAACTTTATAATAGAGCACTTGAAAAACAAACACGGAGGAAGTGACAGGAAAGGGTCTCCTAAAAGAGGTAAAATGGCACTCTCAAAGACCATGAAACGCAAAGTTGATGTAGAAAACAGGTCCTTCAATGATGACTGGACTGAAAAGTACGCATTTATCATGCCAACCTTCCGAAATGCGTCACCAGTATGCCTAATTTGCAGCGAAACTGTTGCTGTTGCAAAAGAATACAATCTGCGCCGTCACCACAACACAAAACATTCTAATTTCAAGGTTTCATATCCTGAACAGTCAGAGGCTCGTCAGAGAAAAATCGCCACATTGAAATCTGCCTACTCCCGTGCAAGTGGCATTATTACTCAAACTTTAACTGATCAAGAGAGCGACGTGTGCATCCCTGCAGGCTGCTTGGGTGCTTTGCAGACATAACCGCCTTTCGGAAAGTGATGTTTTAAAGGAGTGCATGATCACCGCTTTGGAGGAACTTGCCCCGACAAATCAATAGACAGAATTATTGCATCTGTCAAACAAGTACCTCTATCTGCCTCAACGAATGCACGCCGTGTGCACGCTTTGGCAGAGCAAGTGCAGAAAGCTGTCATTGACGGGTTAAGGAAGCCAAATACTTTTCGCTAGCTATTGATGAGTCCACTGACAACACCGATATTTCACAGTTGTGCGTTTTGTCAGATACTTTGATGGCAAAGATTTCCGAGAAGAGCTGCTGGCATTGCTTCCACTGGAGGACAACACCACTGCTGACATCATCTTTGGAAAACTGGAGGATTTTTTTAAAAGCCATGGATTGCCCCTGGATAAAATCAACCTGACAGTGACAGATGGTGCACCTGCCATGATTGGAAAAACAAGGGTCTGGTGAGCAGAATAAAGACTGTTGCTCCTAAAACTAACGACTCCACTGTATCATCCATCAGAGCGTGCTGTGCGCAAAGCTAAGTGGGGAGCTCAAAGAGGTGATGGAGAAAACGATGAAAATTATCAACCACATCAGAGGAACTTCAAGCACGCAGCACCGCCTGTTCCGCAAATTTGTGCTTGAATCCCAGGCTTCTCATGATGACCTGTTACTCCACAATGACGGCGCTGGCTTAGTAAGGGCAAAGCACTGGAGCGCTTTGTTGAACTCCGCGCAAGTAGTGGATTTTTAAAACAAAGTAAATCCAAAGCGCAGCTGACCATCTCCACATCATGCAAGACACATTATACATGTGCAACGCTTGCTTTTAACAGACATCTTCTCCCATTTGAATACACTTAATCTCCAGCTGCAAGGAAAAGGAAAATCAGTGGTGGATTTGGTGGAAAAACTTGATGCCTTTGGGAACAAACTCGATCTTTTCCACGCAGATTTGTTGTCAGGAGGCTGCTGCACTTTAACACACTGAAGACGGTGGGAGAAGGCAACGTAACAGACAAGATGAAGACATTCATCACACAATTAAAAGACAACTTTTCTGCTAGATTTGATGACTTTTTCATTTCCAGGGATGTCATTGGATTTGTGCGTGACCCATTCACCATCAGCCCAAGCGGAGAATTCTCCACAAACGCGTGAAAATGTTGCCATTAGACGAGTCGGCCATTCAGAGCCAGCTGGCTGAAATTCAGGCCGCAGGCGACATGAAGTCGGCTCTCCGTGGTGCTGAAAGCCTGAGCGCATTTTGGGTATCTTGTCCCGAGACCTATGACACATTGAAAACGCTGGCTATGTATGTGCTCACCATGTTCGGTTCAACCTACACCTGCGAGGCTGCATTCTCCAAGATGAATTCGATAAAAACACAAGAGAGGAACCGACTGTCAACCCAGTCTTTGGAGGACTGTTTGCGCATAAGTCTGACAGCGGCCAAGCCTGATGTGAAAAAGTTGGTGTCAGAGGGGAAATGTAACTTTAGCCATTGATTAAGCACTGTGAGTAGCCCGTTTCAGCATTGTGATTTGAATTCAAGCCCACTTAACGTTTCATTTGATGTGCGAACATTATTTGTGACCTGTTTTGTTCTGGTACCAGGTTATTTATTTACAATGCTATTTTAAGTTTTTATACCTGAGGATTCTGCTAGTTTCAAGCATGTTGTTGAGACTTAGTAATAAAAAAAAACATATGTTATGTAAGGGCACGAGGAAAAGTTACGCGTTCGTTGTTTTTTTTTTTTTTTTTAAACCTGTTTGAAACAATAAATGCTTAACGCCGCAGTCTGTCTGAGTCTGTCCTCATTTTGGAGTGTAGCCTAAATATAGTCATAAATGGTGGTTAGTCTGACAAGAGACTCAGTTGTTGTTATTTTTTGTTGCTTTAATAGTGTGGACAACCATTTTCTTTTTGATCCTCACAATTTTGGAATCCGGCGGGCCAGATTGAATGGCTCAGCGGGCCGGATTCGTCCCGCGGGCCGCCAGTTGATGATCAGTGCTTTACATTGTTCAGGTACCCATTTCCTTTGTCATTCCAACCGTACCCGCATTAACATGTCTATCGAAGTGATCACCATCGATCAAAGAACTGTCACTTACTGAGCGGTTTCCATGCCTGGAGATGGCACCTGCCTTTTCCATTCTCTTTGTTACATATTGCAGGCTCACTCTTGATATCCGAAGGAACATTTTGTCTTATGTATTCAATGACTGGGACAGGTTCAAGGTGTGGACTGATGACAGTACAGGAGATAATTATAGTACACAGGAGCACTATAAGAGTGAAATGCTTAAGCCCTTCACCTATGGTTCTGCATGTGAGTTGATGGCTGCCGCTGAATTGTTCGATTGTCGCTTTCAAGTGTACCGAAATGGCCAAATATTTTACACCTTTCGAAACCGCCAATGCCTCTTAAACATCTTAGATTCACAGGTGACGATTTCAGTAGTGGACACTTTGATGTTTATGAATGTTTAAACTCTCAAAAGCTGGATGGGAAGTTATCGATAAAACCGGTTGTATGCTTACAACGCTTGACAGATGCCGAATGTCTCTTCAACGCAAGTCCTACAAATACTGTCGTAATTGAAACAAACCCTGAAACTCAAACCGATTATGACAGCAGTAATCCAAGCTGTGAAATTTGAAACAAGATTACTGTTCACATGGCCAACTGTACGTTGCATGCTCAAGAGTAAGCTCAGCGCACAGCTTGGTCATATTACAACCAGAGGGCCGAACTCACAATGTGCTATACAAAGAGATACAAACAACTTAACAAATAATTATTGGTATATTTTCCCTAAGTTTAAAAAGATTTCTTCTTAATAAAAATTTTAAGGCAGTACTTCGATGCTGCGAAGTGCAGGTATTTTGCTAGTATATATATATATATATATATATATATATATATATATATATATATATATATACACACCCCGATCTACATACTGTCAAATAAACAAACCACAAACCCTAGCACAACATGAGAGGCTTCACCTTTAGCGCTGACGTCTGAGGTTCGATTCGCGATTGTGGGTGCAGTGAGTGTGTACTGCCTGATGAGCCCATCAGGCAGTTGGATTTAGTCTTTAAATTTCTATGGTGAAGAAAAATTTATGCAATGACAATTAAATTTAACTTTCATTCCTACTAAACATATTTCTGCCGACCAAATAAAAATTACTTATATTTAAAATTTAAATAGAACTTGAACAAATACGATAGTTCATAATACCCACGCAGCACTAAGTTTACGTAAGATTAGGAGTCATCCGTTTTAACAAGCAGCGTATTGCACTGATACGAAATAGCCTGCCCATTTAATTATTTAGGAATGGATAGATAAATTAAGATTTTGTACAAATAATGTTTTAAATTTTTCTTCCTCAATGGATTCTGGCACCCCCAGCAACAGCTGCTCGCACCCCAAAGGAGATATATATATATATATATATATAATATAGATAGATATATAGATATAGATATAGATATATAGATAGATGGATATATACATATAGATAGATATATAGATAGATATAGATATATATATAGATAAATATATACATATAGATAGGTATATAGATATATATATATATAGAGGATAGATATATGTAAGTGTATGTAAATGTGTATCTGTATATATATGTATATGTATATATATATATATATATATTGTGAACGCTGGCCCCGGCACAGACAGACGGACAACATTTTTTCACCACACACCATTTATTTATATACACTATTTACAAGTTTGTGCTCACGTGCACCCCCAGTGCCTTCTCGCACCGATTTCCCCAAAGTCCAGGCCCACAGTCTCTTGTGCCTTCCTGGCCGCCTCCATTCCTTCCTCAAGCTCTGTCCGCTTCCTCCCGACATCCACCAATCACTGGAGGGAGGCGGCCCCCTATATAATGCCCCGGATGAGCCCCAGGTGTTTCCGGCATCTGCTCCTTAGCCACGCCCTAGCATGGCGGAAGTGACGGCTGTCTTCCTGGCAGCTCTCCGGCGCCACACAAAGTCTTCCCCCAGGCACTTCCTGGTGTGGCGGAAGTGCCGGGCTCCCGGGATAATTAGGCACTGGGGCGCCGCCTGGCGGTGGCTACGGGTGCCTACAGGGCTGGGCTTCCATACCCTGTACCCGAGGCCCCTGTCTAACCAGGACGGACGCCCCCACTCGGTCTGGAGGAGGCACTCGCCCTCCTCTGGTCCTCCAAGGCGTCCCGGCCGGGCTCCAAGGCGTAAACCGGCATCGTAGCGCCGCCTGGCGGTGACCACGGGCCCCTACAGGGCTGGGCTTCCATGCCCTCGACCCAGGACGGACGCTCCCTCGCGGTCTGGAGGAGGCACAAGCCCTATATATATATATGTATGCCAGCAACACTCATGACAATGACAAAACAATTACATTGTCAATCATGTTACATTATTATTAAAATGTTTCCTTTTCTTTTTCATTACTTCTTTAACACAGTACTTCTCCGCTGCAAAGCGCGGGTATTTTGCTATATATGCATATGTATATATGTATATGTTAGGCCCGGCCGGGCTGGAGCCCGCCGGGACGCCAGGAGGACGTGAGGAGGGCTTGTGCCTCCTCCAGACCGCAGGGGCGCCCGCCCTGGTTCTGTTGGGGCCACGGGTTGAGGGCATGGAAGCCCTTCCCTGTAGGGGCCCGTGGTCACCACCAGGCGGCGCCCGATGCCGGTTTATCCCGGGCGGCTGCCGGTCGGGCAGGAGCCCGGCCGGACGCTTGGAGGACCGGAGGAGGGCGCAGTGCCTCCTCCAGACAGAGTGGGGGCGTCCGTCCTGGTTAGGCGAGGGGCCTCGGGTACAGGGCTTTGAAGCCCAGCCCTGTAGGGACCCGTGGCCATCACCAGGCGGCGCCCCGGTGCCTAATTATCCCGGGAGCCCGGCACTTCCGCCACACCAGGAAGTGCCGGGGAAGACTTGTGTGGCACCCGGAGAGCTGCCAGGAAGACGGCCGATACTTCCGCCACGCTTGGCGTGGCTAGAGACGGAAACACCTGGGGCTCATCCGGGGCATTATTTAAGGGGCCGCCTCCCTCCAGTCATTGGTGGAAGTCGGGAGGAAGTAGACGGAACTGGAGAGAGGACGGGAGGCGGCCAGGAAGGCACAAGAGACCGTGGGCCCTGGACTTTGGGGGAATCGGTGCAAGAAGGCACTGGGGGTGCACGTGAGCGAACTTGTAAATAGAGTAAATAAAAGTGTGTTGGGTGCAAACATGCTGTCCGTCTGTCTGTGTCCGGGCCAGGTTTCACAGTGGCGTAGTCGGCAGGATACTCCGCCTGGTTCAAGGCGGGGACCTGTGTTGTTAAAACAAAATATTTCTGTGAACGGCCCGGCGCAGCAGCGGACCCCACACACTGGCGCGGGAGGGGAGCGCCCGCATCAGCGCTGAGCGTTCGCCCCAGAAACCGCCTCCGGACAGCGGAATGGCTTTCCCCGAGTGCGGAGGAGAACCCGACATCGCCGGAGCGCAGCGGGCTCCAGTCGCGCTGTCGAGACAGACAGCCAGGCCGGCGTGGCAGCACAGAAGGCCACACCGAGGCGGGGGCCTCGGCATGACGGGATCCGGGAGGTAAGTGCCCTGCCCTGCAATCATCGGCCCTTCGGGGTCGGTCTTACCTCTATTCTTACAGGGAGGGACGAACCGGATCCGCGTCCGTGGCAGGAGCACGCCGGGCCACGGGCTGTCGGCAGCGCGGCGACGGCGGCAGCAAAGAAGGCTGCGGAAACGGAGCCGCTGCGGCTCGAGGAATCGCCGCAGCCACAACGCGGCGAAGAGGCACGTCTCCGCACTCGGAGCAGGGAAGGCAAGATGGCTGCGGGCCGGATGTCCCGCCCGCTGACAGGCACGGGATTGGCCGGTGTGTCTTGCGTGCCCGCCGATGATTGGATAGAGGCGGGCCCAAGGAATGCCAGTCTCGTGCCAAACCGAGACCGATTGGGCCAGAGGGAGTGGCCCAGAGGAGGCAGGCGTCGCGTGGAGCTGATGGACAGGTAAGCCCACCGACGCCTGTCTCTCTCTCCACCAGCGCTCGGCGTGTGTCGGAGGAGTCCTTCGCCCGCCAAGCCGCCCTTAGAGGAGCTGCTACGTGTTCTCGCCGCTCAGTGTGAGCAGCTGATGGAGATGGCGGTCGCGTCGAGAAAGACACCGAGTGAGACGGAGGATCGGCGCGGCGCTGGAACCGAGGCAGGCAGAACACGGCGGGAGTGGTGAGTGTTGCCGTTCCGTAGAGCAAGGGGTTCGCAACATGGCCGTGACCGAGTACGGGACGACCGGCTCCGAGTAGGCAACCTCCCAACAGCGGATGCGGCGGTGCAGACAGCTAGCGAGGCGAGGAGCTCGAACACGCAAGGGCTGGTAGGATCGGGCTGCTGAGTGCCCTGGGCCCTAGCGCCCTGCGCTCCAAGCCTGCAGCTGTCTCCTGTCGCTCTGCCTGGACGCAGACGGGGCTGGATTTGAGCTTTGCTGTGCTCAGACCCAGACCGCCAGCGCCCAAGAAAAGAAGGAGGAACCGGCGGGTGAATGCCGGTTCCTCCGATAGGAGAGGACGCGGCGCTGGGTGCGCGCGTCCGGAGAAGGGCCGTCCTCTGGATGGACAGAGGAGATCCCCTGGGCGGCTGGGCGAGCTGCCTGCGAGCGGTGCCGAGGCCGACGAGCGGACGGGCATGGAACCTGCGGCGGAGGACTTCAGCAGGCAAGTTGGGGGCTGTCGGAGGGGGCAGGAGCACGGTCGATACGGAGACCGACGGGCGCTGGGTGAGTGTCCTGGCTGTGCTTCTGGCCCTCTGTTCCTTTATTTTACAGGCCCGAAGCCCCGACGAGCGCTGAGGCCGACGTCAACGGGACCTGCCCGCCTGAACGGGCCCGCTCCGCGGAGTGCTCCACGCCGGGAGGCCTACAGTGACCCCGCTGGGGGGAACAGCGGGGGCGAGAGTGGCGCAGACCACAGGGGGACGTTTGCGCCGGCGAGGGTGCCGAAGACAGATGTCCCAGGGTGCCGTGTTGGACCCTGGGGACATAGTAGGACCCTCGCTGGGGACGTGCTGCCCTTTCGGGTTGTGCCGTTCGGACCCACGTGTCCTCGCTAGCGGCCTTCCTGGCCGCCTCCATTCCTTCCTCAAGCTCTGTCCGCTTCCTCCCGACATCCACCAATCACTGGAGGGAGGCGGCCCCCTATATAATGCCCCCGGATGAGCCCCAGGTGTTTCCGGCATCTGCTCCTTAGCCACGCCCTAGCATGGCGGAAGTGACGGCTGTCTTCCTGGCAGCTCTCCGGGCGCCACACAAAGTCTTCCCCCAGGCACTTCCTGGTGTGGCGGAAGTGCCGGGCTCCCGGGATAATTAGGCACTGGGGCGCCGCCTGGCGGTGGCTACGGGTGCCTACAGGGCTGGGCTTCCATACCCTGTACCCGAGGCCCCCTGTCTAACCAGGACGGACGCCCCACTCGGTCTGGAGGAGGCACTCGCCCTCCTCTGGTCCTCCAAGGCGTCCCGGCCGGGCTCCAAGGCGTAAACCGGCATCGTAGCGCCGCCTGGCGGTGACCACGGGCCCCTACAGGGCTGGGCTTCCATGCCCTCGACCCAGGACGGACGCTCCCTCGCGGTCTGGAGGAGGCACAAGCCCTATATATATATATGTATGCCAGCAACACTCATGACAATGACAAAACAATTACATTGTCAATCATGTTACATTATTATTAAAATGTTTCCTTTTCTTTTTCATTACTTCTTTAACACAGTACTTCTCCGCTGCAAAGCGCGGGTATTTTGCTATATATGCATATGTATATATGTATATGTTGTGGCCCCCGGCCGGGGCTGGAGCCCGGCCGGGACGCCCAGGAGGACGTGAGGAGGGCTTGTGCCTCCTCCAGACCGCGAGCCGCCCTGGTTCTGTTGGGGCCACGGGTTGAGGGCATGGAAGCCCTTCCCTGTAGGGCCCGTGGTCACCGCCAGGCGGCGCCCGATGCCAGTTTATCCCGCGCGGTTGCCGGTCGGGCAGGAGCCCGGCCGGGACGCCTTGGAGGACCGGAGGAGGGCGAGTGCCTCCTCCAGACAGAGTGGGGCGTCCGTCCTGGTTAGGCAGGGGGCCTCGGGTACAGGGCTTTGAAGCCCAGCCCTGTAGGGACCCGTGGCCATCACCAGGCGGCGCCCCGGTGCCTAATTATCCCGGAGCCGCACTTCCGCCACACCAGGAAGTGCCGGGGGGAAGACTTTGTGTGGCACCCGGAGAGCTGCCAGGAAGACGGCCGATACTTCCGCCACGCTTGGGCGCTAGAGACGGAAACACCTGGGGCTCATCCGGGCATTATTTAGGGGCGCCTCCAGTCATTGGTGGAAGTCGGGAGGAAGTAGACGGAACTGGAGAGAGAGGACGGGAGGCGGCCAGGAAGGCACAAGAGACCGTGGGCCCTGGACTTTGGGGGAATCGGTGCAAGAAGGCACTGGGGGTGCACGTGAGCGAACTTGTAAATAGAGTAAATAAAAATGTGTTGGGTGCAAACATGCTGTCCGTCTGTCTGTGTCCGGGCCAGGTTTCACAATGTATATATGTGTATATATATATATATGTATATGTATATATATGCATATATATGTATATATATATATATATGTGTGTGTGTTTGTGTGTGTGTCTGCTTCTGTGTCTATATATATGACATCCACACTCATATCAGTGACAAAACAATTACATTAACAATCATCTTACGTTATTTTTAAAATGTTTCCTTTTCTTTTTCATAACTTCTTTAACACGCTACTTCTCCGCTGCGAAGCGCGGGTATTTGGCTAGTTCATGATATAATAGCTCTCTGAACATTAGTGAATGCTAAGATGTATACTTGATATAATTTTCATGAAGAAATGCATTAAAACATGTATTAAAGATGTCGGGACATTGTGGCGCAACAGTAGTGATGAGCTGGTGCCCCATCCAGGAATTGTTTTTGCCTCCCCCATCCAGGGGTTGCTCCTGCAAGATGCCTGCTGTGACGTGCTTGCAGCAGTAATGTCTGTCAAATGCACCGACCCCCAATTTCTGTCCTTCCTTTTCCTTTTTCCATGAAACCAATCGCTGCACAATAAGCATCTGTAATTAATAAAAAACCAGCTGCAAGCATAGAACGCCGATTCTTCAAAACTTGTAAGGAACATTGAAAAATCTTTAGTTTAGGTTGTGAGCATGTGCTGATAGCAGTTTAAATGTTTAATTATTCCATCCATCCATCGACCCTGTGTCACACCATTTCAAGCAAGTATAGAGCACAAGGCAGGAACAATCCCTGGACAGGGCATCAGCTCATCTCTACCACTACGTCACCATGCCCCTGCATGTTTAACTATTAACTGTATACATTCTTTAAATTAAGTTAACAATTTATGTGTAAAATGTCATATACATACTTTAGTGCATTTCATCATGAAAATTATATCAAGTATATATCCTAGTATTTTAACAGCACACAGCTCCAAGAGGAAGCCAGTCATAATTATCTGTAAATACGCACTCTCTTCTATTGAATTGAATTGAATTCCTTTATTGTCATTGTATGGTACAATAAAATTCAATATGCAGCTCCTCCATAAACTTATTTTCCTCCAAAAACAATAATAATAATAATATGATAAACAAAAAAAATGAATTTATACAATATGAAAGCATATGTACAATATGCATGTACATATAGTGCAAATAGTTCATAAAGCGGCTCAGGCTGTGCAATATTACAGTTGTAGTAATATAACAGTTATAGTTTGTATAACTACAAACAGTTATACCAGGAGCACTTAGCAGACTGATTTAGTGTGTTTACAGCTCTTCGAATTAAACTGTTTCTGAGCATCTGTGCAGGAAAAACTCTCAAGTGTCTGTCGTATGGGAGAGGTTCAAGAAGACTGTGGCATGTGTGAGTGGAATCCATGCAAATGCTGTGTGCTAGAAATGTTTTCCAGGACTGGAAGCTGTATCTTCTGCTCTCTCAACACACCCTATGCGGCTGTGATACCACAGACAAATGTAATAAACAGGTTAAAATACTTTCAGTGGTACACTAAGAGTAGCAATGCTAAAGCAGCTATGGCATTTGGAATAGTTTGACCATTCTGTGTACCATTATATTGTTACAGAATGATTACAATCAAGTGCCTTAAATTTGTAAACAATATGCAATTAATTTCATTGTATTTGATACAGCCCACATCATGGATGTAAAACTAAAAAAGAAAGATCACAGAAGCAGTAGCACTACTTTGACACCGAGTGCCACCCATTTCCAAAACCAAGCATAAATGTGCATACCCATAGTGTATGAAAATTTGTGTGGCTTTATGTGTGGAAACGGGTGTATGCAACATTTTTGTGCAGATGTACCTTTTATGCATGAGGCCTCTGGACACTTTTTGGCAGTTTTTCCTCATTCATCCTGGTATATCCTCTCTGTTCTTTTATATTAGATGGGAAACATCTGTAAACTGCCATTTTCAGGTATCTCAAAAGATGCTCTATGAGGTTCACTTCTGGGTTTTGACTGGGCCACTGAAGGACAGTCAAAGACTTATCGTGAAGTCACCTGCATTGTTTTGGCTGTATACTTTGCGTCATTGTCTTGCTGAATGGTGACCCATAACCCCAGTTTAAGATCACATGCATTCTGGATCAGGTTTTCTTCAAGGGCCTCTCTGTATTTGGCAGCATCCATTCTTCACCTCTATTCTGACCAGTCTTCCCATCGCTATTCCTAAGAAGCACCCCCATAGAATAATTCTTCCTCCACCATTTTTCATGGTGGAGATGGTATTAGGCAGATATTGAGCAGTACCTGATATTTGCCAAAAATAGTGTTTCCAGTTCTGCCAGCAGAAAAAAGCAGTTTAATTTTTGTCTCATAAGACCAGAGAATCTTTTTCCTTATGCTCTCAGAATTCAAGCAGGGTGTCAAATGCCCTACTCTGTCCGAAAGGTCTGAATGATGGAGTGCTGCTGAGATAGCCATCCTTCCAACAGGTTCTCCCATCTTGGCTGAGTACTGATGAAGCTATTTTATATTGGTCGTTGGGTTCTTGGTCACCTCCCTGAACAAAGCCCTTACTCAGTTTTCAAGAGAGTCCACTCTAAGAAGAGTCCTGGTGGTTCCAGACTTTCACATTTTGCAATTATTGAAGTCACTGTGATTAGATGCTTTTATATGCTTGTCCTGATCAATGCCTCACCACAATTTAATTGTAAAGGTCTTCTTCACAGAGTTTCTTGGACTTCATGGCTTGTTTTTTTGTCCTGACAGGCAGTGTGAATTCTGGGACTTTATATACATATGTGTGTGCTCTTCTAAACAATGTCCAATCAGTTCAGTTTGTCACAGGTGGACCCCAAATACATTCTAGACATAGTTCAAGGAGAACTAATGCAAACAGGATGCACCTGACCAAAACTAGCAGGCTCTGGCAGGCAAAGACTCTGAATAGCCATATGAATGAGAGATTTCAGGTTTTTTTTTATTTTTCAATAAATTTGCAAAACATCTCTGAAAAGGTTTTCACTTTGTCATTATAGGTTTTTGAGTGTGGATTGATGGGGGAAATGGCACATTTATCCATTGCCACACACGTGTGCATGTGAGGCAGCTAAAGGGTTCAAATGAAGGTAACTATACACCAGACGAGGGGATAAAATGTGTGCACTGATCCTTTCACTTTTTATCAGCAGACCGAGTACAGGAATTGGATGACGCCACTTCCGGTTCCAGGCCCGATGACGTCACTTCTGGTTCCAGGCCCGAAGACACCATTTCCGGTTCCAGCAACGAGGACGTCATTTACAGTTCCTGCCCCAAAGACACCACTTCCATGGCCTGACTTTAAAACCGACATGTTTGCCTGTCTGTTTGTTCGTTTTCTGGACTGAGATCTGTTAAGATCAGGTTTAATATGAACCAAACCTTCATCTTTGGCAGCCATACTTCAAGTATATGGGGGGCTGCCCCCAAACCTTTTCCTGTGTTGTCCAAATCCTTTCACACCATTTAGAAATAAATCTACAACACATTAAAAGATTCAGAAAGTGAAGGGATCTTTCTGAATCTACTGTACATGGTTCCCTCCCAATTCATTCCCCTACCAATCATGAAAACAAGACACATGCACGTGTCCTTTCCTGTCTTGCTGCAATAGTGAATATTGCCTCAAAAGTTCACTTTCCCTAGAGAATAAACTGAAAATCACATTTAATGGAAAAAAGGATTTCAGCTTGAAGCGTATTATATAGTCACAACATATCTCATTTTCAGGGACAGCAATGTGGTATTTTATAGATCAGGTGAAAAACAATACAGAGATTAAAAAGAGATTAATGCAAAAAAAGAAAAACTAATACATGATTCCAACATTATAGTGAGTTAAAAGCACGGAACATTGGTTTAAATATAGGTTAAGAATCTCACCTTCGGTCCCCTTCAAAATCAGACATTGCAGTCTTGATGAGGAAGCTTTTCAACTAATCAGAGGCAATAAATCATGAATTAAAGATTTGCTTCCTCCATTTAATATCTTGAGTGTTGTCTGACTGCCCACATCTGGCTGGAATATACTGTACTATATGATAACCACTCGCCCTATAAAGATGGGTATATATTTTGTCAGATCCCAGTCGTAATTACAGGTTAATCTTTATTAATTAAGTTCATGAATAACAAAGACACTGTAGATACAGTATCACGGTGAAACTTGTGGTGGTGCTGCAGCCTCATAACCCCTGGCCAGGTTTGTTTCTGGGCTAGGATGTGTTCTCTATGGGATAGGCATATTGGCAAGGAAGCAATTAATCAGCCTAGGTAAGTATGAAATGTATATCTTTGCAATGGACTATTTTTCACATTGTTAAAATTTTGCTCAAGTGAATTTCATCTACTAGGGAGAAGCTGTTGTTCATTGTATGTTATGTTTGAAGTGTCCATGGAAAGGAGAAGGCTTACAGTCAGAGTGTTAACCAATCACTGAGTGAATGGCCAATGCTTAGTGTGGCTGGGTGCGGGAATAATAGCTCTTCAGACAGCAACCAGGTCATCCCTTTTATTGTCTGTAGACAAAGAAAACAAACAAAAGATATAACGCTCTTCAGTGTGTGTCCCGTATGTGGGAATTCAGGCAATTATAAAGTGTTGCAGGGTTGCAGTTGCTGCTCGCCGAGCTCCATCCATTCCTCTCGGGACACCCAGGGTTTTAAGGCAGCTGGACTGGAAACAGTGGGGTCAGATGCCCTCACCTGGCGGGCTTCCTGGCACTGTGGGGAAAGAAGATGATATTAGCTCTTGTCTCGGCGGGTTATTACATACCTTGACAGAGCCTGTGAGGAGGTCCTCCATGATTGACACTAGAAGGTGACACTAGAAAGGTGCATTAATGTCCATGCATTCATCTAATTTAATATCTGTTATACCAGTTGAGGATCTAATGAGCTGGAGTCTACCTTAGCATAAGAATAGAAGAAGGCTCTGAAAGGACACCAGACACACTCACTAGTGCACATATCCACACTAATTCTTATAGTGCCTTTTTAGAGTTATTTATTATTCTCAATGTGCATCCTTGGCATGTGTGTTCAGAATAACCATAAAATTTTGAGGAAACACCAATAAAAAGAATGGAGAAGATGTAAAATCCTCCCAGACAGTGATGGTGTCAGTGTGTGATGTTGTTTTCACACTAGTTGCTGGATAGACAAAAAGTTGCAGAAGATTAAATTATTTAATGAGGCAAAGAATTATTTGTTTTTTTATTACTTATACTAGTGATTCTATTACTTATACTAATTTTCATCATTTTTTATATTAGGTACTTGCTCTCAGGCATTTTATTTCTTCTTTTGAATGTCATCTATCTATCTATCTATCTATCTATCTATCTATCTATCTATCTATCTGAATACATTAACCAGCGATAAAAATAATATATAAATGATACATTAACTGCAGTGCTAATGAGCATCTTTTTTTTCTGTGAAGCTGCTAGCATAACTATGGGATACCACTGACTAAGAATCCCACCCGTACAAAAACTTGACCTTATGATCTTCATTGGCCTCCCTTTCCCAAGGTCATCCTGCTGTGCACTGACAAAAGCCTAGTAAAGTTTTGAAAGTGAATGCTACCTCCAGAAAGGACTCTTCTTTATTCAAGTGATTATTTGAATATTTTAGAAGCCCGTTGAAGATCAATGATGTGAATCTAAAAGCTATTATTCAAATGCTAAAGGCTTCCCTGGGAAAAGTAGACACTGTATTCTGCTACACGAAAGGGAGGTCATCCTTTGCTGGCCTTTCCTTCAGCTCCTCTAAATGCCTTCAAATCTACTTGTTCTCAAGAACTCTTTAAATTCTAGACACGCTTTACAGTAGATGATGTGGCTTATTTCATGCACTGATTCATGTGTAACTGGCCTTATTAATTATATTATCTTTTATCACTACATCAGTGTGAAGACGTTTCCATTAAAAAAGTATATTGTTTCCTCTTCTCACTAATTTCTTAGAATTATGAGCTTCATTCAAGCTAAAACACCCTATATATTTTCTCCAGGTTATTGAAATGGGGACTAAAAGCAAAAATGTTAACATGTTCTAAACTTTTTTTTTTCATCATAGGAATTAATAAACTTCACTAACTGTGTCTCAAAAAGGATCCTGGGGATAATTGAGTGCCACCATAATAAAAGTGATTTTTTAGTTAACATTCCATAACATTATTCAATTTTTTTTAATCAAACATTGAATTTGTAAAGCTCCTGCTCTTGGGTTACATAATTTGTTTTGAAGACACGTGACATTAACATCATACTAGATGGTCAACAAAAAATCAGGTATTGAGCCACTTTTCTCTGTAAATTAATTCATTAGTTGTAATTTATGCACAGTAACAGGTTTTAACAAAGACAAGGCTAGACTGATATGAACAGCTGGTTTTATTTATAAAAATAAACTTTTAATTTTAATCAGGTTTATATTTTAATTTGATAATGTCTATGATAAAGAAATTCCAACCTACATTTAATTAGACGTGAAAAAAAATGCCTCAGTTTATCCAGTGTTATGGTGTTACTCCTAACTGCAATCATACTAAATTATGCTTCTTAAAAAAACCAGTGCACTATTGTCCTTAAAATAAACTTTAAGTTGTTGGCACACATGAGAAGTACTTTATTGCATAATTTATGCTGAATAGTTCTGCACCAGCAAAGAAGTGAGAAACCATGCTTTGTCTGAATCTTTATGACTCAAAAAAGCTTTGTGAAAATGAGCTTGGAAAAAGTGAAGGGTTTATAACTGTAAATCTACTTTTAAGGGTGTCATAAAACTTGATAAATTTGGTCTGTGTTGGTTTGTTTCTGTGTTTTCCCGATTTATGCTTAATTTAAATTTCAGTACAGTTTAATTTGTTTTGATTTACTTTCTTATTTATCATTTTATCTGTCTTACTGTTCCATTTACAGTTTACAATACAATACAGTTTTGTATAGCCCAAAATCACACAGGAAGTGCTGCACTGGGCTATAACAGGCTCTGCCTCTTGACAGCCCCGCAGCTTTGACTCTCCTTATATTTATATTGGATTAGGCTGCTAACAGCCCTTTTTTTGCAAAAATACTTTGCTGTGGTCACCATCTTCCCATTTCTTTTCTGTGTTCTTCACTATCCTATAACCTCATCAGAAAAACAGACACAGTGTCAATCTGCCCTTCATGCAGAGGCAGGTTTCAAGTTGCTTTACCAGTTTTTACAGAGCGTTCAGAACATTCTGAAAGGCAAGTTGAAACGGATTAAAAGCTGGTGTGGCCAGGCTACTCACAAAACAGTAAAAGAGCAGTGCCCTTGACACAAAATAAGGATGGCTTTATGAAGCCTATTGTTTTCTCTGTATTCTGTCTGCGTTGAGCGTCGGGTTCAGACTGAACATCTTCCTGGAGACTGCCCGTTTATGTGCCATCCTGGACAGAAGGAGTGGAGCATGTTGTGATTATGCTGCTTTTGGGGCTAGGTGACTTCCTTGAGTATTTTCTCTAAAATGTGGTGGGAAGAGAATATATATTTAGCGCCAGCACCCCTTCTGGTCCTGGAGTGGTATCGCTTACCTCATCGGAGCCTGGAAGGTGGTCCCAGGCACATATGAATGACATGGAATAAAAGACTGTGAATATGGCTACCCAAATTAAGCACCATTTCGATGCTCTTCGATTATATTGTGTCAGGTTACTCAGCAATTGAGCAGGCAAATATTAGACAGAAATTCACACAAAATGGAAAAAGACCCAGCAGAAACCACAGAAGAAAAGAGTGATCTACACTAATGAAAAGAAATTTTCCAAAAGCTTGACTGATTAAATAGGGGTTGTCAGATGGTATTATGCCGTAATAAGTGTAGCAGACTGATACTTAACCTATGTGCCCCAACCAATTTTTGTCATTTCACAGCTGTTCTAGGAGGATCATGAGAAAACATTTAAATGGTTAGAGGTAATGCACAAATACATATCGTGCTTCCTTTAAAAATTGTGATGGAGGACACTGTGCATTTGAAAATGGATTTTTCTGGTAACGCAGACTGAGCTGCTCACTCTTGCTTGTACATTTCAGACGTAGGCCACTGTTTTCACACTTTTACTGACACTATTTGACCTTTACTTTGAGCCGAAGTATTGTTCAAGGAACGGCCCGGGTTGGCTCCATGCTGCCAGTCACATTCAGGAGCTTCTTGATCCCAAACTATCAGTAGTCATAACTGAGATGAGCTGGCTATTAAGGACACGTGCATATAGCAAGGAGTACGTGAAACAGGTACTCAGTGTTCTTATTAAAATCCTTCAAAAGGAAAAAAAAAAACAGGGTTCAAATAAATAGTGCACTGTGTCAAATTCTTCTTCTTAAAGATTTAAAAAAGCCTTGTGGAAGTGGAGGTTAAAACCAATTCAATGAATAATCCAAATAAAACAAGGATACAATTCAATTGCAGGATCCAGTCCTTTAACACCCACAAACCTTGGTGCATTCTTCTAAAACTGACATCTACTCTGCTTTCCCCTCACTGAACCTTGCAGCAGACGAGATGTCCAACTGACAAGCATGGCCAACTTTCTTTGACAGGCTTGGGTTCCTGCTGTCCGTGGCTTCCCAGCAGGGTGCCAATGGCAAACCAAGCCATCCTTTGTTGCTTCAGCCACTCCTCAGCCTTACTTGGGAGTGAGCACCGTGTCACTCCACACTCCCCGGAAACTTTCAGTGGGAGTGACCCTCTGCAGTCCGAAGTGTCGGCCTCACACTCCACCAAGGAGCTCTCCTCCTGGCTGTCTGCCTCCAATCTTCCACACTGGCTTCAGCCTATCCTGCTGCATTCAGTCTCTCTCCTCTTTAACCTCCGTCTCCATGTTTTCCTTTGTTTTTTCCTCCATCTGACTCCCCCTCTGACATGCATGCCTGTCAAATTGAGTGCAAGTGTGATGCACCACTCTCTCCGAGGCAAGAAGGAGGCACCTGGCTGACGTTTGCATTCACACATACATATGCGATCAGCCAGGCACCCAAACGATCCCCAGAGCAAAGTGCACTTGCGTACGCCTGTGCCTGATTGAAGTCAGCGCCATGGACCACTTATCACACATCCTTTTAAATTGCCTGTATAAGATGATGTCACAATTCTCATTCCATATGTTTAAAAGTTTAAAATAAGCTATAGTCAATAAAGATTTTTTTTCTTCAAACAATGTTCTGTGCTTATGCATAGGTTACAAAAAAGGAAGGGAACTAGAGGAAGTCTAAAAGAAAGTACAAAAGATATTGTAAATGGGGCAACATTCACTGCTACTTCTCTCTGCTGACATCTATTGCTTTCATTATTATTTATTGGCAACTCTTCAGCTGTTTAGAACTTATGACATCATAGAGGTTTTTCTTAATTTTAATTAAAAGAGATCACAAGAGTAAAGTATTATATGTTAATATACAAATACAAAAATATTAAGGACTGTGTTGTTTGTAGTCACATAATAAACATCAGTAATTGCATTACTGATTCCAGTCATGGGAAAAGCCTGCTCCTTAATTTCCTTTTCTAGTATTACAAACTGCTCTTACAAAGAAAGTGTTATGATCGGCTTTATTTTAGGTGGACAAGTATAAATTACTGCAGTGGGCTGATGCCCTGCCCGGGGTTTGTTTCCTGCCATGCGCCCTTTGTTGGCTGGGATTGGCTCCAGCAGACCCCCGTGACCCTGTAGTTAGGATATAGCGGGTTGGATAATCGATGGATGGATGGAGTATAAATTAGTAAACCATTTTTCTTCATTTATCAAGAATCATCAAAAGCAGATATTTCTCCACAGGTGGTTGCAAATATATTTTCTTCAGATACAATACAGTTACAGATTTAGGAACACCTCAAGTTTGCGTGGCTTTATAGAAAATGTTAGTTTTATTTCCTTTACTACAAGTAAGAGTTTAACTTGACATCTTAAGAAAGAGATAGCTGTATGTCAAGGTTTAAAGAATATTCTGATAAAGGTGTAAGTGTCTATCAAACCACTGTGCTATTCTGTTCTCTTGTTCCGCTCAACTAGAGTGAGAACTTATACATTTTTATCTCCATAAAGATGCTGAATTTCTTAAAAATTCACATTTCTAAATGTTTTGTGGTGTCATTTCTCCTTCACCCCAATATGTACTTTCACACAGTAAAACACACTGCAATGCTTTCCCTCTAGAATGATGTTACTTACTGAAATGCTGCACTCAGGTCATTTACAGTATCTATTAGCATCCTCCCAAGATGATTAAGGACCCTTGAGGGTGTTGTTTTGCAAAGAGGTGTCAGAACCTGTTGTCATTAACAGCACTGTTGCATTGATTATTTCTTACATTCCTGATGGATGTAGCAAATGTTTTAGCTAATTTGAGGAACTCTCGAGGACCAGAGTACAGTAAAATACAAATATTATATATATTTTACAGTTAGTGACTCTTTTTAAAGGATGCCATTAGCTTACTTGGCATAGAACATCCTTGAAGATTTACTGTATATTTGTTATAATTAATTATATATATTAGTGAAACTAATTAAAATCTGCTTTATACATTAAATAAAGAAGTTATAAAGTATGAACTTTCCGCTCAAAGTGAAATATTTGACTTTTGTATATAAAACAAAAATCAGTGTTAATCTCAGACCAACCATTTTCTGCATCCACAATGTTCATATTCATTGTTGGAAGCTCTCCAGCCTCAGGAAAGGCAGGAAACAATATCGGATGGGATGTCAGAGTATCACACAACATACCTACATACCAGATTTATCCCTCTATGTACACATCTTTGAAAGAAAGAAAATGGAAGTACCCTAAAACATCCATATGAGTGCAGTGCAAACATGCAAACTCTACAAGGACAGTCACCAGGCCAAGACAAAACATTTTGTCGATGAAACTGTGAGACAGCAGAACTAATGAATTTGTCTCTGTGCTGATCTCATTTGAAAAAAGCAAATACTGCCTACTGACGAACACAGATATCACTCATTTACTTGATTTTGTTGACCCATAGATTATATGAAATGGATTACTGTGTGGTGAAATGTGTAACAATGGAATTTCAAAAGTGTCTGTGTTTGTTATGTAAATGTTTTTTGATCAAAATCCTTGAATTATTTATAATTTTGCATCCCTCCTTTTCTCGCAGTAATTAAATGTTTAGGACATTCAGGAGAAACCAGAAAGTCAAATTTATTCCATCTAAATGCCTCAGTGAGTTAGCTTCTGAGGTCATGTTGATTGGCACCCTCTTATGCTTCTCTCCTGTTCCCTTCAGTACGTTTTTTGGTCTTTGACCATTTTTGTTTTCTCTTTCGTTGCTTTGGATTGTGGCACTGCCAAAAAAAAACTGGAAAAATTCAACTTAGCATAAAAGAATTATTGGATATTTGTTATAATTAATTATATGTATTTGTGAAACTAATTAAAATCTGCCTTATACATTAAACTGAGAAGTCATAAAGTATGAACTGTGCGCTCAAAGTGAAATGTTTGACTTTTCTATGTAAAACAAAAAACAAAAATCAGTGCTAATCTCAGACCAACCAATATCTGTATCCACGTCATCAAAGATTAGCATATTGAGCCATGTGAAAAAGATAATTTTACATGTTGTGTCATTATTGAGAATAAGAAAGAAACTGAGGACAATGTTATCAAAGGAACCGTATGGTTTAGTGGAAGGGAAGGGCACATGAAACGCTGTATTTGTATTAAGGATGTTAAGTGAATTTTGTACAGTATAGCAGTACAGACCTTGTTTTTCTGCTTTATTCAATATCAGAAAGTTTTTGAAAACGTCAAACATAACAGGCTTTTTGAAATGCTGAATGGTTTACACATTGATTGAAATGATTTGCGACAATTACAGAATTTATATAGGAAAAAAATGTCATCAAGCAAAATAGATGGCGAATTAGTAAGATGGGTCAAGATATTTAAAGGAAATAGACTGGAATGTGTGCTAACCCCAGATTGTTTAAATAATATGCAAAAAAGATGTTTAATCTAGTCAGAGAACTGCTAAGCATTACAGTATGAGGGTAAAATATCAATAATACAGTATTTGCAGATGATACCACGCTGATTGCATATATAAAGCTTCAGCAAAAAGAGATTGCATGTTAATAACAAAGAAAAGTCCCAAATGCAATCTCATGGTGCGTGAACAAACAGTGGAACAGGGTGATCGCTTTCGCTAACTGGGGTCCATTATCACGTGGAATGCCTTTTCAAAAGAACATTACACTGTATATAACAGGACAAATAAGCAAGAATACAAGACATGTACCTCCACTTGTGTCCAAGATTGGACCAAACCTAGTGATTTATTGGCTCTGAATATTCAGATTATTGGTTATTGAAACAAAGCTCTGCTTTTTGACTCTGATTTTTAGCTTAAAATATACAATACAATACAATTTATTTTTGTATAGCCCAAAATCACACAAGTAGTGCCGCAATGGGCTTTAACAGGCCCTACCTCTTGACAGCCCCCCAGCCTTGACTCTCTAAGAAGACAAGGAAAAACTCCCAAAAAAACCCTTGTAGGGAAAAAATGGAAGAAACCTTGGGAAAGGCAATTCAAAGAGAGACCCCTTTCCAGGTAGGTTGGGTGTGCAGTGGGTGTCAAAAAGAAGGGGGTCAATACAATACAATACACAGAACAGAACAAATCCTCAATATAGTATAAAAATAAAAATGTTAGAATTACGGAGTATAATTTAACAGTAGATGATATCACATAATACGATTTGGATTTGTTTAGAATCCTGGAAACCTCATTCATCAAGCTGCCTCCCCCAATTGGCCATTCCACAGCTGAAACAGAGCTGGGCCAGCCAATCCAATGAAAGGACCCCTTTTTCCCAGGAAAATATGGTTTTGATGACTCTCTTTTTGACTTTCGGTTTTGACCTTTGCTTGCTTTTTGTCTCTTTTCTGACCCTCACTCAACCATTTTTCTGGTCTGGCTGCATTTTAGTTAGAACAAAGGCTTTATGAGAGTTTAGGCTTTTTAAGCCTATTTTTAGTATTCAGGTATTGTAAATGGTTTTTGAGCCCTGAATCACAACACCTTGTTTTCTCAATTTATATAGATTCTGTATACATGCTTTCAGGGGTTATCATAGTTTTATTTATTTACAGAGTGTGGCTTTACCTTATATTCTAAACACATTATTATGTGATGATTAGCAAGTCTAAAGTGGCTCAGTATGTGAGTGGACGTAAGTGTTTGTACAATAATACACAATAATATATACTGGTTGGATCCCTGAACAGGGCTCGTAATTTCTTTTAAAATGTCTCTACTGGATCAGGACCCAGTTCACAATGAACTTGACTACAAAAAGTAGAGGATCTGGCAAAATTATTTTAAAACATTTCTAGTGATCCACACTGACACCTTAGCACATGGAAACTAGCACACAAATGCAAGTTTTTAGCCACCTTTTTTCAACCTTTTCAACAAACCTGCAAAATGGCAATTGTATAAAGTAAAATAAATGTAAATAGAAATTACTGAAAATAAAGCACTGTGCATGGGGAACTGCAAATATAAAAGCTTATAATTTACAGGACACAAAACACTGTCATATAGCTTAACAAGTACCAAATTTGTATTTCCAACAGAGAAATAATAATGAAGAACAAATCTCAAATCTCAAAATGTTACAAGCCAGTGTCGAAGAGAACACACTCATGCATGTGTGGTGTGCAAATACATACATTTACAATTTTCATTAATAAATGTATCTTTGAATATTATTAATTTTGAAGACTCCACAAACGTTTCTTACCTTGCCTAGTGCTCTAAAAGTGACCCCATAAAATGTTTGTGCCAACCTGCTTATTCTCCTGCCTATTCCGCGATTACTGTCCTTTAGAAATCCTATCCTGATATATGGAACTGGGTTGAATTTGCTCAGAAAAGGCTCAAAAAGGTTCAGAAACAGCAGTGATAAATTGGCGTTATTATGAATCATGCAAGAAAACAAATCTCCATTAACAAATTATACTAGATATTAGAATAGCTCTCATAGCTGTCAACATCTTATACTACCTGAACATAAACACATAAAACATTTAATGAACAGGAGGGCACCATTAGTCTATCATACTAGTTTGTTCAGCGAATAGTTAAGCTGCCCCAGTATCTCATCCAAATACTTCAAAAAACTTATCAAGTTTTCTGCTGCAATTACTTGTTCATATCTTGATAGTTTTGTTCCCGAGTCCCACAATTCTCCAAGAGAAGAAGTGTTACCTGGCTTCAGTCCTAAATGCTGTTCCCTTTAATTTTCATTGGTGTCCTCAAGTATATTATTCACCATTTCGTTGAAAGAATTCTGCTGGATGTAATTTATCAATACCTTTGAGGATTTTTGGAAACCTGGATTAGTTCCCAACAGAGTCTCCTCTTCTCAAGACAAAACAGGTTAATTTTCTGAATCAGATGTCAGATTACGACATATCCTTAAATCCAGGGGTGCAGTTGGCTAATAACACCATTTAAAGACTGTCAATGCTAACCTGCTTGAGAAGAGATTACACACAATGCTCAGGGGTCTTTAGGCCAATAACAGAGGTAAAGAAGTACTTTCTCATCATTAAACTCACTGTATTCCCATATTTAGCACTATGGTATGACAAATGCTGCTATAAATTTTTTCTTACACTTTAAAAGAAAATGTCCTAGAATATTTCACTTTTATTTACTGCTATAGGTTGACACCCCAGGAAGAGTTGTCTTCTGTTGCCATATAGATTGCAATCTTGTACCTCTGTAGAAGCATTGCCATAACCTCAAAATTTTTATTTTACTGAAAATTGAGCACTTTGCTGTAATGATAGTGCAGCCTTTCTTTCAAAGCACAAGCCCAGATGACAGCTCTAACAGTTCCTGAAGGGCATCAAACATGGAACTTTAATTTTGAAATTAAAAGAGAGAGGTTGCACAATGCTAGTCCACTGCAGCTCTAAATGATCACACTGTCATGGGCCTCATCCTCAGCAACTCATTTAGAATGTTTTTAGAGTACTACTAACTGGCAAATTTTATACAGATTCATTGTCCAAACAGCTTCTTTTGTCTGATCAGTTAGATATGTTACTAAATAGGCTTGCACACAAATATTTAAAATACAATGTAGAGCCAGCTTATTTGACAACATCTTTCACAGCAACCTTGCATATTTATGCTACAATATGAGATAACAGAAAAGTGTTCTAATTCCTTCTCTGTTTTAGCCAAACAGAGCAGATGGACCATCAATGGGTATTCCACTGACAGGACAACTCCCTTGGTGGTAAGTTCTTCCAGTTTTACAAAATAATACATTTTTTGCAGGTAATCCACAGCAGAAAAGTGCAGACTGCTGTATACAATTAAATCACTTTTGTTGTTTCAATATTATATTTTATTTTGAGATACATCTAATGATTCTCTGAAACAGTTTGTTTCTCGTGTTTTACGTCTACGTTCAATGCGCAATTCCCTGCATATCCCTCTAATTTGACTTCTGATTGTCAATCTTGTGCTCAAACCAGTCTGTGTGTTAACCTCGATGAAAGCAAACCTAAAACACTACATATATTGGCTTTTCTGTTTAGTTATATCTAAAATTTGACATGGATTAACAGGATTCAGCAGCCTCATTTTCCATTGTGAGCCATGGCTATACAGAAGTTTGTTTCTGAACTGTACTTTAGATCAAATGACTGTCACCTCAGTACTTACACTTTTAGTTATGATGAAGTTATTCTCCTCTTCCTAATTCATCTTCTTCCCACACATTCTGTTGCACATATTCTTCTACCACATTAAAGGTCAAGTTCACGGTTATTGACATGTGTACCAAGGAGAATAGGTTCTTACTTGTACATCTTCTGCTAAGAAGTGACACCATTATAATGCAATAACAATATCAGTTGATAGATATAGGAAACACAAATCAGGTATGGTCATGCAGTTGTCAGTATGAGACATCTAGTGACCTGAGAATTAAAATTATCTGTGGCTCTAGTGCTGCGTGTAATAATGATCCTGTACTGTTAGCCAGAATGGAGGAGTGAGCAAACTGTCTGCGTAGGACAGTTGACGTCTTTTATTTTAATGGCACTGCTAGTTGCTGCAACACTATCACTGTTTTCAAAGCACTATGTATTTTTTTGTTGCTGGCTGTTTGGTTGTTTTTATTTCTCTTTAAGGTTTCTCTTGTAGAAACGTAACAAAACACACTGTCTTTTGGGAATTTAGTCATCTGTATGTAAAATACAACTGCGCAACATAGAAATCTGATACAATTTAGGCAATTTGATAATGAGACATTTGTGTGAGGGTTCCTAATGCGCATCCAGGGCATTATACATAACTGACTCGGCTGTGCCACCACAGCAGTTTTGGCAGCTGAGTATGAATTCACAGCTAGAGAAATAATAATGCACTTTAAAATGTGTAATGCACTCCTTGTATTTCATGAAGTCTTTACTAAATATATATACATGCATACACGGTTTTTACTTAAAACAGTAATTGAATAAAAATACTGCCGTTCAAATATTTGGTTTGTCTAGCCTCATGAAAGTAAGATAAGATCGATGAGGTGATCAAATAAAAGAGAGCCATGTGACCTAAGCAAGCAATGTTCATTAACTTGTTATGTCAGGAATAGATTGCTTTTAAGCCTCAGGAAAATCCATTCTAATTCTCTGGGGACCGACATCATAATGCATGGGTGAGTAGGCTAGAATCTCCAATTTGCTGTGTTTATCATGATAAATTCTGATTTTGTTTTTTTTTTAGTACGTGAATTAAGATTATGTGATGTATGCTTTTCTGTGTGAAGAAACCCAATAATGAAAGCACATCAACAAAACTGAATACAATTTTGAATAAATATATTTTATAAAATTATGGAAAAAATAAAGTCAACCTACAAAAATTTCTCTCAGTCTATAAGGGCTGAACATGTTATACGGTTGCTTTCTTTTTTCCATTAATACAAGCTATTAAATTTCACTGCCTTTGTGCTTCAGCAAGAAAGGGCTTTTTTTCTTTTTAAATGGATATTTTTTTAACTAAGATTAATTGAGTTAATGAAAGTAGTTACCTGTTGCCTAGTAACTATTTTTACTTAATTAATCCAGCTAAATTCAGATCACGTAGCATCTTTTTCACTTTGAAATGCTGTTTTGAGTTTTTGTCAGTTTGGGGTTTTAAGTTCTGCTGTGATGTGTCCACAGTATAATCACGTGCTACTTCCTGGTCAAATTATTTTCTGATAACTTTAGACAGCAGACTAATCCACTTTAGTGTTGATTCCATGAAAGAAGATCACACATCTGATTTCACCTAATGGCTGTGCTAACAATCGAGTGACAATTTTCATATTTTTCCTAACTCTTTAACTAAAACTCAGAAAAGTTCTCTATTTTAGGTAGTCAGTGATTTCAAGAAAGGTGACTTAAGTAAGCCGTAAGCATGTCAAGAAAATTTTTTTTGAAAACAACAAGTTGTCAAAACAAGACATTCGACATGTATGTGATGTATTAAAGAGTGGGATACAGCAGCATGTCTTAAACCAATTACAGTCTGACAAATACCAGTGTGTGGGATTCTCCTGCTTCCTAATATATGTCCTTAAGAATTACAAGTGTATTCACCGATTCAAGGCTCCAACAGCACTGTCCATCAAATCTGTTCATTTGCCTAAGCCATTAAACTGCTTATGTTATCCTTTTCAACAGAATCCAATTTCTTGCTTCAACTGTTTAATCACAAATTGAGAAGTTAAACCAAGAAATCTGGAGCTGTATACTAGCAGACAGCACTGCCTCAAAGGACTTTGATTCTGTTTCAGTTCCCAGTAGCTGTGCCACTGAATCTGGATGAACTGTTTGTGCCTGTGTGTTTTCCTGTCCCATTACACAGATGTGCAGGCAGTTGGACTGGCAACCTTAAAACTGGGACACACTTTTAGCGTGAATGAGGGTGAGTGTGGCCAGCTAAGGGCTGGCATCCTGTTCAAGCTTAGTTTCTAATTTGTTCTCTGATTCTCTGAGGATATAGAGTATAGTTCTTCTTAACCCTAAATCATATTCAGAAAAAGGATAGACAGACAGATGAATGTACTGAGAAAAAGACATAAAAGGTTTTTAATTAATTGCAGTGAAATGAATACTCATAGAATTAATGTACAGTGCATCCGGAAAGTATTGACAGCGCATCACTTTTTCCACATTTTGTTATGTTACAGCCTTATTCCAAAATGGATTAAACTCATTTTTTCCTCAGAATTCTACACACAACACCCCATAATGACAATGAGAAAAAAGTTTACTTGAGATTTTTGCAAATTTATTAAAAATAAAAAAATAGAGAAATCACATGTACATATTCACAGCCTTTGCTCAATACTTTGTTGATGCACCTTTGGCAGCAATTACAGCCTCAAGTCTTTTTGAATATGATGCCACAAGTTTGGCACACCTCTCCTTGGCCAGTTTCGCCCATTCCTGTTTGTAGCACCTCTCAAGCTCCATCAGATTGGATGGGAAGCGTTGGTGCACAGCCATTTTAAGATCTCTCCAGAGATGTTCAATTGGATTCAAGTCTGGGCTCTGGCTGGGCCACTCAAGGACATTCACAGAGTTGTCCTGAAGCCACTCGTTTGATATTTTGGCTGTGTGCTTAGGGTCGTTGTCCTACTGAAAGGTGAATTGTCGCCCCAGTCTGAGGTCAAGAGCTCTCTGGAGCAGGTTTTCATCCAGGATGTCTCTGTACATTGCTGTACATTGCTGTAGTCATCTTTCCCTTTATCCTGATTAGTCTCCCAGTTCCTGCCGCTGAAAAAAATCCCCACAGCATGATGCTGCCACCACCATGCTTCACTGTAGGGATGGTATTGGCCTGGAAATGAGCGGTGCCTGGTTTCCTCCAAACGTGACGCCTGGCATTCACACCAAAGAGTTCAATCTTTGTCTCATCAGACCAGAGAATTTTGTTTCTCATGGTCTGAGAGTCCTTCAGGTGCCTTTTGGCAAACTCCAGGTGGGCTGCCATGTGCCTTTTACTAAGGAGTGGCTTCCGTCTGGCCACTCTACCATACAGGCTTGATTGGTGGATTGTTGCAGAGATGGCTGTCCTTCTGGAAGGTTCTCCTCTCTCCACAGAGGACCTCTGGAGCTCTGACAGAGTGACCATCGGGTTCTTGGTCACCTCCCTGACTAAGGCCCTTTTCCCCCGATCGCTCAGTTTAGATGGCCGGCCAGCTCTAGGAAGAGTCCTGGTGGTTTCGAACTTCTTCCACTTACGGATGATGGAGGCCACTGTGCTCATTGGGACCTTCAAAGCAGCAGAATTTTTTCTGTAACCTTCATGCTTGGTTTGTGCTCTTACGTACATGTGTTTTTTTTTATTTTTAATAAATTTGCAAAAATCTCAAGTAAACTTTTTTCATGTTGTCATTATAGGGTGTTGTGTAGAATTCTGAGGAAAAAAATGAATTTAATCCATTTTGGAATAAGGCTGTAACATAACAAAATGTGGAAAAAAGTGATGCGCTGTGAATACTTTCCGGATGCACTGTAGCTCTCTATAACATTTATAACTAACATTTTAGCATAATCCTAAGGTAGTCAACATTTGAACCAAAAATAAGAACTCTAAATCTATTATATAAATTATATAAACTTTCAAATATTATTTTCTTTTTTAATCATAGGACTTTAGGATACTGATTTTTGTCTAGTTGTAGGTAAAATTGTGTAGTAGCTCAAATGTTTGGGCCACACCCAAATTTCTCTAATGTAGTGAAAAGATATTTTCATTCAATCATATCAAAAGCTTTTTCTGCATCCAACAATAATAATATCTCTGGGGTGTTTGACTTTGCTGGTGAATATATTACATTAAACAGACATTGAAGATTGGAAGCTAAGTATCGGCCAGTTTGATCTTGTGATATTACTGAAGGCAGCACTTTCTCCATCCCTCTAGCTAGGACTTTGGAGAGTATCTGAACATCATTATTCAGAAGTGAAATTGGTCTGTGTGATGCACATTGTAATAAGTCCTTATATTTTTTAGAAAAGATGATTAATGCTTGGTGAAAAGTTTGAGGTAGAGTTTGATTGTCTCTAGCTTCTGTAAATGTTGCTAATAAGAGGGAGGCTAGCTGAGTGGAGAATTTCTTATAAAGTTCGACATGGTAGCCATCAGAGCTTGCTGCTTTCCCACTCTGAAGTGGCTTTATAGCATCTAGTAATTCTGATTATTATTAATTGGTTTATCCAATTCCTCTGCACTAAGAGTATCTATTTGTGGTATCTGTAATGCATCCAAAATGCATTAGATCGTGTGTCTTTAAACTCAGTAGAATATAAGGATTTATAGTAGTCTCTAAATGTGTGCATTATACAGTATTTTTATGGTCAATGATTTTATCTCCGTTCGTGTTGGTGATTGCTGGGATTGCATTGCAAACTTTTTGCTTGTGGATTTGTTGAGCTAAGAGCTTATTAATGATGTCTTGATTTAAAAATGAGTTGTTCAGTTTCTTTGATTGTTAAGAGGTTGAACTCTGAATGCAGAGCCTGCCTTTTCCAATGAAGAGCCTCACTTGGACACCTGCCATGTTCTTCATCTATTCTAGTAATTTCTCTGGTTATTAAGGTTGGGCGGTATCCAAATATCCAAAATTTGATACTGTCAAACCTCCTCCCTATTTTACCTCGGTATACGGTATTACCGTGAATAATTAAAAAATTGTGACGTAAGGCTCAGACAGCGTCACCAAACTGTTGGCGTGTGCCTAAAACGTTCAGAAACTGAATATCAAACACTAATACTGAAACAATAACAAAATAACATGCAGAACAATATTAACAACTTTTATTAGCAACAAATAGCAGTTTATAAAAAAGTGCAAATACAACAGTCAAACAGAATTAAATTAACATAAACGTCCAGAACAGTTTTCGCACGGAGACACGCACACAAATCAATTAAATTAAATCACACAGCCTGAACAACTTTTAATAACAAAGAAGAGCAGCTTATAAAAAAGTGCAAATAGACCAACAACAGTCAACCAGAGTTGAATTAACATAAACATCATCCATATTATAAAAAGTATTGCAAAGCAATAGTCCTAAACAAAAACTTCTTTCCAGTCTTCTTTCCAATATTGTTTTTAACGTAAACCAAATAAAAATACCAGAATCAAATAAATAAAAATAAACACAGTGCGAATAGGAACGAATGGCAAGTGGCATCAATCTAGTCAAGATTTTTCGCTAGAAAAACCAGCATGTTTACTTTGTCCGGCTTTAACAGGGCACGTTGTGGACCGACAACTTTACCTGCGGTGCTGAAAACCCGCTCCGATGGTGTGCTTGTGGCACAGACGCACAGGTACTTTCGTGCCACTTGCGACATCTGGGGAAAACGCCCGGCAGCATTTTTCTACCAGAAAAGTGGGTCCTCGTCTCTTTGAGTAACTGGCTCCAAACAGTAGGCTGTTATTTCAGCTCCGACTCGGTCCTCTACGGTGCCGATGCCGACAGGACCTGCCATTGCATCAGATTTTTTTTGCAGCATACTTCCCAGAGTCACCTTTTTTCGTGAGGGTGCAGGTTGCGCCTCTTCCTCTTCCACTCTGATGGCCACTGGACCTACTGCCTCTAAGCTCACAATCTCAGCCTGTAATTCAGCCTTGGTCTCAGCCAATGCGTTGTCATCCGTCTCATATCCTCCACGGTAACAAGGGTCCAGGAAAGTGCATTTTCGCAATATTTTGAAATGAATTCTCTGAAATGGATTCATACTTGGCCTCCAGCTTTGTTAGAATTCTAGTTTTGATTGACTTTCTTAGCTGGAGGTCATTTTCTGACGCAGCCAACACATTGTTCCTGCAGAGCTGTAGTATGGGGAGGATACAGGAACTGGTCACATAATTTTCTCCTGACAAAATATCAGTGAAGTCACCGACTGGTTTCAGTGCTTCGTGAACAGCATTCAAGACGTCCATGTCCTGCCAGGTCAGGGACAGGCTGCTCCTTCTGTCATCAGACAGGATGTGTCTGATCGTTTGGGCGTGCTCGAGGATGTGCTCCACCATTGCCAGTTTGGAGCCCCAGCGAGTTGCGCAGTCCTGCCGACGGATGGATGGATGAATTAATTAATGAATGATGAATAAATGATTAAATGAATGAATAGGCCTAAATAAACAAATGAATAAATAGGCATAAATAAACGAATGAATGAATAAATAGGCCTAAATAAAAGAAATTAATTTATTTAGGCCTATTTATTCATTCACGAATGAATGAATGAATTGGCCTAAATAAATGAATGAATGAATAAATAAATAAGTCCATTAATGTATATTATTCCATTTGGTCAAATTTGCATGCACATTTATTTTAGGCTAAATAAGTCCCTTATGCGCATCAAGCCTGCATTTATTTGATAAAAAATGCAGGAAAAAAATTACAATTTAAAAAATGGTTTTCTATTTTAATATAGCCTACTTTTCAATATAATTTCTTTATGTGATGCAAAGCATATATATATATATATATATATGCCCCTTTTTTATATTTGAGCCCCTGCCCCTGAGGAACTCTCTGCACGTTTTATGCTTACCGTTATGAGACTATGTTTTGGGAGTCCCAAGTCCACTTGCTTCTTGTGGAGTTCATGCTTACGTTGCCAGCTGTGTGAAAAGGCCCCGACAATATTACAGCATAGTCCAAGGACGTGCTTGGTTTTTTGCCTAAGGTCATGCAATCCATTTGTGACAGCCAAGTTTAGATTGTGACCGAAGCAGTATAGCCACGGCCAATGCAGGGACCTGATTGCGGCATGAATGTTGGCAGCGTTGTCAGTGGTTATGGCTGAAAGTTTTTTCTCATCAAGTTGCCATTCCTGAAGTGCAGCTCTGAGCGCAGCAGCAAGATTGTCCGCTATATGACTCTCAGGAAAATACGTAGTTTGGAGGCATTTGGGTTCAAGTTTCCAGTCAGGTGTAATAGTATGGACAGTCAGAGACATATATGGTGTCATGTTAACTGACGACCACATGTCAGTTGTTAAGGAATAACTGTCTGCCGCTGACAGCAGCACTTGAACATTGTCTCTAACTTTACTATATAAATGTGGGACGGCTGTTTGTGAGAAATATTTCCGTCCAGGCAGCTCGTACTGGGCATCTAGGACCTTTAGCATGTTCGTAAAGGACTTTTTTTCCACTGTGTGGAAAGAGACCATTTTCTTTGCCAAGTATTTTGTCACTGCATCAGTACAGGTTTTCCAACGGACACTGTCCCTTTTGTACTTTGTTGCTTTCCCGAAGGCCCCCATTATCGGTGGCTGCGTACTGGCGGTGGACCTAGATGTTGTTGGTCCTGCATCAGGAGGCGTTGAAACTGTTGCACTGAGTGAACTCGGGTCCATCCTCGCAGCAGTGAGTGGATGGTGGTTTCGTATATGCAACCTTAGGTTCGAGGTATTTCCATCTCTTGCGGTCACCTTTTTGTTGCACAATTTGCAAATTGCCTCGTCCGTATTTACCGCCTCTCCTTACTCGTTCGGTCGAAACCCGAAATACTGCCAAACTGCAGAAGTTGTGTTCTTTTTCGAGACCAGGTCACTTGGTGCACGACTCGCCATCTTTCCCCACCTCTCTCTTTCTCCTCTATGCTGTCACGTGATGACAACCAAGCATATGCATTTTTAGGCATTAAATAAGTTATATTTAATATTAAATCCTTGTCTCCTATATAAGTGCATTGTTTTTATGACGGTATAACGGTATTGAAACTGATACCGTTGCTATTTTTAGATTCCGCGGGATACCATATTACCGTTTTACCGCCCAAGCCTACTGGTTATCTCTGATACCTTCTTGGTTTCTAATTAATTTCTGTTTTAAAGATATGAAATAATCTGTCCTCTTAAGAAGGACTTTAGAGTTCCCCAGATTATTCCTGCAGAAACCTCTGAGGATGTACAGTATTTGTCTCTAGGAAGAAACTGATTAGCTTTGATATAAATTCTGTACAGTTCTCGTCTGCTAATAGAAGTGGGTTAAGACGCCATCTACGAGATGAGTACGTTGGATGCATAAGGATTTTAGCTCCAAGATCAGAGGGGCATGGTCGGAAATAATTATAGCATCGTACTTGCAAGATTTATCTATAAAGAAATAATCAATTCTTGAGTAGCAATGATGCACTGGTGAGGAGAAAAAATATGTTCTTGAGTTTGTGTTTGGAAACCTCCAGGGGTCTGATAAGTTGTGGCCAATTAAAAACTGTGTAATTGTCTTTGCAGTGTTACATGTCATTCCCCCTGTAACAGGAGACCTATCAAAGAGTGGATTTAAAACACAATTAAAGTCCCAAGCCATTATAATTTTGTGAGTGTTCATTTTGGGAATGGATGTAAATACATTTTGCATGAATTCCCTATCATCGACATTGGGTGCATAAACATTTATCAAAATCACTTTACAGTTAAATAAATTGTCCATGACAATCACATATCTCCCTTCAGGATCAGATACTACATCTGATGCTACAAATGAGACTATTCTATGTATGAGAATTCCCACATCTCTAGTTTTCTTTGTAAAGCTGGAATGGAACATTTGGCCAGTCCAGTCTTTTTACAGCCAGAACTGTTCATTGCTTAGTAAGTGGGTTTCCTGTAAAAATACTATTTTAGTGTTTAGACTAGGCGTGTGCGATATACATTGTTTACGATTATATCTTAACTGCTGTTTTAACGGTGTGCGAGATTAAGTTATCGAGTATGTAACTCACTTTGCAAAAAAAAGAAAGAGTTCCTTCACTAATGCAACAGTATAGACCACTGCGCATGCGCAAAGCAAGTTGCATAGGCGTGCACGTCCAGCAAGCTGCAAGTTAGCTTCACTCGCTGCCTCAAAATGAGTGAACAAACAGCGCCAGATGATAAAACAGCCTCGCTATCTACGTCGTCAGAGTTAATTGCTAGACGTGGTTCATTCTCACTCGCATGGCAGTGGTTTGGTTTTGAAAAGACTGATGTTGCTCAAAAGACGGCAATCTGCAAACTATGTGGTAAATTGGTTGCCGTTAAAGACAGCTCGACAACTAACTTGTTTCACCATTTGCGAACTAACCACCGCACAGAATACGAAGAATGCGAAAAGCTTAAGGAATCAACTGTCCAGCACAAGTCTAAAGTAACCAAAGTACAACCACAAAAACACACTCAGCAAACTTTAGCGGACTCATTCTGCAAAAAAGTGCCTTACGACAAGAAAAGCAACAGATGGCATGACATAATAAACACCATCACCAATTACATCGCAAAACATATAGTGCCAATTCAAGTGGTTGAGAGAGATGGTTTTACACAACTTTTGAATACTTTAGACCCAAGGTACACACTGCCTGGCCGAAAATATTTCAGTCAAACAGCTCTGCCTAAGTTGTATGATTCGTGTTACCAAACTCTGATGCATAAACTGCAAAAGGTTTCACATTTTGCCACAACGGATTTATTGTCAAGCCGAACATCCGAGCCATACCTCTCCCTGATGGTGCATTTCATTGACGAAAACTGGCAACTGCAAAGCTTCTGTTTGCAAAAATCATACTTCCCAGAAGATCACACTGGCGACATCATTGTGCAAGATCTGAAAGATGCGCTGGCATCATGGTCACTGCGCAGACCACATGGTTTGCATGACAACAGACAGCGGGGCTAACGTTGTCAGTGCACTACGGATTAATAACTGGAAGAGGCTACCTTGTATTGGGCATAGGCTTCATATTATGATTGGTGAGTAATTTGGGGTTCCTCTATAAAATGCAGTTTAGGTTAAATTGATCTTATTTATTATGACATTTAAAAATACAAAAAGGCCTGATAAGTAAAGCTATAGATGACAAAAATATAATTCAATATAATTTCAAATAATACATTACATTATCTTGGAATTATAGTTATCGTCAAAGTCCCAGAAAATATTGAGATTTTTTTTTTCAATATCGCACACTCCTAGTTTAGACCTGTTAGGTGAGAGAATACTTTCTTTCTCTTTAATTTGTGAATCAGGCCTTTAACATTCCAGCTCACAAAGTTAACCGCCCCATCATTGAGACATTGATTCTGAATTTTTGATGTCATTTTGTAGTCTTAACTGAAAGTGAAACAGCTTTAACCTTAATTTCCAATTTCCCATGCAGCCTATTGTTATGTTGGTAATTATAATAATAAGGATTATAAGGATAGATTAGATATACTGTAGCTTGCTCTCTTTCTCCCCCATTTTGCCTCTACGTGAGACTGGACCCTACTTCACAAAGTCCCGGTCCTCTGACATACCTAGAGACAGACCACGACCAAAACAAACAAACTTTCACAATTCTCAGGTAGACCTTCGATTCTAATATTATTCTTTCTGCATCCATCTTCCAGAGCTGCAAGTCTGCCTCCAAGTTTTTTGCATTCGGAATTTGCAGGTGTAGCTTTTCCATCGGCGGTAGATGCCAACTGTTCAGCTATTTCAATTTGAGTCGTGAATGTCTGCTTAATGTCTTCCAGCTGATCGGCAAGTGCTCTCAGTTTGGACACATTTTCCTGAATTCTGTCCACCCTGGCCATCGGACCTTACTCTTATTCTATGTTAATTAATGTTGACTTATGTTTATCTTTTATTGTGTCTTCTATTTCTCTATTCATTTTGTAAAGCACTTTGAGCTACATTTTTTTGTATGAATATGTGCTATATAAATAAATGTTGATTGATTGATTGATTGAATGCGTTCCTCAATTTTCCCCAGCATATCTTTAAAGGCTGCATCAAAGTGATTATATATATGTTTTTTCCAGGTTTTTATTATCCTGCCGCAGCTCTTGCAGCTCCAGCCACAGCTTCTCGTTTGTCTTCTCACTTTCTTTCTTTATATTTTTCTGAATGTCTTTATTGAGTTAATTTATGGCTGTGGCCATCATTACCTTCAGTTCGGACAGATCTTTTCAGCTTTCATGCTCCGCGGGTGAAGTGGCAATCCCCGTTACAGCTGATGCTTCCGGCTCACGAGGAGTGGATGAAAACACGGACTGCAAGGCCATCTCCAGTTTCAAGTAATCTTCTGGAATTGGCGAGCTATCGTGACCTGCATCACTTGCACCTTCGCTCCCATTTTCACTCTTGGTTGGAGATGATGTAGTGGAGTAGGGTCCTGGGAAGTCTGTGCTTTTGCCTGCCTGTTCCAGGTCAGTCTGTGAAAGGTCGTACCTTGCACTTGGACTTGATGTCTGTCTAGGCTTGGATGTAGTGTTAGGTTTTTTTCTGTTTCTTTCTGAACTCCTTTAATGTTTATCATGTTTATATACTGTAGTAGAAACTCCTCAAGTTGGGTAAATACAGGATACCTCGGGATAATAAGAAATAAGAGAAAAAATAAAGCCACTGCTAATGGATCTCCGCTTCAGACGTCTTTCTCCCGTAACGGACGAGACCAAGTCCCAAAGGAGAACTGCTTTTGCCCATGTGCTTGAGCTGACATTTGACTGCAACCTCAAAGAATATCATATTACTTAATGACAGGGTGAAACTCTCTCAACCATCCTGGATGAGCCCCCAATTGTCTCAAACTCAACCCCCTACCCCCATTACACATCCTCAAATAGAGAGGATGGCTTTGAACATGATGCCTTCCAGTCAGCACCACTTGATCGAGCAACTTTGAGGGGCCCTAGCTGTCCACGTGACCCATTGCATATTGGGATGAAACCTGGAAACAATGAGGAATGACTCATGAACATTTATGTTAGGTAGAAGGCCCAGTGAGTGCTGGGCAGTCTCTTGGCCTTGGAACCCCTGCAGATTTTATTTTTTTCTCCATTTTAAATAGAGTTTTTTTTTTTTTTATTGTTTTCTTCTATCCTCCTGGCCATTTGTTAAAGTAGTTAAAGTAGTAAATGACTTGTGGGTAAATGCAGACAGAGGCCGTGTATCTGTTCTCATCCTCTTAGATCTGAGTGCCGCATTTGATACCATTGATCAAAATATTCTTATAAATCAGCTTAGTCAGTGGGTGGGCCTCTCTGGCAATGCCTTAAATTGGTTTCAGTCTTGCTTAATAGATAGAAGCTTCTTTGTTAGTTCTGGTAATTATACTTTAAAGACACATGATAATCTATATTGTGTTCCACAAGGAGTCAACTACATTACTGAAATGCACTCCTCTCAGGACTACCCAAAAAAGACATCAATCGATTACAACGAGTGCAGAATGCAGCTGCTAGAATCTTAACTAGGAAAAGAAAATCCAGGCACATCTCTTCAGTTCTCATGTCAATACACTGGTTACTTGTGCCATTAAGAATTGACTTTAAAATACTGCTTATGATTTACAAAGCCTTAAATAATCTCACTCCATCCAATATCCAATATGCCTTTCACCTTACACTCCAAATCGTAACCTTAGATCTTCAAATTAGTGTCTGTTATAATTCCAAGAGCTAAACTTAAAAGAAGGGGTGAGGTGGCCTCCTGCTGTTATGCAACTAAAATCTGGAATAGCTTGCCAATAGGAATTCGCCAGGCTAATAGGGTTTAGAACTTTAAAAAAACTGCTAAAAACCCATTATTTTAACATGGCTTTCTCATAGCTTCATTTAGTTTAACCCTGATATTCTGTATATGCAATTAATTATCATTATCATTATCATCAGTGGCTCCAAAATCCATACTAACCCATACTTTCTCTGCTGTTCTTTTTCCAATTTTTTTTTCTGCCCCCACCACCCGATCAAAGCACCGTTATGTCCCTACATTGATGAATTAAAGGCCAGAGGTCACATGACCGTCATCATCAAGTTCTTCCATATGAACTCTGAATACAATGAGGACTGATTGTGAAGTATTTTACAGTATGTTAGGTAGAATGCCTAGTGAAGGCAGGGTGGTCTCGTGGCATAGGAACTCTGCAGATTTTGTTTCTTTTTTGTCCAGCCGTCTGGAGTTTTTTTTTTTTTTGTTTTTTTCTGTTGTCCATGGCCATCAGACCTTACTTTTATTCTATTTTAATTAGTATTGCCTATTTTAATTTTTATATTTTGTCTTTTTTCTCTTTCTTCATCCTGTAAAGCACTTTGATTTACATCATTTGTATGAAAATGTGCTATATAAATAAATATTGTTGTTGTTGTTGTTGTATTTGACCCCATCATTGTACTCAGAGACTTGCAAAATGATGTTGTACAGTATATAAGGATGCTCATTTTCTACTATCTACTGTATGTTATATAAACTCATGGATTTTATTTTATTTATTTTTGTTACATATTCATTATTATTCTTACCTAAATTTGTTTTTCTTTTCTATAACGTTCTCTTTCATATCTTGTAAAGCACTTTGGCCTACATTATTTTTGTGAAAATATGCTAAACAAATAAATGTTGCTGTTGTGTGCAGCAACTTTTCTTGAGCTTATCCAGTCACAAAATGTGAAAGACAGCACAGTGACAGTATCATTGTTTCACAACTGAATGCAAAAATGAAGATGGTCAACAAGAGACAGTACTTGTTAAAATTTTTAAAACAAGAGCTGTCACCTACGATTACTGAGATGTGCAAAGATTAAGGTCAAAGGCATGAATGTCAGACCGGAAAACATCACAAATGTCGAACACTGTGTAAGTGGATGCATTTAGCTTAAATACCCTCTATTTTAATTAGCAAATTCATTCATGCATATAATAAGCAACAGGGCTATATTAGCTTACATATGTACAATGTAAGAAATGTTCACCTGGAAAAGTCAGAAGCTTAAAGCACTGGGGTTGGGCAGCTTTAAACCATAAACTCCTAAGGTTTGAATACACGAGGTGGGCAAAATAACCGTATGCAAAAGAAGTAATTAAATCACAATAGCAAATTACCAATTAGCAGTGTGTGTTAGCTATAAAAGAGACCTGAAAATTAGCACTTTGATGTGTGAGTTTTTAAAACAACATGAAGCAAATGAGCAGTACTCCAAAGAGGCAAATAGTGTGTGCCTGATTTACTTTTGCATTAGTAGCAGTAATTGCAAATTTATTTCATGAGTCAAGGGGACAGTTTCAAAAACAATAACAGCAAATGCCAAAAATTGACAAATTGAATCAGCAAAGAGAAACAGTGGTTGCAAGTCTGAGCTCACTTCCAGAATGGTTGCTAAATATAAAAAAAAACTGCTGCCCTCAAAGATTAACACACAATTAAATCAGCAACTCTGCTCTCGTCTGAACAAAAGTTGTATGTTGTATGCTTCACAAATATGAAATTTGTGGTAGGACTCTCATTAGGACAATACTTGTATCTAAGTCTAACACAAAAATATGAATAACCTGGTGTAAGGATTGAACAATCTAAATCACTGAGGAAAAAGTAAAATGGTCATTAAAATATTAGAAAAAGGTTGATGAGAACAGACCATTCAGTCCACATAACATCTACAAAATAACATCAGGCTGAGTGTTGAATGACCCGAAAGTCCTCCTCTCAACCACATTACTTATCTCATCTTTCACCCTATTTCCAGCATCTAGATGGTTTTACATATGGAGAAAGTCAAAGGATACCTTCAACCCACAACTGTTAAACATTGTGAAGGATCTGTAATGGTATTGGCAACCATCTCATGTGGTCCATTGTGTCCAAAGGTTCAATGTCATATAAAAATCAAGGAATATGAG
Source organism: Polypterus senegalus (assembly GCF_016835505.1). Lineage (NCBI taxonomy): Eukaryota > Metazoa > Chordata > Cladistia > Polypteriformes > Polypteridae > Polypterus > Polypterus senegalus. Next base: position 64,060,965 of record NC_053155.1, read on the forward strand.
ACCATTTTACAGGACCAGATACACCCCATGATACAAACGCTGTCCCTTCATGATATTTCCCTGTTTCTAGATGTTAAAGACCCTATGCACACTGTTAAACTAATCTGAGTGCTTTAATTAATACCAGGATGAACCAAATGCTGTATGGGTCCCAGAGCCAACATGGATACCTCTACAGCCCCACCTGGAAGTGCAATTAGCAACAGGTGATCAAGCACCTGGAGCACTTCCGGGTGGGCTATAAAAAGGGCCAGCATCCACTACTCAGGAGCCAGAATCAGGAGGAAGAGGGCGAGGTTGCCTGGGAGGAGTGGTGGTGCCAGAGGAGAAGTGCTTTTGGATGTCACTACCTGCATTAAAGGAATACAGTCTCCTAAGGAAAAAGAGCCTGCTCTGCCCTTTCTTATACTGTACATCTCCTCTGTGTTCTGAGACTCATCCTGTCATTAATGTGGACCTCCAAGTATGTTTAACTTTTCTAAATATGTATGTACCATATTTAGCCTCTTACCAAGTGTCATAACCAATTTGACTTTTTTGCATTTATACAGTATTGGAATGAGGTGGGAGGTTAATGGCAACTTAAAAGAAGAGTAGTCAAACTTGAGCCCAAAGTCAAAATCAAACAAAAACAAACAAAAAAAAACTCACTACAGAAACTTGTTTTCTCTTTCTAGAGATCATCTTTTTGACAAAGTTTAGGCAATGTTAGAGCATGTGAAATGACTGCCATGATGACATATGCTTGCCTGTACATTTAACTGTACCCCCAGCACAACATAATACCATAAGATAAAAATCCCAAAAGGGTGATTTGATAATGGCAAAAAAAACCCTAAATTAAATTAAATTTAAATGATGGGTGGGCTATAAAAAGGGCCAGCATCCACTACTCAGGAGACAGAATCGGGAGGAAGAGGGCGAGGGTGAGGTTGCCTGGGAGGAGTGGTGGTGCCAGAGGAGAAGTGTTTTGTGTTGCCTTTAGTGCTTTTGGGATTGTGTATTGCCTGTGGGGTTCACGGGGAAGACGTGCCCCACAGGTGAAGAAAAATAAAATTCTCTGTGCTTTTAGACATGCCTCTGGGTCAGTCTGTGCCGGGTCGGGTGTAATATAGAGCCTTTTACTGCACACTGGTAAAGAAAAATACTAAAAATATCCATCCATCCATCCATTTTCTAACCCGCTGAATCCGAAGACTGGGTTACGGGGGTCTGCTGGAGCCAATCCCAGCCAACACAGGGCACAAGGCAGGAACCAATCCTGGGCAGGGTGTCAACCCACCGCAGGACACACACCAAGCACACACTAGGGCTAATTTAGAATCACCAATCCACCTAACCAGCATGTCTTTGGATTGTGGGAGGAAACCGGAGCGCCCGGGTGAAACCCACGCAGACACGGGGAGAACATGCAAACTCCATGCAGGGAGGACCCGGGAAGCGAAGCCAGGTCTCCTAACTGCAAGGCAGTAGCGCTACCACTGCGTACTAAAAATATTTTCAGTTAAATTCTGTAGTACATTGATTGTCTGCCTTTAGCCTTCGCCACTCTCCCTTCCTCTTATAGTTAGTTAAATAGATAGAACTTTATTTGCCTACAGAGGTAAATTTGTCTTTTTACACAAGCTCATTAAATACATAAATACACAAATAGGTGGTGTAAAGGAGCGCCTGTAGCATTTCTTGATACACCTCTGCTGAATAATTTGTTGGCTCAAAGTCCTCAGTGTTAATGTGTCAGAGAAAGGAGGTGCAGCATTGTTCATAATGGCACTCAGATTTGTTTTAATTCTCTCCTTCTCAAGTACGACTTCCAGGGGTTCGACAGTGCGTCCTATAACTGAGCTTGCCCTGTTGATTCAATGGGCCTCTCTTGAAGTGACATCCCAGAAAACCACAGTGTAGAAAATCACAATGGCCATCACAGAGCTGTAGGAGAAGTGAAGGATGTCACTACCCGCATTAAAGTAACACACTCTCCTAAGGAAAAAGAGCCTGCTCTGCCCTTTCTAATACATCTCCTCTGTGTTCTGAGACTCGTCCTGTCATTAATGTGGACCTCCAAGTATGTTTAACTTTTCTAAATATGTATGTGCCATGGTATATGATAATAATTCACCTATCTATGAATAACAGGAAGACAGTAGTGGCGGTGGATTGTTCTATCAAGTGAGTTGAACTGTGTGTATTGCCAAAGTTTCTGTTCTATGCAAAGACACCTGCTCCTCCTATAAGCAACAAGTTTTAGGAGCTTATTAACTTATTTTAATGCACTGGAGCATATCTTTGGCTACTTGCAAAATCAACACCATAGAATACACTGTCAAATTTAGACTAAAAACTTTTTGATCACCCTTGTGCAGCATAGTCAGTTTATCAATATTTTAAAGAATTGTAAGGTAAAGTTAAGGTCTCGGGCACTTTACTTTTGCAAATTATGGTTTAGTATGCAGGTAATTCACACTGCATGTCAAACAATATGAAGCAGCGTGAAAGGATACCTTTGAGAAAAACAGAATCTAAAATGCAAGGCTAACTTCTTTGTAACCCTGATCACTTGCTCTGCTATAAATAGTTATCATCCTGTCAGCAGGTCATCCCCAAAAAGCTTCTTAAGAGACATTTGCCCACCTATCACGAACCCTTAATATCAGCTTTATTTTTTTACTCAAATCCATTATATAAAGATCAGATAAAAAAACATGCAGTCCACCAAATACAAGCTGGAAAATTGAAGAAGCAAAAGCAGACACCAAAAGCAGACAAAATGGTCCAAAGGCTAGAGAGACTAAGTGCAGTGCTAGAGCAAAGCCTCTTACGAAGTGTCATAACCAATTTGACTTTTTTGCATTTATACAGTATTGGAATGAGGTGGGAGCTTAATGCCAGCTTAAAAGAAGAGTAGTCAAACTTGAGCCCAAAGTCAAAATCAAACAAAAACAAACAAAAAAACTCACTACAGAAACTTGTTTTCTCTTTCTAGAGATCATCTTTTTGACAAAGTTTAGGCAATGTTAGAGCATGTGAAATGACTGCCATGATGACATATGCTTGCCTGTACATTTAACTGTACCCCCAGCACAACATAATACCATAAAATAAAAACCCCAAAAGGGTGATTTGATAATGGCAAAAAAAAATCTAAATTAAATTAAATTTAAATGATGGCATGATGGCACAGTTGTAGTGCCACTGCCTTGCAGTTAGGAGACTGGGATTTCGCATTCTGGGTGTTTCCTAGGTGTAGTTTGCATTTTCTCCCCATGTTGACATGTGTTGCCTCCAGGTGCTCTAGTTTTCTCCCACAATCAAAGGACATGTAGGTTAGGTGGACTGGCATTGCTATAACTGGCCTGTGTGTATGTGTTTATCCTGCGATGGACTGCCACCTTGTCTGTGGATTTTTCCTGCCTTGCGCCCCAAGATTGTAAGGATAGACTCCAGTTGCTCCATGACACTACCCTGGTTGAATGAGTTAGGAGGATGAATGGATTACGTTTTTTCCCAGCTGAATGATGACACTGAGCTTGATTTTTTTTTATTTCCCCATTCTTCATTTATGACCATATCACAAATGTATTCTTTCATTTAGCATTAACATCCACTAAGTGGGAAAACACAAATTTAAAAGTTAAATTTGGTGTAGTGTGATGTGATGACTGCTGTCCTATCTAGGTTTCTTTTTTCCCTTGTGCATGTATGGGAACAGATCTGCCCCCAAAACTCGTAATAGATTAGACTATTTTAAGAACTGTATGCTATATAAACATTACGAATGAAAAAAGGATAAAGTCTGAGAAAGATGACCTTAAGAATTATCCTTATAGATGGTGTGCTGTGATATGTTTTCTTGGCTTGGTATTTGAATTATCACAATAATTACAGTTTGTGATGCCTGGCGAGTGAAGGGCAAGCCACTTCCTAGCACTGTTGAAACTTAAAGCCCAGAACAATTTTCCATTATTGATTATGGATACATAATATAGCTCAGTAAGTGATGCCTAAATGTGATGGAAGAGTATTCTAAAAGAAGTTCAGAAATCATATTAGTAAAGCAGAAATCTGAGATTAAATGCAATTTGTCTGAACCCCCACACTTATACAGTATATGATGTGTAACCTGTACTCCAGCTTTCAGTTGAATCTTTTATCACAATGTTCAGGCATACATACTTTATTGTTTTCAGTATTTATATTAACAGTACTAACTACATCTGACAGACTATATGGATAACTTTTTTTGATAAATGTGATTCCTTGACAATTTCAAGGTTTCATATTGAAAAGAAATGTCAGGTAGCAAATATGGAGATTATTGAAGAAGCTTAACATTACTTTGTATCTGAAGGTGTGATTGTTGCCCAGTTGCTATCTTTCCTGTCTCAGAACCTAGTGATATTCCTGAATGAAGTGCATACTGTGTGGAGTTTGTGCATGTTGTTATGTTATCACTGGGATGCAGCCAGACTGAATGGAATGACCAGGGGCCCCGTGTATAACGCTGTGTGTAGAATTCCCAGTAAAACATGGTGTATGAACAAAACTGGAAATGTGCATACACACAAAAATATCCAGATGCATAAAATTGTATGTATGCCAAGTTCCACGAATTTTCTCTTTATAAACCCCAATAAATGTGAAATTTAAAGCACGTGCACACATCTACAGCCCTAGCTCGACTCCCAGAACTTTGTATATTTGAATATATAAATCAATATAAATAGTCCCTTCCATTCAGTGTTTTGTTAAAAGACAATGGCAAAAGCACATGAAAAAAAGAATTTCAGTGAATACAAAGCCAGAGGCAAGGAAGAACATAATATTTGTTGGCTTAAGCAGTGGTATAAGCAACAAAATAAACATGATGAAGTGATACGGGGTGTTGGAGACAATTGAAAATTCAAGTTCAGAAAGTTGCACAATGCTCAAAATATGAAAGAAGTGGTCAGAGTCAATATGAAAAGCGAGTCACAGCCCACGGTCTGTTTATTCTGTGTCAGACAATATTACAAAAGCTGACCCCTGTGCCAGGAATGTGAATCCACGTGGTGATGGTGCTGCTGTGCCCAGCACATCTTCAGGCACCGGCAGCACACACACCTCTGCCTCAGAAACCGCTGGGTGACCATCTGGCTATGTGCTGATGGACACTATTCTGGAATCACAAAATGCAATAGTGGATGCTGTAAGAGATGCGGCCAGTAAGGAATATAAGGGCTGTACCATGTGATATTGACCACAAATTAAATAAATTAGTTAAAAAATAAATGCAGCATCTGATTACCTGTATTTACATTCTACTGATTACATTCAAATTAAGTTGTAATGCTGTCTGATTTGGCTGATCATTTTTTGTGTCAGGGTCAGGTTCATTGTACTGCATCTCTTCAGATACAGGCAAACCACAATTGTGTGCCACATTATGCAGCACACTACATGCTTGCACAATGCAACACACTTTCTGTGGACTATAGATAAGCACATTAACAAGAGTAGAAATTATTTCTATTTACATAAGGAAATTCAATCTCTGAGGCCACCTTTATACTATAGTGTTGGCACCATACTTCACAACGATTCTCTGTTCTTTACATGGCTCTATGAGACGACTTTCTTAAAAAGAAAAAGTGACTCTGACTGTGTGGAATTGCCCTTTTTTATAGGCTCTCCTGCTATAGATGATGTAATGTCAGCTTATTCTTTTGGTGTTTCATCCTTGGCTGTGTGCAGCTGACTGCTTTGATTACATTTAGAAAACCAGACTTTGCTGTGAATTGTGCTTTGATGTTTTCTAGTTCAACCACAGTGTAAGGAAATCTTACATATCTTCATGACAAGCTAATAATACCATCCTATTTAGCGGGCATGGCACAAATCAATGATGACTGAGAAATACCCAATCAGTCAGCCAGTACAAATTGAAAAGCTCCTGTGGCTAAAAGCCTGAGAGAAGGCAGAACTTGCAAAGAAACAGGTAGAGCACAATTCCTCAAACTTGGCCTTTGTAAAGTCGAAACCAGTTCAGTACCCAGCTCCAAGAGAATAGCTCTTGGAAATCTAAACGTAAGGTGTTTTACTTGGAATTTGTAAACTTGGATACTTACAGTTCCATTACATTGTTCTTAGTTTAATCCAGCTGCTCTGTATATTCAATTCATTATCGTTATTATTCATGGTATTCATAATCAAAATCCGTACTAACCCCTACTTTCTTGTCTGTTCTTTTTCCGGTTTTCTGGGGTGGCAACCTACACCACCACCACCTGATCAAAGCACCGTCATGTCCCTACATTGATGGATTAAAGGCCAGAAGTCCACATGACAGTCATCATCTTCCATGAGAACCCTGAATACAATAAGGGCTGATCATTTGTGTTAGGTAGAATGCCTCGAGGGGGCTGTGTTTTCTGTCCTCCCTGGCCATCAGATTTTACTTTTATTCTATGTTAATTAGTGTTCCCTTATTTTAGTTCTTATTTATTTTGTCTTTTTTCTCTTTCTTCATCATGTAAAGCACTTTGAACTGCATTATTTGTATGAAAATGTGCTATATAAATAAATGTTGTTGTTCTTTATACTGTCATAGAAAATACTTTGTACATGTAACATCTGGGGCAGAATGGTTGTGACCAGAAGTAAACAAAATTAACAAGGAATGATTTGGACATAATTAATAAACCATCACAAGAAAATAAAATTATGGAAGAAGGGCAAGAATCATGACAAAGGTTTCCAGTGGGAAATCTGGTTTCTCCAAAAATCCAAAAACATTTTGTCAAGTTCATTGTCAACATTAAATTGACACACTATAAGTATGCAAGTGTTCCCTGAGATTAATTGGCATATTTTGGTACTATGATAATTTCCAGTCTGTCACAACACTGTACTAGACAAATTATGCTTAGAAATTGATTCTGGTTGCTATAAAGTGTGTTGCATTTACAATATTCATGCAGCTATTTCCAGCTTTTGGTGTACTGATACATAAAATGCCAGGCGTTTGTAGCAATGGTTACATCTTTAAATGCTTAACTGGTTTTTTTAGCATTTTCCTTAATGGTATCCATTCATCTTGTTTTCTATGTCACTTTTCAATGTCTGTCTTTGACTTTTCTAAGTATCTCTTTCCTCACATTGGAACCAAAACATAACAGAAATATCTTAGCTTTAAGCCGACTACCAGACATCAAAACAGATTCTGTTTAAAAATGGTTGATTTTTATGTGTCTTATAGTCCAAAAATACATTTTATGTACAGATAGGAAAAATGAAACAGCGAAATTACCCAGAATCTTACTCCTTATGAATTAGCAGCAGAGAGAAGAGAGAAGTACATCAAATGATGACTGAGTCTACTAAGACCATTACAGACAAACAATTAATCAGAAACTAATTCTTTTCCTTTAAATGATTCAGTTTAATTAGGCTAATTAATCTTTCCTTGGAAAAGAAGCTGATTGTATAACTTGTAAAGGATCGCTTGGAGGGCAAGAGGTTGCCAATGGTAGAATTGTGTGCCATATAGAACAGTGGGATGTTCTAGCAGGGTCACATATCCCTCTGGGTCACAGGTGGCATTACACAGCTTCTGTTTGGCAGGAATGAAGCTGCAAAGCATTTTAAGAACTAACCGTTTAAGGTATCTCTGATATTATATCATTTCTGCTTCTAGGACACAAAAAAGTTGTCATTTCAGACCACTCATTTATCATAAAGTTGGTCTCTGATCATCATACAACATAGACTAAATGATAAAAAAAATCCTTTGCCATTCAGGAAGAAACATGTGAAACACCCAGAGCATGGAGGAAAATATCTGTCATCATGTAACTATCTATAATTAGCAGAACTTTTAAAATCATTAGTAAAGCAAATAGAATTGCTTGCCTTTGAGCTTACAATCCTTGTTTAATGAAGTCAAAGACTAACTTTTTGGAACATAAGAAATTTAACAAATGAGAGAAAACCATTCAGTTCATCATTCTTAATAATAATAATAATACATTTTATTTATATAGCGCCTTTCCCATGCTCAAGGCACTTACAGAATATAAGAAAGAATAGCAGGGTATACAGTATATAGCATAGTACAAAGCAGATAAATAAATAAAGAAGATTAAGACAGTAAATTCAGAGAAAGCCTAACAGACAACATAATTGATGCTCTAGCACACACACACAGGTTACATGAGCATCTTGACAGAGAGGTAAACTGAGAGAAGGGGAATGAAGTCAAGTAGAGCTAAAAGCCTTCCTGAACAGATGAGTTTTGAGTTGTTTTTTAAAAGATTTTATGGAGTTAGCTGATCTGATTAATTTGGTAGGTCATTCCAGAGTCTGGGCTATACAGCTGAAGGCCCTGTCACCCATGGAGTGTAGATTAGTGTGGGGCACAACAAGATTGCCACAATCAGAGGACCTTAGTGGGCGGGCAGGCACATAATGATGGAGAAGGTCACTGATGTAGTTTGGTGCAAGGTTAGTTAAGGCTTTGTAGGTTATTAGTAGGATTTTATATTCGATTCTGTAAGACACAGGGAGCCAGTGAAGACGGAGCAGGATGGGTGTGATGTGCTCGCTGCTGCTGGTTCACGTAAGGACTCTTGCAGCCGAGTTTTGAATAAGCTGGAGCTGTGATAGAAGATTAGAAGGGGCACCTGCCAACAGCGAGTTACAATAATCTATGCGGGATGTGATAAAAGCATGGACAAGTTTCTCAGCATTAGAAAAGGAGAGGAAGGAGCGAACACGGATATGTTACGGAGGTGAAAGTAAGAAAGTTTCTTAATGTGATTTATGTGGGGAGTAAGAAAGGGAGGAATCAAAAATGACACCAAGATTCTTTGCAATAGAGGCAGGTCTGATGAGATCACCACCAAGATGGACTGGGAAGGAGCTCATTTTATTAAGTTGCATTTTAGTCCCAATTTGCAGGAGTTCAGTTTTGTTGCAGTTTAATTTTAAAGAGTTCTGCTCCATCCAGGTTTTAATTTCACTAAGGCAGGTTGTGAGCTGAGAAAGCTCTGATGAAGTTCCACTTTTAACATTGAAGTAGAGTTGAGTATCATCTGCATAAAATGATAGCCCAGTCCATAGCTACGAATAATATGGCCAAGGGAAGCATATAAATACAGAAGAGAAGGGGCCGAGGACAGAGCCCTGAGGAACTCCTTGTGTGACTGGCGCAAGCTGGATCTGCTGTTGCCAAGACTAACAAACTCTTGCCTATCAGTCAGATAGGACTTGAACCACTGGAGGGCAGTGCCAGAGATACCCAGCATGTTCTCCATTCTGGACAGTAGAATGTCATGTCTGACAGTGTCAAATGCTGCACTGAGGTCTAATAGAATTAATATGCTGGTTTGTCCAGAGTCTGCTGCCATAAGCAAATCATTGGTTACCCGTAGCAGAGCAGTTTCACAGCTGTGCTGCACCCTGAAACCAGACTGAAAGGGTTCCATCAAATTACTAGAAGTTAAGTAATTGGTGAGCTGGGAAGCTACAACACGCTCAAGAGCTTTTGACAGGAAAGGTAAGTGGGAAATAGGGGAAATTGTTAAGATTGTCAGCATCAAGACCAGACTTTTTAACATTGGGGTTACAGAAGCGATTTTAAAAGTGAGCGCACAGAGCCAGTGTCAAGGGATGAGTTTATTATTGTTGTAACAGTGGGATTATGGCATGAAGGCAGGATTTAAGTAGTGTGCTGGGATGGGGTCCAGTACACAAGTAGTCGGCCTCATCTTACAAAGCAGGTCATTAACAAACGCAGATGTGACTGGTGAGAACTTAGAGAAGGAGCTGGATGGAGTGGGAAAACAGGGAGAGATATAAACAGATGATGTATTTATGTTAGTTGAATTATTTAGATCTTTAATTTTGTTACGGAAAAGTGGAGGAAATCCTCACAGACTTCAGTAGAAGAGGTAGTTGGGCCAGATGCAGGTTCGAGTAGTTTATTAACTACAGAAAACAAAACCCTTGGGTTATGTGGCCACTTTCTATTATTCTGCCATAGTGGGTGTTCTTAGCAGCAGTTAGTGCTTCTCTGTAAGCTCTTTGGTGGTCAGAGAAAGCCTGGATGTGCAGTGAGGCCAGTCTTACGTGACATTCTCTCAAGGCGTCGGCCAGCTGCTTTCATAGATCACAATTCTGAGTTATACCAAGGAGCTGAACGTTTAAAGGAAACCTCCTTATGTTTTAAAGGAGCTGTTTTATCTAATGCTGAATGAAGGGCTGAGTTATAGTGGTCAACAAGACTATCTAGTGTTGACGGAATAGGTGCAGACAGTAAAAGATCAGAAATGGATCCAGAAAGGATAGAGGGACAGATATTTTTAAGGTTTCTCTATGAAATTTGTTGTTTACAGGTAAGAGGAGGTAAAGGCAGTGAGACAGTGAAAAATACTGAGTCCAAAATCAGTGCTGTAAATATTGGCAACAGATAGTCCAGAAGTGCAGATCAGATCCAATATATGACCACCAGAGTGGGTGGGAAAATCAACATGTTGTGTCAAGTCAAAACAGTCCAGTAAGGATAGGAATTCATTTCTCAGTTTAGATGTAGTAATGTCAATATGGATGTTGAAATCACCAAGAAGGATAATTCTCTTAGAGTAATAGCTTAGGTGGGTTAAAAGTTCAATCAGATCAGATAAGAAGGATGCATTGTATTTTGGGGAACGATAAAGAACAATGAGTGAGACAGGACCTGTTTCCGTTATTAGTTTAAGAGCCAGGCACTCAAAAGACAGTGGACAGTCAATTGGGATTCGTTTGATATTTAAGTCTACTCTGATAATTTCTGCTAGCCCACCTCCTTGTCTAAAGCTGCGAGGTATGGAAAGTGAAACCAGGTTAAGTCGCCTCCGTGAGAGACGTCAATTCATTTGCTTTTTGCCAAGTCTCTGTTAAACACAGTATATCAAGTTTGGTGTCAGTGATGAGCTCTGACAGCACCAATGCTTTGTCATTTGCCAATATTAGTTAATGAGGCATCTTTTTCCACGGAGCCTAATCAGGGTTTATTTCCACACAATATAAATTTGGCACACTGACACTTGTATTTCCAGGGCCATGAGCCATGGTCAAATGATGCCGGTTGTCTTTTCATTCACAGCCCGGCGGTGGCAGGTGACCTGACCCACGATGTATATATTTCAGGCGCTGCAAAATACCGGCGTCTTTAGGATGTTCCAATCAGATGCTCTGGACAAACTGTTTAATAAGAAGGAGTTTGTCATGAGAGTATTTTACAATGATACTGGGCAATACTACTCTGAAAAGCAGTGGAGAAGCAGCACAGCATAGTGGAACCATTAGGACAGACGGGTGTGGTAGCGTAGATGAGATAAACGGCGATTGCAAAGCAGCAGAAAGCATAGCAGGAGGAGGTAGCAGGATTTGGAGGTTCCAATACACAGCAACAAACAGTATCGCTTGTTAATTTCATGCGTGATCGCCCCGGAGCCATAAGCTAGGTTAGTATGAGCATCAGATCAGATCCCAGTCGTAGAGTATTGTAAAATGAATCGGGAGCAGATCAGCCTAGCGAATATAATCACGGAGACAGATCATCCTGAGGTCATATAAGCCAGGTATAAAGAAATGTTCGTAGGTCTCGTCCCGCGATCCACAGACTCAGCTGTTCCCAGTCAAAGTAGAGTCCATAAAATCTGTAAATATTGAGTCAAATCCATGCAATTCAAGTCGGCTGTATTCACGAACTATACGTACATTAAAAGAAATAAAACAAGTGTGAGAAAGTGTAGAATTAAGGCGAATTTTGCGAAAAGTGCTGTTAACAGGGAGGAGCGGCAGCAACTTGCTTACGCCAGCATCCCCTCACCTGTACTGTAATTTCTAACCTTTCAGTTTAGTATCAGTTTAGTATTCAGTTTAGTATTTTAGTTCAGTATTCAGTTCAAAATCAGAGACTAACTTTAAAGAATATACTGTAAGAACATAAAAAAATTCACAAATATAAGGAGACCATTCAGTCCATCAAGCTCGTCTGTTTACCTAATAGCTAAGCTGTCCCAGTATCTTATCCAGATACATCTTAATAGTTGTCAAGGTTTCTGCTACATCTACATGTCTTGGTAGTTTGTTCCAGATTCCCACAACTCTTTGAGTTAAAGCAGATTGGTATATGGCTGTACTGCAATGAATAATCCTGATGTGGTTCCTAGGCATATGGAAGCATAACAGCAACAGATTTACTTAGGCGTAGAGGAAATTTAGAGCTTAGGAGTGAAGTAACTCTAGGGGTCACTAGATTGAGCACATGCATGGCGAGTGTTATGAATCTTAATATTGTTTATCCAGGGTTTCATTTTACTAATTCTTATGGTTATTATGATTTAATTGTTTATATATGATGCCATTATGGAACCATTTTCTTATGGGACTTTCCTTCATGGCCACCATCATTTTGTATATTATTTCCATGGCCGCAGGCATGTGGTTCATAGCAAAGGCATTTGTTGTCTGCTATCTATTCTGGTGTTGTTGTTACATTTGAACTTGTTTACATAATGGCATTTAAGATTTTGGAGAGGTAACAATGATGTCTATGTTTTGGATTAAAACATAGGTCTAAAAAGAATTTTCAGGTAGCCAGGAATCTTTTCTTCAGTATTTTGATCTTCACAGTTATTATCTGTCTTTTTGGACAAGCTTTCCACTCGTTGCCTTCAGAGTTGTCATGGCACCCTGATTCTGTACTCGGTGAGGAGTCCTGTGCAAGAACAAAGTAGTTTGTTATTATTGTATTGCATTTCTGATTTAGCAATGATAGACTGGCCATCTAGCCCTGTGAGAAGATCACTTGTGTTCTGTTTTGTGTGTTGTATTTACCCAATTTTTTGGCATCCATTGCTAGCCCAACCTACATGGAATTTCCATTCTTATGATTTCTTACCTTCTCATTTTCCTACAAGTAGTTTTTTTTTTTTGGGTGAGTTGTTTCATTTCTTCTTAGGAAGTCAAAACTTAGGAGCTGTTAAAAAACAGGGCCTGTTAAAACCCATTTAGGCATTCCTTGTGTGATTTTGGGTTATACATGAAATACATTGTTGTTGTTGTTGTCTCATGACATTGAGCCTGTCGCCGTATAGGAACATGACAGACCCTAGATTCAGGGACTGAGCCTAGGGTAAAATTCTGTTTGGGCTTATAGGCTGTTTCTGAACACTACGTCATTGAGTCTAGATTTGGGGTCTAGATTTGGACTTAAGTCATTGAGAAGGAACGGTCAAAGCAAAGTACTTTAACACATTACCAAGAGATAAAAAGGCAAGAAAGCCATCCCTCCAAGCAGAGGTAATTGACACTAAATTTACCGCCCAAATATTTTGGGTTATTTATACTACATTTTGTAAATCTTTGGAGCAGGGGTGCCCAATACGTTGATCGCGTTCGACCGGTAGATCGGAAAGGTAGTGCAGGTAGATCGCGTTGCATTAAAAAAAAAAAATTGTTTAAACGTTAGTCTATATATCCTCTCTATGGCATTTGCCGCTTAATTGAAATACAGGGCGGCCAGTCTGAGATCTCTTCTTCTAACACACTGGTCATCCTGCTCGCACGATCAAACGCGCGAGCTACTGTAAAACTCCGACTGTGATCTAGTTAGCCTTCCAATTTATATCGACTAAAAAAAAAATAGTTTGGGGAGGGTATGGGCTGGATGTGGAATTGGAAGAGGATTTTTTTTCTCACAATGTCACAATCGAAGTGCGTTTGTCTGATCTGTCAATCTATCATTGCTATTCCAAAGAAAGAAAATGTGGGAAGGCACTTTCAAACTGTTCATAAAAACTACGAAACTGACTTCCTTGCAAAAAGCAATCTGCGACAGAGAAAGGAGAGGGAACTAAAATCACAGTTAATCGGACAGCCGTCATTTTTCGCTCGGCTGAATTCAAAAGCAAAGGCAGACACACTGAAGCATCGTTCCGGGTGAGTCATAAGAAGTCTTTCCAAGATGGAGAGATGATAAAAGATGCCTTCGTTGAGACAGATGGCTAGGGAGAAATTCCTGCTGAGATTTCAAGACCCCTGCCTGGAGAAAAAGGAGTTTCTCCTTGTCATTAAACATGCAGAATACAAGCAACTTAATAACGATCAATGGCCGCTAGATTTGGCATTTTTTTTTATATATATACTCACCTAAAGTATTATTAGGAACACCTGTTCAATTTCTCATTAATGCAATTATCTAATCAACCAATCACATGGCAGTTGCTTCAATGCATTTAGGGGTGTGGTCCTGGTCAAGACAATCTCCTGAACTCCAAACTGAATGTCAGAATGGGAAAGAAAGGTGATTAAAGCAATTTTGAGCGTGGCATGGTTGTTGGTGCCAGACGGGCCGGTCTGAGTATTTCACAACCTGCTCAGTTACTGGGATTTTCACGCACAACCATTTCTAGGGTTTACAAAGAATGGTGTGAAAAGGGAAAAACATCCAGTATGCGGCAATCCTGTGGGCGAAAATGCCTTGTTGATGCTAGAGGTCAGAGGAGAATGGACCGACTGATTCAAGCTGATAGAAGAGCAACTTTGACTGAAATAACCACTCGTTACAACCGAGGTATGCAGCAAAGCATTTGTGAAGCCACAACACGCACAACCTTGAGGCGGATGGGCTACAACAGCAGAAGACCCTATCGGGTACCACTCATCTCCACTACAAATAGGAAAAAGAGGCTACAATTTGCACAAGCTCACCAAAGTTGGACAGTTGAAGACTGGAAAAATGTTGCCTGGTCTGATGAGTCTCGATTTCTGTTGAGACATTCAAATGGTAGAGTCAGAATTTGGCATAAACAGAATGAGAACATGGATCCATCATGCCTTGTTACCACTGTGCAGGCTGGTGGTGGTGGTGTAATGGTGTGGGGGATGTTTTCTTGGCACACTTTAGGCCCCTTAGTGCCAATTGGGCATCGTTTATATTGCACAGGCTACCTGAGCCTTGTTTCTGACCATGTCCATCCCTTCATGACCACCATGTACCCATCATCTGATGGCTACTTCCAGCAGGATAATGCACCATGTCACAAAGCTCGAATCATTTCAAATTGGTTGATTGAACATGACAATGAGTTCACTGTACTAAAATGGCCCCCACAGTCACCAGATCTCAACCCAATAGAGCATCTTTGGGATGTGGTGGAACGGGAGCTTCATGCCCTGGATGTGCATCCCACAAATCTCCATCAACTGCAAGATGCTATCCTATCAATATGGGTCAACATTTCTAAAGAATGCTTTCAGCACCTTGTTGAATCAATGCCAAGTAGAATTAAGGCAGTTCTGAAGGTGAAAGGGGGTCAAACACCATATTAGTATGGTGTTCCTAATAATCCTTTAGGTGAGTGTATATATATATATATATATATATATATATATATATATATATATATATATATATATATATATATATATATATATATATATATATTAACATATATATAGCATTTTTAATGTAGGTAGATAATTTCGACCTGGTCATTTTAAAAGTAGCTCTCAAGCCGAAAAAGTGTGGGCACCTCTGCTTTAGAGCATTTGTGCCATTATTATTAGCAGGTAGTAATTTCTGTAGGACATTGCCCTATTATAAGGTTTTAGGTTAAAAAAATGTTAGATACTGTATTTCCTGTTTTTACTTCATAAACCTCTGTTAGTCTTTTTATCTGAGGTGAGAAATGTATTTCTTTGTTACACTTTCCATTTTCTGATGAAGATTTTAATTCACATGAAAATTGATTATGTTTTCCTATCTACAGTAAGCCATATTTTCAGTTCAACAGATACAGCTACAATATGGAATGTTTTACACAGTCTGGTGAAATATGAATTCTGCCTGCCCTTTTTTTAGACATAATATTATTATTATTTCTTTTTTTTTTTGGCTTCAAAAGTTTTCCCCTCTTTTCAAATGCAAACATGAATAAACCTTCACTTGCATAATGTATTCCACATAATTTAGCCTCACTTGTAAAGTACATTTCTCTACTACACATAAAATGAAGACTCCCTTTCAATCATTCTGTTATCGTTATTTTAAACAATTGCTTGCAATAAGGCTTCTAGCACGTTGAGATACTATCACACCTCAGGTGATGCTTCTTCTTAAAAGTGACATCTAATGACATGGCTTAGCCTGGTGTATTGCATATTTATGGTAAACATTTTCACATAATATAAAACATTCCCTGAAGTTTGC
The DNA here is from genome assembly GCF_016835505.1 of Polypterus senegalus. Taxonomy (NCBI): domain Eukaryota; kingdom Metazoa; phylum Chordata; class Cladistia; order Polypteriformes; family Polypteridae; genus Polypterus; species Polypterus senegalus. The sequence continues at coordinate 64,077,199 of NC_053155.1, forward strand.
ATGGGTTTCCTCAGTGTACTCTTGGCTCTTACAACACCAGTTTGTCAGGTTGATGGGCAGCTTCTAATTGGAATGTGTGTAAGTGTGCCCTGTGATAAACTGGCCCTGTTTATTCCTAGGACAAGCTCCAGTGTGCCAAAACACTATAATGGGAAAATCTTGTTCAGAAATCATGCTGTTACATTATTAACGGTGGTCAAGTGTTGGGTAACCTCATAGATAATGGCTTGGCGTGCTTTTATGAAAATAATTATTCCTTTAATACTCAGATGCTTTTTAGTGTTTTCTTTGATGATACTCATTCATCTTGTATCCTATCGATTTCTTTATCTTCCCCCTTTAACTTTTTCAAGAATATGCACTCTCTCATGTGAATCTTGATGTCACAAATGTTTTAGCTTCATCCTAATAGCAGACAAAGCAGTACTCAGGCTTATTCTCAGCATTTGGCTTGTAGCTCTGAATGCCAGGGAGTGATTTCACTCATGTCAAACATATTTGTGGATGTCTTCCAGCTAGTCTGCCGTTCATTATCATTGGTACATTTCTTGTGTATTTTTGTGTACACTCTGATGAACTTTACATTCACATATTTGGCTGATGCCTTTATTCAACGCAACTTACAACATGTATGATACAATTGGTTACATTTCTTTTGCTTTTCCAATTGGAACACAGGCTGGTCAAGGGACCTGTTCATGGTCACACAGTGTCAGTAGTGGGATTTGATCCCACAGCCACAGGGTAGGACGTCCAAAGCTTTAACTATCACACTACACTGCCTGCCAGTACTTTGTAATATTTTTCTGATGTGTAGACATCAATCCCATGATATAATAATGGGGCTCTCACTTCACTAACCTAAGAATAATCATAGTGCCTATATACTTTCATTTAATTCTCAATTATTTTTTTTCTATCTACAGAAAAATATTAATATTGTGGCCTTTTTTCTTAGATTTTATGAATAGTTTCTTTCAATTTGTTCACAAAGTTTAAATTATGTATGTGTTATTGTTTCCTGTGAGGAGCAGGCATATTTGGTTCCTGCCTTACACCTGATCCTTCTGGAACAGACCTCAGCTACCTGACCTGAAAAAGAAAATGAAGGTTGAAAGAATAATAAAATAGTTTACAAATAACACCCTTATCAAGCGGGGTCATTTTTGCTAAATCGCTTGTAATTTGACCTCTCCAAATTAGAATCATTGCTGTTATTGAACTATCTGGAGTATAAACACATGTTTGGTCTCTTTGTAAAGGTAACATTCTCTAGTTTCACCCTTAGTAGTCAGAATCACTGTAGGTGTGACTGATCAAAAGTTATGCACATTAGAACTCACAGAAAAAATGAATTTTTGTGTTCTCACCTAAGTTTTTTTGTGAAAATAAAGGCCTCTATAGCTGCAGTAGGTAGGTGGGGACAGAAACACACTATGTACCAACAGAATAACTTGTTGACTACTCAAATTTCAAATTTGAAAAGAATACCTGTAAAATGACATTTTACACCAGTTTTATGTGGGCATGTCCAGGTGCTTTTAGAGGGACCTATGGTTTATCCATTATCCACATTTTGGAACGTATGGAAAAAGTGTAATAACTTTTGAATGCTTCAACCCACATATATCAATGAGGGCTCTACTGAAAGCTTACACCTAAAGGGATCTATATCTACATACAGTGTCACTCTATTAGTTATGGAAATTCATATTCCATAATAAAAACAATAAAAAATACACATTTCAATATAAAAATAGTCAAAACAAATCTTATGGGCTAAATATATATATATATATATTTTATTTTTTACTTTTTTTTTAATAAAATGCACACAAACTATATACATTTTGTTACAAACTGTTACAATACAGCTCAGCGTTTTTCCACGTGCCACTGATTGTAGCAATCGTTAGCAGGCAGAAAGCACAAGGGCGTGTCACATGTCGCTCTCTGCCATTAGACGTCACCTGGTCCGATTGATCACTGTCACACCGCGTACTTGCATCTATTATTTAATCGAGAGTGTATTTACGTTTATCTGTACTTTTATCCATATTTAAAATGCGAAAAAACTAGGTGAAATCACAATAAACAACCACGCACAAATGCCAGCTTTGCGCAGCTCCGATCGGTTTTGTTTACAAGTTGGTATGGCAAGTTACATATCGACGTGCTCAGCTGCTCATTGGCTGTAAGTTTGGAGTGACACTCACAGCGTCCAATCAAACTGGTAGATTCTACCAGGGTTTGGAGTTGTGCGTCATCGTTCAGCTGTCTGTGACACTCGTTGGCTATACGAGGTGCCAGTCACCCCAAGACCCATTGTAATTGGCCAACTTAGGTGTCAATCAGAAGCTAACACTTCCGTGTAACATGCTTTAGCATGGTTATTGCCGACAGAAACAAATTACGTCTGATATGACCAATAGGAATGAAAAAAAAAATTTGGAGCTAGTCTCGAGAAAAAACGTTTTCTGGAGTTTTTGTCCCTTTGAGGATCTATCGTGTGTTTTGGACCTAATCGTTTTACTGGATTATATTCCCTGGAGCCTTACGGACAGAATGAGATCAATATTGCTCAGAAATATTGATGTTTGACTTGCAGAGAGCCTTCAAAGGTAGTCAAAGGTAGGAAAAGTCAGCTCTTAAAAAGTATTTACTTCTCTGTAAAAAAGGATTTAGTGTCAGTGCTGTGGTTGTTGTGTGTCAAAATGGTTTATATCATCGGAAAGACGAGACTCTGAATTTTCATTTGATGTGTAGTATGTCAAGGTGCATGACAGAGGGGCATGCACACATGGCTGTGATATGATTGTGACGTCGTAAAATCGTCGTTATGTACCGGGACCGGTACGTGTGCATGTTAAGGGGTTTTAATATAAAAGCTATCAATTCCGTGTTAAGAGACTTAAGGTAGTTGAGTGGACTGAAAATATAACAAAATACAAATATTTTTATTTTGGTGCAATTTATTTTCAGTTAAAAAGGGCTGTTAATTTTCTGTTTTCTGTTATAAAATACAGATTAAAGCTGCCATTCAAGTGGTATCGTCAACTATGCGTCACCAGTCATTGAGCATTTCGACCCTTTAATCACAGGAAACTCTTGAGGCAGCAGGTCCGTAGTGATAATCAGACACTATGTGCTGTTAGATGGCCCCCAACACTTTGAAAAATAAAGATGTCAAAGTGATTATTTAGAGCAATGCCAATAGGGGAACTATTTAAGACCCATACACATGCAGGTTCTGCAAAGAACCTTTATTTATTTACAGTATATCCCTAACATTCTCAATACAGTAAATAACCATGAATAGATTTGTGAAATACCAGTGGATCAGGATTTTAAAAGGACTCTTACTGCAAACACATAGTAACACAGGCTAAGTTCAGTTTTTCTTAACCTGTCAGTGTTCTGCTAGGTAGTCAATCTTACATTAAAGACTTCGGCTTTTTTTACATAAAAGGAAGTTTTTCAAAGCACATAGAACCTATTTTATATGTGAAGTACCCATCCCACAATAAAATTTTGCTTTGTCAAGCAATAGTTCTACAAGGAATCACCCAAACCAATAAACAATCATAAAGCAGCATTAAAGACCCATTATTTTTAAGTGTGCATGCAAGCTCCTGTCCCCTCAGTCACAACCAATTTCATGTTTTTTTCTGGCTCTTTGCATGGTCACAATATTGCATTTTTCCTATTCTTCCTGCTTACTCTGAACCTACAGAATGTCACAATGACTTTGCCGTGAAGCTCCTGCAGCCATTTTCTTATGCAAACATTCACACATGCCACTGTTTTTGCAAGATCTGAGTACTTTTCTGATTTCCTGTCATGTTCTTCCTTGCATCTGGTTTCCTGTTGCACTGTAAATTCTATCATTATAATTCTCCTACACTCTGATGACCACAACACTATATCAGGTCTAAGACTGGCAAGCACTTTTTCTGGGAAAATAAATTTACTGCCTAGGTCAACAGATAACTTTCAGTCTCGGACACCATCTGGTATTGAAGTTGCTAAGAATGGAGCTGGTTTGTTCTTGGTGGGTTTTGCACCCTCCCTTTTGAACCTAATTGAAGTTCTTTGAGTCTTCTTGGTGACCTGGATGGCTGTTAAATGTGCTCTCTCCAGCCACTCAGGCCTCACCCTAAGAACACAATTGTGCCTCCAACAGTATCGCTTCTGGGCCAGTGCTGGGCTTCATGTTGACAGGACACGCTGCAGAGTTACTCCCTTAACACTTGCAATTGTTGTCCTCCATTAATCCCCAGCTGTGGAGATTTGCAGGTGAGGGTAACAGATCATAAATGGATCTCAATAGGAAGTTGAACGTCAGTGGCGAGATATAGTGCATATGTCTGTTGAGGTTTCTCTTCACCTCAAGGTCTTCCATGTATTATAAAATCTGCATAGCCTTCTCCAACCTCCTCTGATATATTAACCCTCCTGCTGGCTCTATCAGCTTGCTATTGCTTCTCTTTTAACCTTCAATATAATTTTTGGCATATTCACTCCTTCTGGCTACCATGTTTCTTGACATCCTTGCTTTAACTGCATACTGAGAAGCCTTTCCTGTCAAGCCGTACTCCTACACAGATAAACTTTTCCCACAATCGACGGTTTGTAATGCAAAGACACAATAGGCAGAATGTAAAATTAAACAGGAATAAATGTATTAAATGAGACAAGACACGCCACAAGACAAATGCACACCCAAATATTCCTCCACCCCAACAATCCCAAAGCAACACCGAAAATATATATACAAATCCCCTCCCTTGTCCACGTAACATATAACACACACCACACAAACGACAAATGACTAGCAAACAGAATGATTGTGAACTTGAGTCCGATACGTGAGTAAATGTCCTGAATACGGATACTGATTAGCGGCAATTGTAGCGTTTGTATTTCCCGGCGTTTGGAACAACCTCACCGTGATTCCTCGGCGTGGCGAATGATGATTCGACCCCGGGGTCTTCAGCAGCAAGCAGGTTGAAAGGCAGTCCGGATGAATGAAAAAGAAACTGGGTCCAAGCGCAATGAAAATGAATCGGCAAGCAAGTTGTAGTCGTGAATGCGATATTGGTTCTCCTCTTTCTCTCTCTCTCGTGCTAGTTTTTTCTTTCGTCTCCTCCTCTTCTCCTTAAATAGTCCGTGACGGCAGTAATTGATTGATTGATACACAGGTGCTTTCCAGATTAGTGGTTGTGAACTCCTCCCATCATCCGTCCTTCTTTACGGGGACAACATTAACTGCTACACATACACACAGTCAATGGGACAATGAAACGAGACACACACAGAACTGACATTTAAACACTAACTATGTGGCACCGCTACAAGCCCATACCATAAATTTCCATAATTAAATGTTTTCCAACCTTTTTTCCGTGGTGGTACACTTTTTAAAACCAAAAACATCCCACTATCCACCGACCATGTGAAACTTGCAACCTGCACACCCAGGCAGATGGACACTAGCAGCCAGGTGACACATCCAAAATGCTCTGTGTCTGTAACATAGCAATTGCGGAGCTGCTTTTATGCCAGCTTGGCGCAGTAGTCAGCACTGTTAGTTCACGTATCTAATGCCCTGCATTAGAAATTTGTATGTTCTCCTTCTGTCTGCTTTTCTTTCAACAACTCTAAGGATGTATGTGTTAGATTATTTGGTCATTCTTAAAAGAACTCTGTATGTGATTCTTTGTGTGAGCAAGCCAGACTCAGTATTAATTCCCTGCTTGCACACAGGCAGGCTTTGGCTCCCAATGACCTTAAATTGGAATAAGTAGGTTAAAAATAAGTAGCAAAGGCTAATTAGTTTTCAGTAGTACTCATTTAGAAGTTTTATTTTTGCCCAGATCATATGAGTTATCAAACTGATATGCTGCCCACAGTGTAAAAGCCTAATTTGTATGGGTTAGGATTACATAATAATCATTAATAAATCTTTCTTATTTCATTTTTGTTTAATTTCTTTAATCACAATATTTTTAAAAAGTAATACAGACAGACAAAGGTTGCCTTTTATGTAGCTGATCCTATCTGAAAATCCCAAAGAAACACTTGTTATATTTATTCACAATATAAATTGTCCCCTGAGTGTGAATGCTCTGCAATGTCTAATGTGCAGTCTAAAGTGGACTGGCTTGGCCCTAACTCCTCCACACCCTGAAATGGAAAACAGATGACATACGGATGGATGAGCACTGAAGATCTGAAAAGATAAATCAAGGAATTAATAAATAAAACTTGAACATGGTCCAGTATTAGAATGTGTGGGTACAAAAAGTGAAAGAGAGTCAAAATACAGATAAATTGTTAATTTCAGTATGAATGCTTTATCGGTACACTATCAGACCACATTAAAAGAATTGTTTTTTAAGGGCATAAGATGTTTTAGGAAGTAGAGGAAACCATTCAGTCCTTCAAGGTCCTTAACTGGTTCTTAGTTTTTATTCAGCAGATGTTATGAGATATACACTTTTTGCTTCCTTATAAGCCAATACCTGCATGTTAATGTGGTGTCATAGTTAGGTTAGCTTATTGTTGTGGAATTTCACATGCATGAAAGCTAAGAATGTGCCTGTCATAACTGAGTCACTGTTTTGAATAAAGTGGTTCAATTTCACGAAACCTGGTACTGTTTTACTTTCCCTTTTAATCTGAGCATTTTCTGTCACAAATCTATCAACAGAAGCCTTTTTTCAGTAGACTTGTGTAAGGAAATGCACAAGAAAAAGAGCATTACCAGTATAAACCATATATTTGAAATGATAAGTACATTATAACATGTTAATATCTGTAAATTGTGGAAAGAAAGAAAGAAAGAAAGAAAGAAAGAAAGAAAGAAAGAAAGAAAGAAAACCACAGCAACCCCAATGATGACCTATCTCACTGCTCCTTAAAAGAACATTGCAGACTGACATCAAAAACTAAGTTTGACTTACTTCCAGAATGACACCATATTAATCTTTTATTTAGTTGTACTAGTTTGTTGGCTATAGTGAAAGGCTGTGTCAATGTTCAACTGGAAAAGGAAAAAAATATGTAAAGGTTATCCCTAAGCTGAAAAAATAGAAAATAATGCTAGAGATACAATGTGTAAGCGGTGTAACCTTGCTAACAAATCTCATGAAGGCTACACTACTGAAGTGTGTCATTTCTAACCTTACTATGTTTTCTATTTTTCAGCATGGAAATAATCCTTTTGTATCTTTTTTTTTCATTTGAGTGGGTACTTGTTCACTGCTATGTGATCTGAAGTATTGAATTTATACGGAGAAGAAGCATTACAACTTGTGGACTTTAGAGTTCCTTTCAACGCAGCCCTGAGACCACAAATAACAACAAAGAATCATAAGCAAACAAAATAAACATTATTTTAATAAAATTAGGTCACAATAACAGACGTACGGTATTAAAAGATTTTAGGTACAAAATAAACAGAACAAAACCTCATATGCACTCTTAGCCTATTTACACTGAATTTCCTTAAACTGACAAGATAAGCAGCCTAGTCCGCTTTTCACAAGCACAACAGTGTCTCCTGACTCCAAGATGAACTCGAGATTGATGGTAGGAGGCTTTTAAGCTCCTGTTGCAATTGACTTCTTAGAATCCTAGAACTGTTCTTCTACATAATCTAACAGGTTTCCCCACTGCCAGCATTTTGGCAGGAGTTAGTATATTAAATATCACCCCTGTTCACCTTCTTCTACTGCCAGGTGTCTGATACTGATAGTGGAAGTCCAGTTATGCTGGTATGGCCAAAAGCAGTGCATCACTGCTAACAGGCCTTGTTACAGCCTAGTTTCTGTCTTAGTCAAATTGAAGCAGCCTCCAGTGTATATCATGAATGAATTCTCCTGTATGCATTATATTCCTATTTATTCTTATTTTAATTCTTATTTACGTCAAATCCCTTTAGCACAACTATCAATGTCTTGTAAAATAATGTTTTGACTTAAGCAAACCTGACTTCAGCCCTCTAACTTTTTCTCGTCTTTCCCTGCAGAGAACCTGAAGAATCTACACATTAACAACATCACTTCCGGTTCCAACCCTCAAGACCCCACCTCTTCCTGATGTCAGTTCTGGTTTCAGAATGCCTTTCACCGATGACCATCACTTCCTGCAGCCAACTATGTTTACCACCTCCATTTTTCTTTTTGTCAGCTCCATTTGAACTCTGCCTGTGAAGACATCATTTTCTTTTTCTTGTGCTACAGTATGCAGGGGATCTCCCCAAACAGGATTTGTTCTCATGTCGGAAGAACAGGACCTGAATACCGCCCTGACCAATATGGCCACTGAACTGCAAAAAGTGAAGCTGTAGTTGGGAGAGGCACAGACCAAGCTCGCAGTATCCGAGGCTAGGGTATAAGTCAGAGCAACTATCAAGGATGACCGGGCGGGAACTCGCTCACAAAGTCACTCCTTCCTTTGCAGGAAAATTATGATATTGTAACATATTTTCTTGGCTTTGAAAGAACAGCAGTTTACCAGCACTGGGAACACAAGGAATGGGCCAACATATTGGCCCTGTTCCTGAAAGGAGAAGTGCAGCAGACTTATTACAACCTTAGCAAGGAGTAAGCTACCAATTATGATGTTGTAAAGGTCAACATCCTCAAGTGCTGCGGCGCATCAGTGGACCAGAAGGCAAGGTTTTGCCACGAGTGGGGCTTTGATCCAGCTTGCTCCACCCTGCACCAAATGTATAAGATCTGAGGGATGGCTGAGCACTGGCTAAGGCCAGACATTAATGATGCCTGGAAAATTGTGGAGCAGGTCGCTTGCGACTTACTAATCAATACCTTGCTGGATTTTCTTGCCCAGCAGCCTTTCAAGGACATGGACAAACTGGCCAAGATTACTGAATGGCATCTGGTGGCTCACCAAACTGACCAGTTGGAACGGTCTACTTGCCAAACCTGGACAAGATGTGTTGTTCAGTTGGAGCCCACTTGTTGTGACAAAGAGCAAGCAGTCAAGCTGAAAGAAAAATGAACCCTGGTCCTACGCTGTTACAAATGTGGAGAGCCCAGACATACACTATCCCACTGCCTGTTGAACATGGAATCGATGGAGTGCAGCTGGGCAAGAAGATATTGTGCAGTTGCTAACCCCTTATCGTGTCCTTGTATGGGAGTGGTGGTGGTTATTGGGTTTAAAGTAATAGCAATAATAGACTCCAGCAGCAAGATTTCTATTGTAGCTCGCCGATATGTGCTACTGAAACAGTGGCTTAAAGGGACGACCAGTCTAACCTACATACATGGGGAAACTTGGTAGTATAGGTCTTCCACTTGCATCATCAGTTACGAGGGCAACATTTGGACAAAGCAAGTGGCGGTTCTTTGAAACTCACCTTTCCCCTTGATATTAGGAAGAGATTGGTCTAATAGTAAAAGCGGTAACACACCCCTCACTCCCGAAGAAACTTTGAGCCTTGTAATGTACAGAGAATCACCGTCCAAACTGTCTCCACACCATGTAATCTGCTGGCATTAAGGGATCACGTGGGGATTCAATGTGATGGGGTGGAATCCGAGATGGACCAGCCATGTACTCCATCTACTGGCGACAACTCATCTTGGGCGGAAACTCCGCCCATGGAGGTCACCACTGATCCTTTAACTTCACTGACTTTCCAATTTAGACAAATGCCGGCCTCCTTTAAATGGGAACAGTGGAGTGACAATACCCCAAAATTTCCTAGAAATGCAGTCGTCTCTGTAGATAGCCAACGCACTAACCTTTCCATGCCTAATGGACCTCACTTCATTGTTACAAATGATTTAATATATAGGGTAGCTGAATATGAGGGTGAGGTGAAGTCATTACTGCTAGTACCACAGACCTTCTGGTGGTAGATCTGTGAACTAGCTCATACCTACCTCCTGGGTGCCCATTTGGGGCCAATTCCTTCTAGAGAATTAAGTTCCAATTTTATTGGCCCAGAATTAATGAGTAGGTCCGTCGTTTCTGTAGTTCTTGCCCAGAATGCCAGTTACAACAGATTCCTAGGAGGGACCATGCTCCTTTAATTCACATTCCCCTTATTGATATACCTTTTGAATGTATCAAGGCCAATATTGTGGGCCCCCTTGAAACATTGGCCTGAGGACATAAATATATACTGGTCCTCGTGGATTACACTACTCTCCGCTTTTCCTGAGGCTGTCCCATTATGGTCAGCTAATTCTAAGTATATCGCATGGAAACTGGTAGGGGTCTTCATGCAGGTAGGCATCCCTAAAGAAATCATAACAGATCAAGGGATGCCTTGATAAGTTCAGGGAAGCTGCCAAGTTACTTTGAGTTAAGCATTTAAAGACCGCAGTGTATCTTTCTTCAGACTGATCGGTCCCTCAAGTCAATGCTACACAAGGTTGTCAACATGGAATAAAGAAACTGGAATCAGTTAGTTTGCTTAGTCCTTTTCGCTTATCGATTCCACAAGCCTCTAAAAGTTTTATTTCCCTTTTGAATTATTATCCGAACGTCAAACCAGGGGACTATTGGTTATCTTAAAAGAATGTTTGTGAAGAAGAGGCCTTTCCAAACACTGATATTTTGTAAGAAATCTCCAAATTAAATCCCTTCAAGAGTTTCGCCCCGGTGACCGTGACATGGTCCTACCTACCACTCAAAATTGTTAGCCCATTGGCAAGGGCCATCCAAAGTTAAGGAGCGAAAGGGCTTGGTCAACTATTCAGATAAACAATCAAATCAATGTCCAGCCGAGCGAATTTATCACATTAATTTGCTGAAACCTTGGAGGGACAGGGATGTCGACCCTGTCCCCATTCAGCCCTGCTCTTATTTTGCTCATAAATTAATTAAATAATCCTATTAGCTCTTGAGGTAGTCAGTGAAAGACCTGGTTGGACCTCACTGATTGTGCATGATATCATCACCAATCCTGGAGTGATATTCAGGGAATGCCACTATTACCTCACGGAAGCAAAAAAAAAAACAGAAGTGGGACTTGAGATCAAGAGAATGTTGGAACTAGGTGTGACTGAGGAGAGCTATAGTCCCTGGTCTAGTACAATAGTCTTCGTTGCAATGCCAGATGGGAGTTGGAGGTTTTGCAATGACTTCCATCAACTTAATCAAGTATACCAATTCAATGCCCATCTTATGACACAGGTTGGTGCTGCCCTCTAACTCTTTCTCTCTCTCTCTCACTTCCTGCAGCCAACTATATATACCGCCTCAATTTTTCTTTTTGTCAGCTCCGTTTTGAACTGTAAAGACGTCATTTCCTTTTTCTTGTGCTACAGTATTTGGGGGATCTCCCCAAAGCTTTGACAGTGTTTGTGTCCTTATTTTACTATATATATTGTCACACACGTGCGATTGAGATGCAGCTAAAGAGCCTGAATAATAGTAGTACCAAGCCAGACCAGGGGGTGGCGAGCTGCACTGACTTTCTCTCTGAGCAGGAAATCCTGCTTGATTCTGACGCTAATGATGATGTCACTTCACTTCCGGTCCCAGTGCCCCAGATTATGGCACTTCCGGCTCCAGCAATATTGACGATGTCACTTCCGGTCACGACGGCATCACTTCCGGTACCGTTCACAATTACGTCACTTCCTGTCTCAGCCTTTAAAGCCACCATGTTTGCATCCTACCATCAGTTCTGTTTTGGACTCTGTTAGGTGAACACCTCACCCATTTTACCATTTTGCAGCCAGGGCATAATATATGGGTGGCTGCCTGAAACTTGTTTGCATGACTATATATATATATATATATATATATATATATATATATATATATATATATTTATATATATATATACTAGACATTAAGCCCGTTAAAATAGCGGCGCTAGAACAGTAGTGCATAAACATTTGTATGAACAGTCTATATTAAATGGCAAGGGACCTTGTATTTGGCTGTAATATGTGTCACTGTATTGTGTGCCTTTAATTTTCTCTCGCAGTAATACTGGTTTGTATTTCCATGAAACGCCTGTAATTTTGTCTGACAGTAATACAGTGGAACTTCGGTTCACGACCATAATTCGTTCTAAAACTCTGGTTGTAACCCAATTTGGTCATGAAACGAAGTAATTTCCCTCATAGGATTATATGTAAATACAATTAATCCGTTCCAGACTGTACGAACTGTATGTAAATATATATTTTTTTAAGTTTTAAGCACAAATATAGTTAACTATACCATAGAAAGCACAGCGTAATAGTAAACTAAATGTAAAAACATTGAAAAACACTAAGAAAACCTTGAACAACAGAGAAAACTAACACTGCAAGAATTTGCTATAGCCTTATGACCGCTTGCTAAAAACTCTTTTTAATGAGTTTTAAGCACAGGGAAAAAATGAACATTTGAAAAATCTGTAATTTAATAAACAACCAAGAAAAGTAACATTGCAACAATGCATGCGCGCGCCTTTGTGTGTGTCTCTCTGTTGCGCCTTTGTGTGTGTCTCTTGCGTGTGTGTCTCTTAAGCGCACACCTCTGTGTCTGTCTGTCTCTCGCCTGTGTGTGTGTCTGTCTGTCTCTCTGTCGCGCGTGCCTGTGTGTGTGACTCGTGTGTGTGAGACGCGCGTGCGCCTGTGTGTGTGTGCGTGACTAGCGCGTGCCTGTGTGTGTGTCTGTCTCTCTATCTGCACAGGGAATGCACAGGAAGAGACTGAACACGTGCTGTGTGGCCCGAGCATGCAGCACTTCTCCAGAATACACACACACAGACACCGCGCGCCTGTGTGTGTGTGACTCATGAGCGCCTGTATGTGTGCGTAACTCGTGCGCGCCTGTGTGTGTGCGTGACTCGTGCTCGCCTGTGTGTGTGTGACTTGCGTGCGCCTGTGTGTGTGTGTGTCCGTCTCTCTATCTGCACAGGGAATGCACAGGAAGAGACTGAACACGTGCTGTGTGGCCCGGCGCATGCGCACTTCACCATAAGACACACACACATGGACACTGGGCGCACACAAGGCTTTTATTAAAGAGGATGATATATATATATATATATATATATATATATATATATATATATATATATATATATATATATATATATATATATTTAAATATAAAAGTGAAGGACTGAGAATTACTCATCTGTTTTAGGCTTCAAATGATATGAATGATATACATGGAATGGAAAAAAATCTACAATATAAGAATGACCTGACATAGCAGAATAAAAAAACTAAAAAGCCAAGAAATTAAAAGCGACCTAATATCAGAGAGGACTAGTTTCTAATTAAGAACAGAAACCTGCAGGACCAACACTGATCAAACACTAATATAAAAAAGTGGTTGGGAAGGCCAGCGTTGTTTGTGTGAACTATGCCTCTGGCACATGATATTGTTAACAAATGATTATAAAAAAAATCCAAGAAAATTAAATATTAATGAAGAACAAAGAAAGACATGGTACACTGAGAATAAACAGGCCTAACTGTGACAGTTCATGTGAAGAATATCTGGAGAGCAGAGTTGTTGGAGCAGTGCAATGCAAACCTCTATGAATGTATTACGATTTTCTATTACATCCCAAGAGCATTCATTTTAGGTTGATTTTTGACTCCAAATGTATATCTTATGAGCTTTGATGTGTGCTTGGTGTGCCCTGTTGACTGATGCCCTGTCTAGGGTTAATTCCTACTTTGGTCAATTGCTGCAAAGACAGGTAGGGCCAAATGACCATGAACTGAATTTAAATGGTTTGATGACAAATAAACGTTTGGACAAGAAAGAATGAGTACTTATTGAAAACCTGTAATAGAAAAATAAATAATGTACATCAGACTATAAGACTCTACAATTTGGACAAATTACAGAAATTAAGGGGAAGCTGAACAGAAAACCATGTTGTATGCCAACATGTTCATATATCATTTCAAAAACGATGAGATCATGGCAAAGGGGGTCATTTACCACTAATGAGTGTCAGAATGAAGAACTGGAAAACTTAAACAATGATTCCTGTTTGGTAGAAGATGCTGACCCAAGCAGATTGAAAAAGAGAATGATGTCTCCGAGGCATAAATCTAGTGTGACTTTTCTGAATGTTTCAAAAAAAGAAATATTGATTAGCATTTTCCAATGTGCAAATCTGTGTACTACAGCACAACTAAGCAAAAGTCTACTGTGAATATACAGTTATATAAATTGTTGACCAGGATTATTACTGCAAAATTATAAGTAGTAAATTCAAAATATTCAGTACAGATTTGTTTGATGTGATCCTTTCAGAATATTACACCAAAGCATTAAGGTGTCATTGATAAATTAATCTTAAGTTACAAATTAATCACATTTAAAGTTTAGGTGCACAGATAAGTGAATAACATTAGTTTAGAATATACTACAACCAAAATGCAGTCAACTTCAGTTTTAAATAAGGACAAGTAGGGAAGCCAAATTGGATGTGAGATTAAATAATCCTTAACTATGACAGTTCATTTCCAGGATAAATGAACAGCAAAGCTGTCGGAGCAGTGCAAAACAGATTCATGGGGTGGGATGACAACTTCATGGAATAAATGTTAGGGCACAAACAATCATTTATCATTTGTTTGGGCAATTGCAGTTTACTTTGAATGTTCTTTAAGGAAAATCAAAAAGCGCTGTCAATGGCACTGTTAATATGATTAACTTAACAAGGGTAGTCACTCCTGGGCTCACAACAGTCATCATACGCAGCTACATTAGTGGATGCAGGTTTAGCTGATTTAGCTACATCCTCTTTGTTGATGTGTAGAATATCTGACTGCTGCAAAGAGTATTTCTGACAAATCACTTTCTCAGTACAGTTTTTACTAAGCTGTCCCTGTTTAAGACATAGAAAACACTAACCTTTAGAGTGCAAAAAGTCAATTATGCCTTTGCTTGGTAATTCCATGATTTTACTGCATTCTGTAAGAGCATACTTATCACTACCAAATATACTGGGTTTTTTAAATGCACACTTTTTCTTACTGTAATGTCTTTAGTCTCTTTTTCAGTACTAATGCTTGTATAAAGCTGTTCGCTTTATGGCACTTTAAAAAAGGAGACTTTTCTTTCTCCGCCCAAATGTTACCATGTAGAGGATGCAAAACCTTCTTAATTTGTTGTTCCAAGAAGGCAATTAAGTCAGGACATTTCATTTTCTTCAATTTGAAATGCTGCCTTTTCCCAGTTTTCCTTTACTAAAAGGGGTCACTTTGATAAGAGTGGCCAGGGTTGAGCTACTAACAAGCTCATGCATATACCGTGTACCTCTCAGAGCATACGTACAGTTAATGAGGAAAAGTGTATAATCCCTTAGTGCTTAATTTGAAGCCATCGCAATGCTCTTTTCATAAATGCATGGCATATCTGAACTTTGTTACTTCTTTATAAACTACAACTTGTGGTATGTATTGATAGGCTAATTCTTCTGGCACCCCACTAGTAAATTGCTCCAAATATTGCAACTTTTCTGAACCTGAAATAAGACTGTTATCTACAAATTTATCAAATTTAGAAGTGAGGGAAGGATGAGTCATAGGATCTCCATTGAATACTGGCACATATACACATGGTAGATTTAAAAAATTATGTTTATTCCTTTTTTCATGCAGTTTGAGACTATGCACTACTGTTAGTTTGCTTTTGAGAGTCTCTAGGTGGCGCTGCATGCCTTGATTCTGCATGGCCAGCATCATCATCTTCATGTTGTTTGGGTTTAGGTATTGGGTGTTCCTTGCTACTATTTGTTCTCTTTTCCCCTTCAACTGGAGTTCCTCTAGTTCTCTCTTAGCTTACTGTAGCATCTGCTGTATTTCCCATTGAGCCCTTAGATGAGCTTCCTTTATTTCTAAAGCTCTCTGCTTCTTTGCTACTTTGATTCTTGTAAGCTACGACTTCTGTCTTTACAGAGGAAGTGGATAAGCAATGCAATCTGGGAGATACTCTAGACACTATCCTCAGGCTGGACTCGTGTTTGGACATCATCTTCTGGGTTAAGATTGCTGAATCCTTTATTAAGCCATTCTAACATAAGATTATTATATTGCTCTGGAGATTGAGATTGCACTGTAGTATCTTCAATCCAGTTATGTGTAGCTCCTGTGGACTCATTAACTATTTTTAATTTTAGTTTCGTACTTCATACAGTACATTTTGTGGTCCTTATCAGAACTCAATAAAGCTGTTAGTCTTTCGTGAAGATATTCATATTCTTGGCATAACTTAAATACATCTCCTTTGAACAATTTTCTTACTTCATTGTAACTCTTAACATCTATTTTAAGGCTCTCAATGACTTGTATATTGTAAGAAAATTCATCCCACTTCCTCTGCACGATCTCCTTAAGGTGATCAAACTTTTGTTCTCTCCCTGTCAATGCTGGTGGGAAAACACTGCGTTCTCTCTTTCTTTCAACATATGAACTACCTTGCTCCATCGCTTCAACCAATGCACATTAAAATTTCTATGCTACTTTGCATATGCAAGGTTATTTAAGACAACCAGAACATTAGCCACATTTATCTCTTTCATTTATCTCTTACAGCTTCTTTGCCCGCTTCTATGCTAGGTCACGGTCAGCTGGTTTAATACGCAGAGGCTAGCAAGGCACAGTATCTTGTTTTATCACAGTTCTTTAACTTCGGATCCTTCATTCTGCCTTAAGGTCCTCCAGTGGAGCTTTTGTTACTTATACTGTAGCTGCTTTTGACAAAGGTTTCCTGCGCTAGAATGACTCATCGTACAAAAAAAGTCCACAGTTCAAGTGTCTTTGTTTTTACAGATTTTAATGAAATTCAAAGCAAACAGTTCACACAAAAATAGAGAAAAAAGTTGAAAATACATGCAAAAAAGAAAGGGGAAAAAGACAAACATGATATTCTTCTTAAATATTTAGGTTAGTGACCAGAAGGGGTTGAGGCACTTGCCCTCACTGGATGTGTTTTTGGCACTGTGAAAGGAAAGCTAGAGGTCATGATAAGCACCAGTACCCCCTCTCGTCCTGGAGGGGTATTACATACCTTAGAAGAGCCCTGAAGAGCATGCCTTAATGCACATTCGTGACTGTATATATATATATATATATATATATATATATATATATATATATATATATATATATATATATATCCATCCATTATCCAACCCGTTAAATCCTAACTACAGAGTCACGGGGGCCTGCTGGAGCCAATCCCAGCCAACACAAGGTGCCAGGTAGGGCACCAGCCCACCACAGGGCACAGACTAGGGACAATTAAGGATCACCAATGCACCTAACCTGCATGTTTTTTTTTACTGTGGGAGGAAACCCATGCAGACACGGGGTGAACATGCAAACTCCACTCAGTGAGGACCTGGGAAGCAAACTCAGGTCTCCTAACTGCGAGGCAGTAGCGCTACCACTGCACCACCATGCCACCCTATATATCTATACTGATAAAAGGCAAAGCCCTCATTGACTCACTGACTCACTCACTCACTCACTCATCACTAATTCTCCAACTTCCCATGTAGGTAGAAGGCTGAAATTTGGCAGGCTTATTCCTTACAGCTTACTTACAAAAGCTAAGCAGGTTTCATTTCAAAATACTACACGTAACGGTCATAATGGTCGATAACGGTCGACAACGTCCGCTATGTTGAACTTTCTTATTTATGGCCCCATCTTCACGAAATTTGGTAGGCAGCTTCCCTGCGCTAACCGAAACCGATGTTCGTACTTATTTCGATGGTGTGACGCCACTGTCTGCCGTCATATTGAACTTTTCAAAGTCACTAATTCTCCAACTTCCCGTGTAGGTAGAAGACTGAAATTTGGCAGGCTCATTCCTTACAGCTTACTTACAAAAGTTAAGCAGGTTTCATTTCGAAATTCTACGCGTAACGGTCATAACGGTCAACAACGTCCGCCATGTTAAACTTTCTTATTCATGGCCCCAACTTCACAAAATTTGGTAGGCGGCTTCCCTGTGCTAACCGAAACCAATGTACGTACTTATTTCGGTGGTATGACACCACTGTCAGCCGCCATATTGAACTTTCCAACGTCACTAATTCTCCAACTTCCCGTGTAGGTAGAAGGCTGAAATTTGGCAGGCTCATTCCTTACAGCTTACTTACAAAAGTTAAACAGGTTTCATTTCGAAATTCTACGTGTAATGGTCATAACGGTTGAAAACGTTTGCCATGTTGAACTTTCTTATTCATGGCCCAATCTTCACGAAATTTGGTAGGCGGCTTCCCTGCGCTAACCGAAACCAATGTATGTACTTATTTCAGTGGTATGACGCCACTGTCAGCCGCCATATTGAACTTTCCAACATCACTAATTCTCCGACTTCCCGTGCAGGTAGAAGGCTGAAATTTGGTACTTACTTCGGTGGTATTATGCCACTGTCGGCCACCATATTGACCTTTTCAGAGGTCTTTGTTACTTATGGGCCCATCTTCAAGAAATTTGGTACGCGGGTTCCCAACGCTAACTGAATCTTATTTACGTACATATATACGTCCATAGCCTGCAGCTCGGTCACCGTGTGAGGCACCGTTGGGTCCCCCATCCCAACGCCTCCCACGTTGTAGGCTGGCTGCCTGCCTATATAAGGCCGTCCGTCGCTCCAGTCTCTACATTCCCTTCCTTGCTTCGCCACGGGATTCACGTGTCCCTGCTGATAACTACAGCCTTTTTATTTAATCCACGGCTTATAAGGCGGATTTTTCGCTGCTTCGCGGGTTCTGCGGACAATGTGTCTTTTTTACTTCCTGTACATGCTTCCTCAGTTGGTTTGCCCAGTTGATTTCATACAAGGGACGCTATTGACGGATGACTGAGAAGCTAACCAATCAGATCACGCAGTTAAGTTCTCCTGACTGAGAAGCTAACCAATCAGAGCACGCAGTTAAGTTCCTGCCTGCTGAATGCAGTGTTAACCAGGAAGTCTCGTCTCGCTCATTCAGCATCAACATGTTTCTCTGTGTAAAGAGTTGTGCTCTTTTGTGTTTATCTTTGTGCATAGTCAAGCCCTTCATTATGGCTCCAAAATGATCTGCTCCTGCTTCAGGGGCCGTGCCCAAGCGCAAACGGAAGATGTTAACGATTGCCGAAAAGGTAAATGTTTTGGATTTGTTGAAGGAAAGGAATATAAGATCTACGGCCGCAGTGTCCTTTTAACCAGGGTGCAAAACGAGTTGTAAGTGGATGTAATAAGGTAGTAGTCTGGATGGAATCCGCTTTAGGGATTTGCATTGAAGACTGCCAGAAGAAGAACAAAGGCAGTGCTACACATTCGCCTGAAGTGGCTACTTTGGAAGAACTGTAACGCTCTCCTTTGTTGTGCAGTAAAATTAAACTCATTGTTATCGGACAAGTCATCGTGTCATTGTTGGTGAGTAACCATAATTAATTTTCTACTTACAGTACTTAGTACATGTACGTACGTTTAGTGTCACTGTACACACATTTACTGTATACTATTTTTCTTGCGTTGTACGTATTTATTGCTGGTGGTCTTTCTATCGTAATGGCTGTAACATATGTGATATCGGAGACACTCAATATCTTTAAAATAATATTTAGGTTTTACTGTATATAAACAGTGTGTTTATATACATAATTTAGTCTTACCTAATATCTAAGAGAATACAAAGGGATTATGCTGTATAACTCTGTGGGGAATATTTATAAACAGTGTGGGAGAGTTTATAAGGGCTTAAAATATATAAAAATAACCATGCAAACATATGGTTTCTACTTCGCGGATTTTCATCTATCGTGGGGGGGTCTGGAACGCAACCCCCGCGATTGAGAAGGGATTACTGTATATATACTGTAATACTGTATACTGTATATATATATATATATATATATATATATATATATATATATATATATATATATATATATATATATATATTGTGAGGGATTGCCGGCCATGTATCCTGGCCAAAAACCCCAAACCGGCAGATGGAGCCATCCTTGCAACATGGAAGGGCCCTGAATTCCAGCAGGGCATCATGGAACTTGGAGTTTTTCACCACAGCCTTGCTGGATACCATGGGGGCCACCGGAGGACGCTGCAGGGAGGCCCAGGGACATACTTTCCTTATAGCCCGGAAGTAATTCACAATCGCGGAACCGGAAGAAATGATATACTTCCGGGCTGAAGAAAAAGAGAAGATTACCTGACCCGGAAGTGTTCTCTGGCCGTCAGTTTGGCAGAGGACCTGGGAAAAATTTACTGTGGACAGAATACCCCAAGAAGGCAGCGTCACGACATATTGGAAAAATCATCAGAAACCCCTATTTCTCAAGCCCGTCATGGGGAAGAAGAAGGCAAGGCAGAGCAACAGCAACAGCGGAAGTTCCACGTTCATCATGGCCGACACACACAGCGCGACTACACGGATCGGGAGAGGACACTGGACGAAGAAAACTACAATGAGGTATCTGCTGGAAATATAGATAACCTATTTAAAATTACTCATTTTGTACCGTGCACATACCTCGGAAAAGATCATCCGGAGGTTCTGCAGGATGCAGGAGAATCTCGCGAAGACGGTGTGGCGCTTTTGTGCGGGCAGACGGACAATACAACGGACTTCCGCATGTCAGATGCTGGAGAAGGACACGTGTCCCAACCCGAAGGACTGGGGAAAGGAGGAGGTCCGTTTCCTGCTACTTTTGACTTCGCTCAAAAGATGGCGGACTTAGACTTTATGAATGGGAAGGGGGAGGTGAGCGAAGCACCACTCAACCAACAAGAAGGTAAGGAGGGCCGGGAAATGGCTGGTCGATCTGCCAACAAATTAATACAGGCAGATCGCAGACAGCCAAAGATGGCAGCCCAGTCCTCATCCATAGAGAACTCCAAATCCCAAGCTCCCTTGCGGAACCCGTCAGAGCACGTGCCGACAGCGGGCGTGTTTATTGGCTCCCGGCCGGACGGTAAGGTGAACCAGGAAGTAAGCCTACCTCTGGCCAAATTAACTAA
Source organism: Polypterus senegalus (assembly GCF_016835505.1). Classification (NCBI taxonomy): domain Eukaryota; kingdom Metazoa; phylum Chordata; class Cladistia; order Polypteriformes; family Polypteridae; genus Polypterus; species Polypterus senegalus. Next base: position 64,098,190 of record NC_053155.1, read on the forward strand.
CTACTTTGACGTGCGGGAGCTCGAAAAATTAATCAAGCCCGTGCGGAATATTTTGCAGACATTGGAGGCGATAAAGAAGATCGTTGGGGATCTGGGAGCAGCGGCCGAAGTGCCTTAAAGAAAAGTACATGAGTACCTGCGCCAATTAGACTATGAGCCTCCCGTGTTATATGATTTGGCGGTACAGGCAGGTAATGTCGGTACCATATATAATGTAATAGGGACGCAGTGTGATCCGGGTCCGCTTTTAATAAATAGCGGGTGCCAAATCACTGTGTGCCCTACAAGAGAGGCCGGAACATTGACTGAGTGGTCAGGGGGAAAGGCTGATCTATCCGGAGCAGCTGGATGGTGGTAGCTTTCGGAGGGATACGGTCCTAAAGACCCCAGCCCGTGTTGTAAATAAATCAAAGGGCGTTCAGACAGTGAAAGGGCTCTCTTTTATTAATAGAGAGACCCAAACTGTGAACAAGCCTCAGATTAAAAAGGAGATCCCAATTGAGACAAATGGGCCTCCTGACAAGATAAAAAAGGGAGCTAAAAGCTCAAGGGTGGCTGGGGAACCCTCCTCAGCGGAGAGAAGGACAGAGCCAGTGTTTCCGAACTGTTTTCAGGCTTGCAGGGGGAGACTAACAGGGGAACGACGGCTGTGTTATGAATGCCGCTGGCCAGACAACATGTGGCGAAACTGTCCATGGAGCACTGAGGAAAAACTATTTAACTCATATGATGTTCCCCCTAGATCCTCTAAGAGGTATTTTCCCCGACATAGCCACGGACCGGCCACAGCCAGAGGCTCTTCCTGGAGGATGATGTCCCTCGTGGGGCTGGACGCTCCACCCTACTGGGCTTCGCTGAGGGGAGGGAACTGTGAGGGATTGCGGGCCGTGTATCCCGGCCAACAACCCCAAACCGCCAGATGGAGCCATCCCTGCAACATGGAAGGGCCCCGAATTCCAGCAGGGCATCATGGAACTTGGAGTTTTTCACCTCAGCCTTGCTGAATACCATGGGGGCCACCGGAGGACGCTGCAGGGAGGCCCAGGGACTTATACTTTCCTTATAGTCCGGAACTAATTCACAATCGCGGAAACGGAAGAAATGATATACTTCCGGGCTGAAGAAAAAGAGATTACCCGACCCGGAAGTGTTGGATAATCACATGGACTGAGGGCTCAGAAACACTTCCGGGTCAAGGAGTATAAAGGACTGTGGAAGATCCCAGACAGACGAGCTGAGTTGGGAGGCAGGGTGGCTAAGCGTCTGGGAGAGTGAAGGATTGGTTATTGTTTATTGTTATTGAGTGGTGGAGTGGTGTTCCTTTGTGCACTTATTATTATAATAAATAATAATTATTTGGACTTTTACCTGGTGTCTGACGTGTGGTTTGAGGGTACAAGGGGGCGAGAGAGCCCTAATTTGTCACGATATATATATATATATATATATATATATATATATATATATAGATATATATATATATATATATAGATAGATAGATAGATATCCATCCATCCATTTTCCAACCCGCTGAATCCAAGCACAGGGTCACGGGGGTCTGCAGGAGCCAATCCCAGCCAACACAGGGCACAAGGCAGGAACCAATCTTGGGCAGGGTGCCAACCCACTGCAGGACACACACAAACACACCCACACACCAAGAACACAGTAGGGCCAATATATATATATATATGGTATATATATATATATACCAATACTTCTGAATCAGGCTCTGGCCTCTTCCACTGTAAATTGATTTAAGTAGGGTTCAGCAATTTTGCCAATATAGTAAATAGGCTCTCATACAAAGTTTGTCTCACATATTGCTAGATCTGTCCTGAAATCTCCTCATGTATACTATATAAAGACATCAAGAAGAATCAAAGTACAATAGATAGCAGGTGTTTTATGAGATGTCTTATTACAGAAAGATATATCAGTGCAAATCCAATATGCACTTAAGGGAACTCATTTTACTTTTATAATCTCACATACATTGCATTGACCTTTATGGACAATGCACAAATGAGAATCAAAGAACAACAACAACAACAACATTTATTTATATAGCACATTTTCATACAAAAAAATGTAGGTCAAAGTGCTTTACAAAATGAAGAATAGATAAATAGAAGACACAATAAAAAATAAAAATAAGAGAACATTATGTAACATAGAATAAATAAGGTCTGATCGCCAGGGTATACAGAAAAAACAAAAAAAAAAAACTCCAGACGGCTGGAAAAAAAAAAAAAATCTGCAGGGATTCCAGACCAAGAGACCGCCCAGTCCCCTCTGGGCAATCTACCTAACATAAATGAAACAGTCTTTGTATTAAGGGTTCTCATGAAAGGACTTGATGATGATGGTCACGTAGACTTCTGGCTTCCAGTCTATCAATGTTGGAGCATCATGATGCTTTGAGTAGGTGGTGGTGGCGCAGGCCACCATCACAGAGAAACCGGAAAAAGAAACAGAAGAGAGAGTAGGGGTTAGTACGGATTTTAGAGCCACCATGAATAGTTATTATGATGAATTGAACATACAGAGTATCAGTATTAAGTTAAAGTGAAGTTAGGAGAAAGCCATGTTAAGTAATGTGTTTTCAGCAGTGTTTTAAAGTGCTCCACTGTATCAGCCTGGCGAATTTCCTATTGGCAGACTATTCCAGATTTGAGGTGCATAACAGCAGAAGGCCACCTCACCACTTCTTTTAAGTTTAGCTTTTGGAATTGTAAGGAGACACTCATTTGAGGATCTAAGGTTACGATTTGGAATATAAGGTGTCAGACATTCCAATATATAAGATGGGGCGAGATTATTTAAGGCTTTATAAACCATAAGCAGAATTTTAAAGTCAATCCTGAATGACACAGGTAACCAGTGTAGTGACATCAAAACTGGAGAGATGTTAGGATTCTAGTAGCTGCATTCTGCACTCGTTGCAAGTGATTTATGTCTTTTTTGGGTAGTCCTGAGAGGAGTGCGTTACAGTAATCTAGTCGACTGAAAACAAAAGTGTGAATTAATTTCGCAGCATCTTTCAATGATATAAGAGGTCTAACTTTTGCTATGTTTCTTAAGTAAAAAAATGCTGTCCTAGTGGTCTGATGAATATGTGATTTAAAATTCAGATTACAGTCAACAGTTACCCCTAAGTTTTTTACTTCTGTCTTAACTTTATCCTAATGCATCAAGTGTATTTCTGATAACCTCATTGTATCCATTATTGCCAATTAATGAAGCTTACTTGTCCTTGGAATTTAGCGGCACGAGGTGGGGTTGATGTTATGTCGACTTCAGATGTTGAGGATGGTTTATCCAGCAGCCGAGCCTTCAAGTCTCTGAGGTACCTTCGTCTGGACAGTAGTTTCTGAATCTGTTTGTCGAGTGCCTGGAGTTCTTCTCACTGTCGGCAATTGTCTGCTTCTACTTCCGCTTCCGCTTCGTGAAAGAAAGAGAGAAAGAATGAGAGTTACTGGTAGCTTTGGCACTGTGTGAAGTGATTATTTGAAAGGAGTGAACATATATTCTCAGATACAGGTATTTGCTATGTATTGCTACAATTTATTGATTTTCATAATATCTGAATAATATATTCAAAATTACACACATATTATATAATGTTCACCTAGCAGCAGTGCCAATCTCTCCCAAACACTGGTAATAATCAGGTTTCAGTTGTTAGACGTCTGCTCTTCTTGACATCCTACATCCATGCAAATGTACACTTTGATGGTATTATGCCATAACATCAGAGGCAGAAGCACCTTGGTACACTAGTAATAAACCTCTTTGATCATATATGCATTATGTTAGAATTCAGATGAAATGCTCCTCAATTGCGGTAGTTGTGTTTAAACTATGACTTTATCCATATTGCACTATAAGCAAGCACAACATCCTAGCACACTTTTTACTTTCACCCATCTTTGTTTTCACTCCCCAAATTCAGAGGTTGCAGCTGCAATAAAACTACATTTTCAATCTTGTAAATGAGCAGAGGGAGTTAGGACACAAATACATTAGACTAAGCTGAACTATTATACTATACAATAATTCTATCCTGATCTTTAGAATTTACATTACACTCCTAATAAGATTATCAAATTATATCATTTAATTCAGATTACAATATCTAGTGAACACATAATTATAATAATCAGGGTAGTCATTCAAGGCTAGTAAATTACATTTTAGAAACAAAATGTCAGATATGGAAAAATGTACAGGGATAAACCAAGATGTCCCTCTGCTTCCCATCTATCTATCCATTTTCTAGACCTGCCTTTTCCAATAGAGGGTCACAGGGTGCTGATGGAAGGAACAGTCTCTGGATAGGAGGTGTAGTAGTTGGCCCACTCAGGGCAAGGACTACAGGTGGTCTGAGGTGTTAATAAAAATCTGGCACAGTGTGAATGCTGGTGAAGCAACATAAATTGCCATGCTATAACATCTTGCACTGGGGAGCAATATATTTTGTGAGAATGTCAGGTGCAGCTACATGCAGGGGCACCATAAGGGAAAAAATGTAAAAAGTGTTTCCTGACTTGGAAGCAAGCTATGTTTCCCCAGAGACATCCTACACTGTACAAGATTGCATGACCCTGTAATAAAAAGACATAATGACCCTCTAAAGCTTACTGATCATTTAAAGGTTCAGGGGCAATGGGACAATAGCTGAAGCTCCCTAGAATTGACTTGTGATGGCGTATAAAGCCAGCCCTTAGCCAGTGCTCATTTAAAAGGATAGCCAGCATGAGAATTGCTGTCAGGTTGATAGAATAGAGACGGAAAGGGAGAGAGAGGGTGTGGGTTAGGCTTAAAATGGCTCTTTTCACCAAAAGAGGCAGGAGTGTGCATAGCTCTTCAGCAAGCAAGAGCATGTGGGAAGAATGTTGCACGACCTGCCACTCTGCGAAGTGAAGCTGACCATACACTCAAAAATGACCTGTGGATCAGGGTGAACTGAAAACAAAGCAGTCATTGTGAAGTGTAAAGCGAATGCATGATACACAAGTTTGCAAGAGAGACATATAGCAAATGGCAGGATCAAATAACAAGCAAAAATATCAAAATGCAGACAAATGCAGGCAAGTTATCCAAAATGGCAGACAAAATTTATTAAACACACACACAAAAAAAAGGTAGATAAATCACAAAATGTACCAAAAAAAGTAAGGAGGGCACTAAGAGGATGGAAAATAGTGGCACAAAGACACAAAGGTGCACAGTGCTAGTCCAAAGTCCTCCTCTGAGACACTTAGATATATTTTTCTACCCCCTCATTTAACTGTTGTATAACAGGTGTTTTTGTTGCAATCACTACAAAAGGTGGGCCATAGGAAAATGGTCTCTAATGTATAAATTCCCCACCTGGAACAAAAACAATACAATGCAATACAATACAATACAATCCAACTTATTTTTTGTATAGCACTCTTCACTAAGTGCAGACGCAGAATTCTCAGTTAAAATAGTTTATAGATTATCCTAATTATAGAACTGGTACACACTTTACTGCAGATTTGTTAAGATACAAAAAGAACAAGATAGAAATCGATAAACATAAATGGAAAACAACAATACCTGTCCATTGATGAACTATGGTCTATTGGCAATGGTGAAGATTAAAATTGTAAAAAAAGTCTTGGAGACCATGGCCAAATGGCCTCCGTCTGCTCCTGGGCTTTCTATAATGGAGTTTATGCTGCCCGTCCAATCCAATTAGATAATCTTTTCATCTGATGATTCCAATGCTCCTTTATTAAATAAAACTGTTGGTCCTAAATACAAATTAAAGAAGAACTTGGGTCAGAGCCACAGTCCATTCTTGACAGAAAATTGAAAGAAAAGTAAAAGGGCGTGGGTTAGGAAAATTTCTGGGAACATGAACAAGCTTCCTCATGATTAGTCAGCTATTCAGGACCTGTTTTAGGGTGGCTTGAGAAGATGCTAGAAGTTTATTATTTTATCTGTTTACTTCATTTTTCACCTTAGTTTATTCAGTCCTGTTGCTTGTTTACATTTACATTTTACACATATTTGCTAAGCAGATGCTTCTATCCAAGACGACTTACAAAAGAGGTCAATATAATCGAGTAATATCAGTTTGGGGAATGTTTGCGAAGAAGTGTTACAGATCAAGGGTATAAATTTGGCAACCACAAGTGAAGAGCTCAAAAGAAAATATAAGTGAGTTACAATTCCCAGATTTACAAAAACTAACATCTATCACTTAGGCAGAAATTCACCATACAAGAGATCTGATTCCACACAAAGGTGACATAACCAGACGCAATTCATCAGTAGATCTGAGTGGTTGAGGAGGTGCATAGGACCTCACAAGTGTCTCCATATATACTGTAGGTGCAGACCCACTAAATGCCCCTTGGGCAAGCATCAAGTATTTGAACGTAATATGTACCACTACAGGAAGCCAGTACAGTGAGTGATCTGAAGAGAGAAGTAAGGTGTGTTTGTTTCAGCTGGTTGAACAAAAGATGTGCCACTGCATTTTGAATCATCTTCAGCATCTTGGTGGCATATGCCAGTGCTATTGCCAGAAGAGAGTTGCAATAATCGAGCCGTGAAAAGACCAGAGCCTGGACCAGGTGTTGTGCTGCATATTCTGTCAGATATACAGTAGTCTGATCTTGGCAGGTATTATACAGACTGAATCAGTAAGACCAGTTCCTTGAAGGAAAACTAGTGTCAATCACCTCTCCAAAATTGTGTCCTTACTTGGTTTTTGTTACTGATAACGATGCAAGCTGAACTGAGATGGGGTGCTGAATACACAGACAAGCTGGGATAACAAAAAGGTCAGCCTTTGCCAGGTTGAGCTGGAGATTGTGTTCCTTCATCCAGGATGCAATATCAATGAGACACGCAAAGATTCTAGCTAACACAGTGTACTTTTCTGGAGGGAACAACAGGTATAGCTGTGTATCATCAGCAGAGAAACCATGGGACTAGAAGACAGGGTCTAGTGAAGAGGTGTACAAGGAGAAAAGTAAAGAGTCCCTTCATGCATCCTCATGCTCACCTGGTGCACCCATGACATCTCTCAGCACCAGGACACACTGTAGAATGTGTTTAGTAATAACCCTTTTTTTGTTTTAACACTTTAGCCTCCTTGCATCATCGTCAAGTAGACATGTAGACACAGAGCAAGCCAGCAAACCTCACCTAGAAAATGATCCGGATGGGAATGAAATATGAGCCCTGTGTGACAGTAGCACTAAACACTACTCATTTTCTCATATGTATTATTTAACATTAACACAACAGCAGTACAACATTATATACTGCTCAAAAGAATTAAAGGAACACTTTTTAATCAGAGTATAGCATAAAGTCAATGAAACTTATGGGATATTAATCTGGTCAGTTAAGTAGCAGAGGGGGTTGTTAATCAGTTTCAGCTGCTGTGGTGTTAATGAAATTAACAACAGATGCACTAGAGGGGCAACAATGAGATGACCCCCAAAACAGGAATGGTTTAACAGGTGGAGGCCACTGACATTTTTCCCTCCTCATCTTTTCTGACTGTTTCTTCACTAGTTTTGCATTTGGCTACAGTCAGTATCACTACTGGTAGCATGAGGCGATACCTTGACCCTACAGAGGTTTACAGGTAGTCTAACTTCTCCAGGATGGCACATCAATACGTGTCATTGCCAGAAGGTTTGCTGTGTCTCCCTGCACAGTCTCAAAGGCATGGAGGAGATTCTAGGAGACAAGCAGTTACTCTAGGAGAGCTGGAGAGGGCCATAGAAGGTCCATAACCCATCAGCAGGACCAGTATCTGCTCCTTTGGGCAAGGAGGAACAGGATAAGCACTGCCAGAGCCCTACAAAATGACCTCCAGCAGGCCACTGGTGTGAATGTCTCTGACCAAACAATCAGAAACAGACTTCATGAGGGTTGCCTGAGGGCCCAAATGTCTACTGCGCGCTGTGCTCACTGCACAGCACCGGGGAGCTCAATTGGCATTTGCCACAGAATACCAGAATTGGCAGGTCCACCACTGGCGTCCTGTGCTTTTCACAGATGAGAGCAGGTTCACCCTGAGTATATGTGAAAGACAGGAAAGGGTCAGGAGAAGCCGTGGAGAATATTATGCTGCCTGTAACATCGTTTAGCATGACTGGTTTGGTGGTGGGTCAGTGATGATCTTGGAGGCATATCCATGGAGCGACTCACAGACCTCTACAGGCTAGACAACGGCATCTTGACTGCCATTAGGTATCAGGATGAAATCCTTGGACCCATTGTCAGACCCTACGCTGGTGCAGTAGGTCCTGGTTTCCTCCTAATGCACGACAATGCCCGGCCTCATGTGGCAAGAGTATGCAGGCAGTACCTGGAGGATGAAGGAATTGAAACAATTGAATGGCCTTCACGATCCCCTGACTTAAACCCAATAGAACATCTGTGGGACATTATGTTTCGGTCCATTAGGCGCCGCCAGGTTGCTCCTCAGACTGTACAACAGCTCAGGGATGCCCTCATACAGATCTGGGAGGAAATGCCACAAGACACCATCCGTCGTCTCATTAGGAGCATGCCCCGACATTGTCAAGCATGCCTACAAGCTCGTGGGGGCCACACAAGATACTGAAAAGCATTTTGAGTAGCAGAAATTAAGTTTTTGAAAAAATGGACTAGCCTGACACATCTTCATTTCACTCTGATTTTAGGGTGTCTACACAATTGAGCCCTCTGTAGGCAGAAAACTTTTATTTCCATTAAAAGACTTGGAATCCTTTTGTTCCTAAGACATTGCCCTGTCGTTATTTGTATAGATATCCAACTTCATATTGAGATCTGATGTATCTAATGTGTTTCTTTAAAGTGTTCCTTTAATTTTTGTGAGCAGTGTATAATTTTTCACATTGTAAGCCTACTTTTTGTAAATTTTCTGGTGTGGTGGCTAACTATGCATTTACCATAACTACGTAGTTAAACCCTTAATTTTTTGACTGGCAGTTTCCTGCTTCAGGAACAGTTATTCTCTATTCGGAATTAAAACATTGTGCTCATGGGCATCAGCAGGAGGAAGGCGGTTTGGGGGCACTCATTTATATTTCTTTTCAGTATTCCTGTCTGTACACTAATGGGTTTGAGCTGGAATTACCATGGCAAACCTATTAATTATATTGTATTTTCAACTTTCCTGCTGTTTTGAAAATATTTTAGGCTCTGCGTATTAATTTACCAGTTGCATTGCTGGCTTTTACAGCTTAACTCTTATTAGACTGGCGTCACAGTGCTATAGGTCAGGCCAAATGCTAAGTCTCATCGTATCTGGGAGTGCCAGTCAGATTATAAAGCTAGGAATTGCAGGGCATAACAGATTACGTGACTCCCTTACTTTTCAGCTCAGTTTCAAATTTTCCTTCATCACAATGGAGTGAGCTAAGTAGTATATCACAACATCTTGTCCTCTGCAGTAGCTATAGCTGCATAATCTTGCAGTGGAGTTCTCTATGTCACTTAACTTTGGCCAAAACAATGTGGTCAGATTAGTGTAGCAGCATTTTAAATTAAAGGGATTCCAGTTCCACTGAAACTATTTATTTAAGCTATAAAGGTAAATGCCAAAAGGGTCTCTGCTCTGTTGGGCCCTTGAGCAAGGCCCTTAACCTGCAATTGCTCTGTCCTGGGTATGACGTTAATCTGCATCCATCCCTGCATGTAGGCTCTCCAACCTGCAGGGAAAAACTTGGGGGTAGGTGGCAGAATTGGCACTCCAGCGACCATAAAAAAAACCTCACACTGTTCTACTCCTTCTGAACTAGTGTGGTGCTAAGGTATCATCCATTGCATGGCTGCACTCGGATCCTAATCCGGATCCTGAGTTGGTTTGTCATGTGGTGGGTGCGGCAATGCACTGTATCAGTGCGTGCTCCTAACCTCTCTCTATAAAGGTAAGAGAAGCGGCAATGTTGGGTTGCAGTAACTGCGTGTCAGTTGACTGGTGCATGCACAACTGCAATGTTAGCAAGCTTATGTTAAGTTGTAAATGCAGTAACAGCCTAGAGGTTTATTTAAACTAGTAAGGAGAATAACATTTATGCCTATGATGCCACTTACACACATTTAGTTTTATTCATTATTAGATTACAGGAAAGGGGTATGTGTAAATACAAGCTGAAATACTAGGGAAGTTGATCTGCAATTGTGAAAAATGGAAAGCTGTCAGCAGTGCTGGAAAAGGTAGCCTGGCAATGTCCGAATATTTAGAAATGGAAGGAGCTTAAATAGAAAGCCAAGCTTTCTTGAACTCTGTGATATTTATTGTAAATAACATTTGTATTTTATAATTAAGAAAATGGATAAAGGGTTGAGTTTATTTAGTTACTGTTTTCTGCCAACCAATAAAATATTTAGGTTTTCTTCTTTTTCCTATTAGTACTATTGGTATGTTATCAATGTTTCTTAATTTTGCGGCAAACCGAAAATTGTGCCCTTACATGGAAAATTTCCATTGGATGCCCATGACTGGGTTGTTAAATATTTTCTAAAACAGTTTCAATATCCATCCATCCATTTTCTAACCCGCTGAATCCGAATACAGGGTCACGGGGGTCTGCTGGAGCCAATCCCAGCCAACACAGGGCACAAGGCAGGAACCAATCCTGGGCAGGGTGCCAACCCACCACAGACAGTTTCAATATGAATTAAATAATACCCTGATCATTATTCATTATTGATACTTGTTTAACTTTTCATTTTATTTGAATACATTTTCAGCTGAAGAACACACTGTCCTGTGATGATAACCTTTTAATGTCTATATTTCTTACACCTTAGTCTCAACAGAAATGCAACTACTATAAATTGTTCCTCTATTTGTGCCTGAGGTAAGCTTGAAGAACATGTTGGCCCTCATAGGGCTGTAAATTAAGTGTACAAAATTAACATTTATTATAGAATAATACAGGGAGACTCAGTGTCTAAAGTCTAGCACTTTTGCATTTTGCAGTAATATAGATTTATGTATCAATGTTTCAAGTCTCCAGTAAATTAAGTTAGATTTTTAGTGTATTTCTATGGAATAAATGTTTGTTATTTATCTTGATTTTCATAAGAATATTTAACTTTGTTGGTGATTTTTTATGTACCTCATAACAGAAGTAGAGAAGATTTCCCGAAGATTATGCCACTTATGACAGTGAATCATTACAGTTCAATACTGTGAATGGAATCAAGTTTTTTAATTCTTCTCCAGCTCAAAAGATATACTGAAGCTTTTATAATATAGATGATAGTATAACATAAGAAATTTTAGTCCCTTGGTGATGGGCATGATAGTAAGCCTCAGTACAAATTTTTGTTGTTAAGAGAAAAACCAAAATATAATATTATCTACTTTTGGCATGTTGTTTATTACATCAATATATGACATCTTTCCATCCAGTCAGTACTGTATATGAGAAGCTCCAATCCTGTCTCCAGAGGTACACTAAAGAATACAAATATTAATGTAGCCTTCAATCAATGCAGATGTTGCAGGGTAATGGAATGTAATGGAATAGGAAAATGGAGTTAATTGTTCAGTGCTATTTTGTATTAAATTGATCAAAAGTATGGCAGAGTTTTGCTTTCATCGTCTACCACCAGATGAGCTACTCAACTCATAAGAAAATGTGAGATTGTAGAAAAAGACGCATTAATTTTACACTTCTTGAAATCTAAAAGGCAGTGTATATTTTCAATACCCCAACTAGCAAACAATTTATTTTCAGCAATGCTAACCACACTTGCTGGTTATTGAGTAAAGCCATGGACATTGCAAATTGGTGATAATAATTAGAGGGAAAACAAAAAACATTTGTATTTGTGAAGATTATGAAATAAAGTGGAATGATCAAACAACAAGTGTCTGTACTAGCCTCTATACAGTATTTGCATTCATCTCGATTTTTTTAGGAGCAAACTATAAGCAAACAATAAATTATTACAATTTAGCAGTAATTAAGGAAACCCTGAGGAGAGCTAGTGGACATTTACTTGAGTTGTTTGCTACTCTTCTTGTAGCCATGCCTCCCAGTGTCAAAGTCTCAAAAAACCCATGCTGAAAGACCAGAAAACTTGAGGTGATATGATATACATTTTAGACAACTTCTTTACTACTGTTGTAGAAATCTGGGCCCAAACTAAAGAGTCAAGTAGCTGAAACAGGCTCTGAAACAGTGGATGGAATGATGGAATGCGCTGTTTTAGCCAGATAGACAAGCTCAATGGGTTGAATATTTAAAAAAAAATCTTTAGTTCATGCGATTCTCCTAGTACTCTCAAAGGAATGTTATGTTATTAGTAACTGTTGACAGTTTTGTAGCATATAAATGTGTGGGAAATAGAAACTTAAGTGTATGCATATTATTCTTTTTTTGTGATCAACATTTCTTATTTTAACTTCAGTAAGCACAAAAATTAATTCAGAAATTGTTGAAAAAAGGAAAGATCGTAACCTCGGAAACCGGCAACAATCCTCCACGGTATCCCAACCCACCCACTTGAAATTATCCTGCAAAAAGGGATCCATATAGGATTTAAACTACTGATGTCCATGCAGACAGATGAGAGAGGCCAAGCAGACCCATTAAGCCACTGAGGAGAAAATGTATAAGAAAAGGACAGAAAATTATGGATTAAAATTGCCTGCCAGCTCTGAACCAATTGTACAGTAGTCTGCCACTTCCCTATTTTGGGGGAAGATTATCCATTGATCCACGTCGCTGAAAATTCAAGTAAGATTAGATTAAAGAAAGATGATTTGCAAACATTTACAGAGAATGAGTGAGAAGCTAAAATGAGCTAAGCATATGTGGTACCAAGGCAAGATAACCTCCAATGGATAGAAGTCAAGGTAAAAAAAGAAAGGAAATATATGAGGCAAGGGGGGATATTAATGGAAGAAATATTGGATAGACCATTGGAAACAGAAAGCAAAAACTGGAGGACCATCCCAAAACATACAGAGAAAATTGACAGGACATTTAAAGGACACAGGAGACAGACAGATAGAATCAGGAGCCAAATGCCTAATATAAACCTTTCAAGGGGTACAGGCGATCTACAAATTTAAATTGTGTATGCTGATAATTGGTGTTTTTGGAGGATACCGAGATATTGTTAAGGATATCTTTCCATGAGACGGGATCTGAAAAAAGGCATTCACGCTGTCAAACTGAAAATAAAGGTAGAGGTTTGGCAGATGCTATACACAGACTTGCAGGTAAAGCTGCTAGCTGCAAGTTTGGAGATAATAAACAGAAAGTTTTATAAAGGAGGGAAGGAGGCAGTGTAGAGGATCTTGGGACCCTATTTGATTAAGGTGTATTAGCCAACCCACCGCGTACCATACGCCGCATAATCAGGCCAGTTTTTTAATGATTTTTAAGCACAGGAAGAAAATTAACATTTAAAAAATCGGTAATGTAATAAATCAGCAAGAAAAGCAACATTGTAACAATGCACGGAACGAACCAACACACAATCGTCCGTGACTGAAAACTGGCGGAACGCCATTGCGCCTTCTCCTGCCAGACGAAGGAATGGGTGTGCACGGCGCTCAGTCGCGGAGTGTGGAATGGGAGGAGAGGGGAAGGACGTCCATTCATCTCCCTCCGTCATGCTAGTCTGCTGATTTCTCGTTCAGTATACACTGCCCGCTCATGTGCCCACCTCCATCTCGTCACTTGAGTCGTTGTCGTCTTAACACAGTCCAGATGCACCTGTGACTCACGTAGATGTTTCATTGCTCTGTGCGGTTTTGGCTGCTTTTCTATATATAATCCACCAAGACACCCGACCACGGTAGTAGCGAGGTGGGAGGGGGGTGTGTGCAAAGGGTAGGGACATAACCAGTGGGAGCGTATGAGTCGCACTTAGTGGGAATTCCATGGTTTGCAGCCCGAATGGGGTTTAACGGCTTACCCATGCCTCTCTGCGCCGGGTAGACACACGCTCAATGGAAAGACACGGTTGTCTAAAACGGGTTGGTGTGAGAATACAGCAGTAAGTGAATGAAAAGATGGAGTTCTGGAGAGAGCAAAATACAACACAATAGTGAACCTGCGGCATAACAAACGCTGCATAATTATTTATTGATGGTTGAACACTTCTGGAAAGAAACAGTTGTCTAAAATGGGAGGGTTTGAGGATACAACAGAAAGTGAATGAAAAGATGGAACTCTGGAGAGAGCAACATATAATTGTCCGTGAGTGAAGAAGACGCATGTTTGTCGTGGATGTGAATTGCTGTATGTGGCATGTAAAACAGTTTGCTATGGTGCATGCGGTCGTGTGTCGTAACCGAAAACTCGGTTTTTAAAGACTGCTTACTTCATTGTGTTTTAACCTCAGTTGTAAAGGATTGTTTTAAGGATCCCATGGGATACCCCTCGCAAACTGTTTTACACGCTGCATATGGCGATTCACCTCCGCGAGAAACATGCCTCTATGAACAGTCAACGTGACTCGGAGGTGCCAGGAGTTGGTGGGCGTGGCTCCTTCCTGCGTGTGCCATAGGTGTCTTACTTGTTGGCGGCTCAGTGAATCCACGCCCCTTCCAGCGTGCTTTCCATGGTTGTCTTGCCTTAGTGAATTATATATATAGATTTTCATTAAACATAGATATGTAGAAGAGAGGACCTAATTATGCACAAACTTTAAATATCAAACATTTAGAGGGAATGACCTTGGATAAGCCAAATTTCATTTGAAGCTTATCTTTAAGTATGATTAAAAAAACTAATAAATAAATGCCTTCCAGCTGCTTTAATGCTTCATCATACTTAAAACATTCCCTACAGAGGCTAGGTCTAAGGAAAGTAGTCATCATCATGGCATAATGGTAAGCAGCTTAATATGCTGTGAGAATGGGGGTCAAAGCAAAACTGCAGTCACAACAAGAAGGATACTAGCAGTTTTAAAGAAACTGATCTGCTTGAGAGCAGACCACTAAAACCATTCTCCAACTCCAAATCACCACCGATATTTGCCAAATTATGAAAAAGCCAACTCATTCAAATTTTCATTTCACCTTGTATTTTAAAATTAAACGTTCATGTTTTATCAGATAGGGTGTGTGTCATAGTGCTGTCACATGAAGTTTGCATGTCACCGTTGTTTCCAGATGGCTTGTTATAGCAATTTATGCTGTTTGACAACTATAAATTGGCCAGTTATCAGTGAGCGTGGAAGTGATTGTTAGGGAGTCTCTTCATAGACTAGCCCCTCATCTACAGTTATATCCTACCCTGCATATGACATTGTCTTATATTTAAATGTCTACGCATGGAAGTATGTGTGTCTGTCTGGTCCGGAAGTGAGAGGTGGAGTCATGGTAAAGGCTTCACCTCCGAGGATAAACAACTGAGACCAGCACGTCACCAAAACGAAACCTCCAAATAAAGTCACTCGCTTAGCCACTAATACAGAAGCGAGGCGAGCATATTGGCAAAAGGAAACCCCTGTAGAAAGACAGTCACTTAGCCACTAATGCACAAAAGATGCGAGCACATCGGGAACACGAAACCTCTTAGGAGAGAGATGCCCAGAGTAGTTCCTTTCAATTACCTGACATCTCTGCATTTCAATTTTTTTTTCTGATGATTTCATTAGTTTCTAGGAACCCAAGCTTTTCACAGCATGGGCTTACACAGCTCTATTATAATAAGTGGATCAAAAAAGGCAGGTAAGAAAATGTATGAACTGATAATCATAATTCAAAAACAAATTTACAGTATCTGTTTGTTTGACAACTTACCATTGGAATTAAGGGCCACAAAATCAGAGATTTACCTTGACAGATTGAGAGCAGGGTAGAAAGTAATCTTAGATGAAGCTTCACATCATCAGATGTAAGCATATTCATATAAAATATGTAAGTGCAAGTCAGCAAACCATGACATTTTTAAATTCAGACATAGCATTGTAATTATTAGATCAAAACTTTACAAGAATGAAATGTAACTTACTTCAGATGAAATTAGAATTGGAGTCCAAGCTCTGTTAGGTGGCAGCTCATCTTATGATAGTCAACTATTTAGTAGATACCAGTATTAAAAATGTGATCCATTTATCCATTTTCTGTACTTGCTCATTCCATTTACACCATGCAACTGACTCTTTATGGGGCATTTAAAAAGCGGGGATTATTAAATGTGTTGTCAGTTGTTTTTGACTATGTTTAAGATTTAGTCTCTTACTGGTTGTCTCTGTTGCAGCTTGTATATTTATTTTTTTAACATTTGCTTCTTCTTAAATTTCTGAATCGTATTCATTGAATAGAGACACACAGCCAGCCTTCATATTTCTCTACAGTTAAGTGTGTCCAAAGCTCTTTGCTAAAATCAATCATCGTCCTGGAAATAAACCATTAGACAGAACAATGTAATGTATGGAAAAATAATTTCTAATGAATTATTGACTCGGGTAAACTCTTCAGGGATACTCTTGACCCTGCTGACTACTTAAGTCTGTTTTATCTTTTAACTGATTGGCATGACATGACATATAATCTCAATACTCCAAGTCACATTAGAGAGAGACACTCTGACACGTAGGCGTAGCAGTGACTCACCTCTCTGTTCCTCATCTCTGGTAAAGGTAACTGAATT
Source organism: Polypterus senegalus (assembly GCF_016835505.1). NCBI lineage: Eukaryota > Metazoa > Chordata > Cladistia > Polypteriformes > Polypteridae > Polypterus > Polypterus senegalus. Next base: position 64,114,827 of record NC_053155.1, read on the forward strand.
GGCACACATCATGTATTTATTTCTAAATGCGAAAAAATGATATTGTACTGTGCCTTATCTCACTAGATTTGTTTGATTTGACCTTGTAGGAGGAGAGAAGACCTGGTTAAAATTCTGGCCACACAAGCACATAAGAAGTTATACAAAAGAATGTTAAAAGCATTATTGGAAAATGGCAACCTCTCAACTCTGCAAGTCCACCAGCTTGTAGGGTCTTTTGTTGCTTATCATTATAACAGACTGTGTAAGCTCATGCGACTCAGAGATTACTTATTTTCCTTACACAGTGAGTTCATTTGAATGACTGCAAATGAGGAATACTGAGATCATAAGGGGAAAAAAACAGAACCAGTAATCTGGCTCAGCAGTTTGCCACATGCAATTATTTAATTTTTGCAGCTTCCACTACTCTTAGGGTCATTTATTTATTATTATTTTAAAGTTTCCAGCTTGTGGTTTCGCAGAAAATTTCAGCTGTGCTTTTTTAATTGGTAGGAGTGGTCCATTCCCAGATGAATCATGTACTGCAGAGCAAGTAGGTGGAGGTCTGATTGCTCAAGTGCAGATAAAGGTTTTCATTTTGTAAACATAGCTCGAATATAATATTACTAGTATCTGCCTGTAAAAAATCCAGGCTACAGATCCGTGTGCTCATTTGTAACAATGCAGTTTATCATTAGGAGGGCTGGAAACTATTCTGGTATCAATGACCATAAGAAAGCAACCTAATCCTCGAGAGAATGCCAGTGAAAAAAGTGTTTGACTATATTTCAGTTGACATTCTAATATAATCTTTTATTTTATTAATTTTATTAACTCTATAACTCTTTTGAAAGTGAAGACCAACACCATATGTTACCAAAGTGGCAGTACTAGTTGATTTACTGCTTCATATGACTTTTAAAAAGAGATATATTAACCAAGACGTCACAAAATAATCTCTATTATAGGTTAACTGTACGGACTTATATTGATGAAGAGTCCAGTCCAGAGACCTTAGGATTTGGGGGGCTGGAAGTTGTGAAGTTTTTAAGCAGAGTGGTCAACACTGGCACACTTATAGACATAGTGGAGATCAATGAATTTCATCTTAGTTAACTTTTATTTTAATTTTAAGTCAGTGTAAGAAGAGTTTCTCATGAAACCAGTTTTGATACTACCAGAAGAACAGTCAGGGAGAAGGTACAGAATTATGCAGAGGAAAATCATGAAATGTTTTAGTGCAATGACATAACTCCATTCAAACACTGATCATACAGCGAAGGAACCTGATTTTGCCCAATTTAAAAGAACAATTGCAGTTATCTGGTTTTACAATATACTCAGGACAACATCAAACTATGTATAAAATCAACGATGAGCCAGGATCTTCCAGAGGATTTCTCAGTTGATGGAGTCAAAGGCCTTTGCTGGGTCAATGAAAGCCATGTGTAATGTTTATTCGTGTTGTGAGACTTTCTCCTGGTTTTGCCAGTCTACAAACATCATGTTGGCAGTGCTTCAGCATGGTTTGGCAACACTTTGTTTTATGGGTGGTAGCTCATGCAGATATGTGATTTATGGATCTTGAAGAATTGCTTAAAGTGTTATATTCTGTCACTATGGATTTACAGCTATCAATTGGTCGAAGTTCTCTTTCGAGCATGACAAGATGACAGAATCATTTCTCATAAGGATTCTGTCTTGACACTGGAAAGGAGTTGGCCCTTTTGGGCTTAATTCCACTTAGGATCTTCATCACCTAGAGGAGACCTCACTTATAATGACTTCATATTTTATAGACCTTTTTCTCAATTAATTAATCATGACATTGTTGTTTCTTCTCCAGGTCCTCTGTGAGTGCTCTTTATTGTTTTTAACATGTCTGTCACCTGCTTGTTGATGGCAATGTGTTCACTTGCTGTTTTGTCACTTGTGCATGAAGTCTGTCTACTCTTTTAATCTGAGAAGGGAGCAACTGCAAGGTGACAACAGCATTACTGTGTGTATACTGGGGTTTCCGAGAGTGCTGAAGAGACAGCTCCTGTTTGGATAACTTTGAGATGACAATAAAACTAATCATTTTTAAAAAATCTGGACTCAACTTCTTTTTCACTTGTGCAAGTCTGTGACCTACATATTACTTATTGACCGTATGTTTGCATTGATTTTGAGTGCATTTTAACAACATTTCACTGTTGTTAACGTAACCAGAGATACAGACAAAAGCACAACCACTTTTTAAATTTTTCACTTATTTAAATTATTTGTAATTTATTGAACATGCATGTTCTCATCTTCAAAAGTTCAAAATTTGAAGGTTCGTATGTTGGGGACTTACTATATGTCTTTCCGCAATGCCTTTTTGTTTTTATTATGGGTGCTGCCATAATTTGCTGCTTCTAATGAAGTGTGGCCAGGACGGTGCTAGGCAAGACAATTGGTTTGTGTAACATGTCACATCCTTGTTGTGATGATGGTTATGATTACTCACACAAAATAGCCAAAGTGGTGTGAGGACATCAAAAGTATCCAGGGAAGCAAGCCAACCCAACAGACAACAAAGGGAAAATGCACAGAAAAGAAGCCTAGCTTCGGAAAATACACCTAACTCCAAAAAGTGTTAAACAGATACTTTGAAATGACCCAAAATAGACTTAAAATGTCCCACTAGGGAAGGGATCACCATCTAACTTGAACTAGTAAAGGCAAGCAGTGTGACATAGTAGTTAAGGCTTTGGACTATAAACTGTGAGTTTGTGGGTTCAAAACCATGCTACCAACACTTTGTAACCATGAGCAAGTCACTTCACCTGCCTGAGTTCCAAATGGTGAAACAAAAGAAATGTAATCAACTGTATTTCAAATGCTATAAATTGCCTTTGATAAAGGTGTCAGCCAAATAAATAAATTTCTATTAGTACAGAGCAAAGGAACAAAAATTCTTTATCAAAAAGAATTTATTAACAAAATAGCAAAAATAACCAAATGCTCAAAAAATATCAAAAAGGAGGCAAAATGATTTGCCAAAAAGGCAATCCACAACAAACAAGGACACAGTTAAATCATAAACCATTAAACCAGGCAAAGAAATAGTAATTCTAACTCACCCACCACCATAGCACATACAATGAACTACAGAAGGACTACGATTCCCATGAACCACAACAGTTCCATTAGGGTTGGGAGTAGTCCCTCAACAGAGATTGACAGGTGGCTCCCTCTCTTGGGGAACCACAGACAAAGCACTAAGGACATTGCAGAACAAGCATCCACACATAGAATCCAAATGATAAGCAAAACCTATAAAAATGCATAATTATGCAAATAATAAATACAAAATAAAAACATTAACATAAATGGTAATGTCCAAACAACCAAAAATGAAGAAAAGGATGTAAAAACGGAATTTAAATATAAGCCAAGATAGTGACCCTAGTTTATAAATAACAATGCTTAAAATATCAGTGTCATATGCTTTCTAAATATCGTTGGTGGGTAAATCAAAACAATTCTAAAGATATCTCTTGTTACAGTATATATCTGCCAGATTGGTTTCTTTGTTATATCTCTTTTGTCTACTTTATTTTTTTTTTATCTTTTTTTTTATGAATTATGTTTCTATGCCTAATCTGTGTTCTCTGTGTGTTTTGTGGGTGGTACCCCAAGAGGCGGGGCCACCCTGATGTTACCTTGACTAAGCCAGCTCTGTGGCTATATAGATCAAAAAAGGAGAGCTCAGGCATCTCGTAGAAGTTTATTCTACTTTGCATCAATTTGAAACAATGGGAATAGATATTCAATTGTGCTTGGCAGCTTCTCATGTAAAAGTATTTGGAAATGAAAGTGCTGATGCAGTTTCAAATGAATGAATAAACTGTAGCAGTTGACTTGAATGAAGAAGAGGTGAAGTCCATGAGTAAGAAGGAAGGAATTAGAAAATGGCAGGTTTTGAAAAAATGGACTGTGGTTTTATTGGCTATGTAAATCTATTCAGGTTGAAAACTTTACAGAAAGATACAGAAAGCAAGAAGAGCGGATGACATGACTCAGGTTTAAATTCTACTTTGAAAATTATTGTTTGATGTTCTGTTATTTACTTTTTGCTAAATAAATACATTCATTTTTATAAAGACTACTTTTTGTAGTTTGTCTCTCCAAGCTAAGGTTTCACAGTTTCTACTTCCCTTGGAAGGCACTTGGATATTTTTGGGAGTGTAACTTTGAAGATTTAACGCCTTTAGTCCTGAGTAGGCTGAAGCTGGCCTGTGGGGTTCACACATTGGTGAGCACTGGAAGATGATCTGATTGGACATTGTTTTGGTCCCTATCCTTGCAGCCCATGTAACAGAATCTGCTGTTGGAACACCTCTGAAGGCATGGCCAAGCAGTGAGTACCTGCCATTCTAATACATAATCCAAAAACTGCCAGGCTTCATTTGATGATCCACAAAGAGAATGGAATATGTGATTTTGTTTGTAAACAATAGCACAATATTAAAAAAGGAATAATTATTTGCTTGCTGGGAAGTTTCAGCCGCAATACTCCAGAAGACTGGGTTCAAATCCTACTGTGGACATTATTAATGTGCAGCTTAAATACTCTCCTCAAGTCTGTGTGGGTGTTCTATGAGTACTTTCCACCTTCATCCCAAAGGCATTGATATTTAGGTTGAATTAAATCTCTGTATGAGTAAGAGAGAGAGTGTATCCTGCATAGACAGTCCTATCTGATTAATTTCTTGTGAACCCTAATGGGAATACGTGAAATGAAAATAATGAATGCACACATCTTTAATTTGTTCTGCCTCGGTATTGTGCTGGAGTAGCCTTAAAGAACAGGTTACATTTTATGTAATGGTTCTCTGATGCAGCAATTACAACATGAAGATTTAGTTTTATTTTCTGTGAAATATTTTAGTGAAATTATTTTATGTACTTTAAGAGAAGGAAGTGTCCTCATAGTGTCTCTCAACCCAAGAAATAATGCCAAAAACTAACTAGGATAAAGTATACTTTTATTCTTTGAACAACACAGGTAAATAAAAAACAAAGTATCAGAACAATGTAAAATAAATAAGATAAAATAAAACCTGATGTCTCCAATTCTTAATCAATGCTAAACAGATCCTGTCCCTCACATTTAGCGACTAGCCTTCTTTCCACCTCTTAATCAAAGCTCTGGCTCTTCTCACTTAATGTCTTTCCTTAATGTGACCTTGGCCTCTTCCGTCTACCAGGTAGTCTTTATCCCTGGCTCCCTTCCTGACTTCAAAGTCATTGTGGTTTCAGGCATGATCCTATTTTAAACACACTCCCATGGTCACTTCCAGACAAGCTATGCAAACATTTCCGGCATTAGAAGCATTTCCCATTGGCTAAAGCACCACCTTGCTAGACATCTCTTTATTGGCCCTTCATACTCCTGCATTCCTTCAACATTCATACAGGAAGCAAGTCTCTAAGGCAGCTCGCTGCTTTTCTGCTTAAATTCTGTCCACCTATCTCCTAGTCTGATTCTGTCTGCTTCCTCCTTTCTGTTCGCTAGAGTGGAAAAATGTGAAAAATATCAGGAGCAGATTAGGCAAACTTGTATAAAAATTACAAATACTTGTAAAGGTCTAAGCCAAGAAACCAAAACGAACATACCAAACTACTCGTAATACAAAAAAATCGGCACATTCCCAACTCTATATATGAATTTTACTCTGTTAAACAGCTTGTTTGTGAATCTCGAACTGTGGATGCAAATGGAGATTTCACTCACTACAGAAATGTACAAAATGAAGCAGTCATAAACAATAATGGTTAAGAACTGGCAAACTCGTTTTTCTGCAATAACTTTTGCTCTTTATATAATTATTTGCTTTTCATTGCATTTTATTTTAATTATTTACAAGCAGATAAAGTGCTGCTGTGGGATCTTGCCTGGTTGCCATTGACTTCCTCCCTGATTTGTGTCATGAAGACTTATTATATTAGATATTATTTACATTGTATCGCTAGAACCCCTTGTCTGATATATGGACTTGTTCAGCACACAAGTAAGTTAGATAGTCTTGATTTCAATGATCTGTTTTCCTTTGCATTGGTTTTCATCTTAGTGTTTTGGCTCTTGTAAAATAATTGAATTTTGGGGAACAACTTTTTGTCATTCTTGTTCAGCTACATTTATGATTAAAACCTCTAGCTTAAAAAACAGCTCACAACCTTTTTTCAGTTCTCAAGAAAGACTTCTTTTTGTTTTTGGTTTTATTCCTGTAAGAAAAGCACATGTTCTTCTTAACTGATTAAAACATCATAGCAGTTGTTTATAAACACGTATTGCTAGCAAATTACCTTGAGTGTGGAAAAGACAGGTGGCTGACATTTGCACTGTGGGGCTGTCGGACAACTTTGTATTCTCTTAATTGGCATGACAATAACAAAATATAATGATAACAATTAATGAATAGCCCCAAATGACAAGAAAACAACAAAAACGGTAATGAAATTTGACAATGTGCAAAACTTCCAAAATAATAATACTGTGATGGTCTGATGTTCCTGGTATCTCTGGGGTCAACTGACCTCTGTCAACCTGGTGGAATCGCCATTCTCGTCAGGGCAACATTACACAAGTGATGAATTAGGTGGGTCATGTTAAATAGGATGAACACTTATGTAATGAATTGGTTTATATTTTCTTTTTCTTCTTCTTCTTCTTCATCTTTCGGCTGCTTCCATAAGGGGTTGCCACAGCAGATCATCTTTTTCAATATCTTCCTGTCCTCTACATCTTGCTCTGTTATTCCCATCACCTGCATATTCTCTCTCACCACTTCCATAAACCTTCTCTTACGCTTTCCTCTTTTCCTCTTGCCTGGCAGCTCTATCTTTTTTTTTTTTTTTTATTTATTTATTTATTTATTAATTTTATTACAATCAATACATAGCAATCAAGTTTTTACAAAAAAAAAAAGAAGAAGAATTATGCTAAGAACAGATCGATCCCCACCCTTGAGAGAGAGAGCAAGCCAAACGGTGTAAAATTTAAGGCTTTTAAAAATACCTAAATCAACAAATTCTCTGTGCTTTATAAACTCATTTCAAAATATTACTGATTAGATCCTGCCATGTTTTGAAAAAGTCTGCACAGATCCTCTAACTGAGTATTTGATTTTTTCCAATTTTAAATAATATAACACATCAGTTTCCCACTGACTTAAAAGAGGAGAGTTTGGGTTCTTCCAGTTTATCAGAATAAGTCTGCGTGCCAACAGTGTAGTGAATGCAATCACAATTTGTTTGTCTTTCTCCACCTTAAGACCCTCTGGAAGAACCCCAAACACAGCTGTTAATGGGTTAGGAGGGATTGTGAGTCCAAGACTGTCTGAGAGGTAATTAAAAATTTTTGTCCAGAATAATGTTAATTTGGTGCAGGCCCAGAACATGTGACCCAGTGAGGCTGGGGCTTGGTTGCAACGTTCGCAGGTTGGATCATGCCCTGGAAACATTTTGGAGAGTTTTAGTCGAGACAGATGTGCTCGATATATAATTTTGAGTTGTATAATTGTATGCTTTGCGCATATGGAGCTTGAGTGAATTCTCTGCATTGCTACTTTCCACTCCTTTTCTGATATATTAATTGAGAGGTCATTTTCCCAGTGTCCTCTTGGATCTTTGAAAGGAAGGGATCTCTATCCCTCTAGGCAGCTCTATCTTTAACATCCTTCTCCCAATATACTCAGCATCTCACCTCTGCACATGCACAAACCAACTCAATCTCACCTCTCTGACTTTGTCTCCCAACCGTCCAACCTGAGCCAATCCTCTGATATACTTATTTCACTATCATATTCAAGATTTTTTTTTTCTGTTGGTCAGCATCAAAAAAGCCATATCAAATCCTCTGCAATTCAGTGTTGTAGAACAATAAAATGTGAAAACTTCCAAGGGGCTGAACACATTTTATTGGCACTTTGTACCTTGTAATCTTCAAGCTCCACTACCACACTTAGGTGGGGTCTGATACTATAGTGCTAGCCTAAGACCAGGATGTCACCAACAGGATTTACTATCTAATACTAATCTATTTCCTATTTGTCAGACACCTTTACCTGAGGCAAATTACAAGATCTGTATTTGTTCTAATTGTTTACATTCATTGGATACTTTCTCATGTTTAAAGACATAATCAGCGTTTTACAGTGAGAGGAAGCAGGCATTTAACCAAAAGTCTTTTGGCTTAAAGTTAATTTATTATTCATTACACCACTCTGCTTAAGCAGGCCAAAATCTAGCCTTCCATTAAGCTATACATAGAACAGATTAATGATCTAAATGTCTATTCAGCCATTTATTCATTCATTTTCCAATTCAGTTATTCAGTTCAGTGTTGTGGGAAGACAGTGAAAAATCCCACAATACCAGCTCCAAAACATGAGCTAGTACTGAAGAGGATTCCAATATATTATATGGTACATTCACACAAACTTCCATGAGGCAATATTTAGGATGTGGGAGGAAAGCTAAAAAACCTGGAAAAACACCCTCAGACAATGTGCAGGCTCCACACAGGCAGTTGGAATTTAAACTCGGGATTCTGGATCTGTGAGGCAGAAGCAATTGCCACTCTGGTTAGTAAATAATGAACCTCAATGATTTCTGCTTTGTTTCTGACAAGATTTTCTAAAATGATTTCTCACTTTCATAAAACAAAAATGCCTTGCATTAATGGAACTGTCATCAAAATTATGTTTTCCATCTCTCATGAGTTAAGTAAATGCAGTTTCATCAAAAAAAGTTAAAATGGAAAATTGTAGCATGTAAACTATTTAAGATGTATTTTGGTTGACAGTGACATAATGAACAAATCTTCAGACTTAATGATGGCAATATTTGTTACAGTGTACTACATCATTCTGTATATACTATTTGGATAAGCTCCAAGCTGTAGTTTAATTGAAGCTTGTGACACGTCTGTACTTACTAAACACAAATTGCTGTTATGTACGGGGAAAAAAAAAAAAAATTATAAAGTGAAACAAAGATGGAGAAAGCTCTCTTGAACAGACTGCAACAAAATTATGGGTATAACATTTACAGAACAAGCCTAATCCACAACCCCTGAAGGATCACATAAAATCTTATTCACTTATAAATTGCCACTTTCACTCTATATCTGAGAGATCAGTAGATATATGCTGCTTTTATAATGCTATTAATTTATTTCTAGTTTACAAACCCCCTTAGTCTGATATTTGACAAGTTTAAAAGAGAATAACATCCACACAAGCACAATATCTTTCAATCTGTGAAATCTGTTGTGTTTTAATAGTGAGCAGTGTTTAAACTGTACAATAAATTAAAATATTCTGACAAAGACAATAGTGACATTTCTTCTGCCGTTGCTGGCATAGACTTTGGCTCATTGAAATGAGCAATTTGGGAAATTTATTGTGAACTAATTTTGTACTCAGCACATTTGATTTACCATGTTTACAGGTTTTTGACTGAAGAAAGATATACCTTTAGCTTGGATTTAAAATGTTTGTTTCAAATCTGGAGATACTACTTTCACATTATCTTGCTAAAGTTACTCAAGTCCAATTTTTGGTCTTAAGGTGACACAAATCTGACATTTTCAGGACTATGTGGAGACAGAAATCCAATTTTTTCAAATCGGATTTGAGTCACCTTTCACGTGTGGTCCTAAATCAGATACGTATCCGACTTGTGGCCATGTGTCACGAATGAGAACAGTCAGATGGGAATTCATGTGTTTTTTTAGCAAGGGCTCGGCACTGCCATCATCAGCTAGCTCTGGCAGTGTGGCAAAACAACAGTGAAGGAGAGCTACAGCTGTGAAAACATTCACACTCCCACCATTGCTGGCTCCTTTCTTGTACCCACACATCTCTTGGTGCAGCCCTTCAAGCAGTTGCTTTGAAAAAAGCCAAAGCTACCCGTCTGGCTTTTTTTCACATTTTCTTCCTAACAATGTACAACTGCTAAACTGTTTGTCACCATCCAGAGCAAAATGCTATGCCTACTCTAGCTACTTGTGCATCCATTTTGTCGGTTTTAATATCATCAGTTGTCTCACAAATATGAAATTTTTTGTCATTGGTGACACTGATGAATCGTGCAGAAGCATATCAATGTGTTCCTGCATGCTATTTTGGAGGACAGATGCGTTCACATTATAGAAAGATACATGTCATTTGTACTTATTAAGGTGAACCGTCAAGATAGGCAAATCCAATCTGAGCATAAAATCCGAACTGAGCAATGAGGCTTGTAATACAAATGAGCCCTTATTCTATGAATCTAACTGGGGTACAGATTTGCAGCTATTGTGGTGTCCCAGGACTGTACTTGATTAATAGCCAGGTATATTATATGGTAACTGGTTTGCAAAACATTTAATAAAAGTACACCTTTAGTTAAACTATTTTGTAATTTTCTCCTATAATGCCTGTATTGTTTTCAGGTAAGGAAGACGGCAGTCTCAAGGCAAGGTTTTCATTCTTACTAATCTTGGCATCTGGTGTTATATTTCAACCAAGGTGTGCTCCCTAGCTTCTGTTTATTTTTACTTCCTTTGATCTTTTTGCTATTTCTTATGTAATTGTATATGTTTTTGTTATGTAAATTTTGTTAATACTGTTCTGATTATTCATTATTTAGATTATATATTTTTTGTGTTGTTCACCTATACTTCTTGTTATAAACGTCTTCTTTGAAAGTGCATGTACGGGCCAAAAATTCATGTTGAAGAGGAATGAATTGGCTGAGTGTTATGGATGGAAATGGAGATATATGTATTTTATGATTTTTTTGTTTTAGTTTATTTGGAGTTCTTTTTCCTTTTTGTTATTGGTTTCATATGTGGTTCTGTATTGGTGCATTGTCTCTTTAAAGATGATTATGTTCCTTGTTCTATGAGGGTTGTACCCCCAAGAGGCTGGGCCACATGCCCATCTCTGTTTTGGAACTGCCCGTAGCTCTTTAAAGGCGATAGAAACAGGTAGTTCAGTGGGAATTATTTGTGGTTGTGTTCATTATTCATAATTGCTAACATTAATTTTTTCTTGGTTTTGATTTTCTGGTTTTCTGACTATATTTGTGTTGATTTCCGGACTTGTTCATTGTGAATTGCATTTTAGGCAACTTTTTAAATACCTTTGTTTGCTCTGTGGAGCTTTTTCTGTATTTTTGGTATTTTGCAAATAAATCTTATTTTTGTTAAGATTCTTTTCATAGACTGTCTTTCCAAGTCAAAGTTATACGGGTTCTCCTTCTCCTGGAAGACACTTGGATATTTTGGGTCATTTAAGTTTTTTGAGGCTTAAATCTCTTTTAGGAGCAGGCCTGTGAGGTTAGGAGTTTAACCCATTTGGAGTGAGGCCTAATCTAGGCAGGTGTAGGAAGGCTGGCCTGGCCTGTGAAAGCTTTTGGAGTCATCACCCCGCTTTTTATTTTGATAAAGGGTCCAAATCATTATATAGGTAGATTTAAGAAATCCTGTTCTTTTAGATAGATTGCCAGTCAAGACGTCAATTCTCGATAAATATTCTTAATATACATCTGGATAATATTGTTGTGATTGCCATGCAACATTGCCACCTGGATCAATTACTTTCTTGGTGGCTGTTTGAATTTATAAGGCCAGGCAACTATTATTTGCTTCTTGTCTTTATGCAGAAATGTTTGTCTTATGGACTTTAAGAATCTTCTGCAGTTGTCATTGTACAAAATGCATCTACCAGTTCCTTACAGTTTCTCATAATACCTTCCTGACAGCAGGATATTACATGTTTTCCATGCCTGCAGCTCTTTATTAATGCCCTGTACCTACAACAATAGTCAATATATTTCTTACGCACTGTGTAATCCATCATTTAATTACACAATATGTTAATTATATCTTGTACAGACTGACTTAATACATGGAACATAACTTTCTTTTGCATGGCAGGAGCTGGATCTGTTATAGGATGTTGAAACCAAGTGGCTAGACATAGTCTGGCTCATCTCTCATACAGCAATGCTTTGGTGTCAAACCTTTTGATATGAATCATCTCTCCCTATCTCTCTTACTCAGGAATGGCTCCACTGGAGACACTACAGCAAATCAGGAAATATTCCCAAGCCTCGGGCTGGGTGTCATAAAGTTGGAGTTTTCCCTAATGGATTAGAAGGTTGACTCAATGTGACATCAAGATACAGGGAGGAAAACTCTGCGTTTCTTTTATGTGTAGGCAACAAACAGCTATTCAGAAACTTTGACCATTTTAGAGACATTAAATTTGGTGTACGAAAGGGCACCATTTACTGATTCTGAAACCTTACTGGGAGACTTGTATGCTCATAAGGAGAATGATAAAGATACCTGGAGGGATATGTGAGGGAGGAATAGATTGCCTGATCCTAACCAGAAAGGTGAATTGTAGTTGGATATCACTGGTAGTTATACATTGTCCATAACAGACACCATGGCTGAACATAAGGATGACTATAGGTGAACCTTGCTCCAATGTGCTTTCGACCAATGGTGAATGATTGATTTTGGAGCCACGTCATCCCATCTGAAGTTGTATGTTCCAGGCACATGGGTAAAGATAAATAATGACCTCTCAGTTAATCTTCACTTATTAGTTAGCTACTTTAGAAAGACAAAGCTCTCATTTGACAGATCTGGAAGCCCTAAACAGGCAGTGAATCTGTACTAGGAATGATTAATGAAAACCTGTTTCAGAATGAGTTAATCTCTCACCACAGAGAGAGCTTCTCCTGCATTCATGAGAGTCAGAATAAACCTCAATCAAGACCTCAGTAGTGGAGGCAGCTAATGCCAAAGACTGGTGGCAAAGAGGTTGTTAGCAACCCAGGTATCCATTGCTGGACAAAGTGGCAGTGCAAGATATCAAGTTGAAGAAAGAGGCCTTGTTAGCAGGAGGGTCTAGAGATATGACTGTGGCATACCAATATATCAAAAAGGTGGGAGCTGCAGCAGTTACTGTAATTAAGACTTATGTAGGTAAGGTTTTTTGAGGCCATAAAGAATAAATTTGGATTGGCCTAATAGGTTCTGCCAACATTCAACAACTTAGTAATGGTAGATGGGACATTTCCAGCAAGGGTGGGAAAATATTAAAATACTGTATTTATGTTCTGACTAACAAACCTCTTCAAAAGTCTGTGGATGGAGAGGGAAATGCCTCAATGGTTCCATTTTACAAAGAGGGATAACAGGTTGTGTTGAAGCACTGATATATAACACTTGTCAGCCTCCCTGTGAAAGCTTATGATGATGTAGTTAAATAGAATTTCATTCATAGGTTTAATCTAATATTTAAGAAGGGGCAGTGTTGATTCTGTCCTGGCTGGACTAACTCTTTATATTTGCAAAAACATTTAAAGGCGTTTGTGAATTTTCCAGTGCCGTTTACAAGTGCTTTATAGATTTTGGAAAAAATGAATGACTGTGTACTGCAGAGTTGCAAGGCCACTGCTTTGTGCCACTATATTTGTGGTGTTCACATACTGTACATGGTATTAAGCCTAAGCCATTTAATATGGACAATGGTCTGCTCAAACAGTGTATCTTGTATGTTGCAGCTAGGGTTGAGAGGATTTCTAATTTAAGGACAAAAGGGTTGTATCTCTGCCATTTGCAGATGATATTGTCCTCTTGACCTCATCAGACTGTAATCATCAGCTAAGATATTTTGCAGCTGAGCGTGAGCTGATTTCAAATGAGAATTACCACCTCCAAATATGAGATTATGGTCTGTTCCAGGAAAATAGTGTCTTGCTCCCTGCAGGTAATAAATGAACATCTGCCTCAGGTAGGTACCTTTGGGTCTTATTCAGGAGTAGTGGTAGATGTAAGATTGAACAAGTATCAGTTTAGCGGAAAACATTTAACAAATGTTGAACCAATCCATGATGATGAAATGGGATCTACTTCTGCACATGCTGTTGATTTATCAGTCAGTCTAAATTCCCAGCATCATCTATGGTGAAAATCTCTGGGTAGTGACTGAAAAAATGAGATTCTAGTACAATTGGCTGAAATCAGGTCTCTGAACAGTGTTACTGGGTGACAGGGCAAGGAGCTCAACAATATGGGAGGACCTCAGAGTAGACAACAGTCGAGGGGGATTAGGTACATAATTAGGATCCTGACTGGACGCCTCTCTAGAGAGCCGTAAAAGGTGGTGCGCTGGGAAAAAAAACAGAGGGGCAGATGCAGAACATGCTGGAGGGATTGTGTCCTTTGGCTGGCCTGAGATTATCTGGAAATTGCCGAAGAAGTGTTGTGGGAGTTGCTATGGACAGGTAAGCCTGGTCAGACCAGTTTAGAATGTGGATACCTTAACCCTCACCAGGAAAAGAACAAAAATTATAATGATGATAAGCTGCCAATTTCTGATGAAGTATGTTGTGTGAAAATGATGGCGTGATTGCAAACACATTCCATTATCATTCACATCTGTAACTTTCAATATCATTCATTATTTATTTTCTGACAGTAATAAGCCATCAAAGTCAAACTAAAGAGAATAGATACAATTAGGTGATGTGAAGCTCTAGAGAACAATACAAACCAGTACTAATGTATCTTTGAAAAGAACAAAATCACTGTGCCAGTTACATTAAATGCAAAAATACAATAGCTAATCAAGGCATCTAAGTAGAAGGGAATGCACTGAAAGGCATAAAATTAGTTTAACAAGCTGGCTTCAACAAAAAGCTGAAAGTATCTGCCCATAGTTTTAAACTATGTCTGTGTCTGGCAACATTCTTTATCAGAAACCTTGCAGGATGAATACTCCTACAGAAAATGAGAGTTTTGTTCTATCAGTTGGGAGGTGGAGGTGCTGTAAAGTTTGAATTTAAAGTTTCATATTTTAAAATTTCAGGGTTCATTCAAAGCATACTAATAAAATGGGACATTCATGTAAAACTATTGTAGAAATTGATTTTGGTTATCATGGCCTTAAAGTAATAGGCAATACTACTAAAACTGGCAGTGAAATGCTGCTTCTCTGTCAGGCTAAATAATTCATGTTCATAATATACTGCTGGCATATTGACTTCATCAACAGATGTGTGGATACAGAGATCTACATAATCAAGCAGGCTGGAGATGCAGCTCTGAAACAAACACATTCACTAACAAATTGGATTGCAGTGAAGTGGAGACTGTGACCTTGCCAGATTTAAATTAGGGCAAAAACAATCAGGAGAACAGGTCAAATTTTTAAAATGGCATGAATGTTTCAGAGATTTTTCATGCATTCTCAAGAAGACACTAAAGGACAAAGACAGCATTAGAAATATAACTGCTTGGAACTACATTTTAGGAAACCACCAGATCTGGATACAGCATGCTGGCTTAGTGGTGAGTCTTGCAACCTCATATGATCTAGAAGAATATTTTTTTGGTGTTTGCATGAATTTTTATAATTGCTTTTGACCCAAAATCAAATTAAGCTTGTTATAAAAATAAATACATAAAAAGGAGCTTGCTGAAAATTATTGAGAACTGCAAAGTACAGTACACAAAATGCATAAGCTGGTATATAATAGGACCTAGTCTCACACCACACACACACACACACACATTCAGACTCACACAAAACCAATTTAGAATGGTCATTTAACCTAACACACGCATCACGTGAGTATGACATTTTTGATGCACTCCCTATTTTCATGTGGATTTCCTACTACAATCCATAGATAAACTGTTAGGTCGACTGGCAAATAATTTGTTTCCTGTGCAGGCCTAATTCCTTTCTGTTTTTTTAGACGAGGAAAGAGCAATTCTTAAAATAAATAGATATGTAAATCAATTCTTAATAAGAGAACAAGAAAGTATAATAATAATACACCAGCTTATAATTTACTATTTGCCTAATGTCACGTTTTTAAAAATATAAACATATGTTCCGTCATACCTCCTGTGGCAATGTAAGTAGCTGAAAAATATTCAGAAGTTTGAGGGAATAACTTTCCATTCAGATGCACTTTGTACCTGAGAGCAGCAGAAATAATTTAGGTACAGTAATTAAATATTGGCCGTCTTCATCCATCCATCCATCCATCCATCCATCCTCTTCCGCTTATCCGAGATTGGGTCGCAAGGGCAGCAGCTTGAGCAGAGATACCCAGACTTCCCTCTCCCTGGCCACTTCTTCTAGCTCTTCCGGGGGAATCCCGAGGCGTTCCCAGGCCAGCTGGGAGACATAGTCTCTCCAGAGTGTCCTGGATCTTCCCTGGGGACTCCTCCTGGTTAGACGTGCCCAGAACGCCTCACCAGGGAAGCGTCCAGGAGGCATCCTGATCAGATTCCCAAGCCACCTCATCTGACTCTTCTCAATGTGGAGGAGCAGTGGTTCTACTCTGGAGCCTCTCCCGGATGACTGAGTTTCTCATCCTATCTTTAAGGGAAAGCCCAGATACCCTGCGGAGGAAACTCATTTCAGCCACTTGTATTCGCGATCTCGTTCTTTCGGTCAATACCCATAGCTCATGACCACAGGTGAGGGTAGGAACGTAGATCTACTGGTAAATTGAGTAGCTCCTTTTTCACCACGATAGAATAATGCAGAGCCCGCATTACTACGGACGCCGCACTGATCCACCTGTCGATCTCACGCTCCATTCTTCCCTCACTCGTGAACAAGACCCCAAGATACTTGAACTCCTCCACTTGGGGCAGGATCTCTCCCCCAACCCTGAGAGGACACTCCACCCTTTTCCGGCTGAGGACCATGGTTTCAGATTTGGAGGTGCTGATTCCCATCCCAGCCGCTTCACACTCAGTTGCGAACCGATCCAGAAAGAGCTGAAGATCACGGCCTGATGAAGCAAACAGGATAACATCATCTGCTAAAAGCAGTGACCCAATCTTGAGTCCACCAAACCAGACCCCCTCAATGCCCTGACTGCACCTAAAAATTCTGTCCATAAAAGTTAGGAACTGAATCGGTGACAAAGGGCAGCCCTGGCGGAGTCCAACTCTCACTGGAAGTGGGTTTGACTTACTGCCGGCAATGTGGACTAAGCACTGACACCGGTTGTACAGGGACCGAACAGCTCTCATCAGGTCATCCGGCACTCCATACTCTTTATTAATAGTGTGTTTATATAGCTTTACTTTGTAAAATCTTGTATAAATACAGTAGAATGTAGGCTGTCACATAATTTACAGAACACAATAATGGCACAGACAAGAACATTCTATACTAATACCATCCAATGTAGCACAACACAAGGAAACCTGCAGTGCTAAATATTTAAAACAGCAACAGGTTTCAATAAAAAGCCCTATCATAGATAATATTACAAAACAATATTTTAATATTTTACATATACAACATTAAATAAGCATTCAAGTAAACAGAACATTTTATAAACCGTAAATGAATCTAGCTTTAATGAAAACAAGGTCATGCAATTTTTTAGAAGAGCAACACATATCCAGACTGCTAACAAACTTAAAGGCTGTGAATAAATGCAAACAGTGCACATTACATTTTTCTGTAATCAGAATATGATGTCTTTGTAACTTCCCATTTTTTGCATAGTAGCCTAGCATGTCAATGTGCTTTGCTGTGAGGTGTGTTTTTATTGGGCTGCAAATGAGCCCTGACATTCAAATACACGCTCTGAAGCACAGGCAGAAGTATATGAGCACATGGAGCAATACAGCCACTGTATAATCATTGAGCACTGAAAAGTTGCCATATATAGTGAAAATGTTGAAATATTATTTTAGAATTGCATGCAATAAAATCAAAGAAAGTAACATGCGTTGTGTAGCAGTAGGGGGCGCTAGTGCTCCCTTGAACCCTCAGGTACAACTCCAGACACCAGGTAAAAGTCCAAGAATCTTTATTTTGATTCACAGTGCACCAAGCACCTTCCACACTACTCATATAATAAATCAATTCAGCACAACACTATAATCACTCCTCCTCACCCAGACACTTTGCTCCTCTACCTCCCAGCACAGCTCAGTGTCTGGACTGAGCCACAGTCCTTTTATAGCCCCTGACCCGGAGGTGTTCCTGTCCCAGCAGTCCACAGTTCCTTATTCCTTCCGGGTCAGGGCAATCAGTCTTTTACTTTAACTTTAGTCTCGTCGTTCCTTCCCGTCACATGACCGTGACGTACCCCCGGGTCATAAGGCACAAAAAAACCCATAAGCCCCCCCACAGCGACTCCTGGTGGCCCCCAAGGTATCCAGCAGGGCTGTGTATAAATACTACAAAGTCCATGAGGCCCTGCAGGACCTCGGGGCACTATCCTGCTGTCAGGAGGGCTCCTCCTGGCGGCCTGGGGGTGAGGACCGGCATGAGAAGCCGGCAGTCCTCCACAGTTGCTATGACAGTTTAAAAATTGAGAGAGAGACAGAGCCATAGTGCTAAAAGGGAGTTCCTTTTAATAAACAGAGTGCAATAAAACTGGTTAGACTAAAAGTTTCGATGCATTATAAGTTTAACCGACTATAAAAAATGTTTTAACCTGTAGGAGAAAAAAAAACCCAAAAACAAATGAAATCTCTCTTTCAAATGCAACAATTTACAATTTACTAATTAATGTTTCTGTAATTAAGAAATAAGATACTTATATCGAAATTCTTTGTATTGACTTTTCTGTCAGTATATCTGGCATTTACCTAAATTGGTTGTGTTAGCTCCTTTAGTTAGTATTTTGTGGTATCTAATCTTGATTACAGGTTTGCATGCATCTTGTCAATTAAATGAGCTGATGAAGGATCCAATACTGTTGAAGTTCCCATCCTATTAATACCTGTGATGGAGTGGAAACAGTGCAACAACTCTAGCCATGCCCACTGGTAGCCTACGAGACTCAAATGTCAAATGTCAGAGCGAACCACAAGAACATTCATCATTGCAGGCTGTAGAATCGATGCCTTGAAAAATGACTACTGAAACGATTTAAAAAATGTTACAATCAATATTCATCAATATTTTGATACTTTTGACAACCTTAACACACATACACCCTCTGTAATGGCTTCTAATGATGACACTGCCTCTTCTGACAGCATCTCTCTCTCTCTCTCTCTCCCAGGTGCTCTGGCAAACAGCAGTGTGACTGCTGGAAAAAGTTTGTTAATACTCTGGGACAAGGGTCCCCAAATGCAGGCCTGGATGGCTGCAGGGCAGTGGTGGCTGTTGGTCGTTCAAATAGGAGAAGCAATATTTAGGCATACATCATAAAATTAGTCAGTTATTGCATCATTTTATTTATATATAAATTCTGCCCTCCTTTCGTTTTGCAAAAAATGGTCTGTCATACTAACTGGGGGTCTTTTCTAGAGACTTGACCAGTTTTCTGTCAATGGCCAGCAGAGCAAGATTGCTTAAACAGTTTTGGTGTTGCAGCTGTACCACTTGATTAATTTTAAGCAGGAGCAGGAGAAGAGACTCTCAGTTCTTTGTTTGTAGTAAAGAACACCAATAGCCCTCTGCTGCACAATGTCAAAGACCACATCAGTTTCTGAAATGTGTTCATATGTGTTCAAAATTAAAACAAACTCAGAATCCTCTAGTGTCCTTAAGAAGCCTTTAGTTGCATTGAGTGTGTCCTCATCTACTATGATCTCATCCTCGATAATCTTTTCAAAAGCCTGCAGGTGCCCATCATAGTTGTTTGCCACAGTGCTCACTATTCGTGATATAAGGTAGAAGCATTTCTTGGCAACCATGAACACCCTGCAGATTCAAGAAAAGACATTCTCTTGGCAGATTTAGAAAAAACCCAGAGAGAGATGCAAAACCATTCTGGATTCAGACAAGCATTTTGTCTCCTGAGATAACACCAGGTTCAGTCTGTGTGCATAGCAGTGTACAGCAATTGTACTGGGAGCTGGTGGTTTAACTTTAGCCTGAAATCCATTCAGAGATGAAGCCATGGCAGCAGCCTCATCATAGGTCTGAACCACAAGTTTTTCTTTGTAATTGTTGCCCTGCATATTTTCATTTAAAACATCAAAGATAGACTGGGCATCTCACCCCTCTGAAACATCAGAAAATCCAATAAATCGCTCCTGAATTTGGCCCACAGTATTGACATATTGAAATATGACAGACAGTTGTGCATGACATGAAATGGTCTGTTGTCTCATGTACTTGATATGCAAAAAAGGGAGTAGTTTAAACCTGACCTTTGATTTTATCAACAATGACATGGGGCCTGCCTGAAAACACAGAAGATGATGGTAAGACAAGATAGAATCATATTTGGATAATGTTTCACTGAATTCTCTGTAATTCCCATTATCAGCAGATTCACTACCCTCATCACACCCTCTGCATGCCAGCTCTTGAAGGCCAAGCAGTGAAGTAGCATCAATGCTGCGGTTCAGAAAGGCCCTGTGTTTTTTTTCATGTGTTGTGCCACCTGAATGCGAACACCATCATCAATTGCTTGTTCTATTCTGAACTTGCCAAGACAACTTAACCACCAGTCTTTTTTATGCCTTATTAAAGTTAGCCAGATCCCTAAAAGCCAGTTTTGACCAAACAACCTGAGATGGTTTCATTAAGAAGCATGGCCAACAGTACATTCTCTTCTCACAGCACTTCTAGTCAGCCAGCTCAGCTTGTCATACGAAGAGAGTAGAAGAGGTTAGTTATTTTTCCCTGACTTTTGAACCAAATTAATCTTAGGCATTGATCTGTCCTGCTGTTTAATTCTGAATCTCTCCTCAGAAGGAAGACTATCAAATGGCTTTGCCAAATTGAGGTCAACAATACTGGCACTGTCTGCCATTATGCACAGCTAGCCAGTTGGTTGGCTATCTCAAACTGCCACCACTGCAACTTAATCTGAAATAAATGAGTGAACTTTACTAAACTGAAACAAGTAGCAAACCCAAGAATGCAATATGTACATTTTTATTTACAGTGGGATATAAACACTGGGCTATATTGATATCAAATAACAAACTACAAGCAGCAGCGTCTCTTACAACTTCACTTAATAATAATAATAATAATACATTTTATTTATATAGCACCTTTCTCATGTTCAAGGCACTTCACATAGTTTCAGAAAGAATCAACAGGTATATGTAACATTGGATTCAAATGTTTCCTGAATAGAACACTTAAACAGATGGATACAGGATATATAAAGGCAAATACTAAATGCAATATTAAAAGAAAAGCTTTGCCAATAGCATCATTAGTGATATAACATTCACACACCGCTTCTGGACAGAGACAAAGAAAGAGGGGGTATAATGTCTGGTTAAGTTAAATGCCTTCCTGAACAGATGAGTCAGTTGATCTAATTGCTATAGGGAGGTCATTTCAAAGGCTAGGCGCTATATAGCTGAAGGCCGTGTCAACTATAGAGTGCAGGTTAGTGTGTGGCACAACAAGATTGCCAGAATCAGAGGAACACTTGCCAAAAATCCACATAGGACTGAACTTGAAATGCTCCGATGCCAAAATGCTGTCAATCCCAAAGAAGTTCAGCCACTTTGACAGTTCCTCCCATCATCTTGCAGCAGCCCAACTTCCTGGCCAGTCCACTGCACCATTTACTCCCAAAGATGCTGAGCTTCCCAGGAAATGAAACATTCCCAGGAACGTTTTGAAGCATTTGTCCAATATACGTCTAGCTTTACTGCGCTAAAAACAAAGCATATTCTGAAGTGCCATTGAAGTCCAATGAAGCTGCACTTCAATGGGTTTTAATGGATCCTGCTGCTACAGAATGTTTGAGAAAAAAAATCACATTAGACAACCTGCAAGAAATGATTGCTGATTCTGAATAAACTAGCCAGGAAACTGAACAACTTCTAGCACACTCTTTGTAATAGCAAGGTAAATACAACAATACATATTTGACCATTTTTTGTGACATTTTAGAGGAGGCAAAGTTTCCCTTGTAGTCTTAGAGCAATCAACTCTGCTGCATGGGACATTGGGTTTTGTTCGAACTAAATTTCTTAATTAGAATCCATATTGCTGGTGTAAAAATGATTGTATTTTAGTTAACTTCCTTGTTAAGATTTCAAACCTTAATTGTTTTAGTCTTCATTTTCTGAAACCACTATTTTTAACCACGTCCTGTTTTCTTCACCAGGTACCATTTAATAATCAAATGATGAACCAACAGTCCACATTTAACTTGGTCCCATTTATACCTGTGTGTGTGTGGTGATCATCATTAAGTGTTTGTTTTAAAAAAATATTTGGAAGAGAAAAAAGTGAAGGAATTAGAATTACTAATAAGGCATCCACAAGTCCTTTTGATGATGAAAGGAAAAATCTACTATATAAAAATTGTTTAATGTGGCAGAATGAAACCACTAACTAGCCATGGAATAAATTTTGTTACAGGTAAGGAGTAGCTTCTAATTAAGCAAAGGAATCTGAACAAAATTACATCCACTGCAGCCCTCCAGGTTCCAATCTTAAGCACTCTTGACCTATTAATTGCTATAAATATGTTGTAAATCAGTTTGGACTTAGTCTTGCATAATTTGTTTTGTAACGTCTGTATGACAATACTGAAAAACCTATAAACTGAGTTATATAAAGACAGATAAGAACAAATGAGAGAGAGGAGAAACAGTGATGTCAAAGGAAATTCTTTGACGTCAATGAACTTGCGAATTAGAAACAGCTGAAACTACAATTTTGTAATCCTTTTACAAAGTAGATTTAATGGGAAAAAAGCACAAAGGTAACACATGGGCACTGGGAGAACATGCAGACACTACACTGACCAATCAAACTCATGTCACTGGAATGCTGAAGCAACAGTGCTAACCAATGCACTATTGCTTCTCCTTTGAAACAGCCAGTCTTGAAGCTGTTGCATTTCATATTTAAACATTATTTGTTTTCCAACTGCACACCTGTCTCTCTGCTATATCTAATGCCTCTACGTGCACCCGAACTAATCGGGTTTAAAATGTTAATCATGCTAGTACACCTTTGTCAGTTCTAATATTCATGTATAAAAATATCTTTGACATTACAGTCACAACTTGGTCTGTCACAAGCGACTTGAAACATTTTTTCTGGTTAATTACATCCATGCAAGCTTCACAAACAAATTTATGCTCATTAAAATGTCTATTTTCCGCTCCATCTTTTCATTCACAAATACTTTAGATTTTCTTGGCAAAATGTCAGTGCCAGACTGTATTTAGTTCATGAAAGAAGTTAACAACATTGATTCTGAACCAAGAAAAGCAGTGGATTCACATTAACATAACTTACATAACTCGATTTCTTGATGGTCCGGAGTCTATCCCAGAAGCTTTGGCAGCACAGAAAGGGACAACAAAAACTAATCTGTGTAGAGTGTGAGTTCATAGGAGGGCCCACTCATACACACACACAAACACACGCACACACACTCTCACAGAGGACAATTTAGAATTTCCAAATAATCTAACAAACACTTCTTTGGGATATGGTGATCAGCGTTCTCCCTCATATTCATAAAGATCTCCTCCTATAGTACAAGGACAAAGTGTTAGGTAGACTGGCGTCCTATTGAGGCCTCATTCCACTCTGTATCTTAAGATTTCTGTTCAGAGCAAAAAAAAAACAGTTCAGTAAAAGGATTAGTGGAAATATTAAAAAAATAATTTCAGGGTGAATGATTGGACATGAAAGTATTAGAATGGAAGAAAAGATTTGACAAAAACATACCATTAAGCCGAGGTTAACTTGTCATTTCCTGTTTACCTAATAGCCCCTTTTCAAAATCAATTTACTCATGTTCTCTGTTAAAACTTCATGCTATTGTTTCCTCTCTCAACATATGTTATTCATTCATTTCTTTTACACCCCTAAATGAATCTTGACAGGCTTGTCACACATTCCTTGTACAATTCACTGACACAAGAAGATTACACCTAAGCTTTTAGGACAACTGAACATTTACCATGACTATAGGCAACTCATTTAGGATCTCTTCAGACTGACTAAATGTCAAGAGTTATTCCATGATTTTTTAAAGTACTTTTGTACCCTACAACATTTTGTATTTACATTCACCATTAATCAGTATCATGGGAGCAGTCAGATGCTAATGTAAAACCACAGATGGCTCTACAGGGCATTTCTGGTTTGCCAAGGCACAGCCTAAAATCTTCAAGATCTTGCATGCCTGCTTTCCTGAGAAAATCTCTAAAGCAGTAATCTGCCCCCAGCACACTCTTTTCGGTTTACACAAGCTTAAAAATGTTGAGCCTTGCTGTCATGTTTGTGCAAAGCAAAGCATTTATGTATTATAATGACTCTTGAGGTTTGGCTAGGGTATGAAATGTTCTGGAAAAGTCGATCAGTACATTGCTGAAGGCAAAAAAGTTATCATTAAAGAAAGCTGGAAAAGAATATAATCAGAAAGAAAGAGGATTATTGGGATACATGAAGGGTCTCGTACAAGGAAAAAAAAGGTCACAAAAGGCTTTAATAAGAATATGGGATATGCACACACAATGCTTTGGTATTGGAAGAAGGCACTGTCCTTCTTAAACATCCCTGTCTCTCAAGTCACATGATGAGTCACCTACCAGTATTTATTATTACCAGTCACTAATTAGCTACTGCATATGTGAAAAGAGGTATGGCTAAGAGACAATCCTATACAAGCAAGTTACTTAAAAGAAAATGAAAAATCGGACCCCTAGGATCATAACACTGTATCAATGCTTCAGATATACTAATAACAATCTGTACACTTTACAGATATAAACATATTCCATCCATCCATTATCCAACTAGCTATATCCTAACTACAGGGTCACGGGGATCTGCTGGAGCCAGTCCCAGCCAACACAGGGCACAAGGCAGGAAACAAACCCCGGGCAGGGCGCCGGCCCACTACAGTGTAAATATATTATAAATACTAATTAAGTGCATGAGACTCATGATTGAAGAGTTACCATAAAGTGGACATACAGCATCCCACTTACCACTGGAATCATTGTTCAAACAAACACTCTAAACAAGTTTGATCTCAAAAGTTTTTATTTAAAAAAAATTTCCAAAAGACAAAGTTCCAATTCCTGATGACAAAACTCCAGAAAATGAAAATGACGAGAGATTAGAAAAACTTGTTTAAAGAGGAGAGAAGACAAAGTTAAAGAATAGGGGAGCACCATCCTGGGTGAACCCCGTATATTATTGGACAGCACACAACAATATGTGGAGATGTCTTTTCAGACAATAAATCAAATCAGAAGTGAAGTAGGTTGGTGGTCATCTTGATTAAATAGGTCATGGACAGGAAGGAGAGGGTCCAAAGGGGGCGGACAATGGAAGTGATGTCAGCACTGGAGTGGCGGTTATGCTTCCATTCAGCAGAGGGAGGAAGAGAGAATGTATTAAACCAGAGTCAACTACTGGTTTATCAGATTATTACCATTACCTGAGCCGCTTACCTGTCCCCCGTGTGCATGCATATGACATTTGTAACATCAAAATATGCTTCAAACATACTTTACATATCATACCCCACAATATAATTTGGAAATTTCTTTAAGGCAGGTGTTTATAAAATGGGTAGGCCTAAAGGCCTAAACTTTAAAGACCACAAAATGAACTGAGGCTTGCATACTTCAGGCATTCATTCTCCTTACATCAAATGCCAGCCATCTGTCTTGCTTTGCTAAGCATGCTAGCTGAACATCATTTTACAGCCACCCATGAAAAGCAAGACTCTGTACTGCTACTTACAGAAACAGGCAGAGGAAACAGTGTCACCAGTAAAACAGATATTGCAGTGTGGCTTACCAATTCATCCACTTGGTGGATTTGAATGGTGTCTTACAGGTCAAAACAATAATTTTTAGAGTGTTCATACATTTACAGATATGTGAGTTGTGTGATTAATTTTGACAACTTTCATGAAAATAAGTGAACTTTTCTGAAAAAAAGTCTGTTTTAAAAGAGGTAATAGTCACTTTAATGTCATATTTCTTGTAAGCCAAAAATCAAAAGTATTCCTTAATGAACAGATTTATTCATGACTTATGTGTGCCACAGATGCCCACAAATACACGTGTAGATTGCCAGTTATCGATTTCACTTGGTAAACCCAGACACCAAGACAATCCCCGTTTTTTCCTGAATATGTCTAAAGGTCTTGGGCTTGCAACCCAGGCTCTGCCTAGACTATCAGTACCACAAAGATTTATGGAGTCTCCATTTTGTGGACCTAAAAACCTGCTACAGAGTCACAGTGGGTTAGTTACATGACTGTTTTTTTACAGCTTGTGTGCTAGATGGAGTGACTTGTGGCAGTGTCTGCTGAAATGGTAAAGGAAGGAATTGATTGACATGTTGATTGCTGACTACAGAATGAAAGGTACAGAAAACATACAGCATGATTGACTAATATTTTAGGGAGAAATTTCCCAACTTACACAATGTACAAAGCATTGCAGTGCCTGAACGTCATATTACAATGAACACAGAAGACTAGTAGCTTTAATATTTTGTTAGTTGTGGGAATTACAACTCGAAGACACATGATATCCAATATGGTGTTCCACAAGGCTCTATCCTGGGTCCGCTGTTATTCTCAATCTACATGCTTCCGTTAGGTCAGATTATCTCAGGGCACAACGTGAGCTACCACAGCTATGCTGATGACACACAGCTGTACTTATCAATAGCACCTGATGACCCCGATTCTATTGATTCACTAACACAATGTCTGACTAGTATCTCAGAATGGATGAATAGTAATTTTCTCAAGTTAAATAAAGAGAAAACTGAAATTTTAGTGATCAGCAATAATGGATACAATGAGGCTATTAGAAATAAACTGGATACATTAGGATTAAAAGTCAAGACGGAGGTAAAAAGCTTAGGGGTGATTGTTGACTGTAATCTGAATTTTAAATCACATATTAATCAGATCATTAGGACAGCATTTTTTCACTTAAGAAACATAAGTAAAGTTAGACCTCTTTATCACTGAAAGATGCTGAGAAATTAATTCACGCGTTTGTTTTCAGTCGACTAGATTACTGTAACGCACTCCTCTCAGGACTACCCAAAAAAGATATAAATCGTTTGCAACTAGTGCAGAATGCAGCTGCTAGAATCCTAACTAGGAGAAGAAAATCAGAACACATTACTCCAGTTTTGATGTCACTACACTGGTTACCTGTGTCATTCAGAATTGACTTTAAAATTCTGCTTATGGTTTATAAAGCCTTAAATAATCTCGCCCCATCTTATATATCGGAATGTCTGACACCTTATATTCCAAATCGTAACCTCAGATCCTCAAATGAGTGTCTCCTTAGAATTCCAAGAACAAAACTTAAAAGAAGTGGTGAGGCGGCCTTCTGCTGTTATGCACCTAAAATTTGGAATAGCCTGCCAATAGGAATTCGCCAGGCTGATACAGTAGAGCACTTTAAAACACTGCTGAAAACACATTACTTTAACATGGCCTTTTTATAACTTTATTTTAATCGTAATTTAACTTAATCCTGATACTCTGTATCTTCAATTCATCATAACAACTATTCATGGTGGCTCTAAAATCGGTACTGACCCCTACTCTCTTTTCTGTTTCTTTTTCCGGTTTCTTTGTGGTGGTGGCCTGCGCCACCTCCACCTACTCAAAGCTTCATGATGCTCCAACAATGATGGACGGATTAAAAGGAAGAAGTCTACGTGACCATCATCATCATCAAGCCCTTCCGTGAGAACCCTAAATCCAAAGAGGACTGTTTCATTTATGTTAGGTAGAATGCCCAGAGGGGACTGGGCGGTATCATGGTCTGGAATCCCTACAGATTTTATTTTTCTCCAGCCGCCTGGAGTTTTTGTTTTTCTGTCCCCTGGCCATTGAACCTTACTCTTATTCGATGTTAATGTTGATTTATTTTTTTATAATTATGTCTTTCATTTTTCTATTCTTTAATATGTAAAGCACTTTGAGCTACTGTTTGTATGAAAATGTGCTATATAAATAAATGTTGTTGTTGTTGTTGTTAATTTCCATCTCAGTATATAAACTAGAAGGCTCTGCAGAAATTAGGCCAAATACAATGCACATCCTTAGAAGAATATTTCTTTGTACTACTGCTACACAAATGCTCACTTTCTTTCCAGACTGAAAAAAACTGCTAGTGTTTGTGCTTTTAAAAGCTGGATATGTGCCACTGGTGTATCACTTTGATTTAATCATTTTAAGAGTCAGAGGATCAGTTTTAACAGTGAAAGCAGACCACTTTGAAGACACTGGTTTTGACCACTCTCAACACTCTCATTTCCTCTGTCACTCACTCGGCCCCATCCTTGTGCTCTCATGACTGCTCTATTGATATTTCTAAGTATGGAGCTCCCAATTTTTCATCCTGTGTAGAGATAAAGAAAAATGTAGCAATTTAATTTGTACAGCTCAACATATTAATTTACTATAACTGATACTTTTATTACCTTTTTAAAATTATGGTATATCACATAAAAATAAGCCTTGATTACAGCATTGCTTTACTTTACTCTCTTTCAAGTTCTGTGCATATTTAGACCATTTTTAGCAAAGTACCATACTGCAGCCAGAAAATGTAGGATGAATGTTATATTACCTGGGGGAGGGTGTTGTGTTGAGATGTCACTGCACATTGATATGGCTTGTGGCATGACTGTTCATTCCTTTCATTATATTTCAGATTGGAAATATGCATCATTCAGACAGGTATTCTGGGTGTTCAGGCTGAGAGTGTTGTAAGCCTGTGGCCTACAGCCAGACACTAAAGGGAGGAATGACCTCAGCTTTTGCTGGTTAGAAGTGTTTTCTTCTGTTTTAGGGAAATTTCATTGCAGTAAGCTACGAAAAATCTGAGGTTATACATCTACAAATGGCACTGTTTCTGTATTTCAGGTATAACAGGAATTATTCTTTTTGCATCCTAAAAAAATGTATTTTATATCTGTCATATGCAGCAAAGATACTATTAAATAAAATACCTGTTTGTTATATTCCAGAATGTTTCCATTTTTACATTAGCATAGGTTCCCAGGTTATAATAATATTTGTAAATGGAATAAAGCAGTTAGGAAACGCAAATAAAAACAAGATATTAAATATCAGAGTCAGTTACTTCCTAGAAACTGTCAAACAACATTAATAAAATGTTAGATAATGGCAGCCACTCTTTCTAAGCCATTATTGTAAAATGTAAATTTAATGACATGTTTTAACATGAAAGCTCAAAGGTTAAAATAATTCCCCTGGATACTGTAGGTGAAGCATCCCATTAGCCTTACATTGCTTGAAATATTTTGTAAGAGAACAGACAGACCAGGTTAAAGAGTTGGGGCACCACCCTGGTATAACTGAATTGTAATAAGCACAAAAGAAAAATGCAATGATTGTGGAAACATCTTTCCAGATGCAAGTTCCCAATTGAACTGTCTCAAGAGGGTGGATCTTCTGGTCTTAAGTCTTTCTGGCAGTAAGAGGCAGGTCCAGGTGGATGAACACTGGAAGTGGCGTCAGAGGTGTTACAGTTGTCAATCTGCAGAGGGAGGAAGAGAAAGGGCATTAGGAAACAGTGCCAACCTCTGGAGCGACGGGTAATTACAATCACCAGAACCCTTAAGCTGTCCCCTATGCGCACACATGTGAGAACTTCCACGAAATTTACATCATGGATTTGCAGTTCATCACTCCCTGGTACATTGTATTCACTATTAAGGCAGGAGAAAACATTGCCACCCAACATCTAAAAAAAATGAAATGACTTAACAGTTTAGGAAACTAATAGCATCATGAATACTACAGTACAAAAATGAGGAGTAATATTCTACTAATAGAGCTCATATAATTAACCTAAATCAATTCAAAATTATTCGTATGTTGAAGCAATCCGTAGAGAGTAGGTATTACGACTGACATATCCATAGCCACTGGCAAATGATTATCTAGACACATCTATTTAAGTGGGAGGTATAAGGAAAAAAAACAGTGACAGAAGGGTCAGGAAGCAACAGACATGACCAGTGGACAGTGGCTTCCCTGGAGAAAATGAAATTCTATATTGTCCATGATCCTTTGAAACTACCGCATCCAGTGTTCTCCTGACTTTATGCCAATTATCCTCCACCTTCTGAGCATCCCAGAGTATCATACCTCACGTGATGATGGCCTGAAAAATAATAAAATAAGATGGTCTTGTGCTGTGTCTGCCACCATTATTTACAACCTTTCCCAGTAACTCTGGCATCTAATTTCTAGGCCAGACGAAGTGCAGTAGTCTGATCAATATATCAGTAACAACAAAATAAACAACAGTATGTTGAGAAGAAAGAGAAAATAGAAAAGGGTCCAATAGTAAGACCTCCTAAAGATGACTGACACACTTTTAATAAAAAATAAAAATGAACAAACATTATTGCAGGATGAACACCTTAATGAGGAGGTCTAATAGAGGTGTGCAAGACTGGAAAGTGAGTTTTCAGCCTAGATTGGAAAACTGGGTGTTTGGCTGATTGTCTTTATTGTCTAAAAGTGAAAAATATGTTTTGTTCTAGTCAACAATGCTAAACACAATTCTTGTTTACACACTAAGTCACAGGGTAATCCATTTGGAAAAATTAACCATCAGTGTGTGCCCCTATTTACCTGTTACTCTGTATATACTGTCATATTTTTTATCACAGATAAAATTTGAAATGAATGATGTAGACAATGAATGTATACAGGAATGTATTAGGCACTCATCTTCAACGTATTGAATTTCCACAATATGGGCAGTAAATACCTGAGTGACTTTTATACACCTTAAATCATTTTGGCCAGATGGCTGGGTCAGGCCGTTTCTAAAACAGCCATAATGAGTACCTACCAAAAGTGGTCAAAGGAAGGAAAAACCATGAACTAGCGACAGGGTGTCTGTCATCCTCTTGCATCAGTGATTCTTGGTAGACCAAGACTCTCATCTCTGGTATGAACCAACAAAATGGCTACTGTGGCACACATCACAGATAATTTTAACGATGGTTATGGAAATAATGTGTCATGACATACTGTGCATTGAACTGTGTAGCATATGGGACTTTGTAGCCGCAAACAAGTTAGACTGAGTCTTCAAGATCAAGTCAGTTTAAATTAATTTAAAAGAAGTTAATAAGCAGCAAAAACAGGTCACTAATTAAGAAAAGGTTTAGAATGAAAACCTGCAGCCACTGGGGCTCTCCAGGACCGGAGTTTGAGATCCCTGTTTTAACAGATCTTTGTGCAAAGTGCACAAATCCTGAATATCCCTGAATATCCTGTGTTAAAGTATACAACCTTATTTGTTTTCTCTTTAAACATTAATTGCACCATAAGAGCATTTGATTAACATTTACCCAAAATTGAGTTCAATATAGTCAAAGCTTAGCCTTATTTGTATTCCAGGAGTATAAATGTACAGCCTAATGTAGTAAAGGTATGTTAGTCTAAATCTGGTAGGTTAATCTCATGAATAATAGTTTTCTTTCTAATATATTTTGTCTTTGTTCATTTCTTTGTTTTAAACAAGTACAGAAACAGTATAAAAGTGTTTTATGAATAGTGAGAGTTGTCAATGAGCTGTAAGTGTGAATCACTGGGTTTACAACAAACAATAGCTTTCAGTGGAAAGACAGACATGTTATGAGTGTGATGGAAGAGGCTTCAGAAGTGAAAAGAAGCAATTGATGACAGATAGTATCAGGCTTCTGAACCCTCTGAAGTAAAAGGTATCATTAACAGCCATCAGCCCATCATTTTCTAAGGTCAGGGTAAAGAAAGAGAAAATCAAATCCTCTGCACCGCTGCAAAAAAGTGGCTGTGGCTCACTCCAGTATCTACTACCAGGACAAAAAAAATCTTAAAAGCTTGGCTTTAAAAAGTGGCCTTTTAAATTATATTTTGAAAAATAACAATTCATTAGCAACAATATAATTAAGACTTGAAAGGCAGGGAATCTGCCGGGTACTAGGACCCCCTATTTAACCCTTTGGACCTCATGAAACCTGAATTTCTCCTTAATCTAACTTTCTGTATGATCCCAGTTATTCAGGGCATTATTTTCCTTAATAATGCGTGCACATGTTTTTTATTAGTTAATTGAATGCTGAGGTCTATGGGATATTGAATGGATAGTTCCAAGTCTACCATATATTTTATTTATTGTGAGTTGTGCCCAACAATCAAGAAGTTACCTGACTCCAGCACAACAAAGAGTAAAATGAGTTCCTCCACATGGGCACCTTGGGGCAAGAAGATTCTTGTCTGCATAGTGTCCTGCAAGTGCAATTGTACAGGAATAAAAGGGTGAAGAGGGCAAGAGAGATATAAGGCTGCAGCTGTTATGGTACAAGTCATGGCATCAGAGAGTTACACCGTGTTGCTTATGATCAACAAACTCTTTAAACATTGGATGAAACTATGTAGAATTTGATTTAAGCATGTTAAACAATGGGCTGCTGTCATCACTTTTAAAACACGGAGAGGAGATGTCCAAGGGAAAGCAAAACAATTGACTTCCATTGCCCAGCATTTTTCTGGTCAAGTGTAGTTGCTGGATAATAAACTACAGTAGACAACATACTGGCAACATTAGCTTCTGTTGTTCCTACTCTAAAACTGGTCTAATCTTTGAGACATCAGCCACCGTAAGACAAGATGGTTTTTTCGTATAGATTAGGCTGAAATGTTCGATAAAAGGAGAAGAGGCTACATGAAAATTTGAATGAAAGTTAAAATGATATAAAAAAACCTAATCTGGAGTATTTAATAATCGAATATTTTTGTTTTTATCTTCCAAGGGAGTTTTCCAGCATTGTTCTATTTGCTGTTTACTTTGCTGTGCCAGCCAAAACCAACAATGCATTGAACAATCTGTACAATATTAGTACGGAATCCAGATGTATATATCATTATTACTGGGGCTTCAATAAAGACGAATTAAGGACTTTTTTCTAAATATTACCAGCAACTCATCTGCCCAACTTGGGTGCTAATACTCTGCTTCATCCTCAATAAAGTGGCTTTCTGCACTTACCGTCCCCAACCTTAGTCAGTCTGATCACTGGTCAGTAGTTATGCTGCCAACTTACAAGCAGAAACTAATAAAATTAAGAACCAACAAGAAAAGTGGTTCAGTGTTGGACTAAAGAGGCAAAAACACATCACTGCTTTGATAGTTTAAACAGGGACCTGTCTATTGATCATCACATCTGGATGAGTATGCTAATTCTTGTAACAGAATTCATCAAAAAATGTGTGGACGACCTGGTGATTATAAAAGCAATCTGCACATTTCTTATTGAGAGACTGTGGATCATTAGTGACACAAGGAACAAGATACTCGCAGCTATGCATTTCAGTACAGTGAGATGAAAATATACACAAAATACAGATGTAATCTCTGAAAAACAAATAAAGTGGCTAGTTGTCAATATGGGGATAAGCCAAAAACAAACAAAGTAACGATTCATTGGCAGGACTTACAGATGCTTACATTTTACAAAGAAGAGCAAAATCCAATTTGATTTAAATATTACCAACCCAACAGTCAATTATACGGAACACCACATGATTCATCTTTGCATGAAATTAGAGTGATTTTCAATGAGTTAATGTCTATAAGGTGTCCAGTCCAGCTGGAATTTCCAGATATGTTTTACAAACCTGTGGCAACCAATTCGTTGACATCTTCAGTGACATCTTTACCATTTTGTTGAGAGAATCTGTGGTCCATGCTTGATTTAAAAGAAAAATTGTGTCTGCGCCTAAGAAAAATAACAAACTGTTTGAATGACTACAGAGCAGTGGTGTCTCTCAAATAGCAGTGATCGAGATGAAGTGCTTTGAGAGACTGATGCTGCAACGCATTAAACAAATTATCTCATCTAATCTTGATCACCTCCAGTTAGCATATTGCCTGACAGACTAACAGAAGATGCCTTATCCTTTGCACTTCATACCATCTGAGCACATCTAGAAAATAAAGAGTGCTGTGCTAAATTTCTGTTTTTAGATTACTGCTCAGCATTTAATACTTTAGTACCAACAAAGCTGACCACCAAACGCTTTAAACTAGGGGCTTAGTGTAACCCTCTCTAACTGGATATTAGACCTTCTTTCTGGCAAAACTCAGCATCACTGGCCTGCTCACCAAAATGAGGAGACAGCATACATAGAAGAGTGTTACCTGCTGAAGAAATGGTGCCAGGAAAACAATCTTACTATGAATGCCAATAAAACCAAGCATACAGAGCACAATCACATTTACATAGGAGGGAACACTGTTAAGAAGCTAAGCAGCTTTGAAAATGAGAATGAGGCCATTTAGTGTTGATAAGAAGCCAGGAAATCACCAGGAGGACTAGTCACAGTAGCTCACTGCTGGCACAGGTGAGACTCTACTGATCAGAAAAAAGGGGACACCTGGGGGCCTAACAGTAGCTTCTAGCTTAGTGTACATGAAGATTAAATGGATTTTAAACAACAAGACTGCCAAATCAAATGCCACGTCCAAATCACTAGGTGACCATTTAATATGTCACTGTAGTTTGTAAGTAAAATTTATGTACTAAATCCTGGTCTGACAGGATCACACTGGGGTTCAGTCCCTGGCTTTTTCCTGTTTTATATCATTGATTGTTTTCTTTTCTTGGAATAATTGCTTTAGCTTGTTTGTGTTTGAGTTTAATGCTAAGTTGTCTTCCTTGTTGTTGAAAATTTTGTAATAGCTTTTGTGGCAGGTGTCTGGTCACACTTACAGGTAGTCTAACCTAGACACCGTTAAAATATCTGACTGCGCCACCCAGTTTTATTAAGAGACTGGGAACTCTTGAAATTTACCAATAATAGCACACAGGTTTGTTTAAATTGGGCGGTGAGTAAACACACAATGAAAGACACAACAGTAATTTCAGGAAAAGCAACACTAACTTCTATTGCACAATATAAAGCACATTTAAAAGATAAACGAACATAACAATATCTAAAAATATCAGGAACGAATTTCCTTTTTTAAAAAGGAAAACACACAGTCCACACTTTAAAAGTTTATCAAAAACAAGAATTGGAGGATACAACCTTTAGTGGTGCAGAGTCCAGTTTGTGCACTCTTACCCCAACAATTAATCGTCCAACTGTCCATCGATGCACTCTGTTCACCAGACATTCGTTTCCCAACAGAAATTTTGTCAAATCGTGGAATCCCTGTCAGCGTCTCTTCGTCGTTCCTTTTTTTCCACTCTGGGCTCCTTGTGTTGCTGTGATCTAGGCACGCCTCACTTCTCGTCCGCCAGCTTTGCTCGGTCCTTTCATGCAGCTTCCCTCTCTTGCTGGACCCACAACCGTCTTCTTGTGGAGCTGTGTCTTCCTCCTTCGGGGTAAGTGTTGCCATCCGTGTCCTTCACGTCGCACCAGCCACGCATCCCAGTCTGCCTGCGAGTCTCTGTGCTCTGTCCGAGTGTCTTGGCAGCCTTTTCAGTGGACTGTCCCTCCCTTCATCTTCTCCTGCCCAGAAGTTTAAATCTCCTTCAGTCCCTGCCATTATCAGTTCTGAACAATCGGTTTAAACAATGGCACATCTAAATTTCCTGGGTTTAACAAATAATGAAAACACAAGTTAACAAAATGTATTGTTACCAACTATCAATGAGTACACAGCTGATTAGAAACCAATATTCTCAGACATGTTAATTTCCAAGTCAGGTAAATACAAACATTTTCTAAGGAAGGAGCAGTTCTTTTATCACAATTTTATATTGTTTCTATGTTTAAGCAGTTAAAACTTCAAAGCGGTGATTCTTTTGCAAGACAGCAAATACTGATATCCTGTAGACAGCCATCACAAAAACCAGTAACAGGATAACTCAGGAAATTTGCCTTTTAACTTCTCGCCCCAGTCCAAACAATGGATGCCTATTGCCTTTTCATCTGCTGGGTTTTAAATGTAATATTTACATGTTCCTTTTCCTAAGAGAGAAATGGAACAACCCATTGTACAAAAATGTCTCCCTCTGACACTTTTCCCTTATTTTGTTGCGTATTGCCTTATTATTTCTTATTTTCAAATGTGGATGATGAACCCAAGGGATGAGACCCCCTAATTGTGCATGTGTGCAGTCACCTAAAGCTGCCCTATTAAATGACTCTAACTCTTCTTTTTCTTTCATCTGTGGCCAACTTTTTCTCAGTATGCTCTTATTTAAGTCAGTTTTGAGTTATATTCTTCTATAGTTCTAAAAGACTAACAGAGTTTTGTTTTTAGGATTTGGACTCCTTTTCATGCAGGGGTACTTCCTGTTGTTAGAAATTTTAGAAAAATATTGGTGAAGACTTTGAGAATTCAGGGTTGTATTTTTTATTCTGTAATTTTTCCAATTTCGTATCACTACAGACAATCATTGTGTGTCTACTTTTTAAACAGTTATTGAAGTTTGCTATATTAATGTGTAAGTCTTTAATCTATTTATTTTATGCTTTTATGGACAGGATTAGGAATGAGTACATCAGAGGGTCAGCTCAAGTTGGACAGTTGGGAGACAAAGTCAGAGAGGCGAGATTGCGTTGGTTTAGACATGTGCAGAGGAGAGATGCTGGGTATATTGGGAGAAGTATGCTAAGGATAGAGCTGCCAGGGAAGAGGAAAAGAGGAAGGCCTAAGCAAAGGTTTATGGGTGAGGTGAGAGAGGACATGCAGATGATGGGTGTAACAGAACAAGATGCAGAGGACAGAAAGATATGGAAGAAGATGATCTGCTGTGGCGACCCCTAATGGGAGCAGCCAAAAGAAGAGGAAGAGGAAGAAGAACTGTTTTACTTAAAAAGGTGTGTTTTTCCTGGTATTCCTGGTAATTCCTGGTATTTTCAAAGGCAACTGTTTGTTCAGTTTATTTTGAACTTCAGCCTTTATTTAATTATTATTTTCTGTAGGCACTTTTGTGCTTAGTTTAGTAATTTACTGTACTTAAATGCATGTAACCAATCTCTAAATCTGTACAGTAAAAGGTTGTTGAAGGATTTCACTAAACTATAATCATAACATGATCTTTAATGTCAGCTTGATAAAATTAACTTTGATAGGACTCTGTGACTCTCTGGTCAGAAGGAGAGCTGGGATGAAGGCTCACTGGCATAAAGGAGAGTCTGTGCTAATGAGAGAGAGAAGAAGAAGAGAGGGGGCATGATAGAAGGCAAGAAAATGAGTGGGGGTACTCTACAAGTAAATAAATGACTCACTCATTCTGTGAATAAATAGGGATCAAGCCTGTGTAGACCAAAGGGACAAAATTTAATTTATTTATCATTTCCATTGATACCTTGCAATTTATATTTTTAAAGACTTCTAGTAAAATACTGTCTTGGGGGAAATTACCTATAAAATGAGGACATTTCAGGTATGTCTCTTTCAATCTTTGGTTTTAATGTTAAAAAGGAAGCAATTACTCTATTGTGGTCTTGTTAGAGTTCTGAGATAACTTGATTCACCCAACTGCCTGCTCATAAAGACCAAACCAAAATGCCACAGCTGTAAAAAACACAAACAAATAAATAAGACACACAGACACAAAAATCGCATGTAGCAGGTACATGAAAAATAAGCAAAGAAAACATTGCACAAAAAGACCACAAAAAAAAAAAGCCCATCAGCTAAAGCATCTGTGGATGTTTCCCTTTTGGAATGTTTTTTATGGCTGCAGGCCATATTGTTTACAGCAGAGTTTCTCATGTTACAGGTTTCCAGCTATAAGCTGCAAGTTGCTATTGTTTATATGGTAGTGAAGTGGTAGTGGGTCACACTGGGTTGTGAAATGGGTCACAGTATTTCAGCTATGGGGAGGAGGTGATTTGTCAAGACACTTACATGGAAACAAGTGGGTCGCAACTTCAGAAAGGCCAAGTAATACTGGTTTATGGTCTCTATGTGTATAGCCCATTATATGACAGTGATCACATGGAGTAGTGAGTCATCTTTTCCTACCTTCAAACGATGGGGCTGTTCTGAATTACATTATCTGAGAAATGGATACAATTCTTGTAATGAATGGAGTTTCATTTAGGCTTATCTTGAGGAATAAAAATCATCTAGATGTTGCTCTGGGGGTTTTATGTTCAGGGGATTCAATTCTGTGGTCATTTTCATTATTGTTAAGGAGCTGTGTTTTATTCAGAATCTTTTATGATACAATTTTGTATGGTTGCTGCTATTTTATGGATTTCATTGTCATGATGTGGGTCTTGGTTGCTAGGGGTGTGGCCTCTGGGGTCATGACATCAGGCATCAATTGGTGAACAGTTAAACGGTAGTCTTTGCCATGCTCTGGTGGAACCTGCAATACTGATTGGCGTATGGTTGCTGTCATTCTTTTCTTTATTCTTAAATGTTAAGTAAGTGGAGTCTAACGCTTAGGCTGCATTTCCCTCCTAGGGTTTTCTCAGGCAGTTTTCCTTTTACCTTTAACAGAGCAAATTTTATATGAGTGTGGTGAAGGGCACTTTACTGTTAATACTGCTGTTATCATTGTCTTCTCTAGAGTGTTTATCAGGAACCTGTTGGTAACTTGTATTTCCATTGCTCATTTATGTTATTAAAACCTCAGTGAGTAAAAAATAGCACAAGAAAAAGAGCTAAACGTTCATCTTGATGGTTTTGAATCCAAACCCGGACAAGACTTTTGATTACTGGTTTTATAAACAATCTTTGATTTTTGACTTTAACTTTTGTTCCGTAAATTGGCATAAATGTCCGTTTCATTTTCTTTCTTTTCTTTTAATGAACTATGCAATGTTCACTTTAACTTTTCTGTTTTGTTTTTATTTGTTTGTTGTTTTTATTGTTTTGAATTTGTTTATCAGTTTCATCTAATTTCTTTGGTGCCTGACCTAGCGTTCTTGTTCTTTTTAAATACTCCATTCTGCTCTATTCCTGTTGTGATTTTAAATGCATTTAATAACTTGCCATTCTGGTGTTCAAAACACCTTCAAAGGGCACATGTCCTAAATGCATGCCAGTTCCTCACAATAAGTTTTAACAGGAGGATGACATCTGTAGGTAGCAGCGAACATTAAAAATAATGAGTGTGTCACTTTTTGAAACTTCTAGTTTGACAGTCATTGGTTTATTGTGCCAAAACAATATTAGCTTAAAGTTACAAAAATGTGTTACCATGATCTCCTGACATTTAAGAATCTGATCACCACTGAACCGCAATGAGGTCCTCCATAACATTCCATCCTTCAGGCTCTTCTGCTTTCTCTGACAGCATCTGGGCAAGATAACAGCTGGTGTATCAATAAAGGCAGAAAAGGGAGCATCCTAACCATTAAATCAAATATTCAATGGAGGTCTCCTCCTGGTAAGGACTGACATGGATTTTGCTCTGAAAAAAAATTGTTAAAGCAAAGTATAAAATAATTACTTGGGGAAAAGAGTGTGTGTGTGTAAATAGCATTGTTACTATATAAAATTTAACGTTTACCAGATCTCTGCTTAGATTCTCACTCTTGGTGGAAGCTCCTTTTCATTTCTTCTGTGAGCTCCAGTTAGTGCTGAAAGAATATGCTGATTTTACTTTTTTCCCCTGTATGATATAAAAGAGCACAAAAACAGAAAAGGTTTAGGATAGCCACCCTGTATACTTGAAAATGTGGTCAAAGCAAAGAAAGTACATCTTTACACAATGGAGTCCAATACAGAACCGAGAAAACAGATACAAAATGGCAGTTATATAGGTGAACTGGAGGAAATGGTGTCAGAATGGCTAGAACCAGAAGTGACATCCTTAGACTTAGGCAGGATTTCCTTCAGCTGATCAGCAGAGGAAAAAAGGATTAGTGAACACCACCATCCCCTGGTACGGCATGTAACTGCAATCATTCGAGCCCTTTAGCTGGCTCCCATGTGTACGTATGTGACACCGCCATGGCAGCTTTGTTATAGTTTCCTTGCGTTTCTTTCTGCCTCTTTGATGTACTCTTGCTTGGATAGAGGATACAGTAAAATACTAACTTGAATTTTTCGATCAATATTTACTACACTGCAGCACCATTATAAATAAGAATGCATTAAAATACATAACTTCAGTTAACATAAATCGGCTTACCTGATGTACTCCTTACTTATGTTTTCATACCACTTGTTTTATTATTCATTCACATCCTGAATCCATATGGGAAATAAAACAACCACAAATAAATTCATTAATTGTGGAAGGCTTGTAAGTCAGAGTAGCATCAGGGAATGTTGCAGACTTGGAATGTGAGTTATTTATTTTACACAAATTTTTCCTTCCTACCATTCATTCATGAGTTAACTTTCTTTTCTTTATAAAATAACTAGCCATCCCCCGCGACTTCACCCGCATATTAGTGAAACAGGACAGTGAGAAGGGCCCAGTCCTCTACTCCTGACTTCACTCTTCCCCCTTCCCTCGGCCCGCAGCCTCTGTCTTGGATTAGCATGAATATACTGTATCTCTCCTGCAAGTGAACTATGATTCTTAGCGCAATGAGATAAGTCGCAAAATCAACCGGAATGTTCAAGCAAATTATAGAATAAAAAGATCTAAATCCGTTAAGTAGGTCTCTCATTCGCTAACTAAGCGGAGTTAAGGTTATGCCCCGAGGCAGACATGTGAGTGGGGGGGCGGAAAGGCAGCCCGATAAGTCTCTCTCAGATTTGCACTAATAAATCAGTACCGCAAGCGAATTATGATATTAAGCATGATGGGAAAGTTGCAAAATCAATGGAATGTTCAAGAAAATTGTAGATAAAAAACCCTAAATCCGTGAAGTAGTTCTCTCGCGAAAAGTGAACAAACATACAAACAGGTCTAAAAACTATAAGAAATTTCCCATTTGGACCACAAAATTTTTAAAACTGTTTCTTAGTGAGCACCTATGGGCCAAGGGTATCCTACATTCCAAATTTCAAGTCCCAAGTCCTCATGGTTCAGGAGATTTCATGATGAATGAGTCAGTGGTATTTGGCTTTTATATACTGTATATAGATGATCTGTCATGACCTCAGAAGGACAAAATAAGAAATGAAATAATTAGATTATAATCTATTGTATACTGACTAGAATGATTACAATAAAAACAGGTACATTTTACTTCTAATTTAAAAAAAAGTCAAAC
Source organism: Polypterus senegalus (assembly GCF_016835505.1). Classification (NCBI taxonomy): domain Eukaryota; kingdom Metazoa; phylum Chordata; class Cladistia; order Polypteriformes; family Polypteridae; genus Polypterus; species Polypterus senegalus. Next base: position 64,155,960 of record NC_053155.1, read on the forward strand.
CATGAAAACAGGTGAGGAGCTTTTGTTACACAGGGTTATAAATAAATCCTAAGGCCTTTTTAAAGTCTTAAATAAGTTATTGATGCTTGGCCAAGCTGAATGACTCCAACTCAAAGTTATTTGTAACTTTGTTGTTTCTTATTGGTTTCTCACTGAGCTAATAAAGAAGTAACCTTTGCCTACAGAAATTTCAGGGACTCGTAATGATGCAAAGTGGTTTTCTTGGGCAAAAAAGGTTTTAATCAATTCAAGTTAAAAAGCTAATTAAATATCAAGAAGCTTTTACACAGAAGCAAACACTTGCATTTCCTGAAACAAATGAATGAACAGAGCTTGAAGCAAAATCAATGCCACAGAGAAGGCATGTAAGCTGAGTTACTCATTTAACAGGTTCATCGTGGAAGCCAGTGGTAAAGCTCCTACTCAGATCTTTATCTCTAAATGATGTTGGCTTTAAAAGATCGAGATATCTTACAATTTCCCCAGATTGACATGAGATTGTCTGATCAAATATGTTTTATTAGCATCTGTATTGTTTGCTCTCTGTTGCCGTTTTAGGCAAAGCCATTTTTTGCCTCTTCCCTTATTTTGTCATTTTTGTTATTTTTGATCTTTTGAAATAAATATCTTCGCTTGTAAAAATTTCTCAATTCCAGACGTTTTATGCTTCCTCTCCCTTGTGGGGAATTTTGATATATTTTAAGGATTTTTTTCAATTTTAAAAGCCAGGATAGGCCAAAGCCTGCCAATACAGTTTTTGGATCAGGCTATCTGTTGTGGGGCTTATTTCTGTGTAGACTAAAAAGGGCCCCAGCCTGGTTTCAAGACCTCACACCATTTAGCTATTTTTTAGGCTCCCATTAATAACAGTGGGTGTTTGCAAGGCTCTCTGGTTTATTCAATTTAAATCTGTATTACTGTATTTTGCCAGATGATGACAGCATCAGAGTGTTATGGTCAAGCATCATTTAAAATTTTTCTTTTACTTTTTGATGCATTAAGGTTCACATTTATATTGTTTATAGCATAGATTTCACTTTTGTCATTTATTTTAACTTTAAGTTTTGTTTTGAATACAGTAAGTCCCACTATGCCATTTTGTTTTTTTTAAATCTGTGATACCAATATGTCTGCAGGTGATAGTGTATTGCTATGTGACTTCATCATCTTTACAGTATAAATGTCAGCATTGTGCATTTCCTGCTTGTAGAAAATTGTGGTGATTCTAAAAAAAACTTTGTACATGATTTTGAAATTAGTGTTCTGACTTTCAGCTGCTTCTGACTAATTTAGTTTAATGTTCCTTTTGGTAGCTTTGGAGTCCTTTTGACCCTTTTTTGACTGTTTTCATGTTATGGTCACTTGTTCCTTAGCATTTCATATTCTCTTGTTGGCAGAATACAGAGGGTAGCACAATGTTCTGATGTCAGTTAAGAAGGATCAGGCAGTAACATGACACTGCTTGCTGAAATTCCATGATGTGAAAGGTGCCTGACCTTCCCCATTTCACTGGTAATTAGCAAATGCTAGACAGTTAATATTAACATTACAGGAATCTGTATACATACAGGGACATTCTGGTAAGGCACCACTGCAATTGTCATGCCAAAAATGCTACTAGGTATTGCCTCAGAAAAAAAAAAATAGTAACATGATAATTCTGATATTTGAAAACAGGATGGAGCAACAGAAGTAGTACTTGTGCCTGTAGTCATTATGACCTTTAAAATTAGAGGAATTAAAAACTTTCTGACTTTTCTTGAACTGCTTGTTTTGCATCCATATGAGTTTCAGATTACCTGCTGAATCTAAAAAAAATCACATGTCCAAGGTGCTCATTTTACTTGTTTATTGTCTGAGTCACACAATTCCGATGAAAAACTCACTTGTCTTTTGCTGCACAACACAACAAAGTGAACTCCAATACATTGCCCTCTTTTTTCTCTTTGCTCATTTTTAGCATGGACATTTAGACCTTTTACAACTCTTCAGGCAAGTCATAATGAACTGTGAAGTTATTATTATTTTATATTCAGCCAACAACCTTTTTATGGTACAGTTTTGTACGCCAAGTCAAACAATGAGCTGGAGGTGAAAGCTGAATCTGCAACCTTAAAGAATACGGTGTTATGATTTTCATTTTTTTTTGTGTGTCATTAATCATTGTGTCACTGCCATTTTGTAATAATTTTGCATGGTAGTGGCCATATTGTTTTACAGTCGCTATGCCCACTGCTGGTCAAGTGATTCAGCAGATCACATGACATAGGGAGTCATCTTTCTTCACCTATAGAAGATGGAAGCATACAGACACAGGTATCCAATGATTCAAAAAATAGTTCTGCATGTGCATAATGCTTACTTTTTATAGATACCTTTTGTCTTTTAGTTTGGGAGTTTCAGACCTTTGTTTTGTGTCCAGATCTTGATTTTCTGAACAATGTTTGGTCTTGATTTCTTGCCTTTTCTGTTTTGTAGGTATTTGACCTCATATTGTCATTATGATTTTTGTCTCATGCTTGAACTTTGCTCAAAATAATGCAAAAAAAAATCTTTGTGCTTACATAAGGTACCATTGGCTCAACAACTGCGCCACACCACACTATAATAGATGGGGTGATCTCAGAGGGAGCCTGCAAACCCGTAAGGTAGACAGAGAGACTAAATGTATTTAAAACTGTGTGCTTATTCACAAATAAGGCACACAGGGGGGAATCACTAATGGAGAGTACAAACGTACTTAACTACAAAGCAGACAGTATAGCTAAGCCTGTGTGTTTGGTGGAGTGACCTGCACACTTGCTCATTCACCACAAAGTATTTTCTCACCTCCCAACCAATTCTTTCCACAACCCCTTCCCTCTTCCAAACAACACTGAGGCTTCATATGACTTTCTACCCCACTCATAAACTCGCTGCTCCTAAACTTACCAAACATGACAAGATCACTTCTGGCAAAGACCCATAACCATTTCCCACATTAAGGATGGCCCTATTTTTAAAACATGGCCACAAGTGTGAAACCCTCCCCTGGCACTCCTTTTGTGTCTACACCCTACAGCTGTGAGATTTTTATAATAAGTTAGGTTTTCAAGACAGATAGTTTGTTGCCCATTTGATTAAAGGATGCAATACGCCTCCCCATCAAGTGAAGGACTCTGTTCTGTCATGTATTGATATGTGTAGACCTGCTGTTTAAGGGACAAGCAGAAGTTTTCTTGTAACGTTTTAAAAAATTGACTTTTAAAAAGACATTTTATTCCTTTTCTACACTAAAAGAAACTGTTGCATAACATGGTTACTGAAAATTGTATCTGCACCTTGTCTGCTACTGCATTTGCTTAAGAATAACCTAAAAAGTCAAATAACTAATTCAAGAACAAGGTGTAAAAAGCCGTATGGTATTGTAAGTATAAGGTGTTGTTTGCCGATGCATATCTTTGTTGATAGGAGATAAAAACTGCTTTAAAACAATTGTATAATGCAGAACTGCTATCATAATGCATGTTTGGTTTCAAGCTATACAAGTATGTTGTGCTGTTGACTCAAATTTATGATATTGGATGTGTGAGCTAAAGCAGCTGATTCTATATAAAGGATTTAAGTTTTATGAACTTCAGATAATCACAAGGAGTTTAAGATCAGTGAAAAAGCTGATCAGAGAAGAGAAATGAAGTAGAATGAAGTCAGATGAAGAACGTTCTCAGTTACTGCTGACACTTTAAGCAATGCAAGGAAAGAGCTGCTTGGAAAGACTAAACATTCAGCATTACTAGATTGCATGATGTACATTGCCACACTTTACTTTGCTTTTGTTTATGACAGCATTTGACAGTTATGATTAAGTTTATTAAAGCCTGCTTATTTCCTCTATTCTACCCCGAGAACCATTTCCTTTCTCAGCTAGGTCAATTGGGTGATCACTCTCAATAGAGAAGATACAGTAACAGTCACACCTGGGTGAAGTCTGAAGGAATTATTGACAGTGAGTAAGTGGACAGCAGTCCTGGATGCTGGTACACTGCAACTATGAACCCCAAAGTTTGGTAAGTGCAAGAATAGACAAACTAAAGTCATGACAAAGAACTAAACAATATACTGTGCTCCATATTAAATAGAGTCTGAGCACTTGAAAAGCACTTTATGCTTTAAGCAGAAGTTTCCCCAAAAGCCTTTCCATGATAAAACGCTTGCCTAACTTCTTTTTTTTCCTCTTCATCCATTTCCACTTCTGTGTGGGACTGATGTTTTCTAAGTTTCAAAATTATTTTTACCCCATTTTCCCTGAGCTTGGGACTCACTCCATCATGGAGAAAGATGGGGAGCATGCACTAATACAGCACGTTACGACACTCACCACATGACAAACAACCTCAAGATCCCAAATTAGGTCCTGAGTGCATCCATGCAACAGGTGATACCTCAGTACCACACTAGTTTGAATGAAGCGGAATAGTGGGAGTTGTTTTTTACAGTGGCTGCAGTGCCAATCCTGCCACCATCCTCGAGTTTTTCCCTGTAAGTTGGAGGACCTGTTTGCAGGTTAACATCATACCAGAACGGGGCAATTGCAGGTTAAGGATCTTGCTCAACGGCACAACACAGTGGAATCACTTCTGGCATTTACATGATTCAAACCGGCAACCTTTTGATTGCTGGCATAGATCCCTAGCCTCAGAGCCGCCACTCTATCAAAACGCGGAGGCTAGGTTGATAAAATACCTGCCTAAACTTACATTTAAATGAGTACCCTGGCCCCAGCTCCCTATTCAGTGGCTACATTATGAATCCCATCAGCCAGGAGATGTTTGAACCTCATGCCTCCCCTTCTTTTCCTTACTCTTTCTGTAATAAGATATATGGTACCCATTGAGTCACCAGCAGTCAATAATCCAAGAGGAACATTGCATATTCCTTCCCAGCTATCATCTCACTCTTTTGGTTATTGGCTCCATTCCTTCAAATACATCCACTACGTAATAAGCAAATATTGCTCTTTATTGGTACCTTTGTTTCCATGTTTAGGAACCTGTCCTGCTGCCAGAGTGGACTCCAAACAACACCCCCCTCTTAAGGAACAACACTTATGTGTCTTGTGCCAACCTGGGAATACCATTGCCATTTGCAACATCCTAATAACGTGGCATCACTTCACAACCCTCTTGTACCTGGTTCAAGAGTGAAGAATTTTCATACAGGTTCACTTGAATCAAGGAAATCGTTTCTTGTAGGTAAATAACACAATGTCCATTTAATAATTCAGTTTCAAAATGCATCAGTGTAAGATGTGTTAAGTGAAAAAGTAATTTCAGTAAGACACTAAGAGATAACAAGATTTTGCACACTTTTGTTTGGAAGTGACTGCAGAGAGTTCTTAAATTCCATTCATATAATCGAGAGCAGCCAAATGCCCCCGAGAGAAGTTCAAATAATACAAGGTTAAAACTAAAAAATAGTTACTGAAAAAGATGTGATGGAGATAGACTGTAGACATTAAAGTAACAATAAATTAATATGTTTTGACATAAATTTCAGGAGTTTTACAAACTATACTAGTATACCATCTGTTCTGCCTAACGATTTGCAAATCATGGGGCTGCTTTAGCCATATTCTAGCAGAGTTTCTTTCTCCATGAGAGACGTTGATGAGGCAGTGCCTCAAACACATTTTCTGGTTCCTTAATTAACTTTTAAAAACCTTTCATGTGGAAGAATGCTTTCCTTCAGGCTTGACTTCTTCAGATCTGTTAGGCTTCTATCCGGTTAAATCCTCTCTGATTATTTGGTGTTACTGTTTAGAAATTTTAAATAAAAAAGAAGAATCACTTCAACATGGCGATATCGTAGGCTTTTTTTTCAAGTGCAAAAGTCAGAAGAAAAATCAAACAGAAAGATGGATCAGGACACTAAATAATTCTAATTGATTTGAAAACAAAGGAAAGAGTCCAAATTACTAAATACCATGGACTGTAAACTGAAATTCCTGTGTCTTTAAATACTAAAAAATATCTTTCTTTTATGAGGTTATCTTCCATTTTATTTTGGACAGACTTCAGACAAGCCCTGGAAATTTAACACACTTAAGTAAAAATGGTCACCATGGGATTCATCTCTGACTTGCGTGCACAAACACATCTAGAAACAATGGAGCCTAACAGCAATGGCTGCTGTAACTGAGACATATGTGATGCCATTGGTAAGCAACACTCAGAATGACTATGTACACAAGATAAAAATACACTTCTAAACTAAAGTCCAGAAATTAAAGATAGTAATGCAAAAAAAATATATATATAAAATTATGAGTCTAAAGGAATACTCCCCACTAATTTTGTTTTTTTCAAAGTTACTTAGCTAAGGGTAACCAGTCCCAAGCCTGTATAAATGGGGAGGGTTGATATTTGCAAAAGAATCCAGCCATAAAAATCATGCCAAAACCTCTATTGGAGAGGTCTAGTCAAAAAAAATAGGTATCCCCTATAAAAATGAGAATAGCTGCAGAAGAAGAAGAAGACAAAGCAGCCTAAGTAGTTTGTAGTGGACCAAGAAAAAAATGTAATCTCATATTTTCAAGCAAACCAAAGATAGCAAACTTTCTGATAGAGCAGACATCTACAGTTAACAGCACCGGACAAAACCAAACAATATCACAGCCATCAATGAAAAAAATTAATGTTACTCGATTTGCATAATCCACTTGTCAAGTTGTCCATTTGTATGCACACAACATTCCAAACACATGTATTTTTACATACAATATTGTTAAATAAAGTACTTTTAGAAAATGTCGTCATGAATGAAAATGGAACAGGCTCAGAGGCGAGTGAGTACTTGAATTGTAGACCTGCCTCCTGTCATTACATTCATATTTATATCCACATCTGGAGTACTTTGGGATTATTTAGCAGCCGTCTGTAAAACTGCATGCATGAATCTACCTTCTGCTTGATGAAGCATCTTGACCTCGCACAAACTCTGAGGCATTTTGACTTGATGATATTGCTTTTCTACATCTCTCAGAGACCTTTGCACTTTTGATATAATCTGAAGAGCAGTGTTAGCCAATGAATAAGCTGTTACTGGGCTGGACTCATGACTAATCAATGGAGTGAGGGTCTACAATTTCAATGCTTGGTCGCATTTGTTCTGTTTTAGTTCATAATAGTGTTTTTTTTAAAGTGATTTATTTAACAAGATTTTAGTAAAAATACATTTGCTTTGGATATTGTGAGCACATGACTTGCTGACTTTACATATGGATTATAAAACAGAAGAACTGAGAATTTTTCCTGAACATTTTCGTATTGTTCATTGTTGTCGAACATTAGTTACCATAGACTCCTATAAAGAACAGCATTTTATGTGGGTTATACCCTAATTGGACACGAGCAAAAAAAAATCTTGTGCTCACCAGATAGTTTCATCAGTAAATGAAAAAGTTTAAAAACCTAACCTAACCAGGCCAATACCATGGATTATTTATTTTAATTATTAAAATCCACCTTTTTAAATTTGCCTTTTTGTAGCTACATTTCAGTTCTACCCATAATAAACTAGATATGCACAGAAATATCATACTCTTCAATGAATCTGCAATCTTTAGTAATCTTCACGTTTATCTGTTTTCTTTTCCGGTTCTTCTGTGGTGGCGTTTTGCACCACTACCACCTGATCAAAATCCTGTGCAGCCACCTGTGATGTTTAAATAAAAGCAGGTCACGAGTCCTACTGCTACAAATCCGCAAAGACGAAGCCTTAAAAAAGAACAATAAAGAACAACCCAAGAACATTTATGTTAGGTGGAATGTCCAATGGATACTGGGCAATCATTTGTCCTGGAACTGTTACAGATTTGTCTTTTTTACACAGTTTAAATGAAGTTTTTTAAAAAAAAAATTCTGTCCACCCAGGCCACCTGACCTTATCATCGAACTTGCATATAGAGACTTAAAAAACAGATCCATGTTTAGGGACTCTACTTCTCTATATTTTTCTTATGTAAGTGTGCATTATTTATTTTTTATATACCATTTATTGATTTTTATTCTTATCTAATTTGAATTTGATTTTTCTTTGCTTGTGCCTATTTGACATCTTGTAAATCACTTTGCGCTACATCCTTTGTATGAAAATGTACTATGACAATAAATGTTGCTAATGAAGTAAATTTTGAATGGACAACTCAACTTTCAGGTTTTCAGTTCCACAGCATCAGCGAGACACTTGTCTCACACATCACCATGTTCTTACAATAGCTCTGTGCTGCGGCAGCCCATTTCATGAGGAAGCATGGCCACTCGAGACTAAAGAAGGACACATCATGAAATGATCACGTGAGAATGCACTTACCAGTATTACAAAGGAACACTGATACAGTGCAGTGTTAAATAAGCAAGAAATATCTGGAACTTAACATAAAACAGACAGGTTTTAGTGAAACTGAGCAGTTGCAATTGTCTAAAGTCAGTGAAAGCAAAGGCAGCCGGCCAGGTCAGGAGGGCGGCACGGCAGTAGAAGCTTGGAGGTCTGCCTGAATGTGTTGAGAGATTGAAGGTTGGAGCAGGGAATGTGGTGGATGGTAAAACCATGTGCTGGGACCTAAGGGGAAAAAAACGCAGCTTGGTACATTAGAGATTCTAGGAAGTGGCATATGGGTTTGTTTTTTTTTTTCTGTGTACTCTCTTTAAGTGGCTGCTCACAAACCTCCATCAGAACTAAAGGCTAACTTTTCCTTCTTTTGAAAGCTGCCACACTATTTCCATATTTGCCAGGAGTGCTGTATTTTGTTCTGTACAGTATTTACACAAAAGATGTCTTATCCTTGTATATGTTTTCTATGGCTTTATTACAGAAATGTATTAACACTGCTGTACGTGTTTTTTATTGTTCAAGAAATGGATCATTGTGTGACAGAGTCACATTAACAAAGATAATGATTGAGCATTTTTTTCTTTTTCATGCAGATTTGATTTCATGAGGTACTTTCTATTCTTAGTCTGTGTAACTTGTTTGGGAAATTGTGCAATGCAGGTTATTTTTTGTTTTGTTAAAAAAAACATTTCAAATGATCATATACTACATTTCAAAGGAGGAGAAATATTATATTTTTTTGAGAAAAAAAAAGCAGAAGTTATTTTGCCTTTCTCAAAGTGAAAATGGGTGTAATTTCCAGACACCCAGCAAGACACTGCTGGAAAAATGACACACAGTCTGAGTGACTCATGCCCGCACAGGCACAGATTGGCACTCAGAGTGTGCCTGCTGCATTCAAGTATAATGCTTCTACTGTTATCTTGATAGCATCAGAAACTGCAGCTGAAAATCTTCACTATTTTATCTTTTGTAATATACATATTATACAGTTTTACTATGTAATCTGTTAATGCAATTTACTGTATGTGAAGCTTGAATACAGTATATTGCTTTAGAAAGGACACGGCCACAACCAGGACAGACTGAATTCATCCAACCTGTCATAGTTTCACCTTAAATTTATGAAACTAGATTATTTCTACTGCTACTTTCATAACAACATACATGGTCTACAAGAAAGTTTAGAAAATAATTTGGCTGTTGTCAAAAAATTAAATATGAAATGTCTTCTGCACATCAATATATATATATTGTGACAGGCGCCTGGCGTCCATGCCCAGTCGGGACGCCCTTGCACATTGTATTCAGGGGGAGCAGCCCTGGACAGTGCAATACCTCCCCCTGGACGCTAGATGGCCACCCCCCTGGCCTGGTGAGGTGCCTCGGTTTCCCACAGGGCTCCCTGGGAATTGGAGTTGGGGGCAGCCCTGTTGGGTCCCGCAGGTACCGCCAGGGGGTACTGTGTTTGGGACTCCTGAGCCCGTATGGGCAGCAGCTTCATCACACCTGGAAGTGCCACCAGATCTTGGTGATCAAACACCTGGAGCACTTCCAGGTGACCTATAAAAGGAGCCAGTGACCACCACTCATCGGCCAGAGTCGGGTGGAGGAAGACAAGGTTGTGAGGGAGGAGTGGTGGTGCCAAGGAGGAGTGTTTGTGATTGTGCTGCACTGGTGGTTACTGGTGCTTGGGACTGTGTTGTGGCTGGGGGGATTACGGGGAAGACGTGCCCTCCAGCTGAAGAAAAATAAAAAAGCATTGTATTTTACACGTGCCTCCAGTGTCCAATCTGTGTCGGGTCAGGCGCTATATAGTGCCGTTTACTATATATATATATATATATATATATATATATATATATATATATATATATATTAGTATCACTTAAAAAAGTCCATTTATCACAAAATACATTGATTCCAGATAATATAAAGGTGAGTTTTAGGCCAAACATGATTTCTTCTGTTGAAAACAGATAAAACAAATACAGATACAAAAAGGACAAATACCATAGGCTGTAAAGATATAAGACAGAGCTAAAAAGGGACTACCATTTCATAAAGTAAATTAGATTTAATTTGAACTTCTTTCATTTGGTGAAACTTCTTCTACCTCACCTTTGTTACCTCACCGTCCTTATGAGACACAGTGTTGTAGTCATTACGTGTTTTACTTTTTCACCTATCATTTCCTGTGCATAGCTGTTTAGATTTCTATCCTTGATGAACAGCCATATGTTATGCTCCTTCAAGGGTCTCCCCAGTGCTAGCTGATAATATGAGCCAGTGGTTGGTGCAGACGGTAGCATCAGCTTGTTCCTCATTCATGTGCACTCACTTGTCATAATCTGCCACCTAGAAGAGTGATTTTACCTTCAGTCTTGATCATTCTTAGTCAATCCATATGTGAAATGTGCTCATTCATTTACTGTAGAATGATGAGACTGCCCTGTGGGAAACTTGCACTCAGAATGAGGGGCTTAGTGATGCTGGCCCTCAGCTTCACCACCTGCTTCCTGTCAAAAAAAATACAACACTTGATAAGAAAAGGGACTGATTTATACCCGTGTCTGCTGCTGTGTTAGATAAACAGATGCCTGCCTCCTTTAAAATAAGAATATATTCTCATGAGCTTTTATGAAAAATAATGTCCTTCTATACAGTTAAATGATCTGTGTTTCTGTTTCTAAGTAGCTATATCTTTGATATATTCAGTTAAATTTGACCTTGATTGTAGCAGATTTGCTGTTACATTTATTAATTCAAAGAGACCTCTAAACTATTGGTGTATGAAAAAAATTTTGATAGAAACATCATAACTTTTAGGTTAAAGTGAACACATTACATCCACGGTTGACATTATAGTCATTTCACATTTCATTTTCTAAATGACTCTTATTAATAATACACTTTTATGTTCAGATACAAAAGCATCTAAAGAAAATTAAGTGTCATAAATGCTCACATTAAAAGATTTAAAGATACTCACTAATAGTGATTGTCATTATGATTCACTTTACTAAGTGTCAAACAAAAGAGTCACAGAGATCATGACAATTTGGGGCAGCCACTCATACATTGTTTTCCCGGCTGTAAAAATTGATTTTAAATGCGTGATGTTCACAGAACGGGGTCCAAAACAGAACTGACTTGCATTGAGACTAGATGGTGGTTTTAACAGATAGGACAGGAAATGACCGGAAGTGACATCCGCGCCGGAAACAAGCGGGTTTTCCAGAGAATGGTCTGCATGAGACTAAGAGAGACATTTAGCTCATGCCCGGTTGGGACGCCTCCATGCTGGGAGGACCAGGGGAGCAAGCGTGGCCAGATCGTTACCTCCCCTGGGACGCTAGATGGCAACCCCCCTGGGCTGCGGCAGTGTCTCAGACTCCGGCAGGGCTTCACGGGCTTCACGGGAGTTGGAGTTTGGTGCAGCCCTGCAGCACATACATAAGTCCAGGAGAGTGGGATAAGTTGTACTCTGTTCGCATCACAAATATAATAAATATATATACAAATAATAATGTATATTCATAATAAACAAGACTTTACACCCAATAACCCCCGACCACACAGACTTAGCCACCCCTCCCCAACCCCCCCTCCACATAATTTATTGCTATATATTGCCTTTGATTCTTGTAAGTCTAAGCATTATCCTCTGATGAAGACCCCTGGTAGGGGTTGAAAGCTCAGGAATGAAAACTACTTTATGATACGTGATTCATTTTCTCCCTTTGTGGATCTCCAGCTGCAAATATGCAAACTGTATCACAGACCTTCTCTTGAAAATAATTCAATAACGTTGTCCTGTTTCAGTATGCAAAGCATAACAAGACATTTAAGATACATAATTAAGGTAACACTTTATGTTGCAGAATCATAAGTGAGAATGATTCAGCTGTGATGGGCTGGCGCCCTGCCCGGGGTTTGTTTCCTGCCTTGTGCCCTGTGTTGGCTGGGATTGGCTCCAGCAGACACCCGTGACCCTATAGTTAGGATATAGCAGGTTGGATAATGGATGGATGGATGGATAATGATTCAGTTCACAATCGAAAGAAACAATAAACATTCTCAGGTAATGATCCGTTTGCAAATCAAATGAACGAGAATTTTGTGACTCATTCTCAGGTAATGATTCATTCACAAAACAAATGAACAAGAATCATGAGACTCGTTCTTTTTTTTAATTAATATTTTATTTTATTAAAATCAAAAAACATTCTATACATGCAAGTCAAGTTTAACAAAACTGGTTTGAAACAAATCGACCCCGACCCATGAGAGAGAGAGCTAGGTTAGCAGAGTAGCACTTTAATAATAGTAAAAATATGTAGATAAATAAAAATAGATAGAATAGAAAAAGAGGGGAGAGAATCCACTTCTTCAATTTAAATGCTTATACTAAAATGCTATTTATCAGATCCTGCAAGGTTTTGAAAAAGTTTTGTACAGATACTCTAAGTGAGAATTAGATTTTTTCCAATTTTAGATAGTATATATCATCAGTTATCCACTGACTTAAAAGAGGTGAGTTAGGATTCTTCCAGTTGAATCCCTCCTAAACCACTAACAGCTGTGTTTGGGGTTCTTCCAGAGGGGCTTAAAGTGGAGAAAGACAAACAAATTGTGATTGCATTCACTACACTTTTGGCACGCAGACTTATTCTGATAAACTGGAAGAACCCAAACTCTCCTCTTTTAAGTCAGTGGGAAACTGATGTGTTATATTATTTGAAATTGGAAAAAATCAAATACTCAGAGAGGATCCGTACAGACATTTTTCAAAACATGGCAGGATCTAATCAGTAATATTTTAAAATAAGTTTATAAAGCACAGAGAATTTATTAATTAATTTTTTTTTTATAATTTTTATTTATTAATTTTATTACAATCAATACATAGCAATCAAGTTTTTACAAAAAAAAAAGAATTATGCTAAGAACAGATCGATCCCCACCCTTGAGAGAGAGAGCAAGCCAAACGTGTAAAATTTAAGGCTTGTAAAAATACCTAAATTAATAAATTCTCTGTGCTTTATAAACTTATTTTAAAATATTACTGATTAGATCCTGCCATGTTTTGAAAAAGTCTGTACGGATCCTCTAACTGAGTATTTGATTTTTTCCAATTTCAAATTATATAACACATCGGTTTCCCACTGACTTAAAGAGGAGAGTTTGGGTTCTTCCAGTTTATCAGAATAAGTCTGCGTGCCAACAGTGTAGTGAATGCAATCACAATTTGTTTGTCTTTCTCCACCTTAAGACCCTCTGGAAGAACCCCAAACACAGCTGTTAGTGGTTTAGGAGGGATTGTGAGTCCAAGGCTGTCTGAGAGGTAATTAAAAATTTTTGTCCAGAATAATGTTAATTTGGTGCAGGCCCAGAACATGTGACCTAGTGAGGCTGGGGCTTGGTTGCAACGTTCGCAGGTTGGATCATGCCCTGGAAACATTTTGGAGAGTTTTAGTCGAGACAGATGTGCTCGATATATAATTTTGAGTTGTATAATTGTATGCTTTGCGCATATGGAGCTTGAGTGAATTCTCTGCATTGCTACTTTCCACTCCTTTTCTGATATATTAATTGAGAGATCTTTTTCCCAGTGTCCTCTTGGATCTTTGAAAGGAAGGGATTGTAAAATGATTTTATATATTGTAGAGATGGAGTTTAATTCCTCAAAATTGAGCAATATTTTTTCCAGCGTGGATGAGGGTGCAAGATGAGGAAAATCTGGAAGGTTCTGTTTAACAAAGTTCCTGATTTGAAGATAGTGAAAGAAGTTTGTAGCTGGAATGATAAATTTGGAATGTAATTGTTCATAGGATGCAAAGAATTTATTAATTTAGGTATGTTTACAAGCCTTAAATTTTACGCCGTTTGGCTTGCTCTCTCTCTCAGGGGTGGGGATCGATCTGTTCTTAACTCAATTCTTCTTTTTGTAAAAACGTGATTGCTTTGTATGGATTGTAATAAAATTGATAAAAAATAAAAATATTAAAAGATATTTTGCAAAAATAAAAAAAAAAAGGATTCTTGAGCAATAGTGCCAATAGTGAAGTAAAGGCAATTACAGTTTGTTTGTCCTTCTCCACTTTAAGCCCATCTGGAAGTACACCAGACACAGCTATTAATGGATTAGGAGGTATTGTGATGCCAAGGTTGTCTGAAAGGCATTTTAAAATTTTTGTCCGAAATGATGTTGGTGCAGGCCGAAAACATATGGCCCAGTGAATCTGGAGTTTGATTGCAACGTTCGCAGGTTGGATCTTACCCCGTGAAACATTTTGGACAATTTTAAACGAGACAGATGCGCTCGATATATAATTTCAAGTTGAATAATTGTATGCTTTGTGCATATAGAGCTTGAGTGAATTTTGTGCATTGCTACCTTCCATTCCTTTTCTGAGATGTTGAGTGAGAGACCCTTTTTCCACTGTACTCTGGATTTTTTGAAAAGTAAAATGTTTTTATATATTACAGAAATGCTGTCTGAGTCCTCAAGACTGATCAATATTTTTTTCTGAAATAGAGGTAGGTGGGAGGTGAGGGAAATTGGATAGGTTTTGTTTAACAAAGTTTCTTATTTGAAGGTAGTGAAAGAAATGTGTTGCTGTAAAGTTAAATTTGGAATGTAGCTGTTCATAGGATGCAAAGACATTGTCTATATACAGATCTCCAAGTGATTTAATCCCGGATGTTTTCCAGACATTAAAAACTGTGTACATTTGAGAGGGTGGAAAAAGGTGGTTATCGTGCAGAGGTGCCACAGATAAAAGCTTCTCTATCTTAAAATACTTCCTACATTGGTTCCAATCCACTTTGGAATAAGTCCAACTTGGTATACGTCCTGTTTGGATGCGAAAAATTTTGCTTGGTATACGACCTTTGTTTGGAATATCACTCGCGTGCTACCCTTGTTTACCTCTCGAGACAAAGCCACGACTTCCCATGAGCGTCAGTGCGCCAGTTGCTAGCATTCAGTGAACAACCCGTGCTATAACTCTCTGTGAATTTTCACGTGTGTGGTATAGCAGGTCCACAGTTCCTGTCAAAGGCCAGTTTTAAAATAAATAATCACCGCGTTTGCGGCTTGGTGAGGGGGCGTGGTGGCTCTGCAAGTGGATAGTATTGCGCTGAAGCAGTTCGCAGGGCAATTCGCGATGTGGGTGTTTCTCACCTAAGTGCACAGGTGACAAACCATCCGCATTTGTGATTGTTCCTGGGGCTGCTGATTTCAGTTGCCATGCCCTCTTGATAAACAGAAGCGTGAGTCGGCTAGAAGGGGAGGAAAAAGAAAGAAAGAAAGACAAAGAAAGAACGGACGGGAGGTGGCAGAAGAGAGAGGGTAAGTGCAGAGGCAGGTTCGCGTTGCAGCTGAACAGGGAGCCCAACACCCGGGTATAGTGGTAGTGGTCACTCCGGTCACTGACCGGAAGGAGGTTGCTGTGGATCCCAAGTCACTTTCAGGAGGAGCCTACCGGAGCCAGGGATCGGAGAGGTGAAATGAACAGCTAAAGAAGGCAGAATGAAGGTCAGCTGCTGTTGCCCCCTGTTGAGAAGCCCAGAGGGTGGAAGCAGGGGGGCCGCCAGGTAAAAAGGCACCGGGCTTCTTGTTGTTTTTTTTGTTTTTTTTAAAGAATGCCTCCTGCTGTATTTTAACCTCGTTGTTTTTAAGAAGACTTTTTTTCTATTGTTTTTAACCTCCACATTTCACTTCTGATTTTATGGATTTATTTATTGGAACTTTGGACACTGCACTTTAATTTGAACACCTTATTTTGTTGATTGTTTTAATAAAAGCACTTTGCACTTTTTCACCATCCCGTGCTTTGTTGTGCCTCACTGCTAAGCTCATAGGTAACATTACCGACGGTGTAGGGTTCAAGTGCTCCCGGACAGCAGATGGGAGCATACAGCAAACCTGCATCGTCACAACGTGATTTTGTGTTTTTTCACGTATTTTGAATTGATTGTTGAAAACAATGAAGGTGGCATGTGTATCCAGGACATGGTTGCTGCATACCGTATGCCGAGAACGACGGTATCTACGATTGTGAAAAACAAAGACGTTATTAAAAAGTAAAGTGAGGTTACATTTTCATTTATTTCATCTAATTGCTTTTGTATTTATGTATTTTAGTATTAAGCAGTGTTTAAATTTTATACAACCCCATCAATGTACTGTATAATATGCCAATAACAATAGTATTTTTTTCATGGGAACGGATGAATCATTTTTCCATTATTTCTTATGGGAAAAATTTGCTTGGTATATGTCCTGTTTGGTATAAGTCCAAGTACCTGGAACGGATTAAGGACGTATACCGAGGTACCACTTGTATATTGGCGAAGACTTGTACTTATTGGGGTACAAAGCAAGGAATAT
Organism: Polypterus senegalus; assembly: GCF_016835505.1. NCBI lineage: Eukaryota > Metazoa > Chordata > Cladistia > Polypteriformes > Polypteridae > Polypterus > Polypterus senegalus. The sequence continues at coordinate 64,172,728 of NC_053155.1, forward strand.
AAAGAATAACTGTAGGATTTTATTGCTATTGCAGACTAAGCCTGTGTATGCTCACCTATTTGTGTCAATGTCCAGTTTTTTATAGCTTGTATATTCACTGCCCAGTAATAAAATTGAAAGTTGGGTAAAGCCATGCCAGCTTCTTCCTTAGGTCTTTGTGAGGTCGCCTTTTGGATACGTGAATGTTTTGAATTCCAAATAAATTAGGTTATGGCTGAATCTAATTTCTTACAAAATGATTTATTGATGTATATTGAAATATTTTGAAATAGCAAAAGAAGCTTAGGAAGGATGTTCATCTTGACAATGTTAATTCTTCCAGCTAAAGTGAGATGAAGGATAGACCATCTATGTGGGTCTTGCTTAATTTTTTCCATGCAAACAGCAAAATTTTGTTGATAAAGAGCTTTATGTTTACTCATGATGTTTACCCCAAGGCATTTAAACTGATCTGCAATGATAAAAGGGAAGGTGTCCAATCTAATTTTGTGTTCTTGAGAATTCACTGGAAAAAGCACACTTTTGTTCAAATTAATTCTGAGAGCAGAAATCTTTTGAAATTCTGTAAGTGCTGTTAGGACTGCAGGCGCAGTATTTTGTGGATCTGATATAAACAGTACCATATCATCTGCATATTGAGAAATTTTCCATTCAAGTCCTTCTCTAGTAATCCCCTTTATCTCATATGCATTTCGACAATGAGCAGCCAGTGGCTCAATGGCGATTGCAAACAGCAGTGGTAACAAGGGACATCCTTGTCTAGTACCCCATTCTAGTTTAAAGTAGTCTGAATTAATGTTGTTAGTACAAACTGAAGCTTCTGGATTGGTATACAATAGTTTTAACCATGCACAAATGTTTGGGCCAAACCCAAATTTCTCCAATGTAGTGAAAGGGTAGTTCCATTCAATTATATCAAATGGTTTTTTTGCATGCAACATTAATAATATCTCTGGGGTGTTTGACTTTGTGGGTGAATATATCACATTAAACAGGTGGCAAAGATTGGAAGCTGTCTGCTTTTAATAAATCCAGTTTGGTCTTGTGATATTACTGAAGGAAGCACTTTCTCAATCCTTCTAGCGAGGACTTTGGAAAGTATCTTTACATCGTTATTCAAAAGTGAGATTGGTCTGTATGATGCACATTGTTATAAGTCCTTGTTTTGCTTAGGAAAGACGGTAATTAGAGCTTGACGATATTTATATTTCATAAGAAAAGACAGGCTCTGCAGTCAGAACTCAAGCTCTTGACAACTAAAGAAATAGAACAACTAATTTTTAATTAAAGACATCATTACTGTGAACACAGAGAGAAAGCCAAAGATTTTAGCTCAGCAACACAAGCAGGAAGCTTGCAATGCAATTCCAGCAATTACCAACACAAACAGAGATAATTCACACATGTCGAGACTACTATAATTCCTTATATTCTGTTCTGCTTAAAGAAGACAAGACACAACCTAATGCATTTCTAGATGCATTACAGATACTACAACTAGATACTCTTAGTGCAGAGGAATTGGATAAACCTCTGGCACTATCAGAATTATTAGATGCTATAAACTCACTTCAGAGTGGGAGACCAGAAGGCCCTGATGGCAACCCTGCCGAATTTTATAAAAATTTCTAAATTAAGCTAGCTCCCCTTTTATTAGCAACAGAAGCTAGAGATAATAAAATGAGACTCATCCTTGAATAATGATTCAGTTCAAACTCAAAAAAAGTCAATTGCAGTCAGTAAACTGTAATAATGTGTGGACAAAAGTAAAGTTGAAATCAAGGGAAGGTTAATAATTTGAATAATAGTTTTATAAAGTTCAGTTTTATGTGAATAATGTACAAAAAGACATTCATGTATTAGTTTTAATATTGTTTGTTCAGTATATTCAGTTTAAAACAATTCCAATAACAAATCATACAAAACAAAACAATTAATACATTGTAATATACTGTAAATGTATTGTTAGTGTACTGTAATTGTATGATGAGAGAATAATTACAACAATGGTTCAAGCAATCAAGCAGCCATACTGGTTCAACTAAAGGGGTTCGTCAGTAGGTTGCCCATTCATCATCATTGCTTTTGGTAGGGGAGTAGCATCATATGAAGCTAAGCACTGAGTGCCTTAATAATTAAAGATTTATTATTTGTTATGAATACATTTAACTGAATTACCTTTAATTGTTTTGTAATCATCATAGGCTTTGGTATATTTGCTGTTGAATCACATGAAACAGCATATCTTGTAACAATCTAGTGTTTGCATCAAATCAACTGCCCTGTTTTTAGTCAACTTGCAGCGGCCACATTAGACTTGCGGCTACCACTTAAACGACCTGCATTATTTAGACTTTTTATTGGTCTAATTCCAAAATAAGACGCAAAAGCACTTAGATTATCATGCACTCTTGCACTATATAAACATTTAATACATCACTATAATAACCCTCTGAACAAAACAGTAAAGTTATTCCATCCCCATTTATCAGCCACTCAATTGTGTAAATGTTATTCTGAGCACATTAAACCTTTTAGGCTCCTGTGCTACAACTTGCATTAGATGAATCAATAAGGCAAGGTCACCATTTTTCACTTAGCTCACACACACCATCAAACAAACTGAAAAGCTCCATGATCCCTTCTGTATCAGTTATCTTTTGAGAGCTAAAGCCAAAAGGAAACACCATTCTCCCAACTCCTGAATAACTTCTTTTTTCTTTTTCCATTCCTGTGCCACTCCAACTTTTACAGCAGTTTTAAAGCAAATGTTCACTACAGAAAACTAAAATCTTGAACACAAGATAAGGCAAAAGAATAAAAAGCAAAATACAATTAAAAAAGGAAGTAATAACATCAAGCATACACATAAACCAAGATGTTTTTGTTCTGGAAGATTTACACTACATTGTATTTTTTGTATACCTTTTCCCAATTGTCAGATATTATGTGCTTCCAAAACCACAAAAATAATTTTTGTATTCTTTTTATGACTAAACTTGTAATTTTCTTCAAAACTTTTCTCCAGTTTTCCATATACCTTCTCCAAAATCTATTCCCTCTTTACCTCTTTGTGTGTCTGTCTATACTGTAATCTGTCTTCTTGTCTCCTTGACTGGTACCATGTCTTCTTTGCCTCTTTCTTATCCTCATCCATTCAAATCCTTCATCATTCTGTTCTGTCCCCAAGTAATTTCCTTCCTGTTTCCCCACCTAATCCCTCTTCATCTACTGTTTAGAATTTTGCTATTCATTGAAAGTAAATATAAAATATTATATGTAGGACGTAAAAATGTTAGACTGAAAACACAATAGGAGGCCTGAATCTTGAAAGTATCCCTAGCTATTGTACATCCATATACTGTACAGAATTGATCAAGAAAGATAACTGGATATTAGGTTATATTTCCTGAAGTGTGGAGCACAAGTCAAGGGAAGTTATACTTAAGTTATGTAATGTGCTAGTGAGACCTCACCTGGGGTACTGTACTCAGTTTTTGTCTTCATATTTACAAAAAAGACATAGCAACACTAGAGAAAGTTCAGAGATAAGTAAATAGGCTGATTCTGGGAGTAAAAGGTATGAGCTATGAGGAGAGATTGAAGAAATTGAATTTTTTCAGTTGAAGCAAACAGAGATTAAGATGGGACATGCTCAAAGTGTTTAAAATGCTGAAAGGATTTACTACAGTAGATCACAGCTGTTACTTTTAAAATACATTCTGCAACAAGGACACAATTGGAAACTCGTTAAGGGCAAATTTTGCATAAATTTCAGAAAGTTTTTCTTTACATACAGAATTGTAGACACATGGAATAAATTACCATATAGTGTGGTGTACAGCGGAACTTTAGGGACCTTTAAATCTTAAAATGTTATTTTATAAAATCTTGATAAATCGTCACAATTTTTGAAACATTCTTTTGTTCTTGTTTTTATCTCATCATTCCTCCACACTATCAAATGCTGGAACTTCATTTGAAAGTTTCTCCCTAAACTTGTTCCTAAGCCCTTTCTCTTTTAATCTTCACTACTTTATCCTTTGTGCTGCTTGATCTGGTTTTATTCTCTTGCAGACTTTGATCTCCCAATCCATCACCTCCACTTTATGCTGTGCTATCACTTTCCCCATTTTACGACTTTTCAATTCTTCATTTTCTTCAAATGAGATCTTCCACAAATAGAAAGTCTATTTGCCTTTCTCTTCCTCCACTATTGTAAGTCACAACCTGGTTTACTTGTGTTATCTACCTCCAAATCAAATGCCATGGCAAAATCTACAATCCTCTCCCCTTCCTCAATTCTCTCTCCTACTCCCCATCTTTCTTGTACCCTCTCTCTGTCTCTCTACTCTCTTCCACCTACTTATTTTGATCACCACCAACAATCATCTTTTCTCTTTCTTGTGCCACCCTAAACTCTTCATCTGTTTGTGCTCAGAAATCACCCTTCTTTTCTTCTTCATAGGCCACTAGAGGACCATATACACAAAAGACATTAACTACAGTCTCATCAAAGCGCAGCTTGACACTCTTCACCCTGTCACTCCTCCTATTCATATGGACAAGATTATCCTTAAGTAATTGGGATACTACTATACCTACACCATTTGTCCCCTGCTCATTTACTCCACTGTACAATTACTTACAGTCTCCTCTCAATTCTCATTTTATTCCGCACAACACTCCCACTTTCTCCTTTCTATTAACTCTTCCGGTCCTCGTCCCATCCCAGATACTGTCCCAACAGTCAGTATCCATACTCTTACATTCAGCTTATTCTTGTCTTTCTCCTTCCTATTTCTCCACTTCTATTCCTCATTCTTTCTTCAAATCAGTTTTATTTTTGCGTAGTGCTCTTCACAGAATGCTGTAACAAGTTCTCAAGCAAATACGATTACAGATTTTAGAAGTTACTAATTGCATAATGAGTACACATAAACTCACAGATTTATTTACACAGACAGGAAAACAAAAGTAGTTAAATATGCACTTACATAAATGGAACCAAGAATTTGTGTCCATTAATTAAATTGTTGTACTATGGTCAACTGATAAAAGAGGAGAGAAAAAGAAAATCTCCAGTCAACAATGTTCTTGGAGGAACTCAACCTCTGGCAGGGTCTACAGTTAGTTATAACAGAGAAAGTCAAAAAACAAAGTCAAATACATTCACAGTCCTGGAAACTCTTGGCCAACTGGCCTCCCATACCTCTTCAGCAGAGCATGTAATGGACCATTTAATGTGACAGCAGGACATTGAGAAAAGAAACAGAATGAAGGGAGATGTTTTAAAGCCTATTAAGCACTATGTACTCCTACTAATTGGGACCCTAACTTGGTTTAAGGAGGCTTGATCAAGGATGTCTGCATAAAAAGATAAATATAATACAATTTCAGACCCCTGAAAAGGCAACCAAATTTTACACAAACATGAATGACCCAAACTAGTATGTACAGGTTCTTCTGTGAAGACATTATAATGTCACCCAGGAGAAAAGTAAAAGTACATATTTCAGATAGAGGTTTGTTCTACTTTATATTGCAGGAAGACTTGCTGTGCTAATTTCACTAGTGCCAGTGCTGGTGCTTCTTCCCTAATGGCTTTGCTTAGTATTGTGCGGTCCCTTTCCCTTGGCAATCCCTTATCTATTTTACAACTCATAGCTGAAGCAAATTAACACCTGTCTGTACGGTTAGCAGACAGTTCCCACCTTGACAGACAAAAATAGTACTTTATACTTCATGTGGAGACAAACCTGTAAGAGATCCTGCCAAAGGTGGGAATTGGATAGAGTAATGTGTATCAATCAACAGTCATTAAAGATTTCAGAAAGAAATGAAACTTCCTGTGTATTTATAATGGACTTAACATGCCTTAAATGAATTAAGCATGCTTCAGAATGCTTTCTTTTCTATTTTCCATTATTATAATATGTGCAGCACACTAATCCATGCTACTATGTGTATTCCGCCTTAATAAAAGCATAAGTGTCTGTCTGTGTGTCCTTCCAGTTGCGATATCTCTGTCATTCTAATAGATGCTGCTTCACAAATCCCATACCAAATAGTATATAACCAAGACATGTGCATTGCATGGTGCACTGCAAATGTTAACACAGCAGTCTGTGTTGATTACTTAGATTCCAGGCAGTCTTAGCACTAGCTGTGCTACCCATCTATATACAATTAGAATTGATTGAATTGATTTTAGACTAACATTATTGTGATATGTTGGATATCTTCATTATATTTATTTATTGTCTTCCCATGGGCATACTTTGTAACTGTGGAAATCAAACAGAGACTTCTGTGGGTGTTATAATGTCATTTAAGTTCAAAGTAATCTACCGTATTAAACAAATCATTTAGCAAATAACAGTTTAAAACAATATAAACGCAATTTGTTCTAGTGGTCTAAGTATTTGGTACAAAGCCTTCCTGTTAGAGGATCTGAACAAACACTGCATCTATCTGAGGACAGACCATCTTAAAGGATTTTTTTCAATTAAAACTTATTTCTTCACAAGCATGGTATATATGCATTTGCCACTCAGAATTGTGGAGCAAAGTAGTTTCTTATAAATTAAAAAAGTATATAGCCTTGGCATTTTATAATAGAACCTTATAGGGCACTAGGTGCAACTGGAAAATAAAAGCCTAAAACTTACTGAATATGTCCTCCTTGAAGTGGAAGAAGTTTCTATTTAAGAAAACATAACTTCTATGCTTCCTACGCATGTCTGTGACAACAAAAGGGATCAGGAAATAATTAGTTTATCTCATATTCCTGCTGCTATTTCTCTTGATGTATGGATACGTTTTCTTTTTGCTTGTGTGATACAAGTGTCCTTTGTTAGAGGAGTTCTTACATAAATACTGAAGTAAATCTTTCAAGAGGAAATCACTCCATGGAAGAAGACTAGCGCTGAGCTAGCGCGCATAGCGGGTCTTCTTTTAAAATGGTGGAATCTCACAGTATTGGTGTTTCTTTGTTGGAGAATGACATGTATAAGCTGTTTTGCAACGTATGCATAATCACAAGATGTGGATCAATGTGTCACAACTTTATTTATTTGGTAAGTTTTAAGACTATTGTTTTATGGGTGTCCCATGCCAAATAAGATTCCATTATAAAATAACAGGACTGGCTATGTATTTTTTTTTTATTTTATAGAAAACAATTAACTTTGGAACACAAATGCATATATACCATGTTTGTGAAGAAACAACTTTGAGTTGAAAAATGTCAAACTTATCCTTTAATAAAAGCACAAGTGTATGTGTATCTGTGTGTCCATTGTGAATAAAGGTGCTATATAGTTCCCAGGCCCGACACAGATTGACATGGAGGCACGTATTAAATGCAATGGAATATTTATTTTTTCTTCCACTGTGGGGCACGTCTTCCCCATGAACCCCACAGGCAATAAACAGTAACACACACATAGCAGTCACCAAGCACTTTCTCCTTTCGGCACCACCACTTCTCCTCACAGGCAACCTTGTCCTCCTTCACCCGACTCCACTGCTAAGTGGTGGTCGCTGGCTCCTTTTATAGTTCATCCGGAAGTGCTCCTGGTACTTGAGCAGCCGCCTGCCACACCATCCATTTACTAATGGATCCTAATAGATCCAATACTAACCATCCATTTACTAACTGTTTACTAAGTCACAGTTACATACCTTTTGATATGGGAATCAAAGCAGTGCTAATGTTTGCAATGTGCCACACATTTGGAATGAAAAATTCTATGTATTTTATTACTACATGCATTACAAAATAGATCCCTATAGATGGTGCATTGCAAAAATTAGTGCTGAACATGTCTAACAGAAAATAACTGCCAAATGGAGAGAACTCAGCTTCTCCATCTTGATAAGATAAGTATCTGTGTGTGTTTGTGTATCTGTGTGTCCGTCCAGTTTCTATATCTTGTTTATATGCCATTTTGTATGGGATTTGTAGAAGCCGTTCTAATATTGTGATGTGCCATCTGTTGAAATGAAAAATACAAAACATTTTATTACAACATTCTTTACAAAATACATTCCGCTACATGGTGCACTGCAAATGTTAATGCTGAATACGCTGAGGCCTGTGTTGATTACATAGATTTCAACATGTCTTAGATGAGTAGCACAACTTGTTTCACAAACTTACATTAAAATTACATTAAGGCCATTTTTTTTTATAATGGCTGTTAAAAATCTGCCAGATATTACATTTTGTAAACAGCTGAAATAATTTTCTGTATGATATCTACAAATATAAAATTGTGTTGCATTTATCTTGTGGTGTATTATGTTATTATAAATTTCAGCATACCAGTCTATCACAAGTTGGCCATGATCTTAATGTTGATTACATAAATTATGAGCAATGTGCAGGCTTGTAAAATAAATGGATGAGAATAGCAGTGAGTGTACAATATTTCACCCCTAGATCTGATGGGCATTCACCAGTGGAGCCGAAAGAGACGAAAGATGTTATTTATAAAATGTTATTGGACATATCTGTGCAGCCTCATAAGAATGGAGAAGTATCCGAGGATTGGAAAGTTGCAAATGTGACTCCAGTCTTTAAGAAAGGAGACAAAATGGATCCTGGTAATTACAGACTAATAAGTATTATTCCAAATAGATAGATTGATAGATATCCCCATGCAGAATTATGGTAATTATGATAACAAATACATTATAAAAACAACAATTTCAGAATGATATACTAAACTATCTGTGTAAACCTGTGCTGTAAAAAGCGGGGCCCCTAAATACTATTGAAATCGTCAGAAAAAAACTGAAATGCAGAGTCAGTGGTTTCGTTTTGCGGACGTGCATGCCCCACTTGTCTATCAGCAGCTAAGCGAGTTCTTCTCTCTTCGGAGGTTTTGTTTTGTCGATGTGCTCGCCTCGCTTGTGTATTAGTGGCTAAGTGAGTTTGTCTTTTGTTGGCCATTTCACTCTGGCGACAGAGACACTTTCTCTGTAGCCTCGCACTTCTTTCTTCTTCTGACTTGTTAACTTGGGACCGCCTTGCCGGCTCTTTCAGCTTCATGCTGTAGCGTTGTACTTCTGGGCCGGACAGACAGACACACACACTTTCACATGTAGACATTTATATATATGATAAGAGTCATCATGGATTTATGAGAGAAACAGCTTTCTAACCAGTCTTTTAGATTTTTTTTAAGCACGCAATTGCAGTAGTTGACAAAAGCAAAGCATACAACATTATTTATTTAGACTTTCAAAAGTCCTTTGATATGGTCCCACACCAAAGATTAATTTAAACCTAAACAATTCGATCTCTAGTTGACTGGCAGAAGACAAAGAGTACAAATAAGAAGTGAATGCTCCACATTGGGGGTCTGTCCTCGGACCATTGCTTTTCCTGATTTTTATTAATGACATTGATTCCGGTATAGTTATTAAAGGAGTTAGGGGTTTACATTGATAAATCTGTCTCATCGTTTAAGCAATATGCAGAAGCAATTAAAGGCAAACTAAATGTTAGATTACATTTTAAAAACTCTTGAATATTAATTGAGGGATGTTATGCTTAGACCATATAATTCACTAGTGAGACCACATCTGAAGTATTGTATGCAGTTCTGGTCACCCTGCTACAAGCAAGACATGTCATTCCCTAATAGACTCAGAAAATTAAACCTATTTAGTCTTGAGCAGAGGAGAGACTGCACGGGGACCTAATCCAGGTCTTCAGACTCCTCAAAGGAACTGATAAAGAAAAATCAGCAGAATGTTTTCATTTAAATGGCGAGTCACGTACACAAGGATACTAGTGGAACTTCTTTACTCAAAGATTTGTGCTAATCTGAAAATAACTATTGAGAAATGTAGTCGCAGCAGAAGCTATGACAATCTTTAAGAAATATCTAAATATGATACTGGGATATCTTAGGTATTAGATAAGCAGATGAGCTTCATAGACTTAAAGGTATCCTTTTCATGTGTCAGTTTTCTTCTGCTCTTATAGTCACCAGCATTACCTGGCATTATAGTTGTACTTTTTCTTGTTTCCACTTGTTTTTTTAGGAGAATGTTTCTGTTTCTGCCTTTAAAGATTTTTCTGTGCTTAGATTTTCTCTTCATGACATTGTGTTTCCTGATTTCCCTTTCTATACAGATTCTTTGTGGTGAAAATAAGGAAGAGTAAAGCAAAGTGGAAAGAAGGGCTATGCAGTATCAAATGAATGTGGTCAGCAGAGAAAGACACCTAAAGAGACGTTTAGAGAATGACATTTTGTAAACATTTCATGTATGGTATCTGCAAATTTAAATTGTGTGTTGTTTATCTTGTGATGTTTAATGTTGTTATAAATTTTAGCATACCAGTCTGCCACAAGTTGGCCTTGCTTTTAGTGTTGATTGCATAAACTATGACCCACGGGCAGGTTTGTCAAATGAATGAATGAGAATATCAGTAAGTGTACAATATTTCCACCCTACATCTGATGGGAATGAAAGAAGAAATGAAAGACATCATTAATAAAGCATATATATGGAGAAACCAGGCAAGAATACTTAATGTGCACAGAATTTTGATGTCAAAGCAGCACAGAATATTAAACCAAGTGGCATGCTGATCTCTTTTATCTTTATTTTTTAAATAGCCATTGTAAGAAGAATGAGTTGGAGACAGCATAAAGATTTAAGGCAGCCTCCCGTATAATTGAATCGGCTGCAAAAGTTAGTATTAAGTAGCACAATGTGCTTCGTTCAGAGTCCAGAACAGAACTGCCTGTACTGAGGCAAGATGGCAGTTTTAAAGGAAGGGAAATGACGTCATCTGTGCAGGAACTGGGAGTGGCGTCCTCATGCCCGGAAGTGACGTCATCCTTGGGTCCGGCAACAGGCGGGATTTTCCGGGAAAGGTCTGCAAGGGACTAAGAGAGATAGTCAGTACACTCTGCCACCCCCTGGCCTGGCGTAGAATTACTAGTGTTTAGGCCCTTCGGCTGTTTCCCATGCGCACGTGTGTGACACCATGCATACTTGTTGCTTTAGACAGGGTTGCAGGAAGTTACAGCCTATGCTAAGTGCAACAGACATTAGGCTTAATGTATATATTTTTATAGTGCTGATCAGCGAATTTCACCAAGCATTATTCGCAGAGAATTTACACCCTTGTTCGTCAAATTATTTACTGATAATTTGGCTGGTTTAGGAGAACTTTTCCCCCATTACGCCATAATGCTTTGTGAGGCCAGAATGACATCCCCCAGAGCAGTAACAGCCAACATTGAATGGGACCGCCTCCCTGATATATAATGCTGATCATTTACATTACATACTCTGTGGGACGACTTAGTTAGTGGTAGAACAATTATGTAAATAATGCAGGTTCTCAAAATATTATTTTTTTGAAACATATACAGCATAAATATCAAGTTATCTGTGCTTGTCGCCAAATGTGTGGGTGGATCTTTGAGTTCCACATCAGTATAAGAGAAGGAAGTGTGTGCCCTATACAGGCATAATTAGCCACGTGGAGATAAAAAAGAAACCTTGAAGCCTGACGCCTCCCCCCACCCTAAACACAGAAGATTATGAAATAATAAAAATAAAGATGTATTACTATTTACAAGACATTTCTACTTTTGATAGAAGAAGTGCAAAACAACAGCACAGACAGTTTGGAGAGCCTTCAGCACGACTTCAAAAAGTAGAACAAGCGAGCGTGCAGTTTCAATCTTGGCACGCCACTTTGAATTTTCTGCCTGACTTTTGCCTACAATTTCGCCATTTCTTCTTTGTTTTAACAAAATCTTTGATTGCACGTCTCTGACTGCATTCTTTCTTCTTTGATCTCAAAGGGCACGGTGGTGCAGGGGTTGGCCATGCTGCTACACAGCTTAGGTCACCTTTTTGGCCACAATAATAGGTCTAGTATAATTGCCACACATTTTCCTAGCCCTCGGGGGCACTTTAAAGATGATTGCACTATTTTAATCTAGCCACATACAGTTCAGTTAGTCCAACCCCATTGACTTCAATGTATTTTGCCGAGTCCGGCAATATTCGCAAACACTTACGTGATTTCTTGAGGCAAAGCAAACAACGTGGAGTTCGGTATTCACCAATACTGCCTTATTGATATACAGTATGTTTCTGGGTTTGAATCCTTTGCCTAGTGGACTTCTCAACATTTCTGCATGCGTTTACCTCTGAGCACACCAGTTTACTTCTTACATTCCATTTTAGTTAAATCAGCAATTCTAAATCGCCCCTTTGTGAGAGGGGTGTCCATGAGTACACCATTTGCCAATGTTGCCGGGACTGGATCTGAGAAATGTATGTTTTGTTAAAAGACGTTCTAAAAGACATGTAAAGTCAGCACCAAAATACAATTGTTAAAACACAAACAGAAAAAACTCATGTAGCATAAAGTAAAAAATATACCCATACATTATGTAATTTGTTTTATAAAGCTCAGATTCCAGCTCTCCTTTGCAAGCTAATGATGACAACCTTTACTGAATACAATGCGTCTGAAAACTGGTTCAGACCCCAGTTTGTGACAATTCCAAGGGCAACCAAATGTCACCATGGCTTTGGAGAAGCCACATACCAGTCACACTTACAAACACATGCTTGTTTGTTCAGATTGATCTAGTTTAGAGCATTCACTAACTTTGCAAGCTGACCTAAAATTCAAATGAGATCACAGTTCCAAGAAATTGGGTTGAAATTCTGCCCTAGGCACTGTATCCATGCTGCTTTTACATTCTCTTCATGTTCATGTGGATTTTCTCCAAGTACTCCATTTTATTCCATATACTAAAGAAATACACATTAGATCTGCAGTACTAAATGGGCCCAGAATGAGTAAACCTTCATAGGGATGTTCTGTGACTGATGGGTGCCCTGTTGGTTCCTGCCTTGTGCTCAGTACTATTAAGATTGTTTCTGGCTCTGTATATCCATAAAAGATAGATTAATTGAGGTTTTATTTTATTGCTAAATCAGCAGAACTTCAGAGCTAAAATGCTGCAGTGGTATCTTAGCATTTTGTTGGTAACCATTACTTAACAGAAAGCAAGTGCTTCTTTACAGCATTATTAGTTAAATATATATTAGCTAACTCATTTTGTATGTAATGTACTGACACTCATACAGTCTTTGTGATGAAAAATAAAACACAACCGACTTTGGGATTCTTTTTGCTACTGAGCTCTTTTTAGGAGTGACAGTAGATGGAAGAGTATATTTTAAACGAAAACAGAGAAAGAAACATTAATATACCTTCTAACAGTCCCTGCCATAGGATTATGGCCATTAGTATAACACTTATCTCCCCTTCTCTCAGTGGTATTTTAAAGTGTTTTATTGTCAAGTTCCTTGTGATAACCTTCAAGGGGCTCATTACTTTAATCATAGATTAACACAGATTTATAATACTCTAGGATACAACTGACAGATTCCCAACACCATGTTATTTACAGCTTCAGTAAAGCATGTAGTAAATTATTCTGGCTCATGAATTAATTTTGATGTTTTCTTTTATGCTGTTCTCAGAAGAGGAATGTTTCCTTTTAAAGCTGAAAGGTTAACAAACCTGTTTATGTTTTTCACTTTTATCATGTGAAAGAAGTAAAATATTTTAAATGTGTATTTTACTCCAAATATACATTCTCAGTTAATGTCCTGTTTTCTTATTAGTAATGTTTCTTAATTATTGAAGCAAGGAGACATAATGCAGGGATGATTATTTTGTTGTGAGAGAATATCTAGATTATTTAATAAGTATGTTATATATACTAAATTACTTAAATGCTATTCATACAATATAATATAATTTCACTGAATTAAAGTATAAGCCATCTCTGCTAAAATTATCCTGTTTAGCAGATGACACACAAAGGGGTTTAAAAACCAAGGTTTCCATGAGAAAACCTTGGAAACAGCTGTGAAATTTCTAAAATAAGACACAAATATTTTAATGTCAAAAAATGTTAGATTAAAGGAACAAGAATGATGTATTGTAATTACATGATTCAGCCATCCATCCATTGAACCATCATATTTTTTAATCCATCATGACCTTACAGAACAATGGGAGATATCACAAGCTGTAAATCCCTTCTTATGCATCTCAGGAGAGTTGAGGTATATAGAGTCTGAGCTGACCATGTCCAGAACCTCAGAAGTGGAGACAACTGCTAGGTGGTGGGGTCAGCAAGTCATTGAGGCCTGTCATGGTGGCAAACCTTGGATTCACTGGTGGACAAGGAAAGCTGTCAAGTTTCAGGAAAAAGCATTTCATGCCATTTTAGAAGGAAAGAGATCTTCCTGAAAAGCATCAGAATGCCAAAAAGGCAGTGACCTAAGCACATACCTGTATGTAAGAGGTGTTTGGTGCGGTCATGGAGAATGGCAGTAGAATGGCTTCAGATGGTTTCTTCCAAACCATTCTAAGGCTTACGAAGAGTAGGGTGGACTTTGCCCAGGCTGTTCTAAGTAAGAATTGGGAAAGGCTGACTTTAACTGGGGATAAGGTGAAGGGAATATTTTGAGGAACTCCTAAATCCAGTGGATGTCCCCTTGGAGGAGGAGGAAAAGAAATATAGGCAATAAATAGGTCAGAGTCTGTCTCTGTGGCTGAAGTTGCTGCAGTGATTAAAACAATTTTTAGCGGCAAGCTCATAGAGGAATGAGATCTGACAAGAAATACTGAACATACCAGATATTGTGGGGGTGATATGGACTACATGCTTCATGTATGGAAGTTATGACAAATATCTTGGGACTGATAGACTGCAGTGGTGGTCCCAGTTTTTTTTTAAAAGGTGAACAAAGATTGACAAAATGGAACCAGTCTCACTTGGAAAGCCTATGGTAGGGTTCTGGAACAAAGACCCTGTCCAATACTATTACCCCAAATTCAGAAAGAATAGTCTGGATTCTGTGCTGGCCCTGAAACACTGAACAAATTCTTTACACTTGCACAGATACTTTGAGGTCATAGCAACTTGCCGTTCATGTCAGTGCGTTCTGTGGATTTAGGAAAGCTTATTATCTTGTACATCATAGTAGGCTGTGGCAGGTGCTTAAAGAATATGAAATTCTGAAGTTGCTGCCATTTGATCCATTTATTTGCATAGCAATTTTTTTTTTTGCATTGTAGGTATTAATTTGATTCCATTCAATGCAGGGAAGGGTGCAACATGTCTCCTCTCTTCTTGATGATTTCCAGAGTACAGTTTGCGGATTTGTCCTGTGGTTTCTGCAAATTATGTTGTCCTCTTGTCTTCATCAAATTGTGATCATTGATGAACACTTAAATAATTCACAGATGAGTTTGATGTGACTGGGTTGAGAACTGACACCTCCAAATCTGTGGACATGATCCTCTCCTTCTTCAATAGTGAATTAAGAATTAAGACCTTGGATAAAGATTTTGATTTACTCCCTCAGTCTGTATATCCCTATCCTTGCGTAAGTTCAGAAGCATCAGGTATGCCTTGTGATAGGTACAATTGGCTGAAATGAAATTCTTGCACAGGATTGCCGGACTCACACTTTGTGATAGGCTGAGGAACTAAGCAATTTTGGAAGACCTTAGAGTAGAACAGGTTGTCCCCTGGATTGAGAAGAGTCAGTTGAAGTTGCTTGGGCATGTAAGGGGAATACTACCTTGGCTCTTTCCACAGGAGTTACACAGCTTAATTTAAGAAGACCCAGTGGGCAGACCCAAGATACAGTAAAATGATTACATGAATTGGCTGGCCTGGGGATGTCTGAGAAATCCACAAAAGGGTTTGTAAGAAACTACTGAGGATGATGATTCCTAATCGGCAGAGCTCCGCATGTTGCTATCACAACCCTCATCAGGGTATGTACAGTAAAATGATGATGATGACTTGGAAGAGCCCACATGGATACTGGATAGACAATTATGATCAAATCAAAGTCTCCAGAGCTGTAATCACAATGCACAGCTCAATTTCCAAACCACATTACTTAATATTCTGTATCATGCATTAAAATGTAAAAGCCTTTCTAAATAATGCTTTATATTTGATAATTAAAACTCTCTTTAAAATGCTTATAATTTTATTACAGGATCTCTGCCTTGATTACTTTTCAGAATGCAATTATTTTCTTTTAATTACAGAGGATTGGCTAATTCACTGCTTTCTAATCCACCTCCAGTAGCCTACTGGGATGTGTTTATTTCTAAAGTTTTTTTGGTATTTAAAAGCTAGCACTATCTGGCTGTTTCCTGCTTTAAATGGAAATCTAATCCATCTTGTCCCCCTTGCTACAATGACAGTTCCCATGGCATGTACCAGGATTTAGAAAAGCCCAGTTTAATTGTTTTTTTTTTTTTTGACAATGATAAATTTTCAAGCTTATTTATTTCAATGACAATCTGTAAATTATCAGTTTTAAATAATTACTTTAATTAACTCAATTTATATTCTCTTGCAAATGAAAAATTGAAAAAGCAATTCGGTTTACTTATTGTATCTAGCACATTTCTCATTTTAAATATCTTTAAATAACATAGGAAGAAAAAGAAATGTATTTGTCCAGAGCAGTAGTTTATTATTGTAAGTGGAAGAGGCAGCCAAAACTGAGCTGGTAAAAGTTAATGTAAATAATTGATCAGATCAAGGTTTAAAATACCAGATGCTAAGTCCTGCAGCTGTAAAGAAATAGGTCACCTTGCCATAACCTGTCTTGATCTTTTTCCAGCACTAATCACCCTGATGTTGATAAATTACTTAACACCAAGATTAGTACAGCTAGTCCAACTGAAAGTACAACTGACAATGAAAAACCACAGGACAGTAAATAAAATGAATGGATCCAGCTTGAATGTGTAAAACAAAAAATAGTTGCAGTGCTTTAACTAAAATAAATTAATCATTACATAACATTTTTGTTACAGATTAGAATGTTTTACTGAAAAAATACAGGACTATTAACAAATTAAAAAGTAATTCTGATTTAAATCCAGTCTTGTATATAAAGTGCTTTGTAATAGTATTCATAACAAAAGGCACAATATGAAATAAAGAGCATTAACGAAAGACAGCTGAATGCCATGGTCACAGCTTTATATTATGGCTTTCCAATCAAACAATCATAGGTCTGAAAATTGAAAATACGCCTTATTAGAAGGATTTAGGAGTTGCAATTGGGTCATCGTTATCAACTTCCAGACAGTGTTTAGAAGCTGTTAAGAAGGCTAACAGATTGTTAGGTTATATAGTGCACTGATGTATGGAGTACAAGTCAACGGCAGTTATGCTCAAGCTTTATAACACGATGGCTAGACCTCATCTGGAGTACGGTGTACAGTTTTGGTCTCCAGGCTACAAAAAGTAAATAACAGCACTGGAAAAAGTCCAGAGAAGACAGACTAGGTTCATTCCAGGGCCACAGGGGATGAATTATGAGAAAAGATTAAAAGAACTTAGTCTTTTCAAATTAGGTCAACAAGAACACGGAGACACATTTGGAAACTTATTAAGGCTAAATTTCACAAAAACATTAAGAAGTTTGTTTTTTTTTTCCACATAGAGAACCATAGCCACATGGAGTCAGTTACCAGAAAGTGTGGTAGACATTAGGACTTTAGAGACCTCCAAAGCTAGACTTGATGTTATTTTGGAAGAATTAAATATCCTAGATAGGACTGGTGAGCTTTGTGGGGCTGATGGCCTATTCTCATCTAGAATGTGCTAATGTTATAGACACAACATATTTCTTAGAATTTATGAAAGGTAAATTTATTGTCATGATCTGACCACTTTTAATTTCCAACACAACTCATTTACCCTTTACCATCCCTTTGAGCTGTCTTGTTTGAGGTGGTTAAGTCCACAAAAACCATCTTAATGGAAAACTAAGCAAGTCATTGTCAAGGCTATTATAGGTACTGCCACCAGATGGTTCCAAGCTATGGAATTACTTCCATAAGCCTCATTACAAACATTATTACTACTACATACCCATTCTATGCTTTGTAGTCTTTAATCGTTTATAGTTTAATTCATGTCCTTTCTAATGCAATTAATTTTGATTTTCATTTTTATGCTCGGCACAATAAAAATGAGCACAGGGACCCCATATTACAAGTGGATTCAGAAAAATAATATATAATAAACAAGTAGATTGCCACAATAGGATGATGATTTATAAGTACATAAATGCTGTTTCCTGCAATCACCAGCAGATGCAACCTATCAATTACTAACAGGCTCTTTTAGCTGATGATGGCGTATAATTACTTAAGAAGACATTTTAACAAGAACAAAACATTCAGCCTGACACAGCTTATCAGTCTTTATGTATCTATCCATCCATCCATTTTCCAACCTGCTGAATCTGAACACAGGGTCACGGGGGTCTGCTGGAGCCAATCCCAGCCAACACAGGGCACAAGGCAGGAACCAATCCCAGGCAGGGTGCCAACCCACCGCAGGACACACACAAACACACCCACACACCAAGCACACACTAGGGCCAATTTAGAATTGCCAATCCACCTAACCTGCATGTCTTTGGATTGTGGGAGGAAACCGGAGCGTCCGGAGGAAACCCACGCAGACACGGGGAGAACATGCAAACTCCACGCAGACCCGGGTCTCCTAACTGCGAGGCAGCAGCACTACCACCGTGCCGCCCTTTATGTATCTAACGTGACGTCAAGTAAAAATTGTGAATTTCTCCAAGATGCACCCTTAAAATATACTGGCGGGTAATTTTTTTCATGAAAACAATATGAAATTTACCATCAAGTGTTCATCTCTTCCTTTGTGTTCCTGCTAAACAGCTATTAATAGCTATTCTCGCGTGTTTTTATTCCATTCATAATTTAAATATTTTTGTTCGAATTCCTATTAGTCTTAATTTCTCAGGCGGAAATTATTCAACTTTATTACTCATTTTTCTCATAGAGCTCAACCTTCATTCCTGTATAAAATCTAGTATATAGACTCTAGTGCCTATATAATATTTTCACCTATATAATGTCACATCCAAGTCAACAATGCAGTTCTCAATTGTGGAATATTTTGTTTTCAGCGGTATGTGGAACTTGCATCGACTTTGACTTATCATTCGTGACAGATGGTTAGATGAAGTGTGCAGCTGGTCTTGAAGTATCTACTAAAATAAAATCATAAGCCAATTGGATGTCACCTTGTTTGTTCACTAACCACGCAAAAGTGTCTGAACTGATTTTCACAAAATCTGACCTTGGTACAACTTAAAATATAGGCTATATATCGTATCAAGAAGATGGGTGGGACAAATCAAAAACTACTGGCAACATTGGGACCACAATTCCCATCAGGCAGCAAGAGTGTACTGCAAATGAGTCAAGGATGTCTTCAGCAGCCAGTTTTGTATTGGCAAAAGTGAAATCTTATCATCACCAGGTACTTACAGCATTTCCTTCTCAATTTTTTAATTCTTTTTAACTTTTCTTTCTTTTTAGTCATTCTATGTTTGCTCGGACCACAGAGTGTATATGTATACATATTTATTTATCAATCTACAGTATTTATGTATTTAATTAATTGAACAAGTTCTGAAAAAAGCCAAATTTCCCTCATTGGGAACATGTAAAGTTCTATCTATCTATCTATCTATCTATCTATCTATCTATCTATCTATCTATCTATCTATCTATCTATCTATCTATCTATCTATCTATCTATCTTTAGTTAATTTGGATAACAATTTAATTGTCTCACAGGTTTACAAATTTTGTCTAAGAGTCACTTCAGTTAGTTGTCTATAATTCTCATTTTATGAAAACTAGATTAAGCTACCTTTGGCAGAATTTGAAAATACTTTTTCTATACAGATTTAAAACTTAGAACATTTACAGTTTTAAAGCCACATTTGTTTTCTGCTTATTCCACCAGATCAGGTCTGACAGCTCAGATTTCTGTTCTAAAATAGCACACAAAAAATTGCAAAACACATGTGAGCTGCTCTGGCCAAATGTAAAAGTAAAGAAGAATGTTAGTTGTGATGCTGCCATATTAGCTAGAATGTGCAGCTGTCTAGTTTGTAGAAATTTGGCACAATAGCTTTTGTTGATTCATATGTAGCATAACCTTTTGGTAAATTATGTGAGGTATGGTTTAATAATTAATTCTGTTATTTTTTTACGAGGTCATTTACATTGTATTTCTAACCATTTTTTGTGTTTGTGTTTTATTAAGTGTTGGCTTGTGGCTTAGGACATAGTACTTGTTGTGATAAGCGACGTCTCCACACAGTTGCAAATAAAACAAGGCATTATACCTGTATATTGCAAAGTACCCAAGCTTAGATCAGACTAAATAAAGACCTTTACAAGAGATGTGGCAAAAGAAAAAAAAAAAAACTTGTCAGAAATAGATTTCTGGCTTTGAATATTGTTTAAACTTCACATATATATATATATTTTTTTATTTTGATCATGGTCAAGTATAAAAACATTTTCAGTGCAACACCTGCATTAACAATCTTGGTAATTCTGCTGCTTTGCAATAAAAGAGATTGCGCTCACTACAAAATCAATCCACATTCAAGCTTATTGTCAAGTGTACACAGTTCATAGTGTATATAGTACAATGATATTCTTACTTGTCTTAAAACAGTAACAATATAATAGAATGCCAAAGCTGTTTCTTTCAACTGCTTATATTCATGGAAGTTAAATCAAATGCAAAGTTATAAAAGTGACTAGATATGGTGATGGGCTAATTGTGTTGAATAGACAAGACAATTTGAAATAATGATGTGTCACACATGTGCGTCAGTGGATCACTCTCCGGACTAATCTGAACTGTGTACTACCACGACAGGCTGAGATGGGGCGCTGGTTCTAATTATGTTCTGTTCTGTTCTGTTCTCTCCAGAGTACTGAGAAGATGCCCAGTGAGGGCATTTGACTTCACCCCTTTGAGTCCTTCACCTATAAATCCCATGGCAGCCGGAAGGAGGCGTCACTCTGTGGAAAGAGCACACCACAGATTGTAGATCCTATATGGTGACTGACAAAAAAAAAGTTCTACCAAGCCTGATGGCTCCATTTGATTTCAAAGCATTTTTATGTTCTATTTTGCACTGCAGAGTGCCTAATTGTATATGTTTTTTCATTCAATTAAACGAGGAAAACCAGGTTGGCACCACAATATTTCTTCCTTGGACCTGCTGTTCTTCAATCGACCACAGATGATTCAACTCAGAAGTATTTTTTAGCCTCTAAGACACTTCATGAATATGTTTTCTTGAGTTAGAAGTCTTCTAACATAATTTTAGATATGATTACACAAAGGGGATGTGGTCCTTGAAAGTATACCTTATGAAACGGGCTTAGGATTCTTAGTGGGCCAGACAGTGTACAGGAACAGTGAGGAAGACTGATAGGATTTTTGGTTGCACAGCACACTTGGTCAAGTGTAAAACAGCAGATATTACACATAATCTATGAAAAGTTTTTAACATTATAAAAGGAATTTGTAAGGCAGCAGTTAATTTTTAAATGATGTTTCTATTTGGAACACTGAGACACAAGTGGGTAGATTTTACACAAACATTAGAAAGTACTTGATCATACAGGGAACATCAGATACTTGTCATAAGTTATCAGTCAGTGTAACAGACAGAAGTACTAAAAGAGTTTGCTTGGACAGAGCTGGATGAACAGAGATGGATGAGCTAGGCTGGGCTGAAAGGCCAATTCTCATCAAAAGTTTTATATTGTTATGTAACTGAATGTAAAAAAAGGACAGTCAATGGTTGTTGGAAGGAATCATTTGAAACAAATAATTATCTAGCTAGTACCACAATGGACATGCTGAAAGATGCACCAATATATATGTCTTTTGTTGTACTCATGAAAATCCTCAGTTATGGTCTGGCATCCTGTCCAAGGTTTGTACCTTCTTGGAGGGATTGCTTTTATGCTTCAAAAGTAGACATATAGGTGGATTTGTCTTATTTTAATACCATATGGTAATTCTGTCTATCTATATCTTTATTGTTTTTTAAACTCATTTATCAAAGCTAAAGATTATTACATGGCTAAGCAACAGATTTAAGGTAGTTAAGTTACCATCTTTAGATTGTCTATATTCAAGAATTGTATTTTATACTGATTTGTGATAATTTGTGAATGCCCAGCAGCCTTTTGTTCTAAGCACATTAAGAGCCCATTTACTTCTGTTAAATTAAGTTAGGATTTTGTCAAACGATGTAACTGGTGATTTGTATAGAACAGTGACCCGCACTTTGTTTTTAAACTGCCATTCTGTAATTGGATCATTTATCTACATTTCACTTGAAAAATTTTCACTTAAACAAGCCAGTAGTGATTATTTCAAATGTTTACTCAAAATACTTCTATATACTCATATAGTATAGTCTTTTTGGCAGTTTTTAAAATATTCAGAAATGAATGGTATATATACATTCTAAATGTGCAGTAAAATTAATACTTCTGGATTAAAAATGATTAAGCAATCTTTAATGTCATCTCCTGGGTTGATACAGTGTATGGTGGTTAGTGATATTTCCTTGTAGATCTAGCATCCTGGGTTCAAACCCTGCACACAGTTGTTGTCTATGAGATATTTTCACCTTGTCCTCATGTCTACAATTGGTTTCCTCCCAGGGCTTTGGTTTCCTTACACAACCCCAAAAACATGTAAATTAAGTTAATTGGTGATTCTAAATTTGTCTCAGTGGGAGTGTTTGTGAATATACCCTATGATAAACTGGTGCCCTGTGTTTGTGATTTTTTGGTTGGGTAAATTACTTGACTGACCCTTCCATGTCCTTTTTTCTAATGAGTTATATCTTAATATTGTACAGTCATCAATAGTGAAATAAATCACTATATGGTTAGTCCAATGGCTCAGTGGATGGCCCGGCCTCATTCAATTCCTCACAGAGTCAAAGTTGGAAGGAGTTTATATGTACTCAATTTGACTTTTTTGGTCTTCTTAGCATACTGACTTCCTCTCAAAGACAAGCACATTATGTCAGTTATGGATGTGAGCATAAGCATGTTATGTACTGGACTGGTACACCATCTGGACTGTGTCCAGCTGATGTTGCTGGAATAGGAGCTGGCTTCTTGCAGCTGAAAATTGGAAAAAAAAGGATATGAATTATTCACTGTATTTCCTTCTATTACTGATTTGTATCCCATCTTTTTTACTTGATTATTAAATCACAGAAAAACACAAATGATGTGTCAAGTTTATATCTTAAACAAACCATTTTTGATCATTTGTTCATCTGAAATTTTATCTGTCTGGTGAAAAATTGGCATGTTGTTTGTCATTGCTAATGTGGCTATGAAGCTGCTTAATGTTTAATAAGTTAGGTATTTCAATGTAAAAAGCAGATTGAAATAGGAAAAGCCAATTCAGGCAGTTTAAGGAATACAATTGGCTATATGCCCGCTCTATTCTGCTTTATACATAGGTCAGCTGCCTCATTTCCGGTGCTGATATCAACATGGACTAACTCTGGCATTTTTCACCCAATTTCTTCAAGACGTACCCATACTTATGGTAAACGATTTAGGTTGCATTATTCGAGCTTTGAGCCAAATGTCACAAGCTAAAAAGGAGAAGGGCTACAAACTTTATGTTTCAAGCTAAATCCACAATTATGAAGATAAGATGTGTATGCATTAACATGTTTGTGTACTAGCCAAGACTTACATCTGTGACAGATAGGAGGTACTGTCATCTCCTTGAACCCGCAGACTGGACACCAGACACCAGATAAAAGTCCAATTATTTGTTTTATTAACACAATAATTTGCATAAAGCACCCTCCACTCCACAATACTCATATAAATAAACAAATCCACAATAACAATAAATCCTCCACTCTCCCAGACACATTGCCACCCTGCCACCCAGCTCAGCTCACTCGTCTGGGATCTCTCACAGTCTTTTATAGTCTGTGAACTGGAAGTGCTTCTGATCCCTCAATCCACGTGACTTCCTAGCACTTCCGAGTCACATCAAAAGTCCACTTCTTCATCCCGGAAGTACGTCATATACCCTGTCGCTGTGACTAAGACGTACTTCCGGGTTATAGGGCACGTAGCAGTCCTTGGGCCTCCCTGCAGCGTCCTCTAGGGGCCCCTGTGGTATCCAGCAGGTCTGTGGATGAAAACTCCAATGTCCATAAATCCCTGCTGGCATTCAGGGCATCTCCATGCTGCAGGGTTAGGGATCCACCTGGCGGCCTGGGGGTATTGGCCCAGGATGACTGGCCAGCCATATTCCACACATCATAATACCGGTAATGTTAGGTGCCTGTATCAATCACTGTTACAATTTTTCTAACATTTTTGTCAATCTCAATTTCAAACAAGGATTTAGATAAAGGAGAGTTTACCATTAGGGCTCAGTGGCACAGATCAATGAGAAAAAGTCAAAAGCCTTACAGTTTGTGCAAGAGAAGGTTATCCTGCAGGTTCAGTGCATGCTCATTCATGAGAAAGGTTCGTGTTAGTTAAGTCATGTTTCTGTGAGTTTCGTGACATTACTATGATATATTTGCCTTCTATATATACACTGTACTATATACTTTGTATAATATCCCATAAATAAATAAATAACACTGTGTGTAAAAATCTGTGAAAGTAATGGGATTCACAGAAGATAGACTGAATTCTGACACTTCATATTTCATATCATACTTTCATATGTTCTGTGCTCCTTGATATTTTAAATGAGTAACATGAGATTACCAATGTTTTTGCTACCATTTTGGTGTGTACTCATTATTAAGTACATATGAATTGTAGCTTTTTGTTCATGTTCATTTTTTCAGGCCTTCTTACTACTCATTCATTTTATTTAAAAATAAAAGTTTGCTAATTTATTGCTTATTGAAATAAACTTTGTATCTTTATCTGTGCTCACTCAATGCCAGAGGTGTGACCAGAACATCATGTGTGGGTGGGCATTTGGCTTGTCTGGGGGGGCAAAAAATATCCATCCATCCATCCCCATTTTTGTAGGGGAGTCAAATAATAATAAAAATATACACTCACCTTAAGGATTATTAGGAACACCTGTTCAATTTCTCATTAATGCAATTATCTAATCAACCAATCACATGGCAGTTGTTTCAATGCATTTAGGGGTGTGGTCCTGATCAAGACAATCTCCTGAACTCCAAACTGAATGTCAGAATGGGAAAGAAAGGTGATTAAAGCAATTTTGAGCGTGGCATGGTTATTGGTGCCAGACGGGCCGGTCTGAGTATTTCACAATCTGCTCAGTTACTGGGATTTTCACGCACAACCATTTCTAGGGTTTACAAAGAATGGTGTGAAAAAGGAAAACATCCAGTATGCGGCAGTCCTGTGGGCGAAAATGCCTTGTTGATGCTAGAGGTCAGAGGAGAATGGGCCGAGTGATTCAAGCTGATAGAAGAGCAACTTTGACTGAAATAACCACTCGTTACAACCGAGGTATGCAGCAAAGCATTTGTGAAGCCACAACACGCACAACCTTGAGGCGGATGGGCTACAACAGCAGAAGACCCCACCGGGTACCACTCATCTCCACTACAAATAGGAAAAAGAGGCTACAATTTGCACGAGCTCACCAAAATTGGACAGTTGAAGACTGGAAAAATGTTGCCTGGTCTGATGAGTCTCGATTTCTGTTGCGACATTCAAATGGTAGAGTAGAGAATTTGGCGTAAACAGAATGAGAACATGGATCCATCATGCCTTGTTACCACTGTGCAGGCTGCTGGTGGTGGTGTAATGGTGTGGGGGATGTTTTCTTGGCACACTTTAGGCCCCTTAGTGCCAATTGGGCATCGTTTAAATGTCATGGGCTACCTGAGCATTGTTTCTGACCATGTCCATCCCTTCATGACCACCATGTACCCATCCTCTGATGGCTACTTCCAGCAGGATAATGCACCATGTCACAAAGCTCGAATCATTTCAAATTGGTTTCTTGAACATGACAATGAGTTCACTGTACTAAAATGGCCCCCACAGTCACCAGATCTCAACCCAATAGAGCATCTTTGGGATGTGGTGGAACGGGAGCTTCGTGCCCTGGATGTGCATCCCACAAATCTCCATCAACTACAAGATGCTATCCTATCAATATGGGCCAACATTTCTAAAGAGTGCTTTCAGCACCTTGTTGAATCAATGCCACGTAGAATTAAGGCAGTTCTGAAGGCGAAAGGGGGTCAAACACTGTATTAGTATGATGTTCCTAATAATCCTTTAGGTGAGTGTAGTTTTATATAACATATAAAAGCAAAAATTTTGGCATAAATCATAACCTAATATTTAATAAAATTAACAGAGGCAATAGAACTTGTATTATTATTTTTTGTGAACAAATATAGAACTACATCTACAAGGTAAATATCAATAAAGTCAAATGTATACAACATATGAGAGCAAGAACAGAAACATTGCTCATTTTAATCATTAGGGAGGCTATAGGATATCAGTTTCCAGTGTTTAACCTGGATATTATCTACAGGACCAGTCTGCGGTTACTCTTGGCAAATTCTGAAATAAATTCATCCATGTCTAGATGTACTGTGATGTTTTTCTTATATCCCAGAATGACTAAATTTCTCTTCCTTGAATGTTTGGTGGAGTGGAGTGAGAATGGGGTTCAAAGTAGAGAAAGAGCTTTCGCATGCAGCTGAAGACACACCAATGATGAGTGCTGTGACATATATAGCGAATGCAACATAGGGAAGGCCTCTTTTTACTGCTGAATGCATTTGCATGCTTCAGAGAGATTAGCATCAGCTGGCAGTTTATTGATCAACATTGCTTTTGCCACAGCCATTTCATTTTGCAAGCTCATGCTGTTTTGCTCTGTCCCTGCAAGTGCCTGAAGAGGTTTCAGGAGAGAATGATCAAGAAATAATTCTGATTTTGGCAGGAGAAGCGATGTGGCCCTCAATAATTCAACATTTCTCTGAGAGAATCTTGTCTCCATTTCCACAATAGCTCTATCAAGAATGCTGAACATAGCCCTTTTAAAAGTCTGATTAGGAGCAATTTGTTCATCAGAGTCACCATGCCCAAGCGTAGACACGACAATACTATCATCAAGCTGTGAGTTAACTTTCTGTTTCCTTTTGAGCGAATTGGTAGGCCTACTTTCACACTGAGAGAAATGCTCCTCCCAGAATGAGTCGCATCTCATCTCCTTCAGTGTGGCCAGTGAAGCTGTCACCACCTCCCCAGCAGTGCACAAATCCACTGCATGTGCCTGTAGAATTGCATTGGCTGGTTTCAGCACACCAAGCACATGAAGGAGGAATTTTCCTGTATTGAAGAAATTCTGCTTTTTTAATTGGGTCAAAAGACCACATGCCTCTATGCAAATGTCAAAAGGGGCAGTGTCAGCCTCTGCTACCTCTGAGAGAAGCCCCCTTATAGCTTCCTCATTGTTGACAATGGACTTTGTGACATCATAATGACTGGTCCATCATATTTCTAGAAGTCTTTTCAGTGTGGGTGTATTGTATGTGTGTGAAACATAATGTCTGTGACAAAATGTGTTCAATGAATTTGACCAGTCAAAGAACTTCTTAGCCAGAGGTTCTGATTCCATTGCATGTATCACTGCTAAATGGAGCTGGTGGTTGTAGCAGTGTACATATGGAATGTACTTACCAACTTTGTTTTGTAACAAAGCCTGGCCACCACCCCTTGCCCCAGACATGACAGAAACACCATCAAAACACTGACACACTAAATTGTATGGGCTATAACCTAACTCAGAGAGATGTGACTGAATTTGGTTACAAATATATTCAGCATCAAGCTGATTCAGTTCAATTAAGCCAATCGGGTGTTCTTCAGGGATGGAGATCTGGACAAATCTAATCACTACAGACAAATTCTCAATGTTACAGCGATCCCTGGTACCATCACTTTTAATGCAAAATCCAGGAGAGTCAGCTTTTTCATATTTGGTCCTGATATCTTTTACCACCATTTTGGCAAGAGTCTCAATTATTTCATTTTGAATTACATTGGATGTGTATTTTGCATTGTCTGGGATGTATTTTACAATTTCTGCAAGTTTGGCATCTTTTTTATTGTGTAATCAAAGAACTTAGGAAAAATCCCTCCTCCCCACCTTCGTGATTGTGACCACGCAGAGCCAGTTCATTGACTGCAAGGAACTGAATGGCCTCCCCAATGCTTTTCACATAATATCTATTCTTTTCTATCTGGGTTGGACCCAGAAATTGAACTATGCTTTCACCTGTCTCTGCCCGGCACCGATACTCTTGCCATACAGACATGGCTCTGACGTGTGGTATACTAGATGCGTGTTTGTGGAAGCCACCACCGTCTCTTTCTAGAGCTTTTTTTCAATTAGTGTAGCCGTGTTTGGTTAATTAAGTCCTCGCGGCCCGAATTGTAAATACTAAATTTACTGCAGGCAAAGCAAAAGCTGACATCACAGACAACAGAATATTCAAACCATGGTCGAGACTGATACCAGCTTGCACTAAAACATATGAGTGTCTTTCCGAATGCACGCTTGGGATAATTAATTAAAATGGGCTGGGACGGGCTATCCATATTTAAGTCAGGCAGAACGGACTGTATATTTTGTTGAAGGCAGAGTTTTGGAGTACCCGACACGGGCACAGAGCTGGAGGATTGTGTAGGCTTATCTACATCTTTTGGAGTTTCAGTTCCCGACACGTGGGTGCACTTTGCTCCGTGTTGGTAGCAGCGGTGCTGGGCTCAACCGTGGTGCCAGCAGCTTGCGGAGGGACAGAGGTTGAAGATGTCAACTTTTAAATAAGCCACCTATGCATAGACTTTGGTGTCACCAACCAGAAAATAAAAGAAGAATGGAACGTATACGCTGTTTTAATTAAGGAATGTGATCAACAGGTTCAAAACGTGCTGCAAAGTGAACTTTGAAAATAAAATGTTATTCTTCTCCAGAGTTTTCATTGGACAGACAGAGCATTTTGCAGGGTGGGCACGGCTTGTCTCTGGGAGGGCAGTGCCCACCCCAGCCCCCCCGTGGTCACACCTCTGCTCTATGCATTGTAACAGATTTGTGTATTTTCAAATATTGTCCTTCAAGGCTCCCATCCTGTGCACAGCTACAAAGCTGCCAGTGTACCTGTGTGGCAGGTACTGTTTTGTGTAATCATGCGGCAGCACTTATGTACCAGACGGCTCATTACTCCTAGCTGAAGATCATCTCTGCTCCTCCAGTACACAGCTTAACAGAGACCAAGCAGAAGTGGAATTAAACCAAAAACCATGGTAAATAAGTTTTTAAATATATTACTGTATTTGATTTTATTTATGGATATTTGTTTATGTGGAAGTGAAGGTCTGTGATACAGTTTGCATATTGGTAGCCGAAAATCCACAGAGGAAGATAATGAATCACGTATCTTAAAATAGTTTTTTATTCCTAATCTTTCGATTCTTATCAGGAATCATCATCAGAGGAATGTGATTAGATTTACAGGAATCCAAGGTATGATATACAGCAAATAAGGAGGGGAGGGCAGGTGGATGTGGAGCGGGGGATTGAAGTGGGGTTAGAAGAGTGTTGGTCAAATCTTATTTATTAGGTGCCTGTACTTCTTTTCAAGCCTGCATATGCTGGCATCATGTTCAATTGTCTCTTAATGGTTTTTTCATTGGATAGCCACGTTTCAGCCAGCTCTCTGGCACTTTTAGTATTAGCCTTGAATTTTACTTGCATTGAGTCCCATTTAAATGTGCGTCGAGCCGAACTTGCATGTATGTAAATCAGAGATTTTGGGTCCTTTCTTTTGACTGCATTGCAATGTTCCTGTATGCGTTTGGCAAGTGTTTTTGTTTACTAAACCTTTTTTTATGTAGGGTGTTAAACCTGGTTTGGTAAATGACATGGTTATTCTTTAAGCCAGACCTAGAGAAAGAAATGTGCTAGAATGCATCAGGATATTATTATTTAAAAATTTTCTGCAGTAATCATATCTGTACCATATCAGATAAAGTAATTATCTGTTATATTGTAAGATAATTTTTTTTTAGAATTTATAACAACAACAACATTTATTTATATAGCACATTTTCATACAAACAGTAGCTCAAAGTGATTTACATAATAAAGAATAGAAAAATAAAAGACACAATAAGAAAATAAAATAAGTCAACATTAATTAACATAGAATAAGAGTAAGGTCCAATGGCCAGGGTGGACAGAAAAAACAAAAAAAAAAAACTTGGCTGGAGAAAAAAATAAAATCTGTAGGGATTCCAGACCATGAGACCACCCAGTCCCCTCTGGGCATTCTACCTAACATAAATGAAACGGTCCTCCTTGGATTTAGGGTTTTCATGGAAGGACTTGATGATGATGGTCACATAGACTTCTTCCTTTTGATCCATTCATCATTGTTGGAGCATCATAATGCTTTGAGTAGGTGGAGGTGGCGCAGGCCACCACCACAAAGAAACCAGAAAAAGAAACAGAAAAGAGAGTAGGGGTCAGTACGGATTTTAGAGCCACCATGAATAGTTATTATGAAGAATTGAACATACAGAGTATCAGGATTAAGTTAAATTAAGTTAAAATGAAGTTATAGAAAGGCCATGTTAAAGTAATGTGTTTTCAGCAGTGTTTTAAAGTGCTCTACTGTATCAGCCTGGCGAATTCCTATTGGCAGGCTATTCCAGATTTTAGGTGCATAACAGCAGAAGGCCGCCTCACCACTTCTTTTAAGTTTTGTTCTTGGAATTCTAAGGAGACACTCATTTGAGGATCTGAGGTTACGATTTGAAATATAAGGTGTCAGACATTCCGATATATATGATGGGGCGAGATTATTTAAGGCTTTATAAACCATAAGCAGAATTTTAAAGTCAATCCTGAATGACACAGGTAACCAGTGTAGTGACATTAAAACTGGAGAAATGTGTTCTGATTTTCTTTTCCTAGTTAGGATTCTAGCAGCTGCATTCTGCTCTAGTTGCAAACTATTTATGTCTTTTTTGGGTAGTCCTGAGAGGAGTGCGTTACAGTAATCTAGTCAACTGAAAACAAACGCGTGAACTAATTTCTCAGCATCTTTCAGTGATATAAGACGTCTAACTTTAGCTATGTTTCTTAAGTGAAAAAATGTTGTCCTAGTGGTCTGATAAATATGTGATTTAAAATTCAGATTTCAGTCAACAGTTACCCCTAAGCTTTTTACCTCCGTCTTGACATTTAATTCTAATGTATCCAGTTTATTTCTAATAGCCTCATTGTACCCATTATTGCCAATCACTAAGGGTTCAGTTTTCTCTTTATTTAACTTGAGAAAGTTACTATTCATCCATTCTGAGATACAAGTCAGACATTGTGTTAGTGAATCAAGAGAATCGGGGTCATCAGGTGCTATTGATAAGTACAGCTGTGTGTCATCAGCATAGCTGTGGTAGCTCACATTGTGCCCTAAGATAATCTGACCTAACGGGAGCATGTAGATTGAGAAGAGCAGCGGACCCAGGATAGAGCCTTGTGGAACACCATATTGGATATCATGTGACTTTGAGTTGTCATTACCACAACTAACAAAGAATTTTCTCCCTGCCAGGTAGGATTCAAACCAATTTAAGACACTGACAGAGAGGCCCACCCATTGACTACAGGCGATTTCTAAGAATATTATGATCAATGGTGTCAAATGCAGCACTCAGATCTAAGAGGATGAGAACAGATAAATGGCCTCTGTCTGCATTCACTCGCAAATCATTTACTACTTTAACGAGTGCAGTTTCTGTGCTGTGATTTGTTCTAAAACCCGAATGAAATTTATCAAGAATAGCATGTTTATTGAGGTGGTCATTTAACTGCATAATGACTGCCTTCTCCAGAACTTTACTTAAGAAAGGCAGGTTAGAGATGGGTCTAAAATTTTCAAGAGCCAAGGGGTCAAGATTATGTTTCTTAAGTAGGGGTTTAACTAGAACAGTCTTAAGACAGTCTGGGAAGACCCCCGTATCTAATGACGAATTTACTATGTCAAGAACATTATCAATTAGCACGCCCGATACTTCTTTGAAATAATTTTTACTGTTAATTTACTGTTAGTATATACAGTGATCCCTCGCTATATCGATCTTCGACTTCCGCGGCCTCACTCCATTGCAGATTTTAAATGTAAGCATATCTAAATATATATCACGGATTTTTCGCTGGTTCGCGGATTTCTGCGGACAATGGGTCTGTTGATTTATGGTACATGCTTCCTCAGTTTGTTTGCCCAGTTGATTTCATACAAGGGACGCTATTGGCGGATGGCTGAGAAGCTATCCAATCAGAGCATGTATTACATAAATTAATAAAATATTAAATAAAACTTCTCAATGATATACGATATGCTTCCCATGCGGTGCTTCACACACTCTCTAACAGCCCATATTGAATTTTGATTGTTTGCTTTTCTCTGTCTCTCACTCTCTCTGACATTCTCTGCTCCTGAAAGAGGGGGTGTGAGCAGAGGTTGTTTGCTTAGAAGATACGGACGCTCCTGTAAAAAATGCTGAAAGACTACCTTCACATTGATCCATTCGTTGTGGCCGCTTTATCGCGGTTCTTCCTATACTTAAAAGCCCAACAGCCCTATTGATTTTAGATTGTTTACTTTTCTCTCTCTCTCTGACATTCTCTGCTCCTGACGGCACTCCTTTGAAGAGGAAGATATGTCTGCATTCTTTTAATTGTGAGAAAGAACTGTCATCTCTGTCTTGTCATGGAGCACAGTTTAAACTTTTGACTTAAGGATGTTATTTCATGTCTAGAGGGCTCTAATTATGTTAAAAAACGTATTTAGAAGGTTGTAAACAGGTTTTCTATGCTCTAACTGCGAAAATATTAGATTTATAAATAAAGAATCCTACTTCGTGGAAATTAATTTATCTGTCTGGAGTGGATTAACCGTGATAAACGAGGGTTTGCTGTATAACTGTGTGAATATTTATAAACAGTGTGGGAGAGTTTCTAAGGCCTTAAAATATATAAAAATAACCATACAAACATATGGTTTCTACTTCGCGGATTTTCACCTACCGCGGGGGGTTCTGGAACGCAACCTCTGTGATCGAGGAGGGATTACTGTACTCTGTTAAATAATAAAGTCCAAACCTTATCACACAAACAAGGTATTTATATTACTCCTAGAAATACAAATAAAGTGTTCCTTTATTCATATTTTGATGCTGTGATGCACTTGTGCTTTAGCTTACTTTATGCAAACTATAAGACATTTTTCTTTCTATTTTTAATCTTCTTTTACATAGGAGCAGCTTATATAAGGGAATCAGTTCACCTCTGCCTGAACTTTCCACACTCAAGATGAATGAAGTCTACCATGACTTTCCCGGTGATGTGGCTCCATTGATAACCACAATGGCTATAGCCATTGATGTACCTCTGGTTAACTCTGGTTTTGTAAAGCTGCAACAGAAAAGTGTTTGTTATATGACGTGCCAAAAAAAACAGTGCCTGAAAACTGTTCACACACAGATGCCACTTCTGCACTAAAGCTGCGACTTCAGGGTTACAGGCTGGGACCCTCTACCTGTTCTTTTGTCTGCAATGAATATCGTCAGCTCCACATCATGTCCCTGGAATCATCCTTAGACACAACACACAAAATTGAGAATTGCACAAAAGAGCAGAGTTCCTGTGCTGAGTAGCGCCAGCTAAGTCGGTCTCATGTCACCTCCTTCAAATTCAGAGAGATCTGTCACACCAGGCAACAGAGCTCAGCTGAACATCTAACAAAATGGCTTCTGAGACCTAGCCATCAGACTGCAGAGATGAGGTGGGTGCTTGACCTGGAACCTGCAACAGTAGAGGAGTACTGCAGAGCAAGGTAAGTTAACCACTATCCCTGTGGGTTCCTTATCCACCCGGATGCACCATGGATGGGGTCATCACCTGATGGGATTGTGTATGATCTAAAGAAGCAGCCAGTGTTTGGCCTTGTTGAAATTAAATGCCCAAATGTATCAAGTTATGTGGACTGCCCTTATATTAAGATCATACCCACAATGAGGAAAATTACTTTTGGCAGATACAGGGCCAGTTGTTGATTTCTGGTCTGAACTGGTGTGACTTTGTTGCTTCACAAAGGAAGGCAGATTTATTAAGGCAATGGAAATGATCAAAATCATAAAAGAAAAAAATATTATTTCTTCTTTTATTTTTAACTCCATGCCTCACTAGAAAATTAGATTGAAAAGACTATATTGTAAATATTTTAAATACTATTGTAAATTGTTATCATATTTCACCATTTCATTATTTTATTTATTTAGTTACAGTTAGTAAGTTACACCTGTTACAAATGTATACTCATTGTTACAATGATGAAAGGTTGCTGTTTCTTTTACTGATGCATTGTGCTCATAACTTGCTATATATATATATATATATATATATATATATATATATATATATATATATATATATATATATATATATATACTGTGTATATACAATTTTAACATGACATTAATATCAGTATTATTTCATATGTGAATATATTATATTAATGTAATTTGTGTGTGTGTGTGTGTGTGTATATATATATATATATATATATATATATATATATATATATATATATATATATATATATATATATATATATATATATATATATTTTACACAGAGAATGTATATTTATTTATTGTGGTCTTTGGATGGCTTGTCATCCCGGCCAATACCCCCAGGCCGCCAGATGGAGCACTCCCTGCAGTATGGAGGTTCCCCGAAGACCAGCAGGGAGTCATGGACTATGTAGTTTTTATACATGACCCTGCTGGATACCACAGGGGCCACAAGAGGGAACTGCAGGCAGAACCAAAGACTCATTTGTGCCCTATAACCCGGAAGTGCGTCAAAGGTAGACCAACGTGCCTGACCTGGAAGTGATAGAGAATCACATGGACTGGGGATTGGGAAAACTTCCGGGTCAGGAAGGATAAAAGGACTGTGGGAGCTCCCAGATGGCAAGCTGAGCTGGGTGGAAGGGTGGCAACGTGTCTGGGAGTTGGAGGAGAGTTATTGTATTATTGTTATTGTGATTTATGAGTATAGTGGAGGAGAGGGTGCTTTGTGCACTGTGGCGAATAAATAAAGTCATCATTTGGATTTTTATCTGATGTCTGGAGTCGTGGACATGGCTTCAAGGGAGGGATATAGCCTTAATCTGTCACAGTGACGTAGTCGGCAGGATACTCTAGCGTCTACTGCAGAGGACCTGTTTACAAATTTTCTTTGGGCAGAGAACCCTGAGAAGACAACAGCGTCAGGACTCACCACAACATCACCAGAACCTGAAATTTACAAGTCCGGAATGGGGAAGAAGAAGGGCAAGCAGAGCGACAACGCCAGCAGGAGAGCAATGTTTGCAATGGCTAACGCTTGGAAAGAGTCACAGAGCGGCCTTACAAGTCCAGAGAAACCACCAGGGACCAACAATCACTCTGAGGTACGTGCCGGGAACGTTATCGACAACCCGTTTAAAATAACACACTTTGTCCAGTGCATGTACCTCGGAGATGATCACCTGGAGGCTCCGCGGGAGAAAGGAGTCTGTCTCGGAGATGATGGCACACTCCTGTTCGAGCCAGGGCACATGGGAGAAGACTTCTGCATGACGGCGGCCGGCGAGGTACACGGCAACAGCCCCGGTGCCTTCTGGAAAGGAGGAGGTCCGCGTCCCGCTGTATGCGCCTTCGAACTCGAAGAT
The DNA here is from genome assembly GCF_016835505.1 of Polypterus senegalus. NCBI lineage: Eukaryota > Metazoa > Chordata > Cladistia > Polypteriformes > Polypteridae > Polypterus > Polypterus senegalus. Next base: position 64,208,515 of record NC_053155.1, read on the forward strand.
ACGGACTTGGACTTTCCAAAGGGGAAGGGGGAGGCGAGCGAAGCACCGCTCACCCCGAAAAAAGGTAAGGAGGGTCAGGAAATGGCTGATCGGGATATCGGTAAATTAATAAAGACAGACCTCAGTCCGCCGAAGGAGGCGACCCGACCCTCGACCAAAAGAAACTACAAATCCCAGCAGCCTTCGTGAGACCCGTCAGAGCATGTGCCAGAAGTGGGCATGCTTATTGGCTCCCGGCCTGCAGGTAAGGCAAAGGAGGAAATAAGCCTACCGCCAGTCGAATGAATTAACTCTTTGGACTTGCGGGAACTCGAGAAGTTAATCGAGCCCGTAAGTAGTTTCTTGCAGGTCCTGACGAACATTGAGAGGATCGCTGTTGGAGAAGGTGAGGAGTTACATGCAGCGATTTGGTGGAGAGCCTCCTGTAATTCATGATGTGGCGGTACAGGTAAGCAAGACCCATACCGTATATAAAGTAATAGGGACGCAGTGTAATCCGGGCCCGCTTTTAATGAATAGCGGGTGCCAATACACAGCGTGCCCTACAAGAGTTGTCAGGTTGTTAACCGAGTGGACGGGGGAAGGGCCGATCGATCCAAGGCAGCGGGACAGTGCTGACTCCAGGAGTGAGGCAGCCCTAAAGACGCCTCCACCGGTAATTTATAGATCAAAAGGGGTTCAGACAGTAAAAGGGCTCTCTTCATTCAATAGAGAGACCCAGACTGTGGTCAAGCCCCAGATGAAATAGGAGATCTCTAAAATAAAACAGGGGTCTCCTGACAAGTCGGAAAAGGGCCATAAAAGCACAAAGGCGGCCGGGGAAATTCTCCTCAGTGGAGAAAGGGGTGGAGCCAGAAGTACCCAGGTGCTTCAAGTCCCACAGAGAGAGACTACCAAAGGGACCGCAACTGTGCTATGAATGCCGCAGGCCGGGCCATGAATGGAGAGGTTGTCCTAGGAGGGCAAGGAATCAAAGCAATCACTCTTATATTGTTCCTCCTAGGTTTACACGGGAGTTTCAGCTGCATCATCGGGGCCCGACCTTTGGATCTCCTTGGGGGAAGATGTCCCTTGTGGAACAAGATGCGCAAAACCCTGGTTTTACGCTGGGGGAGGAGTACTGTGGTCTTTGGCCGGCTTGTCATCCCAGCCAATAACTCCAGGCCTCCAGATGGAGCCCTCCCTGCAGTATGGAGGTGCCCCGAAGACCAGCAGGGAGTCATGGACAATGTAGTTTTTATACACGACCCTGCTGGATACTACAGGGGCCGCAAGAGGGAGCTGCAGGGAGGACCGAAGACTCATTTGTGCCCTATAACCCAGAAGTGCGTCAAAGGAAGAGCGACGTGCTTCCTGTGTGAGAAGAAGGACTCGTACCAGACCCGGAAGTGATAGAGAATCATGTCAACTGGGGATTGGGAACACTTCCGGGTCAGGAAGGATAAAAGGACTGTGGGAGCTCCCAGATGGCGAGCTGAGCTGGGTGGAAGGGTGGCAACGCATCTGGGAGTTGGAGGAGAGTTATTGTATTATTGTTATTGTGATTTATGAGTATAGTGGAGGAGAGGGTGCTTTGTGCACTGTGGCGAATAAATAAAGTCACCATTTGGACTTTTATCTGGTGTTTGGAGTTGTGGACAGGGGTTCAAGGGAGCAATACAGCCTTAATGTGTCACACTATATATAACAATTTTATGTAGTATTAAGAATAAACAATTAGCATTTGAGTGTTTGGTGTCTTGTGTAATCTATAGAAATTATTATTGAAAAGTGAGTGAGCCGAACCTACAGGTGGGTGGAAAAAAACCTGACCACTCAATGTATTTCAATAAGCCAATATTTAATAACTTGAACAATATAAAAGAAATTTAATGTAATTGTATACAGATCAGTGTTTTTTAAAATATTTGCATTTTGTGCACACATCCTTTGTTAGGCATTTTGTGGATGGAAGAAATAGGAGAGCAACACTTTCCATCCTCATAAAGCCCAGCAGAGGATGTCACTTTGTAAAAAAAGGCATTTGCTAGTAGAATATATAACTCAAAAAACACAGGAACTGTTCTCTTCTTCAACAGTTGTCGCCCTGTCTCAGACTTTGGTTCATGAAAATCCGCTTTTGAAATACTGTCTACAAACGCGGGTATGGGGACTAATCATAAAGCTCTCCCTCCAGGTAGCTACAATCCATTTAGATCAGGTTTCCGCAACAGAGGGAAATGAATGAAAATAAAGTACCTTGTTGCACTTACTGAAAGCTTGACATAAAGGTACATAAAAATTTTCAGCAGTAGAACTTGCTGTTTGCTGTAATGTAACTTTTTCTTGGACATTCTTGCCACTAAAACAAAAATCACAACTGCAGTACAGACAACGGAAGTGACTGAGCTGGCTGAGTTTTCACACGAGGTTCGTCAGCACCACCATGTGCATATAGTCAATTTACACAAAGAGTTGCTTTTCATTTAGAAGAACCAAGTCTCTCTAATCCTGCATCATCCCAGAATTAGCTCTAGCGTTATTACCTTATGCCCCAGCCTAGAGTAATGTCTGTGGTCAGGAGAAGGCTTATGTTTTCAACAGTGATGCCTGACAAGCACTCCATCTAGTGGTCCCAGGTGTCTTTACATCTTGAGCTATGACCTTTCTTAAAAGAACCACAACTTCAAGACAGCCATCTGAGATCCCTGCTATGCCAAAGACATTTGTGCTGACCTCCATCAACCAGAAGGTCCTTTAACCTCTGGTTTTTCACGTTACATGTCTTCTATGTAACAGGTGCACAGATGATGACTTTCACTTTTACTCTTTTACTTCCATCCTTGGTCTGAATTTGCCTTCCCAATACATTTCCATCTTTGATTAATAGGACTTTCTGATAATTACACAAGAAAAAGCATTTTGCTCAGAATTTCATAATGTTCTGCACATTTCACTATAAACTTGAACTTAAAACATTGCTTTGCTGGATATTTAATAGTTGTCCATCAACTGATTGCACTTCTTTGGTCTGTGACAAGAAACTACGATTTTTTGATGACTGTGGAGTTTATCATTTCTCAACAAATGAAGCCTCGATTACTACAATCACTGGTTGATAATAAAGGTAAACCAGTCCTAATGCACTGCTCCATTTTTTCCCATCCATTAAGAATTTTCTCTGCAGACACAATAAAAAGTAAAATATCTGATGCGTACTTGCATTGTTCAAGCTAAAAGACATATGCAGGTAATAACGCGGTTTATTATTGTGAAAGAAGGAAGCAGAAAAGGGCAGTTAGTGCATTTAAAGAATGTGTTCTGTAGGCTTCAATGGGTCTATAACTAGCAGATGACATGAAAAATACAGACAAATGCAGGTGGCAAATGGGATAATTGCATAAAATAATTACTATTAAGCAATTTAATGTTGTCTCTAATTAAATAGGAGTTATGTAATCCATAATAGATTTAATGATTGAAAGAATCAAAAAAATCTCTTGGATTTATACATTTAAACTGTGATCAAGGTCATCCTGATATCCTCATTATTATGTATTTAGATAATAATTTTATGTAACCAAATGTGTAATTATACTGTGCCTTATTTATAACTTTAGTATGTAGCTGTGCCATATTTGTTCAGCTTCTCATGCCACTGTTGTTGGGTGCCTTGTTTTCTAATTTTACACTATATTGGACACTTGCTATGTAAAATCTGTCCAGAATGTGTAGTTAAAAGTTACATTTGTTTTTTACCAATGATTCATTGGTTAAATATCTACTATGTCTACATGTTCATTTATAATATTATACTGTTCAATAGTTAAATTCAGTATTATTTTATAATAGCCAGAAGCCATACAACATGTACTTCCGAACCTGAAGATAAGCATGTTTGGGCCAAGCAAGTATTTGGATGGGAGGCCATCCAGGAAAAGCTTGGGTTGTTGCTGGTAGAGGTGTTGACGAGGCCAGCAGGGAGTACTTACTCTGCTATCTGAATGCAGATCCCAATGCCCCCAGTGCAGTGACAGGGACACTGAACTGCAACAATGGTGCCATCCATCGGATGAGAAGTAAAACTAAGCTCCTGACTCTCTGTGTAATGTGTAGGGGACATTCTAATGTTTTGGCTAAATTGCACCCCATGACCTAGTCATTCTGGCCCCCTAATCATCCCCAGTCTCTAACTGGATAAATATCTAAAATTAAATATAATTATATAAATATATAAAATTTTGATATAATTTATTAATCCCCAAAGGGGAAATGTCTTTTTGCAAGACCTTTGGTAGTTAGACAGTGCCCCTGAAGCAATTTTCAGGTTAATGTTCTTGCTCAAGGGCCCAAAGGAGTAGGATCAATTCTGGCAGTAACAGGATTTGAACTTGCAACCTTTCATATACCAGTGCTGGTCATTAGCTACAGAGCCACCACTCCACCCAATTAACCTTCAAAACCACTTTTAGTTGATTCAGACTATTAACGAATTTGTTAAATCAACTTTTATTGGCTGCACCTACATATTCACCCACCTCTCTGTTATATCCAGTATGGGAGCACAGAGAAAACCATATGATCAAGTAGAAGGGTTCCACATACCTCACAGTTATCTTTTTCTCACATGAGAACCAGAAATCTGCAAACCAAGACCACATCCAGTATTTTTAAAGAAGCCACCCACACCAGGAGCAACCTCAAAAGGTTGCCAGAAGGAACAAATAGAATGACTTCTTCCAGTCATGTGACCCAACATGGCTCTACGAAAGGATGAACTGGAATAGGAGTAGCCAGTTATGGTTTGGACACCAATAGGCCAGATACTCTACACTGTAATGAATGCAATATCTGCCTTTCATGGGACCAGGCCCATAAAAAGTGACTGGCTAATTACGAACATCTTTTGGAAGCAAAGAAAAATTGGTGGTGAATCCCAACAGACTGACATTTGTCTTAACAGAATTAATAAAAATTGAAATTCTGTGTTTATGTGGCCTGGCTGCGGTAATATTTTTCTGCCCAGTGGTTTGATCACACCATGTGGTCACCTTAGTTAAGTGCAGGATCACATATAGAGTAAGACTGAAAGATCACCAGATAAATTTCTCATGATACATAGCCACTTCTTTAGAACAATACATAACTTCATTAAGGTTTCAGTGGTTGCAACTGTGCAATTACTATGTAATTATACACTGTAATTAGTTTAGTTTTAAACATAGTTTAAATTATGACACTAAAATAAAGGTATATATCATATGCAACTGCCTTGAATTTTTTTCTGCTGTATTACACGCAAAGCCCACAACTTTACAAGACACAAAGAAGACATACATAAAACATCAACAAACTTCAGGCAACACTTGGGATAAGGATCATGGGAAAAATATCTGGTCAAAAATGGGACACATTGTGAATACTTAACAAAATGTGAAATTTATAGAGGAATTACGTACAAATAATCTTCATTTAAATTTCTACCACAGTGATGATGCCTATTTTATAGAAAAGAGTGAAAATATTTGTTTTTTTTAATTTATGTAGGTGACAAGCTTAGTATAAGGGCCACTTTAAAATAATGTTCCACAACTGTTTTAAAAGCACAATCTGATCCTGCATTCAAAGTAAAAGACCTTCAAAGGTTTCTGACCTGATGGGACTGAAGTTACTAAGCAACAAACGTGCATTATATATTACTAGCAAATGATTGGATTTTATTCTAAAGGGAAATCATTTTTTGGCTGCAACCATAATTGTGCTTAAGATGCTTTCATGTGGTCACCTGCTCCTGAAATAAGGTCAAAATGTCGTACTCCTTATGTACCAGGTGCTCTAAAAAAGGAAAATAAAGCAAAATATTTGGCAGCTTGATTACGATAATCTATACAAGGCATATCACTTAACTAAAATGGGACAACACAGTAAGTCCCATTAAACAATAAATCAAAAAGGGTAAATATGGCTTCGGTACAACACTGAACAAGAAAATGTAATTTCAGAAAATCAATAAAGGTATGAATAGTTTAGACACATCTAAGAAATTTATTGCAGATATTAAAATTCTTCTATTAACACATACTGTATTTATTATCCAATAGTCCCAAAGTGTTCTTTCCATGGTCTCCTCTAGTTCTCTTTATAACCATATCCACTGACTCCTTCACTGTCCTTCACTGTATTTTCTATCACTTTTATCAGACAAAATGCAGACTTTCTCTTTCTAAAAAGCAGATCTCCTCCTTAAAGTTTACCTTCATTATGAATATTTCATTGTCACCTTTTCACCTCATATTTTTAAAGTCAGCACTGCTATACAAGCTTTAACTCTTTGTCAACCTGTACTGAACTGCTGAACACTAAAAAGCTGTAAGGCAACACCACTTTAACCCATTCTGCCAAGGTCCACTTTCTCAACATCACTAGGACATGCTCTTATCTTAGAACAGCTTCTGTTACGGGTCTCTGGTTCTCCTGCAGTTGGATTATATATGTACAGTATAGCAAAATACTCCTGACATGACCTCCAGAATGATCCATAACTGCTTCAGGAATTTCTGATTGGAGCTACCTCTTTGGTTGCATTGCATATTAAACAAAAACTCTGTTTTTGCTTACTAGTTAGCTAGGAGATCTAACCCAGTCTACCTTTCAGACTATAGCTTTGGTTTTCCCGGCTTTCTAATAGTACTGTTTTATAGTAACATTGCTGTTATTCAGCAAATGAATTATTTATTTTTTAATTGATTAAGTGTGGGTTTTATTATGATTTCAGCAGCTTTTGTGAGTTTTTGAAGGATCCATGTATTAGAGAATATTACTACATGAATGCTATATTTTTATAATGTACTGTACTTATAAACTAGTGAAAGTTCTTTCCTTGTTTAATTTTAAGTTAGGCTGACCAAACAGTCCCATTTAATAATTGGAATATAACCAAATGATCTGTTTTAAACAGGCTGGTTATTTAATAGATGGGCACAAAACTCCAAAGAGGACAACACCCTAAGTCAAGTCAAGTCAAGTTGGGGAGCAATGCACTGGTAGAAGTGCGTTGCCACACCTACTACACATCAGAACAACTCGGGATCCCGGTTTGCAACCCCCCAGGCAGACACGTGACTAAGTCCTACGCTCTGGAAATGACTCTCTATCTGCCACAGCCTGGTGTTACATGGGTGACCCCTTGGCCTGATCCAGCCACTTGGGTCCCCAACAATGAGGATCTTATGAGCCAGATCACCCTCGGGGAAACATGCCACATAGCCCTAGTGCCGTAACTGACACTCCCTCACAATGCAGGTAATGTGCTTCATTTGGGACTCCATGAGCAACTGCTCATTCGACACAAAGTCAAACCAACGGTAGCCAAGTATATTCCCGAGAGACACAGTACCAAAGGAGTCCAGTCTTCGTCTCAGGTCACTGGATAGCAACCATGTCTTGCAACCATATAGCAAGACAGGAAGCACCAGTACTCTAAAGACTTGGACCTTTGTCCTTTTGCATAGATATCAGGAGCGCCACACACCCCTTTCCAGTGACCTCATGACGCCCTCTCCCAATCCGTCTACTGACTTTATAGGAAGAGTCACCAGAGACATGAATGTCACTGCCAAGGTAAGTAAACCTCTCGACAAGGTCAACACTCTCTCAGCAGACAGACACACTGCTGATGGCTGTGCCCAAGATGTCATTCAAGGCCTGGATCTTGGTTTTTATCCAGGACACTCACAAGCCCAGACACTCAGACTCCTCGCTCAGTCTCTTGAACGCCCCGATCAGAGCCTCCATTGACTCCACGAAGATCACAGCATCGTCAGCAAAGTCAAGATCCGTGAACCTTTCTTCACCAACAGATGCCCTACCTTCAATGTAATAAACTCACATGAAACTATACAGAGGACAAACACCTCAATTTATTATATGTTTAACAACGTAACTCAGCAAACCCCTCCTCTGCACTTCAGTTTTATAATCATTGAACAGTGCACATAAAGGTCCAAGGGGGGCAACCCCTGCCTTTAATACAATATATATGTCTAACAATGCACACGAAACTACACAGGGGACAAACCCCCCCCATCACCTTGATTTAATATACGTTTAACAACGAGCACAAAACTGGAAGGAGAAAAACACCCTCTCCCACTGTTCAATTTAATATATATCTAATTACATTTGCAAAACTCCTAGGGGACACTCACCTTGCTTTTCTATTCAATATACGCCTGACCTATACTTGATGACTTGATTAATAAGTTGTGTCCCATTTTAGGATAATAAAAACCTGGTCAGCATAATTTCAGTGCATCACATTGCCATTTGTGGCTGCATTGCCATTAATGGCTGCCTCATGGAGGGCACTATGCCTCACATCATGTATAATTCTCTGTATAACCCCTACTGCAATTCAGTATGGCGTAAAAATTCCACATCCATTAATCAAACAACCTTTTGATTTCTGATTCGTCATTCTTTTTTAGCCTTGTATCTAAATGTTTGAAAATGGAAAAACATCTGGAAAAATAGTCAAACATAACCATTTGTGATGGCCCAGTGTTCACAGCTGGCATTGCCTCCTTGAACCTGAGGTCGTCGGTAGTCATGTCTGAGGATGAACAGGGCAATATGGACACATATTAGCAAGAGCAGGTTTAAGTGTGCACAGTGCTTTTATTCACAATCTGTTCAACAAACTGCAGTGCTTCTTAATAAATAAGTAATTAATCCAGGATAAAAACATATGCATAAGTGAAGGTTAGTAGGTTCTTTCCAACAAATAAAACCGTGCAGACAGTGGGTTCCCTTTCTTGTACAGTATTTACTTTCCTGCCATCTCAGCACGTCATTCTCCTCCCATCTTCCCAGCTCACCCAGTGGGTCTTGTTGCTGGCTGACTCTTTTCAGCTCTCATTCCAGCCACCTCATCTGGTCATCTCTAGGATGCTCAGAACTGGACCTCTGTCTGCACCATCCATTGCATCTACAAGATCCCTAGGAGCCTATCAGATCATACCCCATTACTCAGTAATATTCAGCCCACCCCAGGAGTGCCATTTCTTTCGCTCTCTTGCCTCCACACTATCTTGCTGGCTCTTACACCTGATTCTGCCCCTCTTATTTCTTGTTTTTTCCTTCCTCATCTAATAAGGTGCCTTATGATGAAAATGGCTGAACTGCATGTGTCTGCCTGTGAATGAGAGCTTGCTAATTCCCCAATCAACAATCTAGGGTTGCTCCATCATGCTTTCATGTACCTATGCTTTCCTGGAGCCTGTTCGCCACATTTTTATTTAAAAACTAACACAGCTCCATGGACACCAATCTCATCTTGCCATACAATGCATTATGTGATCCATGGAGGGCAGTTTTTAAAAGTCATTCATTGAAAGCAACCTGAGCTACTCCATGGAGGACTCATCATGCCTAGTGATAATGCCAAACCACACATGCTGCAAACATCATCTGAGAGGTGTTTTCGTTCTTTGTGTAAGGGATGCTGGACCATCAATATTAGAGCCTGGGCCTCACTTTGGGATGTTCTTTGATAAAATATCTGCATGGTTAGACATTTGCTACAGAATGTGATGTATAGGCTGCAGCACCTTGACATTGATTTCTTCTGAGTAGAAATGGACACTTCAAATTCACAGTAGAAAAAAAATACCTGGAGAAGTGTGTAGCTTCTGTGGAAGTCCATGAGTACATTTTTATATTGTTTGTTAGATGTACAAGCCTTTGAATAAATAAACATATTTTCATACATATCCCAATTCCATCTCCAGTTTTCTAAAAAACAAACTAAAAACATGCTAAATAGTATAGCTGTGACAAAGTCAGCCCTCCTAATATGACAGCACCCTAAAATATGCCACAAAATGTAGCCACAATTATATCATCAAACTAATGATTAAAAACAGTAACACCATTATGAACAATTTTAGTTCACAAAATGATAGCAGAAAATAACCCCAGGAGGTAAAGATTTATAATAAAAATATCAAATATGTACAAAATATCACAAAATACATGCAAATGTGAAAATCACACATCTTAAGCCTTCAGGATCACTACATAGTCGCCCTGTTAAGGCATGGTCCCTGGACGCTCCAATTGAGCTTACCAGTATGGCATAAATAAAACTGATGTAACAAGCAAGGGGCATGTATATTTTTAAATACCACCCAGGAACAGTTAGCTATGCCATTGTACCATGTTAAAAAACATAAAATTCCATTTTTAAGTTTGCGTTTACCCTTGACTGGTGTAAGAGAAAGGAAGTGCTGGTACACTGGATTAAACTAATTTCAAATGGGATGCATGCAATAATAAATAAACCTTAACACAGAAGAGAAAGTCCAATTTGCAAGGTAACAGATCATTATACTGTAGTACGTTATAAGAACCTATAAATATTAGAGCCATCTTATCAGATGCCCTCAGGCAGATGCCTCACCTTCCGAACCACACTCTTTACTCTGGAGCTGATCTATGCAGTCAGAAAACTGCTTGGCAGAGGCTCCCATTGACAGTAGATTATCCTAAACTATTTTCAACATTACAGGTAACCAAGAAAGATTCCAGTCAAACAAAGTAAGGATGAAGTCACAGACAGAAGGGCTAATAAAATGGATTTGAAACGAATCGGTAACTTAAAAGGTGACATTTTAATGGCCAAATGATGTAACATGTTTTGGACAAATTCTGCAATGAGCATGATGGATCTCTAATTACAACAACAACAATGTCTTGTATAGCTCAAATTTACACAGGGAATGACTCAGTGGGCTTTAATAGGCCATTTTTTGATAGCCTTGGTCTCTAAGAAGATTTGAAAATACTCCCAAAAAAAAACTTGGAAGAAATCTTGGGATAGGCAATTCAGAGAGAGACCCAATTCCAGGTAGGTTTGGGCATGCAAGATTTGTCGAAAATGGGGTAAATACAATACACAAAACAGAACCCAAGTAATCCTCTTCACAGAGCTAGATGGCCAATATAGTATTACAACTTCAGACACAGAATACCATTTACTTTGAAATGTGGTAACTCTTCATCTCAGCAGTTGTTCTAGGCCTCGATTGACCCACTCTGTCTGCCCATTACTCTCTGGATGATATCTTGATAACGGATTGACTTTACATCAAACATTTTAACCAGAAAACTTTAAATAGTGAGAAACAAATTTTAAACCATATTTAGAAATGATGACTTTAGGGAACCCATGTAGTCACAATAAAACCCAATTTCCTTTGAACGGGGCAATTTTTTATATTGATGATCTACTTAGTAGCTACTTTTTATTTTTCAACTAATTATTTATTCTTTATAGGCTATGTGTACTTCATTGGGGCAGCATCTACATACATAGTAGCACTTTATTTCTGCACCTTCCATCCCACCCTACACTTCTTGAAGTTTAATCATTTTGTGAAAAAAGCAAGATTACTATGCAAGGTTTCATACTTTTACTTGAAAGTAACACCATCCCACTCTCTTTAATTAAAATGTAACACTCCAAAACAAAATACATGAATGAACTGACAATAACACTCACAGGTAATCAAACTGGCGTCAACATAAGAGTTTCATTACCTATAGTACATGTGCATTTTTTAAACTTTACTTTTTTGTTTTCATGAAAATTCAATTTGATGGAAACCAAGGTCTCCATGAATGATGCATGTGTAAATAGGCATCTTGTTATGATATGACTTTTCTAACTGAAATGCTGTATAATTTTTCAAACACACCCAAAGGTGTACATTCCAGGATATTATTGAATAACAGTGTCTTAGATGATGAACGTTCTGTCCGGACGTTTGTGAGGTTCAAGGACTATGCTTCTGACACGGATGTGAGCAACACTGGAGCACCACAAGGAACAGTACAGTCTCCTTTTCTCTTCACTCTCTACACCTCAGGCTATAAATACAACACCATGATTCTGCACTTGCGTAGTGTTTTATAATGGGGATGAGAGAAAGTATAGGGGTACAGCTTTGACAGTGGTCTGCAGTTCAACATCAGCAAAGCCACGGAACTGGTTATTGAATTTCATCACACCAAAGAGCCTCAACACTCAAGTCACTTTGTAGGGAGTGGATATGGAGTAAGTATACAAGAAATGGTAGAGCAGACATTTTTTCTTAGGACCTTTTAATGTTTGTAGTAACATCCTTTAAATTTTCAACTACTCTGCAGTGTGCTGGGCTGGTAACATCACTTCACAAGAGTCTCACTGAATCAACAAGCTATGTAAGAAAGCAGGCTCAGTTTAGGGATGCACTCTGGACCCCCAGGAGGTACCAGTGGAGGAGGAAATGATAGATGTTATGAATAATGCTGCATATCCCTTCTCTAGCACAAAAACACTTTCAGCCATTGAATTATTCAACAGAAGTATGTAAGAAACGGTAATGGGGCTCCTTTATCCCAAAAGCAATACATTGGTATAGTGCCTTTATAATTCCTCACTGTGACTGCTGCGTTAATCATTTGCCAAATCTGACGTTTTCTTTTTTTTTTTGTTACTGTGTTTGAAAGGAGTTTGTTAGAATATTTCTTGGACAAATAAAGTACTATCTAAGTATAATCTTTATATTTGCTTTCATTGTGCATGCTATGATGAACCCTGACTCTTTCCCCTTGCCCTCATATCAATAAACATAAAGGTAAAAGGGCATATAATGACCTATTCAAAAGTCAAAGAGAATATATATATATATATATATATATATATATATATATATTTATATATATACACAGTGGAACCTCGGTTTGCGCGTAACTTGGTTTACGAGTGTTTTGCAAGACGAGCTAAAATTTGTAATAAATTTTGACTTGATAAACGAGCAACGTCTTGCAATACAAGTAGTACATATACGCTTTGTCTGCCGAGTGCCATGTAATCACAACTGAGCTGATGGTTCTTCTCTCTCTCTCTCGCTGCGAGATTGTGGGCAATTGTCTCCTATTCTCCATCTCTGTCAGCGTGCCTAACGCATATAGTCAACATCCGTACGAGCGTATACTGTTTACTACAGCATTGTGACTGTGTGTGTATGCGCGCGTGTGTGTGCTGTGACGTGCGAGTCCCTGTCATGCACCACCAGCTTTATTCAGCTTGAAACAGCAACAATGTGGTTATTTATTGTAGCAGGATCTGCCACTCTCCTATACACAGACACAGCAGTCAGGCAGGGTCATGGTCAAGTAGTACTGTGCCCTGCACATTTATAATGTTCCTTGTTTCTTGTATCACCCACTGATGACAGGTGCTTATAGCATGTCTGCGATCTTTTTGGATTAGCAAACTGCTAAAGCGCTGGGAGACTGCGATTGCTTTGGGACACTCTTCCGCATGTCGTCCCGTTGGGTGGTATCCCACAAGAATTTAGAAACTCACTCACACCAGCCATGATTCTTTTCAAAGGTAAAGTGCAGGTTAATTTGTTTTATGTATTTTTACTTTATATTTTGTATTAATCATTTTTATATGAATAGTTTTGGGTTGTGGAACGAATCATCTGAGTTTCCATTATTTCTTATGGGGAAATTCACTTTGATATACGAGTGCTTTGGACTGCGAGCACGTTTCCGGAACGAAGTATGCTCACAAACCGAGCTTCCACTGTATATGCATATATATATGTGTATATAGTCAAAGACGAGACAAAGAGCCAAAAAAAGATTTGGGGCAGCCACACGTGTAATTATTCCTGATTGCAAAATAGTGAAATTGTGTACGGTTGTGTGCAGGTTTGAGTCCAAAAAGGACTGCCTTGATGAGGCAAAGATGGAAGTGACTTCATTAGCCCCGGAGCCAGAAGTGCCGTCATCGAGACCAGGTGGAATTTCCAGTAATTGGTCTGTAATGGAAAGAGAGAAAGGATCAGTACACTCCGCCACTCCTCGATCTGGCATGGTATTACCCTCATTCAAGCCCTTTAGCTGCCTCCCATGCTCTCATGTGTGACACACTGTAACATCAAAATCTTTCCCTCTAACTGTTTCAGAGAGTAGCAAAGGTGTTTAGGACGTTCGAATCTCATGTACCTGATAATTCATATCTATGTAGTGACCATGGCGGGGGTTGCTCAAGTAACCATAGCACAATTCTTTTCAAACTTGAAATACATACATAAGGGATTCTTTTAATATTCAAAATAATTGGAGTGAAGAAATGGTGCTCTACTTAGGTATAAGGAAATACAGTTGGGTTCTTAATACCCAATTAGTGGCCTGTGTCCTGATTTTTAGTTTAGGATTTGCTCTTTATGGAAAGCAGTGCCTTCACCCTTGCTAGGCAAAATTATTCCTGGCTTAAATGCCAGAATAAGGCAAACTTTCCTCCAGAGTTATTATTTTTTTCTATCTATCCTGGTAGTAATGTGTTTCCTGTTTGTTTCTAACCTCACAAGGAGTAGTTACCTTAAGCTCAGTTTCCAATTGTTCCTAAATTCTGCACGCCTGTTACTGTCTATCCTGGAAAGAGAGAAAAACATGGTTTTGGGTATCAGGAGTACTTTGTCCCTCCGACCTCCAAACTTTCCCCCATGTTGCTAAACTAGACCTTTTGCTAGGGCAGTGATGAACTGTGACACCATACAATACTCTGTATATTGTGATGTATCAGACTGCGCTTTCACTTTCTAGAACCAGTTCAAGAGAAAACACACCTTCACAAAGACAGTATTGAGAGAAATACTGGATCATCTGCCATCATGCACAATTCTCATATCTCACAGTAATAAAAACCTGTATAAGTGACTGATTGTCTAATGCAAAAAGTTATTTCCTGGGCTGTTGTTCTTGATTCTTGCTGGCTGCTCATGGAGCTCATGGACAGCTATCAAGAGGATGCCTTTAATTTCAGAAAGTTACAAACAGACAAATTCTTTTCAATATTAACTAAGTTTATGTTTTGTTTTGAAAGACTTCAAGGACTGTTTCTACAGACTCAAGATTAAACAGTGCATATAATAAATGTTTTATAGTTTTATTTGTGCCACTCAGAACCCAATATGGGAAAATAAAGAATATACTGCCTGTTAAAATGAGCCTGAAGAAACAGACCCAGTGTATGTCTGGAGGAATCTTTACCCATATGACCTCTACATTGACTTCTAAATTTCAAACTTTAATTGAACTGGCCTAGAGATGCCCAAAGAGCATTAAGCATAATTAACAGAGAACACCTGAAAAGCAGTATCTCTGTTTCATCACTTGCCAAGTTCCAAGATCTCACACGCTCTTTGTTTCACTTTATGTGCAAGTGAACAAAGCAGTGATTATGTTATCTGCGGAGCCACTGCATTACACACCCCATTGCTAGCCTTAGTGGTTCAGCTAACATTATTCTGTGTTCTCATCCTCACATGGGACAGAAGCTGTTAGAAAATCTGATAAAAAGAAAGTTAGAAAGATATAGTTGTAAAATGCCAAAAAAAGTCCCTGTGACTGAATTTCCAGTCTCAAGAGAGCAATAAAACCTTGAATATAAGGGTATTCAAAAATGAAATTGTCTATTATTTTGTGTTCAAAATGAGGAATCTTCTTTGTAGGTTTTTCTCTCTGTCCCTCTTATAATAGTCAGTGATTCATGCAGAAAGCCACCTCCCAGAGAGCCCTGCCTTGAATTCTGAAGTTCTGCCTGCCTGAGGGAGAGCTCTCATGTTGTGAACCCCCTTGGCAACTCCTGCTGTGTTGTTGTGTTACATCTGCTTTCCTGAGCATCAAAGTGTTCCCCTGCTTTTCTCATTTTGTCTCATGAGTTTAAAATAAAGCACATGTATATAAGCATTCAAAACTCCAGTTCAAAGACTTTGAAGCTCCATGGACCTACAAGAGGTACAATATAGATTATGCACTCACTGAACAAATTCTGAGGAACACTATACTAATACAGAGTAGGACCTCCTTTTGCTCTCAAAACAGCCTCCATTCTTTGTGGCAAGGATTACACAAGATATTGGACACATTCCTTTGAGAGTTTGGTCCATGTTGACATGATTGCTTCACACAATTTCTGCAGTTTTTATCAGCTGCACTTTCATGCTGTGACTCTCCTGTTCTACCACATCCCAAAGATGTTCTCCAGGATTTGATGAAATTGAAGGCCACGAAGAAAATTGACCTCACTGTCATAAAACCAGTTAGAATTGACTTTTGCTTTGTGACATTGTGCATTATAATGCTGAAAGTTAATATTAGAAAATGTGTTAACTGTGGCCAAGAAGGGATGCATATGGTCACCAACAATACTCAAATGGACTATAGCATTCAAGCGATGATTGATTGGTATTAATGTGCCCAAATTGTGCCAAAAACACATTCCTCACACAATTACCATACCATAGCCAGCCTGGATTGTTGACACAAGGCAGGTTGGGTGCATGGAATCACACTGTTGACACCAAATTCTGACCCTACCATCTATATGCCTCAGCAGAAGTCGATATTTATCAGATCAGGCTACATTTTTCCAGTCTTCAACAGTCCATTTTTGGTGAGCCTGTGCCCACTGCAGCCTCAGCTTTTTGTTTTTGGTTGACAGGGGTAGAACTCAATGTTGTCTTCTGCTGTTGTAGCCCATCTGTCTAAAGGTTCAACATGCTATGCATTCTGAGCTGCTTTTTTAATCACTACAGTTGTATAGAGTGACTATCTGAGTTAACGAGCTTTTTTGACAGCTTGAACCAGTTGTGCCATTCTCATCTGATAACTCTTATCAATAAGCCATTTCTGTTCTCAGGACTGTTGCTCACTGGGTGTTTGTTGTTTTTCACACCATTTATAGAGTAAACTCTAGAGACTGTTGTGCATGAACATTCTAGGAGATTAGCAGTTACAGAAATACTCAATCGAGACCATCTGGCACCAACAGTCAAACCATGGGCGAAATCACTGAGATCACATTTTTTCTCCAGTCTGGTGTTTCATGTGAGTATTAACTGAAACTCTTGGCCTGTATCTGCATGTTTAATGCATTGTGCTGCAGGCACATGATTGGCCGATTAGGTCATTGCATGGATAAACAGATGTACAGGTGTTTCTAATAATTTGTTCAGTGAGTGTATATAGATAGTGATGGGGCACCTTTTTTTCTCAAAAATCTCTGTCTGCACTACTTCTCTTTTAATCAAGCCTTTCTTTGCAAATAAGAGAAAAAAGTGCCAGTTCTCAACACAGGGAATACATCTTGATCTACCAGCCACCAGGCTCTGCACAAAAAATAAATGGGGGTGGAAACAGACAGGCAATACTAAAGGTCCAATATGAAAAAGATACAGAGAAACTTTTCCTAACAGATTGCTGCATAAAATCAAATATTTTAAAAAATAAAGAATCAGCCAAAGAAAGATTGAAGCTATGCCCAAAACTGAGTAAATTCTGACAGATGGATTACTTTGACAAAGCACATGAAAACCAAAAGAATGTTTAAAGAGAGGTGTATTTGAAAGCTTGGCCCTGATTAGTGTAAATTACACAAGTAAGCATATTTTATACTAAAACAAACAAATTGTTAAGTGATGTGGTTAAAATCTTTTTTGGTGAACACAACCTGGGTAATAATTTAATTTAAAATATATGTAACTAGTGGCGTGGGGTCTTCGGGGCAAAAAACAACCTGAAGATGCCCTAGCAGTTTTACTATGATTGTGAACTTGGAGATGCATCAGCTAGCTCTTAAGATTTACCCAGTACAGACAACATGGATCCACCAGTGCTTACTGCCCCATTGGCTTTTCTAAGAAGACACTGGCGATACCATATCTTAGCCGTATCACTGTAATATGAGTCCTTCTTAAACTCTATCTTGAGAATATATTTATAGCTAGATAATGTTTTTAGTGAAAACTTCAAGCCTTGCCATCTGTTGCTGAAGAGTTTCACCTGCAAGTCATTTCAACGTTGTGTCTCTTTATCTGTGTTAATAGCATGACGTTGTTGTTGCTCAGTGGTGTTTGCTGCACACTGGTCTTTTGTAGCAAGTGCCGAAAAAATGTAAAAATGCATGCATGCGCCATCTAGTGGTTGTGGTTGAATGTGAACAGGGAGGACAGCTCCATACACACACATACAAATACGGGTCTTTCATTTAATTATGTCCAATTATAAAATAAAAGAACATATTTTTAATTCTGAATGGCTATATGACACAATGTATATCATTTAAAGAAGATGCTTACCTAGTATTTTGTTATACAGTATTTATTTATATATATTGTGACAGATAGGGGGCGCTATCGCTCCCTTGAACCCCTGTCCACAAATCCAGACACCAGGTAACAGTCCAAACGATGACTTTATTTACTTGCCACAGTGCACAAAGCACCCTCTCCTCCACAATATTCATAAATACACAATAATCACTATCACAAATACAATCCACCACTCCCAGACGCGTTGCCCTCCTACCACCCAGCTCAGCTCGCCGTCTGGGAGCTCCCACAATTCTTTTATATTCCCTGACCCAGAAGTGTTCTCAATCCCCAGCCCATGTGATCTTGTATCACTTCCGGGTCAGGTAAAAGTCCTTTTCTTCACCCCGGAAGCACGTCATTCCCCTTATCCATGTGACTCGGACGTACTTCCGGGGTGTAGGGTAAATAACCGTTGTTTCCTCCTGCAGCGTCTCCTAGTGGCCCCCATGGCATCCAGCAGGGCTGTGTATAAAAACTGCAATGTCCATGATGCCCTGCTGGTCTTTGGGGGACCTCCATACTGCTGGGAGGGCTCCACCTGGCGGCTTGGGGGTATTGGCCGGGATAAACGGCCGGCCATACACCACAGTATTCCCCTCCCAGCGACGAATTAGAATTCAGAGCGGCCTGCCCCAAGAGGGAAATCTTTCTCCAAGAGGACGTTCCGGTTGAGCCTTGACTGATTCTTGTATCTTGTTCCCTGGAGAATCTAGGGGGAATATTAGTCCAATTCGACAACTTATCCCCCTCTCTCCAAGGACAGTTTTGCCAAATGTGGCCTAACCTTTGGCATCCGTAGCACTGCCTCCATCATCCTGGTATTCTCCCCCTGTGGGATTGAAAACAATTGGGAAAACGTTAGGGCCGCCCCTTCTCTTGCTGGGAAAGAAACCCCCACCGCCTCTAACGGTGCTCTCTCTCCTTTTGTTTTCTTGTCAGGAGACCCCTATTTTACTTTCGGGATTTCCTGTTTGATCTGGGGCTTGTCCACAGTCTGAGTCTCTCTATGACATAAAGAGACACCCTTTACTGTCTGAACCCCTTTAGTTTTATGTATTACCGGTGGCGGCGACTTTAGGGCCGCCTCGCTCCGGGAATCAGCACTGTCTAGCTGCCCCGGATCAATCAGCCCTTCCCCCGACCACTCGGTTAACGAACCGGCCTCTGTGGTAGGGCACGCCGTGTATTGGCACCCGCTATTCATTAGAAGCGGGCTAGGATTACACTGCGTCCCTATTAATTTCTTTACGGTACCGGCTTGACTCACCTGTCTCCACCAAACCGCCGCACGTAGGCTCTCACCTTTTCCAACGGTGCTTTGGCTGCAGCTCCCAGTTCCCCGACAATCTTCTCGATGCTTGTCAGGACCTGCAAGAAACTTAGTACGGGCTCGATCAGCTTTTCGAGTTCCTGTACGTTAATATTATTTACTTTGGCCGGCAGAAGACTCACTTCCTCGTTTGTCTTACCTGCCGGCTGGGAGCCAATGATCACGCCCGCTTCTGGCATGTGCTCTGATGGGTCTTGCGGAGGCTGCTGGGACATGGAGTTCTCTTTGCCTGCAGTCGAGGGTCGGGTCGCTTCCTTCAGTGGACTGCGGTCTGTCTTATTTAATTTAGCGACATCCCAAAAAGCCATTTACCAACCCTCCTTAACTTTATTCGTGGTGAGCGGTGCTCCTCTGGCCTCCCTCTTCCCCTTTGGAAAGTCCAAGTCCGTAACTTCGGGCTCGAAGGCGCAAACAGCGGGACGCAGACCTCCTCCTTCCCAGAAAGCACCGGGTTTGCTGCCGTGTCTCTCGTCGGCTACAGTCATGCGGAAGTCATTTCCCATGTGCTCAGGTTCTGATAGGAGCGCGCCAACGTCTTCGGGGCAGTCTTCTTTTCCCCACGGAGCCTCCAGGGGCCTCATGTATAAACGGTGCGTACGCACAGAAATGTTGCGTAAGAACTTTTCCACGTTCAAATCGCGATGTATAAAACCTACACTTGCCGTAAATCCACGCACTTTTCCACGGTACCTCATGCCTTGTCGTACGCAAGTTCTCCGCTCGGTTTTGCAAACTGGCGGAACCCAGCGTCAAAGCAGTGCTACTGTTCCTGTGTGGTTACACCTTATTTTCCTATTTTATATTAAATACACCGAAACTAACCGCATATTGTTTATTAGTGTAATGCATCTGATTGTAATTAACTTGTAACAATATAATGGTAGAGGGAACAGCCATAGTATTCCAAATACCATAACTGCTTTAGCGTTGTTACTCTCACTTCTTCTTCTTCTTCTTCTTCTTCTTTCAGCTCCTCTTGTTAGGAGTTGCCACAGCGGATCATCTTTTTAATATTTCTCTCACTGCACCACTCAGAGTATTTATATCACTGTATCTGAGTGTGAATCACAGCAGCAGCTGATCGGAAAGGGAATTATCGGTATACAGCTTCAAGGACACGCTGTCTCAGCCACTGCAAAATGTTTTAAAGCCTTTCCTGTACGGACCTCGCGGTTCAGAAACAGAAACGATATCATTTATAAGGTGAAATTCAGCAAAATATGTTTATTAAATTATACAGATAAAACTTTAACTTCATTTAAATAATCTATATTCTTCACTGGGAGTGTCATTAAGGATAGAATAATTAAACATGTACTACAGAGACATTTCAATGTTCTTTAAACGTTTTGAAGAATCGGCGCTAAGCTTACAGATGGCTTAACGTCTATTACAGAGCTGATTGTATGGCGATCGGTTACTTGGGTAAAGAAAAGCACTGACTGCAGTGACGGCTACGCCAATATATATTGAATATAAAACAGAAAGAGAAAATAACAACACAGCTAAAAACACAGCGACAAATTTCGGCAAAAGTTAAATGCTTGTGTCATGAGCACGAGGTGGCTATGCAGCCATCCACTGTGCATAAGCTACCCTACTGACGGGCAGGCGAAGGAGCCACCGATTTTTCCTCTGCCCAGTGCCACCACAAGTCTAGAGCCGCCCCTGATTGTACTGCTGCAATAAATTATTTCATCGAAGTGAAACACATTTTTAATAACGTGCTTTAACTCCTATCATCATGAAAATGATATCACGTATACATCTCAGTATTTTAGTTATTCAGAGAACTGTAATATCACGAATGTAATTGATTCTGTGTCCAGTTGGAGGAAGAGAGCCGGTTTAAAAAGCAAGTAGTGATTCACACACATAGAGTACATAGAAGATCAAATACAAAACAAAGCATTTAACGTGCTACTTTAATTACGATGTGATTTGAGAAACTGGTTAATTAAACGATTTTAAGATGAAGTTTATGATGTTCTACTTTAATGACAAAATAAAGTACGTGATTAAAGTGGAAATGCAGAGATTGAAGTTGACATTTCATGCTTTTTCTTCACTGTGTGCCTTTTTTCTCTGTACCCTAATAAGCTTTCATATGACACTCAGACAGTGAGCTTACAACTCGGCTTTTCACGGCGACTTTGATATGTGACTTCTTTTTTATTTCCGGCACTGTGCGATTTGTGAATGTGAGCTTTCAAGTTTCTCCAACACGCTATGTCACTCGATCAACTTCCTTTTGTTTATTATACCACGGTTTATTTGAACAAATAGTATGTTTTTCCTTTGCCTCCACTTGGTATTCGCTGAAATTCTTATATTTTCCCAGTGCTTTTCCCATTGTCTTTTCACAGAAGGCTGCGCTTAAGGGCAATTTATATTGATTTGCATATTCAAATAGGCGTAATTCTGGGAGGATTTGGGGCGTTACATAATCGGCGTGCGGCGTTAGTTTTCACGCTGGTCGGGATTTATGTAGCGGAAGAACGTGGAAGTTGGAGTACGCACAGATTCCTGCATCTGGATTTTTCTGTGCGTAAGCACATTTCAGCTTTTGTGCTTACGCCATGTTATAGTGTGAGTTCTACGCACGGCGTTATACATGAGGCCCCAGGTGATCATCTCCGAGAGACATGCACGGAACAAAGTGAGTTATTACAAATGGGTTTTCAATAACGTTCCCGGCACGTACCTCAGAGCGATCGTTGGTTCCTGGAGGTTTCTCCGGACTTGTAAGGCCGCTCCGTGACTACTACTGAGCGTCAACCATTGCACACAAGGCTCTCCCGCTGGCATTATCGCTCTGCTTGCCCTTCCTCTTCCCCATTTCGGACTTGGAAAATTCGGGTTCTGGCGATACTGTGGTGAGTCCTGACGCCGTTGTCTTCTTGGGGTTCTCTGCAAACAGAAATTTTAAATACAGGTTCTCTGCAATAGACGCTGGAGTACCCTGCCGACTATGCCACTGTAACAGATTGGGGGCGCTATCGCTCCCTTGAACCCCTGTCCACAAATCCAGACACCAGGTAAAAGTCCAAACAATGACTTTATTTACTTGCCACAGTGCACAAAGCACCCTCTCCTCCACAATACTCATAAATACACAATAATCACTATCACAAATACAATCCACCACTCCCAGATGCGTTGCCCACCTACCACCCAGCTAAGCTCGCCGTCTGGGAGCTCCCACAATCCTTTTATATTCCCTGACCCAGAAGTGTTCTCAATCGGGTCAGGTAAAAAGTCCTTTTCTTCACCCCAGAAGCACGCCAATCCCCTTGTCCATGTGACTCGGACGTACTTCCGGGGCATAGGGTAAATAACCATTGTTCCCCCCTGCAGCATCTCCTAGTGGCCCCCATGGCATCCAGCAGGGCTGTGTATAAAAACTGCTATGTCCATGATGCCCTGCTGGTCTTCGGGGGACCTCCATACTGCTGGGAGGGCTCCACCTGGCGGCTTGGGGGTATTGGCCGGGATAAACGGCCAGCCATACACCACAAAACATATATATTTAGTGGTCTATGGCCAGCCAGTCTTCCCGGCCAATACACCCAGGCCACCAGGTGGAGCCCTCCCTGCAGCATGGAATTGCCAGCAGGGAATTATGGACGTTGGAGTTTTCCTTTACAGCCCTGCTGGATACCACGGGGGCCGCTTAAAGGTGCTTCAGAGCAGAAAGTATTTTCCCTACAACCTGGAAGTGCGTCCAAGTCACATGGATAAAGGGAATGACGTGCTTCCGGGTTGCAGAAGAGGAGTTTTGATCTGACCCGGAAGTGCTAAGAAGTCACATGGACAGGGGTTCAGGAGCACTTCCGGGTCACAGACTATTTAAAAGACTTTGGGAGATCCCAGGGTGAGCTGAGCTGGCTGGAAGGATGGCAACGCGTCTGGGAGTAGGAGGATTGTATTACTGAGAATTGTGAATTATTGTATGAGTATTGTGGAGAGGAGGGTGCTTTGTGCACTTTGTATTAATAAAAAGTCAACTTGTTGGAGTTTTACCTGGTGTCGGATGTATTGTCTGAGGGTTCAAGAGGACGACAGCGCCCTCTATCTGTCACAATATATATACAGTGGAACCTCGGTTTGCGAGCATAATTCGTTCCGGAAACGTGCTCGCAGTCCAAAGCACTCGTATATCAAAGTGTATTTCCCCATAAGAAATAATGGAAATTCAGATGATTCGTTCCACAACTCAAAAATATTCATGTAAAAATGATTAATACAAAATACAAAGTAAAAATACATAAAACAAATTAACCTGCACTTTACCGAGTAGTGAGTTTCTAAATTCTTTAGGGATACCACCTAACGGGACGACATGCGGAAGAGTGTCCCAAAGCAATCGCAATCTCCCAGCAATGTATCAGTTCGCCGTATAAGCATACCCAAAAAGATCGCGGACATGCTATAAGCGCCTGCCGTTGATGGGTTATACAAGGAACGTTATAAAGATCCCGCTACAAAAAATAACCATGCTTTTGCTGTTTCAAGCTGCAAAAAGCTGGTGTTGTTAAAGTACTGAGACTTAGCTTTATGTTTTGGGGGGCAAGACGGGGACTTGCACTTCATAGCACACACACACACACACATACAGAGTCACAATTCTGTAGTAAACAGTATACGCATGTACTGATGTTGACTATATGAGTGAGGCATGCAGACTCAGACGGAGAATAGGAGACAATTGCCCTCAAGAGGAGTGAGAAAGAGAGAGAGAGACGGGTGCGAGCGAGCGAGCAAGATAAGGAGAGAGAGAGATGTGCGCAAGCGAGAGAGATAAGGAGAGAGAGAGAGAGATGTGTGCGAGCGAGAGAGATAAGGAGAGAGAGAGACGTGCAGGAGAGAGAGAGAGAGAAGAAACATCAGCTAAGTTGTGATCACATGAAGCTCAACAGACAAAGTGTATCCATAATACTCTCATTGCAAGACATCGCTCGTTTATTAGGTCAAACCAAGTTACTCGCAAACCGAGGTTCCACTGTATGTATAAAGCACTCTTACAGTCCTTTTTAATGCTAAAAGGAGGAAATCGACAGCAGAGACACAGTATGTGGTTTACAGTATACCATGTGGCTCATCTCCAGCTGTATACGTGGGACAAACATCAAAAGCACTTGCCACACGTATATAGGAATATTCCAATGCTGTCAGCAGGAAGGACCCACAATCTCTGATTTACACACATACAAGTTCAACAGGACATGCATTTAAATAGGACTCAGTGAAAGTAAAATGCAAGGCTAATATTAAAAGTGCCAGAGAGCTGGCTGAAATGTGGCTATCCAAAGAAAACACCAATTAGCAGACATTTGGACATGAACCCAAATGCAGGCTTGAAAATAAGAACATGCACATAATAAATATGACTTTATGACCGACACCATCCAAACCTCACTTCATTAATCTTTTCTCTACATTCACCTATCACCCCCTCCTTATTTGCTGCATATTACCTTGGATTCCTGTTAGTTTAATTATTTTCCTCTGATGATCACTCCTGATAGTAGTTGAAAGCTTAGGAATTAAAAACTATTATAAAATACTGTATGTGATCCATTTTCACCCTTTGTGGATTTCCAGCTATAAATATGGAAACCATATCACAGACCTTTGCTTCCTTATATATATTTATATATATATATATGAATATATGTATATGACATATATAAATGTCATACACAAAATACACACTTATATAGAAATAAGTATTATTACAGTTTAATATTTTATTCTACACAGTGAGGTTAGATAAGACCAGCTGTTAATTAAATAGAGTAAAATAAAGCCTCCCATTCATCCAGATTATGGAGAAAAATAAACATCTGGAGGTCCACAGTTCTGGCAATATCCAGCCAGTCACTTTCAGGGCATTCTGCAATTGTTTGCTTTAAATTTTGCATTTTAAGCAAACCTACTTTTGCACTTTTTCTTCCTTGCCTTTGTGTCCTATACCTTTTGAATCTTTGCTATAAATACTTAAATATTAAAGGATCTTTTGTGTTTGTCTTTGGATAAAACATTTTCATGGGGTTCCCTTTTCTCCTTTTGATGGCATTTTTGATATTTGCTATTTAAAACCTGTGTAGTCAATCATTTAAGTTTGGGTTTAGGCTGCCTAAGGTGAGGCCTTTTGTCAGGTTTCAGATCCCTGCATCCATTTTCTGAGTTTTGTTGTAGCAGGAACCATCATATAATATCAGAAAACAACTCTGGTTAGGACTGTAGTTTATCACAGGGCCCACTCACACTCACACACTGACATACACACTGATCCAATTTGGAGCCTCTGACCTGCACATTTTTGTAGCTGTAGGTGAAAAACTGTGTTTCTTAGCTATAAAAAAGTTATTAATAAAAAAATGTGTCAAATGTCAAAAATATTATTTTAACAAATTAGACTGGAAAACGTCTGCTCAATGTCAATTTCTTATTAAGAATACCTCTATTTAAAAGTCCAGCAGCTGTAGAGAACCAGGCAGGAGCAATCCCCAGACAGAACTCCAGGGTGAACACACTCACTCGCCCATACACACATACACACACACACACACACTAGGGCCAATTTAGTGTTGCCTATCTACCTAACCTGCATGTATTTGGACTGTGGGAGAACACCAGAGCACCTGGAGGAAAAACATGCAGACACAGGGAGGACATGCCAGTGCCACACAGGGAGGACATGGAGTCATTCCAGGACTCCTTACAGTAAAGCAACAGTGCTACCACTGCCCCTATAAATATCATTTGCATTTATATCTATGTTTCAAATAGAAGTAGGTTAGAAAACAATTTATTTAAAGTTTTTCCAAGCTTCCAACCTTTTGTACATACAGTAATAATAAGGCACTGTGAAGTAAACTGGACAAAGAAAAGATAAAACGCAAATTTTAATAGAACTGTACCTTCTGTGAATGATTACTTGGTAAATCAGCCTGAGATTAGATAGAAATGTCAACTTGGATTCAGTTCATTTTACTAAGTTTATTGAAGGAAAAATGGGTAAATATTAAAGGAAATACATTGTCCTGTGCCAAGAATGGACTTCAAATGACACTGCAAATGTTTAACAGCAGCCAATGTGTCTGATTGTCACTTCTGATTAAACAGGCCTGAACTTCATACAAAGCCATCTTTAAACCACAAGTGGTTGGTCTCTTTTGCTGTAGAAGTCTGTTTACTTTTAAATTTCTTTTGGCTAAGCAGTTTTAAATTAACTTGAGCCCCCTGTCCCATACCATGTTAAAAAGATGTTTTCTACTTTGACTCATATGGGTCAGGTAGTGTCTTCTGAAAACAGGATTCATGCTCTATATGTTTTCACAGCTCTTTACATAGCCCCTTACTTTTTTAGATTTTATTTTTCTATGGATCAGAAAGATAGTAAGGGAAAAATAATATATACAAAAATTATAAAACAATAGGAATGTACATTTACAAAAATAATTAATACTACAATGCTGCACACTAACTTTATGACAACCTTTTCCCTGAAATTAATGGGCCGTTTTCTAAGCAATGTTTTAAAAATGTGCCTTGAAGTGTGTAGAGGCACCATGAAGCAAACATTTTTTTTTGAATATCAATTGAATGCCCTGCAAATGCTAAATTTAATAAAACATCGCTTTACCTTGCTGGACCTTTAATGACAGCTGTGTATAGTTGGTTCCTTCAGTTTCCAGCTAGTGGGTCATTCAGCACAGTGCAGTCCCATTGTCTGTAAGTTATAAACCAGATGGGAACGCAATTTTTATTACCTCTCTTTCCTCTTCTCCAAATTACGCTTCATATGTTCATAAAGACAAAGTCATCCATCTCCTGCACTTGGGGGGAGAAACAGACTTCAGTCATTATTAAGTACTTATTCCAAATGAGACTATGCTTACTGATTACTTAAATCTGAATGCATTAAGCCCACATTTCGGTACTGTTGGTGATGCTGTAGGTATAATAGTTTCGGAACAGAAAAAAAAAGGTAAGAAAAACTATGACTGGACATTCTGAGAGGGTAAAACATCAGGGTACAATGCACAAAATTAGGCAAGGTTCCAATACTGCACATCTCAAAGAGGCTAATGTCTCCATTATGCACTTTACTCTTGTTATTGTGCTTGAAATCAAGCACAGATGTGCGGCATCAATTTTCATAATGACCAAAGACACAATGCAAGTACAATTTTGTTAAAATATTGTCATTGTCCAACTCTTCATTTTTCTTCTAAACACATAAGAGGTGAGCTTATTTCTTAATTTGACTTTACCGTTTCTACCTAAATTGATGATGCTAGAAAAAAAAAGATTTTTTTTGGTTAGAAGTGCTAAAATATCAAACAATTTCATCCAAAACATTCAATAGCAATAGAGTGTTTTCCTTTGCTCGTGAAAAACATTCAGAGAAATTAGTCCTAACTGAAATGTAGCATCGGACTGCTCTTAATTTTGTTTTAAGACTATACCATAGGCCAGATCATTCCCAGTGTTTCAGTGATCCACACATATCTGAAATCTCTGCTACTTTTGAAACTATTGAAGATTATGTAGTTAATTTGCCCCAAAATGTAAAATATACACAACATCAGGAGCATAAAAAATTTCTAGTAAGTAGGTCTACTGACAATATTCAGAAGGGTAGGGTAACAAATATTTTAAGATATGCAAATAAATAAATAAGAAATAGGAACAAACCTCCAGTTGGTTAATGTTTGTTTGTTGGAATCTAAACTTTTGAAAAAGTTATTATATTATCAGTATCATATCTTCATTATATATCTTGTTTTTCGATTCTTTAAGTTTTTAATAGATTTTAAATAAAAGAGAATTCAAACTTATAGACATCACAGAGAGTGCATCACTAGACCATTTACAGCTACTGTTGAAATATTTTGCCCAAAATATTTACGCAGTTTAAACAAAAACATATTTTTTATGCCAATCATGTCAAATAATTATATAAGATAATATCCAAGCCTCCAAACTCTACATTTACCTTCAAATGTTCAGCAATAATGTTTTGTAGGTTAACGCTGGACAATGTTATTATATAGATACAGTTAACAAACAAGCATTTGAAAAAAAATCCTGTACATTATTGTATAAAAAATAAATAATCCTGTTCTTGTTTGAATCTAGAAAAAGAATAATTTTAACAATATGTAAGAAAATTACAAACAAATTATTAAGGGTTGGGTCACCAGCAGGTGATCTCTGAATAATGGTTGCCAAAAAGTAACAAAAGAGATTTAACACAAAGAAGTGAGAATGTGTTTCCAGACACAAGTCCAAACTCTGGCTGTGTAAAGAAAATGGTGGAGCCGCTTATGAGGTAGGTGAGGTGGAAGAGGTGGGCTCAGAACCAGTGACCAGAACTGACAACAGTTCAGAGGAGAAATATTAGGTGAAAGTGCCAGCCCTCAATTCGGGGTGCAATCATTGTTTGACAAGCCCTGAAGTTCACTCAAAAGCTAATGTGGGGGACAAGAATAACACTTATAAACATTCATACTGTTACCTCATTATTTGTACAACAAAAAAACAGATTGCTCATATTAAATTCCAATTTCTTGCTATTCCTAAAAGAAACTCAAAATGGGATAACATGTATTCTGCATAAATTCTAATATAATTATTATTACATTTTCTGTATTTTAAATCTATTCCATCCAAAAACAAGTTAACAGATTAGCAGAGTTAAGATCTTCTCTTTGCAGTCTCACAGTCTTCTCGGAAATATCATCACAAACTGTAAAATTTTCAGGGGAAGTGATATTTCCAAAAGTTCCACATATTTAAACAATCTACCTTCATCATTTAACAATTGAGCTCATAATTAAATTTTGTTATATCAATTCTGAAGAATAAGCTTTTAAGTTTATATTATACTAGCAAAATACCCACGCTTCACAGCGGCGAAGTACTGCCTTAAAATTTTAATTAAGAAGAAATTTAAACCTTTTTAAACTGAGGGAAAATATGCCAATAATTATTTGTTAAGGCTCTCTTTGTATGCCATGTTGTCAGTTCGGCCCTCCGGTTGTAATATGACCAAGCTGTGCGCTGAGCTTACTCTTGAGCATGCAACGTACAGTTGGCCATGTGAACAGTAATCTTGTCTCGAATCTCACAGCTTGGATTGCTGCTGTCATAATCGGTTTGAGTTTCATGGTTTGTTTCAATTACGACAGTATTTGCAAGACATGTGTTGAAGTGACATTCAACATCTGTCAAGCGTTGTAAGCATACACCCGGTTTCATCGATAACTTCACATCCAGCTTTTGAGAGTTCAAACATTCATAAACATCAAAGTGTCCACTACTGAAATCGTCACCTGTGAATCTAAGATGTTTAAGAGGCATTGGCGGTTGTCGAAAGGTGTAAAATATTTAGCCATTTCGGTACACTTGAACCTGTCCCAGTCATTCAATACATAAGACACAATGTTCCTCCGGATATCAAGAGTGAGCCTGATATGGCCGTGCAATGTAACAGAGAATGGAAAAGGCAGGTGCCATCTCCGGGCATGGAAACCACTCGGTAAGTGACAGTTCTTTGATTGATGGTGATCACCTCGATAGACATGTTAATGGGGGTACGGTTGGAATGATAAAGGAAATGGGTAACTGAACAATGTAAAGTAAGTTTAAAATACCTACACAATAGCTATAATCATAATAATCTATACTAATAAAAGGCAAAGCCCTCACTCACTCACTGACTGACTCATCACTAATTCTCCAACTTCCCGTGTAGGTAGAAGGCTGAAATTTGGCAGGCTCATTCCTTACAGCTTACTTACAAAAGTTAAGCAGGTTTCATTTCAAAATTCTACGCGTAACGGTCATAACGGTCGACAACGTCCGCCATATTGAACTTTCTTATTTATGGCCCCAGCTTCACGAAATTTGGTAGGCGGCTTCCCTGCGCTAACCGAAACCAATGTACGTACTTATTTCAGTGGTATGACGCCATTGTTGGCCGCCATATTGAATTTTCCAACGTCACCAATTTTCAAACTTCCCGTGTAGGTAGAAGGCTGACCCCATCTTCACGAAATTTGGTAGGTGGCTTCCCGGCGCTAGCCAAAACCGATGTATCGTACTTATTTCGGTGGTATGACGCCATTGTCGGCCGCCATATTGAATTTTCCACACGTCACTAATTCTCCAACTTCCTGTGTAGGTAGAAGGCAGAAATTTGGCAGGCCCATTCCTTACAGCTTACTTACAAAAGTTAAGCAGGTTTCATTTCGAAATTCTACGCGTAACGGTCATAACGGTCAACAACGTCCGCCATGTTGAACTTTCTTATTTACGGCCCCATCTTCACGAAATTTGGTAGGTGGCTTCCCTTAGCTAACCGAAACCAATGTATGCGTGCTTATTTCGTGGTATGACGCCACTGTCAGCCGCCATATTGAATTTTTCAACATCACTAATTCTCCAACTTCCCGTATAGGTAGAAGGCTGAAATTTGCAAGGCTCATTCCTTACAGCTTACTTACAAAAGTTAAGCAGGTTTCATTTCAAAATTCTACGCGTAATGGTCATAACGGTCAACAACATCCGCCATGTTGAACTTTCTTATTTATGGCCCCATCTTCTCGAAATTTGGTAGGCGGCTTCCCTCCACTAACTGAAACCAATGTACGTACTTATTTCGGTAGTATGATGCCACTGTCGGCCGCCATATTGAACTTTTCAACAGTCTTTGTTACTTATGGGCCCATCTTCAAGAAATTCTATCGATCAAAGAACTGTCACTTACCGAGTGGTTTCCATGCCCGGAGATGGCACCTACTTTTTCCATTCTCTGTGTTACATATTGCACGGCCATATCAGGCTCACTCTTGATATCCATTGTGTCTTATGTATTGAATGACTGGACAGGTTCAAGGTGTGGACTGATGACGGTACAGGAGATAATTAGACTACACAGGAGCACTAGAAGAGTGAAATGCTTAAGCCCTTCACCTATGGATCTGCATGTGAGTTGATGGCTGCCGCTGAATTGTTCGGTTGTCGCTTTCAAGTGTACCGAAATGGCCAAATATTTTACACCTTTGGACAACCGCCAATGCCTCTTAAACATCTTAGATTCACAGGTGACGATTTCAGTAGTGGACACTTTGATGTTTATGAATGTTTAAACTCTCAAAAGCTGGATGTGAAGTTATCGATGAAACCGGTTGTGTGCTTACAACGCTTGACAGATGCCGAATGTCACTTCAACACAACAAATCCTGGAAATACTGTCGTAATTGAAACAAACCATGAAACTCAAACCGATTATGACAGCAGCAATCCAAGCTGTGAGATTTGAGACAAGATTACTGTTCACATGGCCAACTGTACGTTACATGCTCAAGAGTAAGCTCAGCGCACAGCTTGGTCATATTACAACCGGAGGGCCAAACTGACAACGTGGTATACAAAGAGATCCTTAACAAATAATTATTGGCATATTGTCCCACAGTTTAAAAAGGTTTAATTTTCTTTTAATAAAAATTTGAATGCAGTACTTCACCGCTACGAAGCACGGGTATTTTGCTAGTGACATAATAAATGACAAATAAAACAGCGGAGAAGCTGTGGATTAAATAAAAAAGGCTGTAGTTATCAGCAGGGAGACGTGAATCCCGTGGCGAAGCAAGGAAGGGAATGTAGAGACCAGAGCGACGGACAGCCTTATATAGGCAGGCAGCCAACAACGTGGGAGGTGTTGGGATGGGGGACCCAATGCCGCCTCACATGGTAACCGAGCTGCAGGCTATGGACATATATATGTACGTAAGTAGGATTCAGATAGCGTTGGGAACCTGCGTACCAAATTTCTTGAAGATGGGCCCATAAGTAACAAAGACCGTTGGAAAGTTCAATATGGCGGCCGATAGTGGCATCATATCACCAAAATAAGTATGTACATTGGTTTCGGTTAGCGCAGGGAAGCCGCCTTCAAAATTTTGTGAAGATGGGGCCATAAATAAGAAAGTTCAACATGGCGAACGTTGTCGACCGTTATGACCATTACATGTAGAATTTCGAAATGAAACCTGATTAACTTTTGTGAGTAAGCTGTAAGGAATGAGCCTGCCAAATTTCTGCCTTCTACCTACACGGGAAGTTGGAGAATTAGTGACATTGGAAAGTTCAATATGGTGACCGACAGTGGCGTCACACCACCGAAATAAGTACGTACATCAGTTTCAGTTAGCGCAGGGAAGCCGCCTACCAAATTTCACAAAAATGGGGTCAGCCTTCTACCTACACAGGAAGTTGGAAAATTAGTGGTGTTGGAAAGTTCAATATGGTGGCTGACAGTGGCATCATACCACCGAAATAACTACGTATATCGGTTTCGGTTAGCACAGGGAAGTCGCCTAATAAATTTCGTGAAGATGGGACCATAAATAAGAAAGTTCAACATGGCGGACGTTGTCGACCATTATGACCGTTACGTGTAGAATTTTGAAATGAAACCTGCTTAACTTTTTTAAGTAAGCTGTAAGGAATAAGCCTGCCGAATTTCAGCCTTCTACCTACATGGGAAGTTGGAGAATTAGTGATGAGTCAGTGAGTCAGTCAGTCAGTGAGGGCTTTGCCTTTTATTAGTATAGATATCCCTGTCATTCCACATATAATATGGAATTAGTGAAACTTTATAGTTATAAATTAAATTCTAGCATGTTATATTTGCTT
Source organism: Polypterus senegalus (assembly GCF_016835505.1). Lineage (NCBI taxonomy): Eukaryota > Metazoa > Chordata > Cladistia > Polypteriformes > Polypteridae > Polypterus > Polypterus senegalus. Next base: position 64,241,749 of record NC_053155.1, read on the forward strand.
ATGAAAATGAGATGATCTACCTTCTTATATAATATGCTACCGTGGCTGTCTGTTAGTCTGTCCAGGATTTTAAATCACCTGTAGCTTGCAAACCGTATGAATTATTGACCTGAAATTTGGTACACATATACTACATGACATCTACTATCCGCTTTCGCGGTGATGATTGACCTCCAAGGTCATTCCTTTTTTTATTTTTATTTTATTTTATTGTAGAATAAACTGTCTGCAGCGGCCAGCAGGGCAACTGTGCAGCGCATGCGTACGGGTGCCATTCTCATTCCCTACCACCTTCACCATCACTTCCCCTACCTCTTCATATCTTAAAACATTCTTGAGGTAGATTGTAGACTTAAGTGAAAAAATAAGGAAAATATACAAAATAATTGCAACACAAACACTGACTTAATCAGTTTTAATGGAAAAAATGCCTACAAAAGAAAAGAAGAGCTGCTCAGGAAGCAGCGAGCGCATCAACCTCCGAGTAAACGGTAGGTAGAAATATTACCCATATCAAAATTACATTTTAACAAAATTCAAAAGCTATATGTTGAAAACACAAGTTGAAATCAGATTCCGTATACTATGCTTATTTGTAACTTTGAGCTTAAGGTTAGATGTATAAAAGTTAATTTCTAAGGTAGCATATATATTGTAAGACCTAATCAAAAAGGAGTTGTGCGCCAGTGACATTTTGAGTCCATTTGCCTACCTCTATGGTGCTCTGTGGTCCTTTATTAGCAGGTGCTCTACTGAAATGTTATGCAGCCATTGAGAATGATCGCCACTCTACATCTATAGAACTTGATGAGATGAGGTGAGGTGACCTCTGAAGAACTAAAAGTATAGGTGAGCCTTTTTGACTATACCTAAGATTCATTGTGCCTACTTCGGATACTTAGTCATCATGATGATGATTTAAAGCTGCTGATGCTCTCTACAGCATCTCCTCTGGTGTAGACAGGAGTGTAGTCTTTCTTTTACTTCCCAAAGTCTATGACAAGGTCTTTGATTTTGCTGACATTAAATGCACAACTATTGTGCACGTATGAGGAAATGTGTACCAAAAAGTCTTTGAATGATTTACAGATTTGGAAATTAACTGCATTTAAGAAGAAATTGCAAGAGAAGTTAAATTGTTGTCAAGAAACTGACTTGTTAAAAGGGCCATCAAAAGTAAAAACATTACAAAGATTTATAAAATAGTAAAATAGATTTATAAAAAATGCACAAAAATCATGTTTATAATTCAGCATAAAAATATAATAAAAGTTATGTAGAAAATGATGAAACATAAACATACTGTGTCATAGCCCAAATCAGTGTCGAGGAAGTGCTACTGCCATTCAGTATGGCATGTTAGGTTCTGCCAGGTAGAAAATTCAAAATCCAGTTGCAGAAGTTGTCAAAGTTATATTTATTTTTCTGACTCAAAAATTGGTTCTAAATCCTTTTTTTTTGTTTGTTTTTTAACTGTATTCTACTGATAATTATTAAGTTTTAAAATTATGTATAATGGCATCACCGTGTCACTATTTTGTTTATAAGTTTTTCTATTTTTTACCACTAGTTTTGGGTCAACCCAAATGCACTCCAGCACATTCAGATTCACTCGAGGACTCCACAATTAACATAAAATATTTGTTGTTAACTTTTCAGTATGTTCACAATACCAAAATGTATTAAATACTTTATTTAAACGTAATAAAAGTAGCCTAGTTAACATTATGCCTATCTGTTTCTTGATTGTCTGATGTGGTAAGGAAAACAGCACAGCAAAAATACCGAAAGCCACGCAGATTGAAATAAATTGTCAGGTCAATTCATTATTCAGAGTGGGTGTAGATGCTGACATGAAAGTTAAGAGATAAAAGGGAAGCAGGGCAATAGGTTCAAACACACATCTGAACCACCAGAGGAGAGCAAAAACTTCAATACATTATTCTGCTGCCCCAAGTGTGAACAGCGGAAAAATGTAAGATTGCACTATAGATAGAACTATATTTATCCCCAGAGGGAAATTTTGGATATTCTTGTGAAATACAACTTTAGTTGTGCGACTACATATAATCGTGAGATTCAGTTTATTTATTTATGCCAATGACGTAATTGAACGTTAACAGCATTGCACTTTGGTGCTCAAGTGGACGTTGTTGGCACACTTTCATTTCACCCTCAAATAGTAATTATGAGCTCCAAAACCTCAATATTTACAAAGAAAGCACTTTTGGAGTGTAACAATGAGCTAAGATGTTAGAAGCCTCTGGTGAGGCAAGTAACATGCTGATATCGGCAATAAATATTTATTATATTTTCTTTACTGAATAATTTGTAACCATGCTGTGTAATTTGTTTATCACAATGTTGGTGTTGTATTGCAGACAGAAAGACACTGGAGAATTCTCCTGCAAGGTAAAATTCAGGCAGTTAATCTTTAAATTCTCCATGTCAGGTAAATAGTTTTGAGAGATCAATTGTGCACCCGTTGTTTACCATAAATACATTCCACTATCCTCTGTTTCATACAGTAGCAAGACAAATTATCTAGGTTTGCTATGGAAATCAGCATTTCATGTTCAGTCAAGTAGTCTCTGTGAAGCGTTCTTTCTTTTACCACCTACTTTAAAATGCAGTGGCTGAACTACAACCAGAGAAATGCTCAGCAGAGCAGGTCTGTGGCCGCAGTGTTCCGTCGTCACCTAAATGCCTTCCCGTTGTCCTCAATTTCTAACTCTCTTAATCCAGTTGCTCCTTGTTATATCATGCCAGTTGTGTTGGCTGAAAATAATTGGTGATAGCAGCATCATATTTAACAGACAAAAAGATGAAACATAAAGACTTGGTCCAATGTTAAAGTGTTTTGGCTATCTTAATTAATAACCGAAGAAATGGTTTACATAAACAACAAAAATACCAAGGTTACAAAATACAAAAAAATCAAACAACTCTTCAAGGACCTACACTCAAGAAATCTCCTATCTCCAGACAGGAGCATGATGACCAGACTAGTTAATCATGGATTTGTCTTTTCTTCAAGGTGACCCACAGATACTGTAGATATTTTAAAATTTCTGTCTAGGCACACACAACTATGTTATAGTTTTTCCCCATCTTTGAGCTTCTAGTAGATAATCATGATCAAATCAACTATACATAATTACCATAGGTAGTGACTGTTCTGAGTAGCATGCTTAATTTTTTGTTTAATTCAATGAAACAGATTACTGCCCCACAATTTTTCCATGTTCATTGCATATTGTTAAGGAATCTACAGTGTAAAATACTGTACAAAGAACTTTCATGTCTTCCTTGGTAACTATCCTGAGAAACAAACTGCCATCACATGTGGTCTTTACTTCTGAGATGTGTTTCAGGCCAAAGAAATGCCTTGTTTTGTTAGAAGCATGGGTGCACTACCATAAAGTGTCATGAAAACTCTTTAACTTTCTTATTGGTGACCATACATACTGTAAGTATTAGGGGTGCCATATTTTCTTGCTGTCTCATTATCACTCACTCACTCACTCACTGGACAAACTTGTTAAGAAGGCAGGCTCTATTGTAGGAGTAAAGTTGGACAGTTTAACATCTGTGGCAGAGCGACGGGCATTAAGCAAACTCCTGTCAATCATGAAGAATCCACTGCATCCACTTAACAGGATCATCTCCAGGCAGAGGAGTAGCTTCAGTGACAGACTTTTGTCATTGTCCTGCTCCACTGACAGACTGAGGCGATCGTTCCTCCCCCACACTATGCGAGTCTTCAATTCCACCCGGGGGAGTAAATGCAAACATTAATTTTATTTTAATTCTTTTCATTTTTATTACTATTTAATTTAATATTGTTTCTTTGTATCAGTATACTGCTGCTGGATTATGTGAATTTCCCCTTGGGATTAATAAAGTATCTATCTATCTATCTATCTATCTACTTTCTGGGTTCCTTTCACAAAGACTGAGCAGCATGTTAAAATGCTGATAAGCTAAATCTGATACAGTTTCTCCAGACACAGATTTCTCACCATAGCCTTAAACTTTCTGTCCATTCATAAGCAGCATGAAAACTGAAAAATAGTAATCTAATAGTCTAAAGATAAATAATAGAAGTAATGAAAGTTTTTCAATAAATAAGAGTTGCCTATTATGATGATGCAAACATACCTGCACAGACCTGACTGTTTGTGTATCTTGGATCCTGCTTGCTTCATGTTCTCTGTATCTACAGTAGCTTTGTTGTTCTCATGTTTGGTGACTTCAGTGATAATTCTCATATTTTACCTATTGGAGGAAAACCCTTCAGACACTGTGGCCCTACAGGTCCAGGATTTGTCAACCCTGTTCCAAACAAGCAACTGCAATTAGTGAGCTCTTCTAGTGCTGATGATGAAAAATCTAGTTATGCACCATAGGGTTTAAAAAATCCCAGACCATTCTTAGAAGCTTTGGGTAAAAGTCAGGAGTCAATTATGGATGGAACACCTCATCCCCATCAACTCACACCAAACACAAACTCACACTGGACCAATTTATATTTGTGAATAGACTTATCCTTAAACTGAAACACAAAATAATGAAAAGTAGGGGAAGTCCACAATTTTAGCTATAGTTACTTCAGAGTTTGTGAATGATTATCTGATGTCAATAAAGACGTTTCATAAAACTGCAAAAATCTTATAGGTGAGTGATAACAAGATAAACTTTAACAGAGGGCTAAAGACAGTTAATTAATTTATTAAGCTACAGATAAACGCTAAGCAAGCAACACTCTGTTAAGTTTAGTCAGTAGCTGAGAGAGACAAGAGTTGTTTAGAAGCAACTGGCTTTGATTAGATTAATTGTATTATTTACAAAAAAATGAATGAAAACGTTTTACCTAAAAAATTACTAAAATATGACCAATATAATGCCACTGTTGTTTGAGGATTTACTTCAAGAAAGTTAGCTTCATTGTGGCCCTTGTCTGTATAAAATTCCAGTTATTCTAGCACCTCACAGTCTGGGTCCCTGAACTTGAGGAATACAGTAGGTATGTAGTCTTCACTGTAATAATAATAATAAAAATAAATAATACATTTTATTTATATAGAACCTTTCCCCCTTTCCCATTGTAATAGAAAATGATAAGAACTGATTCAGATCAAGTTTTGTTTTAATGCTTATAAAGTACAGTGGAAGTCTTCATTATATGTTTCACCAAAATGTAACATGTTGTGACCCTCTGGCACCATGATCAGCTAGTCACAAGTTGGCATAAATATTAATCAAAGTCAAGACAATAAAAGCATATACACACACACAAATAAATAAATACATACGTACATACATACTGTACATACTGTATATATATTGGGCTCAAATAATGTTATTTGTCAGCCAGACCAGGGATTGGCACGCTCGCCCGTCTAATCCTTTCTCCTCTTGTTCCTCTGCAGTTTAGCCGAAGACCCTACATCCCAAATACCTTACCACCAGTCCACCCACTGTTGATGTCACTTCTGGCAAACCCTGATGATGTCATTTCCAGTACCCAGAATCTATCTTCTTGTCATATTTTCCTGTTCCGGCCACCCTGACTCCACCTCTTCATCTTATCCACCATATTTATAGCTCAGAATCAAAATCAACTTGTTAGTCAGTTCAGTTGTGAACTCTGCTTCCGTAAAGACATGCTTCTTTCCTTTTGCTGATTTTTCAGTATACGGGGTGGCCATCCCCAAACCTTTTTCCATCCACTGCTTATTTTTTACCACTATTTATTCAGCAACATATATGTATATATATGTATTGAAGTGAAGGTCTGTAATATAGTTTGCATATTTGTAGCTGGAAATCCACTAAGGGAGGGAATAAATCATGCATCTTAAAACAGTTTTTTATTCCTAACCATTCAAGTCCTATCAGGAAGCATCATCAGAGGAAAATGATTAGACTAACAAGAATCCAAGGCAATATATAGCAACTAAGAAGGGGAGGGTAGGTGAATGTTTGTTTGGGGGTGTGTTGCAGACTGCATGAGGTTTTACTTCAGGATTTCCCAGTATTTTGCTGTGTTCATTTTAACCTCACAAGCCTTCTAGGGCCTGCTGCAGAGAAACATCCCCACAGCATGACTCTGCCCTAACCATGCATCATGTTGGATGGTGGTGTGTTTTTCATAAGGTGAAGTGTTTGACATTTAAAAAGGCTTAAATTTGGTCTCATTGGGCCATAGATCCTACCTTACGGGTGACTTCAGAGTCTCCCATGTGCCTTTTGGCAAAGCCTAGCAGTAATGTCATGTACATTTTTTTAAATGGAATTGTCTTTGCCACTCCCATATACTGTAGCTGTGTCTGCTGCAGCACCAGAAAACAGCTGCTGTATGCACAATCTCTCCAATCTCAACCACTGCTGCTTTAAGTCCTTCAGAGTTATAACAAGTCTGTTGGCGGCCTCCTTCACTTGTCTTCTTCTTGTACGATCACTCAGTTTTCATGGACGATTAGCTTTTTTCACATTCACAGGTGTGCCACACTCTTTCCATTTCTTAATGATTGATTAACTCCAAAGGATTTTCAATGACTTGGATGTTTCCTTGTCTCCATCTCCTGACTTCTGGTTTTTAGTCATCATTTGACTGATTTGCTTGGGTTGTCCTTTAATCTTCATTGTGTAGGTTAGGCCATTATCCTGACTCATCGCAAATTAGACCTTCCAGTTATAAGTGCATTAATACCCCAATCAACTGAAAGCCAAGACAATTGATCTCAATTTAACTGCTTATATGACTTCGGAAAGTAATTTGCTGCAACACAGATGATTTACAGTAACTGTTTCATTCTTATGCAGTTTTTATATTTGTAATTAATTGAGACCACTTTGCAAAGATGTGTTTTCACTTTGACATTGACATCTTTTTCAGTGGACTAGTATCAAAAAAGCCAAATTGACCCAGTATGACTCAGTGTTCTATAACAATAAAATTTGAGAAAATCCATAGGATGAATACTTTTATAGGCACTCACCCCAAGCTCATGATAATGAGTCTGATATGGAGACTCAACTGGTAACCTAGTCAGTATGCAGCACTGAATGCTTCTCCATATTGTAGCAAAAATAATCCGTTCATCATGGTTACATTCTGTACTTAAACACACAGTTGAATTGACAGTAAAGAAAAAGAGGCCATGCGCCCCTTGGAGGGATATTTAATCCCATATCATAATTTGTAATCACTGCTTTCTCTGTGTCAGTACATGCTAGTTTTGTGTAGCAGTACTTTTTCATTAGAGCTCTCGACTGCTAAAAAAAAAAGCACCCATGGTAGCCGACTAATTTGAGGGGAGGAAAGGTTCACATTCCAGTGTATGAGCAGACCTCTGTTGAATCCTTTTAGCCAGAATAGCTTTTGAACAAGATTAAGCTGAGCCAGCTTCTTTAACAGAAGGCAAAAAGGCTGAGCATTTTGAAAAGCTTTTCCTCATTTTAGAGGAAGAATATCTAGCCACTTTCCACTGGCTATGCACACACAATGCAGGAAGAATGGACAAGATGCACACACTGCAGTCTGCATACAGCTACAAACAGAAGTGAACGCGTTGGTTGAAAAGATCTTCACAGTGTGGATTGAATGATAAACATTCCATGCCATATGCTTTACATTTTCTGTTTTCTACAGCGGGTGTACTTTTCCTGTGAAATGGCTATTTTCGTCATACTGGTAGCTAAATGCCTCATTCTTTTGTGTGCACAAGCACAACAAAACTAACAGACTACTAAAAATATCACTTGACTTTTAATGCTGGTTTAACTTTGCATATACAGGTAACTATAAAACCAAGATAACATTCTCCAACTTGTTTAATCAAATTCATGGTAATGGGGGGCCGAAGCCTTTTCTGGCAGCAATAGGCAGAAGGCAGGAATTAGCCCATAGCAGAGTGCCAGTTGAAGGACTCACTGAGGCACACCACCCCACACAGAACCAATTTGAATCACCAGCCAGCCTAATATGTACATCATTATGAATTTGAAAGAAAGCTCCTTATGGATATAGAGCATGTAGAGAACATCCATATGGGGACTTACTAGCCTGGACACTGGGTACATGAGACAGATAAACAAAAGTATTCTGAAGTGCAAAATGAAAAACATGACACAAGAGGTCATTTGTATCTTCAGCAATCGGATACAAGAATTGTTTAAGAGGACCAGTTCAAGTAATATTTATGTGAGCATTTTTATTTTGTATCTAGTTATGTAAGCTCAGTTTCCTTTGTCTAATTTCCTTTTCATGAATAAGGATGCAACATCTTGACACTGACCTGACTTGCCTTTTTTGCACATTAACATGAAAAATAAATGAACATACAGTTCAAGTGTGTTTTTGCATCGACTCCCTTTGAACTTGTTCAGCTATGACAGGTGATATTTTGGACTTCTGGCTCTTTATTGCAGAGCATGGATAGAGAAGTGGCCACAGTGATCCATGTGGTCACCTTGGGCTTAAACGCTTTTGAGACTATAAAGCTGCAGTATTTTGTGAGAATACTTGAAATCATTGCGTTGTTCACCCTTGAACGGTCTATAGATGATCAAGTCTGAAGGATCTCTTTTAAATGTTGTTGCCCTGATGATAAAGAATGGAGTTCCCTACTATCTTTCCCGAACCCTGGGGAAGATTTCCTGAAGGTCCTCTAGGACATTTCTCACAGCCTTTGCGTGTCTTGATAGTGTTGAATGAGTGTAGGCTGCCAACGGGGTTGAAAGGTTTTGGGATCTGACAGCTAGTGTTAATAGAGGTGTTGCTCTAGAAGTAAGTATATCCAGGCAGATACATTTGCAAAACAGAGCTGACCAGATATTAAATTTTACCCAAGCAGGGACCTTCAGCTTTGTTGGCAGCGATATCAAAATATTTTGTAGAGGGTTAAGGAGAATATTCAGAGCTTCAGTAAAAAAATACAAGAAAAGAATCTTGAAGTTAAGCAAACAAGTTAGAGAATTACAGAGCTACCTAGCAAGAAAAAAGTAGGCAGCACCACCAGAACATATGGCCAAATTACAGGAGATAAATGACTCAAGGGATCACTTAAAGGGTGTCACCACATGGTTCAGCCTCTTGGGTGTAAAGAGATGGTCTCTAGCACACCCTTGTCTCCCTTTTTCTGTGAATTGTTGAACACAGAATGTCCTGCATAGATATCTGCAATAAATCATACCAACTTGTAATCACTAGCTGATTATACTAGGATCGATTACGCTTCTGCATTTATTTATTTGTTTTGGTTCTTGTTTGGCCTTTGTGTATAATATTCCTGTTTGACAGCTTTTATTCATACCCTTTAACAGGACCCAAATCTAGGTGGGTATGGTGGGTTTTGCTCACTCATTGCCTTTATCCCTTGGTAGTTAGTGTGGAAGACTCAACTCAGCACTAACAATTATTCAAACTAGCAAGGGTTTTCAAGTATGAGTGATTTTTAGGAGGTTATTTGTGGAAATTTGTAAAAGCTTTTACATAAAGGTTGAAGAAATCATAACATTTTTAATAAATGTTGCAATTGTATTAAAATGAAAAAAACATAGCTGAAAGGAGACGACAGTTAATCATTTCTGAAATGTGCTCAGTCCACTTATTTCAGATATGTATAATTGTTCTTTTTTGACCAAGGCATACCAAGCAATAATACTGCGTGGCATACTAGTAACAATGTAGAGAATGTCTGATAAGCTGGTACTGGAAAGCATAAAATGTCATCTTAATTATCAGCAACTGTTATGACACATGTGCATCTGCCCCTTGTCTTTGAGAACTGCATTAGCTTAATTAAGTGAACCATTTCTAATCACAGAGTGCAAAGACACTAAATATACAGTGCAGTGCCCCATGTGGGAGCACTTATGACAGGGGGTGACATCTTTTAAAAACCTATTAAAGATGAAATGCTGATAAGAATTACCTAATCCACAAACATGGAAATAGGAAAATGAGAGGCATAATTAAGGAAAGGACTCCATTAAAATTAATGAAAGAACCTCTGATTAAAGACTCAATCAAGAATGAAGGACAACAGAGACTGGAGACCCCATGTGTTGCTGTGTTTGACAACTGAGAAACAAAAAACAAAATTAAGAAAAGATTTTAAATAGATATCCAAAGTGTCCTCTAATTGAACTATCCACTGTATGCAAACAATAGTTCCTCCTGTTTCTGAATTTATGACTTATAGACTTACATTGAAAATCTAAAATTCCACAGTTTCTAGAGAAACCAGTGTTTCTTTACTTGTCAAGCATTGTCGGCAACATCCTTTATGTCAAAATCGAAAGGACAAAAAAAAATGAGAAAAGAAAATTGTGTGTATGGATTTATGCTGGCTCATTAGTTAATTATATCAACCTAACCACAGTATGATGAACCTTAAGTATTTGGGTATATGTAGGCATAGTATGATATGTTGTTTATTTAATCCCTGGTTTGGAGCGTTTTTATTTTTGAAGGTTGCTATATATTTTTCTTTAATATCTAACTGCATGTCATGAGTTAAGATAATGAATAATACAGGGACCTCCACTGTCTTACTAACCATGAAAAATGGTGCCTTGTTTTAAAGCATGGGTCAGTATCAATGTTGACAGAGTGTGACCTCTAAGCTAATACAGGAAGTAAATTAATATGTAGTAAATATAGTAAATTAATATAATATCAACATGGCACAAGTTCTCTGACAACAACAACAATTACAGCATTTATTTCTGTAGCACATTTTCATACAAATGTAGCTCAGCATGCTTCACAAGATGTCAAAGATGTACTTACGTGCAAAGAAAAACTGACCTGACCTGCCTGTTTCTTCATTAAAGATCCACAGCTGACAGCCAAGCCCAGCCCAACACCCTGCCTTGAGGAGTCCTATATAATTATAGTGGTGTGCATAAGTATTCTATGAGCTTGAACGTCATCATAATTTTCTGCAGGACAAAGGATTTGGGCACATATTTATTCATTCAGTGTTTTAAATGTGAACTGTGTCATAGACAGCTGGGGTCCTTGTCCAGCCAGGTCTTCTCTTCATTGAGAGGAGGACCGATGGAGCAAGCGTGGCCAGAACAGTTCCTACCCTGGGACGCTAGATGGCAGCCCCCCTGGGTTGCAGTGGTGCCTCGGACTCCCGCAGGGCTTTGTGGGAGATGCAGTTGAAACTAGCCCTGTTGGGATCTGGGGGCACCACCAGGGGGTGCTGCAGCCGCTGATGAGCCTTGGAGAGCAGCTGTTCTGCCACACCTGGAAGTGCTGCCAGAATTAGGTCAACGTGCACCTGGAGCACTTCTGGGTGACTTATAAAAGGAGCCAGCAGCCACTACTTGGAGAGCCAGAGTTGGGAGAAGGGAGACAAAGCTTGCTGAGGAGGTGTGGAGGAGGAGAAGAAGAGTATTGTGTGTTGTAATAGTGATAGAGCTAGTGCTTGTGCTTATTGGGACTGTGTTGTACCTGTGGGAAATGGGAAGATGTTGCTCGCAGATGAAGAAAAGAAAATAAAACTTTTGTGTTTTATTAGTGTGCCTCCTGTGTATGTCTGTGTCGGGTTAAGTGCTGATACAGCACCATCAACTGTCACAACTCTTATGCGGTAAAAATACATTTTCAAAGTCCAGATAACCGCCCTGGTGGCTATGGGGAACCAATCCCAGCCAAGTCAGGGCGCAAGGCAGGAAACAAACCCAAGGCAATGGCACCCGCCCACCACAGGTAATCCAATCATGTACAATAGTTGCACTCTTTCTGCTAGTCAGAGAAGGAGATGCAGAAGTCAAAGGTAAGATTTTTACAGAACATACAAATAATACCAATTTATAAATGCTGAAACTATGTAATTGAACTTGAAGGCTCCAGCCCTAACGTGACCCTAGTCTGGATTAAACTGGTTAGACAATGACTTGGCATGTAATTGAACTTAATAATTGATCTATATAATATAATCCTACAAAAGCATACTCCTGCATTTCATCACTAAAGTAATACATATCACTTAGTCAAGTACAAATCTTAAAGTGTGACATTTTCAGAGAATTGTCATGGCGAGAATTTTAAGTGATCTGTCTGTTGCTACTGTTGACGCAAGAGATGGCAAGAATAAGTAACACCTAGAGCCTAATTAGTGGGAGCACATAGATTACGGTAGATTTAATGTGCTACTTTAGGTTCAATGAGATTTGAGACACACTTGTAAACTAACAATAAGTCATAAAGATGGTGTTTGTGATGTTCTTGGTATTACAATGTTTTCTTTAGGCCGGTGTAATCTGAATAAGCCCCTATTCAGTGATCAGCTGATAGTTGTACTCTCTTACATGCCTTACATAGTTCAGTATTTATTTTACTTTTTTGTGTTGACATAAAGCACACAAAACATGTAAAACATTTTGTTGAAGGTCATGTCTTTTCATTTAATTTCTTTATTCTTCTAGACAGAAACATTTGAAGAAGTGTGTTTATTTCATTCACAGTTAAAATTCTTGTTTTTCTGTTATGATTAATCAAAGCACATTACTCATCTCAAGAGTCTAAACCAAACAGAGCTTGCCTTTTTACTGAAATGTTTTGCTAGCTGTTGGGATCAGATCATTATCAGGCTGAAAGCTTAATGAAAAAGCTAATGAAGGGTTATTACTATCTTGCTCTCATTTCCACAATGACCCATAATTTTGCCAACTAATAGCCTAGCAATTTTTTCTTGTTCTCACTATGCAGTCCAGCATCTGCCAAAATGAACACACAATGTATCACACGTCAGCAACTCTTCACAATGGATATAGAATCTGGTATTTGGCAGAAAATCTGTTTATTGTAATTACTTTATAGTTTACTTCATTTATCCAATTTTATGTAGCATTTTTCCACTGTGTTTAGATCACTGCTGGCCTGCACTGGTAAAAATGTGATAGTTTCTGCATTTTGACTGGTCTATTCACACACATATCAGCACCAGAAATATTTATAAAACAATTACTATTAAAATTGCTTGGTAATGTACATGCAGCCATGTCATGACTGACCGTCAGTTTTTATTTTATGCTTCACCTCATCTGTCACAGAGCAATTTATTAAATGCACAAGAACAATAAACACATACTGCATAATACAATAGCTTGAAGATCTATTGTAAAATAATACAGGACAAAATATTTAAAATGTCAGACTGACAAAGCCATTAGTATTGTTGCCTCAAAGTTACTTTAGTTCAGTTCCTGCTTGAATGCCTTTGTGTAATGTATGCTGGAGTTTCCACCCACTGTAATAACAATTTGGCCCAGTTATTACAATGTCTTGTGATGGACTGGTGAATGGCACAGGAATGGCCATGAGCTTAATTAATTTATATTGTTTTCAAATTTACATATGCATATATAAGGCCGGGCGGCACGGTGGTGTAGCGGTAGCGCTGCTGCCTCACAGTTAGGAGACCTGGGTTCACTTCCTGGGTCCTCCCTGCGTAGAGTTTGCATGTTCTCCCCGTGTCTGTGTGGGTTTCCTCTGGGTACTCCAGTTTCCTCCCACAGTCCAAAGACGTGCAGGTTAGGTGGATTGGCGGCTTTAAATTGTCCCTAGTTTGTACTTGATGTGTGGGTGTGGGTGTGGGTGTATGTGTCTTGCGGTGGGTTGGTGCCCTGCCCAGGGTTGGTCCCTGCCTTGCGCCCAGTGTTGACTGGGATTGGCTACAGCAGACCCCTGTGACCCTGTGTTCAAATTCAACAGGTTGGAAAATGGCTGGATGGATATTTAAGGCCAGCTCCAGACCATTATGTAAATCGATTATTTAGGTAAATACTGACACCAAATATACCAGATCCCTATAAATGTAAATTTCCTGGAAGATCTCAACTAAAGAGAGCAATGTGGTGTCTTTTTCAAAGGTGAAAGATAGGCTATGATTTTGAAAGAGTAGTTTGTGAGCAGGGCATAGCTTAAGTTCATTTAACCATATCTTTATACAGTATTTGTAAAATGTGAGAAATGTAAATTACAATATAAGATTTTACACCCAATAACATTTTATTGAGAGAAAAATTGAAAAATTACATTTCTGTAAATGTGAATAATGGCTTGTGGTAAGCGCTACTGTCCTATAGCTCCATTGGCCTGGAGTCTCATTTATAAACCTTGCATGTGCACAAAAACAGGCTTAAAATGTGCATACCAAGATTGATCGCAGAACATATGTATATTTACAGGAACTGTAATCCATTTCAGAGAAACTGGGAAATGGTGACACCGTTGATCAAGTAGGAAAAAGCAGCCAAACCAGCCATAGTAAATGACAACTCATTTGTATAATTAGATAGATAGATTAGTAATTGTCTCCATATCTACATAAATAAGTAGATAAGTAAAGAAGGGTGATCACCTAGATTGCGGAAACTACACGAGGATAATACTGCTCTCGGTGCTGGGTAACGTCCTAGCTATGGTCATCCTCAATAAGATCTGTGATCACTTGTTCACCTACCAGCGACCTGAACAGTCTGTTTTTACAACTAAGAAGTCTACTATTGACCTTATCCTGGCACTGAGGGTTCTCGTGGAACACAAATGCGGATATCAGCAGAGTTTCTTTGCAGCCTTTGTCGATTTTCATAAATCGTTCAACTCAATTGATTGAGCTGCTCTGTGAGGCATCCTGAGACTTTGTAGGATTCTCCCAAAATTATTGGATACCAGGGCCAGCCTGTACACTGGTACTGTGAGTGCTATGAAGAGTGAAGGCAGAACCTCTGCGTTTTTCCCATTTGTTTCTGGGGTTGTTTGGAGATGTGTTCTTGCACCTACTCTGGTCAGTGCTTGCAAGGACTGGGTGCTGGGCAGGGTCATGCAGTTCCGCACCTGTGGGGCATCTGTTGGTTAAGAAAGGTTCACTGATCTTGAGTTTGCCGACAATGCTATGATCTTCATGGAGTTAATGGAGGCTTTGATTGGAGTTCTCGAGAGACCAGGCAAGGAGTCTGAGAGTCTGGGCTTGCAAGTGTCCTGGATGAAAACCAAGATCTAGGCCTTTAATGACTTCTTAGGCACAGCCATCAGCAATATGTTTGTCTGCGGATAGAGTGTCGACGTTGTCGAGATGTTTACTTACCTCGACAGCAACATTCATGTCTCTTGTGACACTTCCTATTAAGTCAGTACACGGATTGGGAGAGCATGGGGGGTGATGAGGTTACTGGAATGGGTGTGTGGCTATGCTAATATATCTACGAAGGTTCAAGTCTTTAGAGTCCTGGGGCCTCATGCATAACGCCGTGCATAGAATTCATACTATAACATGACGTAAGCACAAAAGCCGAAATGTGCTTACGCACAGAAAAATCCAGATGCAGGAATCTGTGCGTACTCCAACTTCCATGTACTTCCGCTACATAAATCCCGGTCAGCGTGAAAGTAACGCTCGCGCACGCGCCTTACTGTATGTTCCGCCCCAACTCTTTGAATATGCAAATGAATATAAATCGCCCTTAAGCTCCGGCTTCTGCGAAAAGAAAATGGGAAAAGCACTGGGGAAAATATAAGAATTTCAGCGAATACCAAGTGGAGGCAAAGAAAAAACATTTGTTTAATTAAACCGTGGTATAATCAACAAAAGGAAGTTGATCGAGTGACATAGCCTGTTGGAGAAACTTGAAAGCTCAGATATCAAAGTCACTATGAAAAGGCGAGTCGTAGCCCACCGTCTGAGTGTCATATGAAAGCTTATTAGGGTACAGAGAAAAAAAAGGCACACAGTGGGTAAAAAGCATGAAATGTCAACTTTAATCTCGAAATTTCCACTTTAATCATGTAGTTTATTTTGTCATTAAAGTAGAACATCATAAACGTCATCTTAAAATTGTTCAATTAACCGGTTTCTCAAATCACATCGTAATGAAAGTAGCACGTTAAATGCTGATGTGATCTTCTATGTACTCTATGTGTGTGAATCACTACTTGCTTCTTAAACCGGCTCTCTTCCTCCAACTGGACACAGAATCCATTACATTTGTGATATTACAGCTCTCTGAATAACTAAAATACTGAGATGTATTTGTGATATAATTTTCATGACGATAGGAGTTAAAGCACGTTATTAAACGTGGGTTTCACGGCGCAGTGATTGTGCGCGACCTTCGATGAAATCATTTATTGCAGCAGTACTCATGGGCGGCTCTAGGCTTGTGGTGGCCCTGGGCAGAGAAAGAATCAGTGGCTCCTTCGCCCGCCAATGTCAATATGGTATCTTATGCATGGTGGATGGCCACATCCGTTGCGGACACTGCATAGCCGCCTCATGCTCATGACAGAAGCATTTAACTTTTGTTGAAATTTGCCGCTACGTTTTTAGCTGTGTTGTTATTTTCTCTTTCTGTTTTATATTCAATATATATTGCCGTGGCCGCCCCTGCAAACCTTGCTTTTTATTCTCCAAGTAATCGATTGCCACACACTCAGCTCTGTAATAGAAGTTAAGCCATCTGTAAGCTTAGAGCACAGATTCTTCAAAATGTTTAAGGAACATTGAACTATCATCGTAGTACATGTTTAATTATTCTATCCTTCACGCCAGTCCCAGTGAAGAATATAGATTATTTAAATGAAGTTAAAGTTTTACCTGTATAATAAACATATTTTGCTGCATTTCATCTTAAAAATGATATCGTCATCATATGTAAATATGCACTTTATAAACTGGCTCAGGTTGTGCAATATTATAACTGTAGTACAAGTTTACAGTGAGGTAATTGTACTTATAAGAACAAACAGTTCTACAAGGAGCAATTGACTGAGTGCGTTTATAGTTCTTGGGGTGAAACTGTTTCTGAACCGCGAGGTCCGTACAGGAAAGGCTTTGAAACGTTTTGCCGTGGCTGAGACAGCGTGTGCTTAATGCCGTATACCGATAATTCTTTTTCTGATCAGCTGCTGCTGTAATTCACACTCAGATACAGTGATATAAATACTCTGAGTGGTGCAGTGAGAGTAATATAGAAAAAGATGATCCGCTGTGGCAACTCCTAACGGGAGCAGCTGAAAGAAGAAGAAGAAGGTGCAGTGAGAGTAACAACGCTAAAGCAGTTATGGTATTTGGAATACTATGGCTATTCCCTGGACCATTATATTCCATCCATCCATTTTCCAACCCGCTGAATCCGAACACAGGGTCACGTGGGTCTGACACCTTAAATTCCAAATTGTAACCTCAGATCCTCAAATGAGTATCTCTTTAGAATTCCAAGAGCAAAACTGAAAAGAAGTGGTGAGGCGGCCTTCTGCTGCTATGCACCTAAAATCTTGAATAGCCTGCCAATAGGAATTCACCAGGCTAATACAGTAGAGCACTTTAAAACACTGCTGAAAACACATTATTTTATAACTTCACTTTAACTCAATCCTGATACTCTGTATGTTCAATTCATCATAATAACTATTTATGGTGGCCCTAAAATCCGTACTGACCCCTATTCTCTCTTCTGTTTCTTTTTCCGGTTTCTTTGTGGTAGCGGCCTGTGCCACCACCACCTACTCAAAGCATCAAGATGTTCCAACAATTATGGATGGATCAAAAGCCAGAAGTCTACGTGACCATCATCATCACGTCCTTCCGTGAGAACCCTAAATTCAAAGTGGACTGTTTCATTTATGTTAGGTAGAATGCCCAGAGGGGACTGCGCAGTCTAATGGTCTGGAATCCCTACAGATTTTATTTTTTTCTCCAGCCGTCTGGAGTTTTTTTTTGTTTTTTCTCTCCACCCTGGCCATTGGACCTTACTCTTATTCTATGTTAATTAATGTTGACTTATTTTATTTTCTTACTGTGTTTTTTATTTTTCTATTCTTTATTATGTAAAGCACTTTGAGCTACTTTTTGTATGAAAATGTGCTATATAAATAAATGTTGTTGTTGTTGTTGCTGGAGTCAATCCCAGCCAACACAGGGCACAAGGCAGGAACCAATCCTGGGCAGGGTGGCAACCCACCGCAGGGACCATTATATTGTTACAAGTTAATTACAATCAGATGCATTACACTAATAAACAATACGCGGTTAGTTTCAGTGTATTTATAAAGGAAAATAAGGAGTAACCACACAGGAACAGTAGCATTGCTTTGACGCTGGGTGCCGGCAGTCTGCAAAACCGAGCGGAGAGTTTGCATACGACAAGGCATGAGGTACCGTGGAAAAGTATGTGGCTTTACGCCAAGTGTAGGTTATATACATCGTGATTTGAACCGGGAAAAGTTCTTCCGCAACATTTCTGTGCGTATGCACCGTTTATACATGAGGCCCCTGGTGCTTCCTGTTTTGCTATATGGTTGCGAGTCATGGACGGTATCCAGAGACCTGAGATGAAGACTGGACATCGGTACTGTGTCTCTTCAGAGAATCCTTGGGTACTGCTTGCTTGACTTTGTGTCGAACAAACTGTTGTTGATGGAGTCCCGAATGAGGCACATTACCTACATTGTGTGGGAGCATCAGTTACAGCACTCTGACCATGTGACATTATTCTCTGAGGTTGAATTGGGCTCACAGAATCCTCATTGTTGAGGACCTAAGGGGGACCTGAGGAGGTGGACCTGGCTACGGCAGATAGATTGTCATTTCTGGGGGTAGGAATGAACCACATGTCTGCCACATGCTCCCCAACCTGACCTGATTTGTAGATAAGTATATTATACCTCAGATGTGATGGATATGATGTACAGACTGTGTTTTAGTTCCTTTTTAAGAGGACTGGTGCTTCATATTTGCACTAAAGAACTTTTTCGGTTTTTCATCAGTTTTTATAAGCTGCATGTTGTCACTTCTCAGGGAGCTGGCCAACAGGTCAGAAATATATCTCAACCAAGCTTGACTCCGTCATGTCCACTGTGCTAAAAGCCATTAATTGACCAACAAAGTGCTACACTCAGTTTTCATATTTTGTGTGGCTGCACATACTTTAAACATAACATGTTTTGCCAACATAAAAAGGCAATTTGCAACAGTGTCAGGTTCTCCTAACGTAATCAGAGCATTTTACTGCACTTTTATTGTAGTATAGGCAGCTAGCAAGAATTAAGCTGTTTTGTTAGCCATGAGCAGTGATTCCAAGAAGTGGCTGACAAAGGTCCTGTCTCAGAGGTCTGGGCCATCAGTGATTAATTTATTTTGAGGCAAAATATCTGTGACAGACGTGATGGTACTGTATGTGGTGGCTGGCTTGTTGGTAAGGTAACTAGCTGAACCCTCAGTGTTTCATATGGCCTGTACTACTCACTATAGCAGCAATCACATCATTATTTGTGCCAGGTAATAGCAGCTACTCTTTCAGACGCTGGTGCCTTATGCCTTTTAATGACTGTAGAACACAGAGGAGAGGTCATCCAGATACTTTTGAATGCAGGTGGTGGTGTTTTGATATGTCAAGTGGGTGGCTGCTTTAGCAGCCAATGAAGTTCTGCAGTATTGTGATTATATGTGTACAGGTATAAGGTTTATTAGCATGCTCCATATATGAATGCTTTAGGGTGGCATACAAAGCACATTCATGTACACGTACTTAAAAGGCAAATGTGATTCACAAAGGGTCATTTTGCATAGAAATGTGAATATGCCAAGTTTTTTTAAATTTGATTTTTGTAATGCACATTCCAGTATTCTTGGTGTGTGCATATTTTCACACTCAAATTCATGCAAAGTTTTATAAATGAGGCCATTGGTCACTCCTTATGTGGCATATGACTGTGGTTCTCAGTTTTTTGGCCTTGGGACCCAGTTTTATCTATTTTTGTTGAGTCATAACCCTTTATTAGTCATAATGTTAATGTAAACTGTCTACAATTTTCCCCTAATTGGCACATATTAACAAATAACTATTAGTACATATTCAGCCTTTAAATGCAGTGTTCACAACAGAAGAAATATGCACTGCACTCATTCAAAAACAACTCTATCCTTAATATGGTATCAAGTTTAGTGTCCAGTTGTGCTTTTAAAAGGTAACCTGGGCTTGTTAGATTTTCACATGATTGTCAAAATCAGGGTTAATTGAAGAGAGTGCCTAAAAGAATATATTTTAGTTTGCAGGTGGCTGGCTCATATAGAATTCTGATGCGCTCTTCTATTGCACAAGGCAAGACAACCCGTTCTGCAGTTCTGTGTCCTTTCTTATATTTGGCAATTCCTTGTCCCGATTGCCTGCTGATTTGCTGTACAGACATGCTAGAATGTTTTTTTGTGAAAAATGATTTACTTCTGTAAGTAGCATGCTTTGTTTCCAAATGCCTTTATAGTTTGAAAGGCTTTGTGCCTTCGTTTAGCAGTTCCATACTGCAGATAATGCACAATCGCCATTTACAGTAAAAGCAAATCCATACCTCAGAAAATCTGAATTGTGTGTTTTTTGAGCAATCCTTTTTGGATCAGGTTTTTGGGATAAATCTTGTGAGGGTGATACAGAATTGCTAAGGGTTCAGTGTTGCTGATGATACAGGCCATTTGAGAAAGATGTCCATGGTCACTAGCTTTTTTTATGAACCCTACATTATTGGTTTGTAAAGGTTGTCATCTGCTCGTAATTGGACTTAGGTCAGTTGTTTTAATTTCTTGGTATGTAGAAGCAAAATGCCCCTTTGATTGGATCCAGAAGTGAAATCTGCAATCAGTAGCCCCTAAAAAATTTAAGCAATGTCTGTTTTAAAAGGTTTTTTTTTTAAACTTAAGCTGATGACCCATTGAGGACATTCAGAAATTCATGGGTTGGAAACACTGGAATATGTCTATTGTCCCCAGATTCCATAATATTCATCCATGAACTTCCTGTATCCCAAAGTCATGACATTAATTTGATGTAGGGTGTGTACGTGAGAGCACCCTACAATGTATGGGCTTCCAAGTAGCACAGGCTTCATGTGATAAGCTGAGCCTACAGATGATTTTAAAGTAGTATTTAGTATAGCTATTTATAGCTTATCATGAATGAATAAATAGGTATAGAGGTAAAAGTTACATATCTGTTATGTTAGCGTTCTAGAGAAGGAGAACAAAACAGTGGGATAATGTCACACTGGCATTTGGCGTCCCGTTGCAAGTCACCCTACCGATTTGAAGGCCTGCAAGTCCTAGTGCTTTTCGAAGCTTGAACAGACACTATGCTGAGGCTTATGTATGATACTGCTAGATTATCCTCAGGCACACTTTCAAATTAAAGCAGCCCAACTCCACCGCAAGAAGGAAAGATCAGAGAGCTAAGATTAACTGGCTGCTGGCAGAGAATACACATGTAGAGAAAGAAAAGACTGAATGAAAAAAGGTGAACATTCACCATCGTGGTTGCATACATGCATGTGCATGTGGGGAAAGGTTGAGATTTAAAATAGGAACACTACATCTGACCAGAGGGCGAAGAGTACGTGACTTGACGTCATGTTATGGGAGGACCCCGGAAGATGTTAGTAATGATTGGCAAGGCAAAAGGTCCAAACCGCCAGGGGCTATTTTTATACTGGTCTTCGGGCTTGCAGATGCATCTTTACTGCTAAGTTGTTGGAGCACAGAATGAGTACTTGAGTCAATATACAGAATATTAGTGAGGACAGTTTACTTCCGATTTGTATATATTTTTGGGTGAAGGTAATCTGTGTTTTGGGTGCTCCTTTTTTAATATTGACATTGTGCATCATTTTTTCATTTTTTGTTTTTGATTATTTTTCTGTCCATCCGTTTTGAACTTTATGTTGAATTTTCTCATCACTTTTTGCTTTAGAGTCATTATAATTATTGTATATAGCACCTGCATGTACTTTTCTTGTCTTTGTAAATGTTCTTGTTTTGAATTGTGTATGTAATTGCAAGACATTATTGTAAATAGTTGTTGGCACATCTGGAATAAACCAGAATTCTCTTTCTTGGAGCAGTCATCATTATCTGTGTCTCAATTCTCCCATTACCTGGTCATTCAGTTACAGCTCTAGTTGTTTAGACTCTGAAATTTTGCAACGGTGCCACTGCACAGGGCACCTCAATACAGTTACACAATACAATTTATTTTTTGTATAGTCCAAAATCACACAAGAAGTGCCGCAATGGGCTTTAACAGACCCTGCCTCTTGACAGCCCCCCAGCCTTGACTGTCTAAGAAGACAAGGAAAAAAATCCCCAAAAAACCCTTGTAGGGAAAAAATGGAAGAAACCTTGGGAAATGCAGCTCAAACAGAGTCCCTTTCCAGGGAGGTTGGGCATCAGTGGGTGTCAAAAAGAAGGGATTCAATACAATACAGTATAATACACAGAACAAATCCTCAATACAGTATAAAAATAAAAATTTTAGAAGTACGGAGTAGAATTTAACAGTAGATGATATCACATAATATGATTTGGATTTGTTTATAGTCCTGGAGACCTCATCCATCAAGCTGCCTCCCCCATTTGGCCATTCCACAGCTGAAATAGCGCTAATCCGATGAAAGGACCCCTCTTTCCCACGATTCCTGTGATCCTCCATCAGGGATGACTTTACCATAGGCAGGCAAACAACTTGGCAGGTGGGCCCTGGCACCAATGTGCCACATTTGAGTACAGAGAAGAAAAACAGAATAGGTGAGTGTTAGTATCCAATTATAACTATCATGTTACTTATGTTTTAGTGCTAATGACTAACAACAGAGATGCATTCTGTACAGTTAATCAGCAGCTCTAGTCAGGATATGCTAAACTGAAATAGTGAGTCTTCAGCCAGGATTTAAAAGCTGAGACCTTAAAGTAGCAGGCAGACCATTCCACAGTTTAGGAGCCCTGTAATTAAAAGCTCGACCTCCCACTGTTATTTTATTAATCCTTGGAATCCTAAGCAGACCGGCATCTTGAGATCTTAATGTGCACTCTGGTTTGTAAGTCATGATAAGTTCAGACAAGTAAGCGGACCTTGGCCATTTAATGCTTTATATGTTAAAAGGAGGATTTTGAAATCTGCCCTAAACTTAACCGGGAGCCAGTGTAAGGATTTAAGAACTGGAGTTATGTGTTCATATTTTCTTGTTCTTGTAATAATTCTTGCAGCATTTTGGATTAACTGGAGGCTGTATAAGAACAGTCTGAACATCCAGTGAACACAACATTGCAGTAGTCAATCCTGCTAGAAATAAATGCATGAATTAATTTCTCAGAATCCTGTTTATTTAGAAAGCGCCTTAATTTCCTAACATTTTTAAGATGGAAGAAACATGTTTTGGACAACTTTGTAATATGCTTTAAATGACATGCTAGAGTCAAAGATAACTCCTAGATTTCGGGCTGATTCAGTAAAATTAATTGGGATTCCAACTGAGTTAAATGATGACAAAATATTGCTGTGATCAGCATCATTCCCTCCAACAATTAACATCTCTGTTTTATCTGTATTTAAAGACAAGTAGTTCTCATTCATCCATTCCTTTAATTCACTAACACAACTAATTAAAGACAACATCGGAGAAACTTCATTTGATTTAAATGAAAGGTATAACTGGGTGTCATCTGCATAGAGTGAAAATTAACATTATGTTTCCTAATGAGAGATCCCAGTGGAAGCATGTAAAGTGAAAACAGTAAAGGTCCCAGTACTGAGCCCTGCGGACACCATATTGAACTTCTGTGTATAATGATGGAGTACTGTCAGCACATTTCTGTACATATTGGAATCGATTTGATAAATAAGAACTAACCAAGCGAGCACGGGCCTGTAAGCCCAACATCGTTTTCTAGCCTGTGCAGTAAAATAGAATGGTCAATGGTGTCAAATGCTGCACTTAAGTCCAACAACATAATTACAGTGGAATTTCCTTCATCAGAGGATATCAGAATGTCATTTACAACCCGTTAGTGCCGTTTCTGTACTATGACCAGTGCGAAACCAGACTGGAATTTCTCAAATAAATTGTAATGCATAAGGTGTGACTGAAGCTGACTGGCGACTACTTTTTCTAATATTTTAGAGAGAAATGGTAAATTTGAAATAGGCCTATAATTATTTAGTATGTGTGGGTCTAGGTCTGACTTTTAAGTAATGGTTTAACTGACACTTTTAGTGCATCAGGTACTGTGCCATGCAATAATGAACTATTGATAATGTTTAGAATAGGCTGCAAGAACATCCATTGCACTTTTACTAGTTTTGTTGGCACTGGATCTAGGGAACAAGTAGTGGGCTTCATTTTAGAAATTAAAGTTAAGACTTCCTGCTCAGTTACAGGATTAAAATTACTAAAGTGCTGAATGCAATGTGGCAGGGTCTGCTAAGCTAGTATTTGGTTTGTACTGTGATGCTGAGATCTGGGATCTTATATTTTTAATTTTCTCATTGAAGAAGTTCATAAAGTCTGTACTGCTAATATCTGTTGGTATTTTGCACTGTTGATCTGAATTCCATTTGTTAATTTAGCCACTGTTCTAAACAGTACCCGAGGATTTTTATTATTGCTATCTATTAATGTAGAATAGTATTCTGAGCGAGCTTTAAAGAGGCTTTTTATATTTTTAACACTCTCTGTCCATGCAATTTGAAAGACATGTAAGTTTGTTGTTCTCCATCTGCTCTCCAGTTTTCGACACTCTACTTTAAGAGCACAAGTGTTTTCATTAAACCAGGGAGAGTTTCTATGTGCTTTGATCACTTTTGTTTTAGGGAGCCACTGTGTCCAGAGCATCTCTCAAGGTCACACTATAATGTGATATTAGCTGATCTAAATTGTTTTCAATGCTTACATTTGATGTTAACTGATCTAAATGGTTTTCCACAATTACACTTGACTTACTCAAGGTATCTATAAATTTTGAAGCAGAATTACAATCTAGATGTCGCACTGTCTTTGTTTTAATCTGTGAGTGTGTTGGCAAGGGCAGAACTAAATCAAATGTCAATTAAGTAGTGACTGGAAACAACTTCATTTAATGGAGTAATATTTAAATTTTGAATTTCAACTTTGTAAGTTATAATTAAATCTAATGTGTGGTTATGAGTATGAGTTGGACCTTTGACAATCTGACAAAATCCTACTGAATTTAACAAATAAGTAAAACATTTGCTAAAAGTGTCAGTTTCCACATCAATGTGTACATTAAAATCCCCCATCAGTACTACATGATCATAATTTATAGCCAAATCAGATAGAAGGTTGCTAAATTCAGTCATGAACAATGAATATGGCCCTGGTGGTCTGTAGACTAGCACTATAATTGTGTTGGAATCTGTTTTAATATTTAAAATGAATGTCTCAAAGCATGTAAAGTCGGCTAAATTTTTAGATGTGATTTGCATTTTTGTTACAATGAATTATTCCAAGGCCTCCTCCTCGACCAGAATCTCTAGACTTATGAAGGAATCGAGTATCCATCTGGTGACGCCTCAGCTAGGGGAACAGTGTCACATTTACTAAGCCAGGTTTCAGTGAGAAGACACAGATCAGATTTTGTACTTAATATAATATCATTTACCAAAACAGCTTTACTGCCAAGAGAGCGAATGTCTAATAAGCAGCATTTAAAACTTCTCACTTCTGGCTACCACAACCCTGTATTGAAATAATCAGAAAATGAATGAAAAAGTGAATAATCAGATGTAGATTACATCATAATATAAAAATGTGTAAGACAACATTTACATTTGACGAATGTTAAATTGTAAAGATACAAACTGACTTCATCTGTTAGTTAACAGTAAAATATTTTAATACTGCCAGACATTTTAAGTATCGATTGAGCAAACATCACATTCTCAATTTCTTGTGCAGGTAGTGACTGATTACACTGTACTGCAAAAGTATAACTGAGCAAATGCAGACTAATCAGCAGCTTGACATTGTAGCATAACTTCTTAAGGTAAACTGCAGCAACTCTGAAATACAAAGCAAAACCACAGTGAAGTACATTCTAGATCATAGACTGGTAAAAGGGTTTTCCTTCTGCAAAAAAAAAACTCAACATACTAGCAAGCACAGTGAATAAATGAATTGACATTTATTTGCATTCAGTGTGAATTACCTCAATGGAGCATTTTGTTTCTACTTTTTAAGAACTCCAGTAGCTTTGTATATGAAGCATTGTTGTGTGTCATTCAGCACAGGGTCTGGCCATACTAAGTGTCAAAGCACTTCCTGAAATCAGAATCTTTTAATGTGGAGGAGGCTCCCAAAACAGATAATATTAAGAGCAAGAGGGATTACTTATTCTTTCAGATGAATGAAACAAATATGCAGTAATGGTAGTCCAATTTGTCTCTCATAACACATTGAAGCAATGTAATCCGCCATTCCTATCGCTGCAACCTACCTCACTTCCCCAGGGCTGCAGTTGACTGCCTGAAAATTTCAGGTGCTGGAATTCCAGGTCCTGTCTGCTCATTTACTGAACTGCTCTTGTCATGCACAAATGAAAAAGTGTGTCCTGAGGCAATTGAACCAGAAAAAGGCATCCTTCTGTGTTGCATTGGGTGTGAGTATGTGGGAAATGCTTCGCAGGCAATATGAAGATTGTCATTATTTTCAGATGCTGCTCAGAACAACACTAGGTTAATATGCCCTTGGCAAACACAGATGTCAAGCTTCATGATCTCTATTTGTCAGCATGATATGTACAGTAATTATTAGTGAAATAAAAGTGGAAGCTTTTATAGATTCATTTTCTCCTTGCAGAGAATTTTTAACACATAAGCTGTATCATGCCCATGCTCCTAGCATAACAGAAAATAGAAAAACAGAAGTTGATATTCTCAGTATGTTTATGAGCAACACTCTTCTATCTTCTGTCTTTTGTTTCTAAAATGCAACATTGCACTGTGTTATTAAGGCAAACACTCTACAAACTTAATGGCACACAAAAATCAAACAAAGTAAGCCCACTTGTATGACTCCAAAATACGCAAGCATTGTCCCATGTGCTCCCTTGTATATCAAGTGTAGCACAATGGCACAAACTTTAAGTTAACATCATCTCAGAAGTGCATGAGTATACCCTATAATGTACTGAGGATTCTCTAGAGCTCTGTGGAGACAATGTGTTTGCAAAATGGAGAGATGGATGGATGAAGGGATAGATGGATGCTTTGACCACATGACATGCACTTAGCTTTATTCTGAGTAGATTCTCTGTCTCCAATAATCTCAGGAAAATCAATTGCTTATTTAGCCAATGCTTTTACCACCTATTGACATGCAGAGGAAGACTGAAACCAAGGCCACACTTGTGTCACCCATCTTACTGAAAGTAGTGGCTTTTTAATGAGAAGAAAACAAGCTAAAGGTCAGCAGCTTGAAGGTATACAAGCAGAAGTTTTGAGATGTATGTATTGAATAAGAAAAAGGAAAGCAATAAATTAGGGATAATATTTATGTAGAACAAGTCTCAACTAAAAAAAATTAAATCATTATGATTTGAACAACTCTGTTTATGAATAAATGTATTTTATTGGTCATTAATATATTACATAGATAGATTAGATATAGAATTCTATCCATCCATCCATCCATCCATTATCCAACCCGCTACATCCTACAGTAACTACAGGGTCACAGGGGTCTGCTGGAGCAAATCCCTGCCAACACAGGGCGCAAAGCAGGAAACAAACCCTGAGCAGGGTGCCAGCCCACCGCAGGGCACGCGCAGACACACACACACACACACACCAAGCACACACTAGGGACAATTTAGAATCATCAATGCACCTAACCTGCATGTCTTTGGACTGTGAGAGGAAACTGGAGCACCCGGAGGAAACCCACACAAACACGGGGAGAACATGCAAACTTCACGCAGGGAGGACCCAGGAAGCAACATGGAAGCTACATGGAAACTTTTCCCCTCTCCCACGTTAGTAGCAGCCACCATTTTCAGTTTTTTCATCCCTACATACATTCCTCTAACAGCTTACAGAGCAGGTCCTGTTTCAAGTTTTTTTTCTGTGTCTGATGCATGTTAGGATTGCAATCAAGAAGATTGTCATCATAATTGACAAAATGAGCACCATTCTACCAGAACAACCACATTGCATGGCTAATGGCTTAGCAACATGTGTACTTGTAACAGGAAATGAGTCCAGTGATTTTTATTATTTAAATACTAAATAACTAAAAGATTCATGCAGAATTAAGGCGTGCAAATAATTCTAGAAAGGAAGCAAACACCTTTCTTGTGTCAGTGGCATGAAATCTGCTAGAAGCCAAATTTTTGTTTTTGGCAAATTGTTTGTGCAAACTGAATTTCACACACATTATTTCATTCATCACAAATAAGAGCTCTTTTTACAAGACAATTGGGAATAATATTGTCTACAAATAATGACACATGTAAAAAATGACACGGATCTAGAGCAGGGGTACTCACCTCTGATCCTGGAGGTCCACAGTGGCTGCAGGTTTTTGCTTTAACCAAATTTTTAACTAGAACCCATTTATTTACTACTAAAGCAATATGTTTCTATTGGCTTAGTTTTAGTTAACTCATTTTTACAATTCAGTTAATTGTCTATTTTAGTTTTAAATATCTGCTAAAGTTTTAATTGTTGCTTGTTTTCTTAATCGCCCATCAGTTAATAATGATATGTAAGTGACAAAGGAACTACCATCTTTCTAGCTAACATGCTTCCATTTAAATCTGTGTACCTGCATTATGAAGTATCTGGGCTAATACAATGTTTGGAAATGAATGAGAGAGAAGGGAAGGACCAAGAGGTACAAATCTGTTCCGGACAACCAAAAATATGGATGATGTTGTAAGAAAATGGAAATCTTCAGTGTGATAAAGATTTGTCTCGGAAAAATTAAAAGTTCTAACTAGTCAAAAATGATATACTTTATTAGGGTCCATTAGGTCTGCCTTCTAATTACAAAGTCGGTTAGGATGAAAGCCTGCACCCACTGTGGACCACCAGGACTGGAACTGATCTAGAAAATTCATAGTTCAGGCCTATTTACTTCAGACATTTGACAGTACTTCTAGACATGAGTAAACTGTTGTTTCAAGTTAAAAGATCAATGAGATGCTTTCCAGTAACAATGAGCTCATATAATTTACTATTTCCTTATCAAGTAATCTCTTAGACAATGCCTACATTCCAACTGTCTACATGGTATTTAACTTACCTAGAAATTGTTTCATTCATTTGTGTCAAAGAACCTTTATAAATTACAGATTTTTGAGTGTCATTTACAGAAAGGCACTTTTCTAAGAGGAGTAAACTCAATAGAATGAACTTAGATCATTAGAGTACTCATATTCTTTTCTTTTTAATAATATCAATAAAAGTTGTAATAGCCATGCAAACAAACTACACAAATGCCATAACAAATGAGCTGTTTGCAAAGAATTTTAGACAAAAAATGTCCAAAACCAACATACACTGAAGAGAGGCCAATAGAGGGGTTTTATTATGCTCAATGTTCTTGCATGCTAATAGTAGAATTTTTATTCATCCATTCATTCAATTTCCAGACTGCTTATTTCAGTTCAGACTCCGTCTTTTGATTTATTTCTAGATGGCAAAATCAAAAACTTGCCCTATTACCTGTTGAAGGTGTTACCTAATTAATTTTTATTGTTTGCTTTTTTACAATACTTCTTTACAATCTCATGCCAGACATTACTTTTGTGCAGTCACTTTGGTCATTAGTCACACAGATGTCATTGCCTGGGGCGTGGGTGTACACAGAGCTGGATGAGGTCACAGTGCCTGTTTTTCCTGAAAACAAGCACAACATTAACTTTGTTGAAGAGTAAAGCTAGGTTTCTAAGCACAATTTCATATAGGTAAAATAAAAGGAATGCATTTCAGGAAATTGATTAATGACAGTTTTGACTTTAAGGCTGGCCTTGTCTTTTCAGTTTTTTAACGCAGGTTTGATTGCGTTATGTAAGTTTAACCTCTCCCACTTGATATGCCATTTATGTGATAAATCAATTTATTTTCATAGCTAGATCTATACAGTGATTACCCAATACAGAACATCCTGGCTATTACATTGATGATGTGTAAGCAGTGATACAACTTTGATTTCATGAGAAAATAAATTATTTATATTGTCACTGATATAACAATCTTAACATGTTTATGTTGTTCTTTTTCATTGAAGCCTGTGCTCTTTTATTTTAAGAGTAACTGTAATTAAGAAGCCTCTTTTACTAACAAAATAAGGTAACATAAAGTGAATAAGACTGAAACCAGAATTGTAAAGTAGTCTAAATTTTAATGCAGTATTTTCAGAGTAAATAGCAATTCTATTTTTCCTTATTGAATGAACTTTGTATATAAGGATTTTAACATTAGAACACACAGCCTCTGGTAAAATGCTATACCGCTCATTTCACATGAAGCAGTAGCACAAAAAACTTTTAAACTGCTGTACACTGCAGTTGGCAGATTCTTTTAAGTTGTGTTCCAGCAGGTGAAGTGACTGCTCAGGGTCATGCAGTAAGCTGACAGCATAAACTGAATGGTAACTTTGTACCTCCTAGCCTGACAACTCCAGCCACGCTGTCTTTCATCCATACGGATAGTAAAACATGGCAGTAAGCTGTGTTTTCTTTAGCCAAAATGTTTTACAAACACAAAAGTAACATTTTTTTGTGTTTGAACTAAATGACTTTTGCTTTGGAACAATATTACAAATGTTGATTAAGGGACAACAGTGCTGTGAGCCAGACTGTAAGCTTCCAAATCAGAGTTTTGACATCTTCAAGCTTGCTGGTTTATCGATCCAACCAGTTTATAAAAATATTTTGTTTAGCACAAGGTGGTTTCAGGACAGAAGCAATCTAAGCCAAATCAGATGCAAGACATTAACCCGTCCTTAATGGGGGCCAGTCCATCGAAGGACATATGCACATTCAGTCACAATGGAGATTAAACTCTCAAGAATCATAGGTTAGTGAGAACCTAATGGTTCATGGAAAGGTGAAAACATTGTTAGATCAACTGTAAATTATACACAAATAAGTTAAAATAACATATATAAAAATGTACAGTGACCCTAGCAATAAAAACACACAAAATCCAAAAAGCAAAAGAACATCAGCTTTAGGGTCTATAAAAAGACCAGTGTTCAAGTGTTAAGGTTAAATGCAGTCCTAACCTAAATACCTTAGCATAACCTGCAAGAGATTGGCTAAAGTGGAAACTCAAATTAAGATTATTTTAAGCATCTGCAGTAGCCACAAGAAACAAAAAAAGAACCAGAAACAATGTTATATGTGCACAAGACATCTTCTTAAGATGCTACAGGAAGTTATCTTTTGGTCTTAAAGTCGTCTGTTTGGCCTAACTGTGTCCTTCACTAAAGACTTTGTCACATTCCATTATTTTTTTAATGATTCTCAGTCATAGCCTTCATTTACACAGTCTTGGAGACAGTTAGCAGCACACTCCCATGAAACCAGTCGCCCAATGTAACTCTTCCAGTGACTCGTTCCAACTAGTCCACGACTCTCTCAGATAAATTCAGGTTTGATTTTGTCTTTAGTTGTAGGGGAGGGCTCTGTGTGCATGAGAGACGACAAGCAATGAATGCTTATCTGGAGGTACAAGGCATTTAATGTAACAACAAGGCATAAAGAACATGAGTGTTTTAGATGTCACAAACAGAAGAGAAGCTTGTCTGTCTGGTGTCTCATGTTTTGCATAACATGACAGAACGGAAAAAAAGTTTTGAACTCACTGTAGCTGTTAACCCTACATACAGCACCAGTCAGGTAGCATGCTATTGACTGTCAGAAAAAGGGTTGAGTACAACTGTGCTAGAAGGTTATCACTCAGTCAGTTAAGTAGACAAGCCAAGCAATTTTTAGTTATTTAAACTGAAGAGATCAAACGTTGGCAAATATGACATACCCAATGACTAGAAGTCACATAATATGACATCAGATTAAGGGAAAAACCTTACAGGTTGAGTTCTTTCCTTCAGGAATAAAAGTAGGCTGTCATTTAAAAGGCCTTGCCTCCTATTAACTATTAACTCTTTGTAGGACCCTGATATTCTTCTGGAATATGGCTGAGCTCCTTAGATGTCAGTGCTTTTGACGCTTATCTTTGACTCTAGACTTCCAGCTCCTTCCTGAGAAGAGTGACAAACAAGTTCTGAGATTGTAGAATTCTCCTTGTGGTCTTCTCCATGGTCCAAAAGGGCCTAGTAGGAAAAGATGCAATGAACTTTGACTATAAATGTTTTTGTTTTGTTTTATCTTATTCTGTTGTTAGATGTCTACTATCTTCCTTGAAAAGGGAGTAAATGATCAAAAAAATAATAAATGACCACATAAACATTTGCTCAATTTAAGTCCTATTTTCTTTCTTTTTTTATTTTATTGATTTTATTGTAATCATTCCATACAAATAGATAAATTTTTACAAAAAATAGGATTAAAAACAAATCAACCCCCACCCTTGAGAAAGAGAGCAAGTCCAATGGAATAAAACTTAAAAATAGTAAAAATAAAATTGATGAGTTTAATAGGTTGATACAGATAAATGGAGAAGAAAAAGAAATGGGGAGAGAATCTACTTCCTCAGAGCTTTAAGAGCTTTTTCTAAAATATTATTGATTAGATCCTGCCAGGTTTTAAAAAAGTTCTGCACAGATCCTCTAAGTGAGAATTAGATATTTTCCAATTTCAAATAATATAAAATATCGGTTACCCACTGACTTAAAAGAGGAGAGTTTGGGTTCTTCCAGTTTAGCAGAATAAGTCTGCGTGCCAACAGTGTAGTGAATGCAATCACAGTTTGTCCTTCTCCACTTTAAGCCCACCTGGAAGAACAGCAAACACAGCTGTTAATGGGTTAGGAGGGATTGCGACACCAATGCTGTCTGAATGGCACTTAAACATTTTGGTCCAGAATGATGTTAATTTGGTGCAGGCCCAAAACATGTGACCAAGTGAGGATGGAGCTTGATTGCAGCGTTCGCAGGTTGGATCTTGCCCTGGAAGCATTTTGGACAGTTTTAAGCGAGACAGATGTGCTTGATATATAATTTTGAGTTGAATAATTGTATGCTTTGCGCATATGGAGCTCGAGTGAATTCTCTGCATTGCTACCTTCCACTCCTTTTCTGAGATGTTGAGTGAGAGATCCTTTTCCTATTGTCCTTTTGGATCTTTGAAAGGGAGAGACTGTAAAATAATTTTATATATTGCAGAGATGCTATCTGAGTCCTCAAGACTGAGCAATATTTTTTCCAGCATAGAGGGAGGTGGGAGGTGAGGAAAATCGGGCAGGTTCTATTTAACAAAGTTTCTAATTTGAAAATAGTGAAAGAAATGTGTTGCTGGAAAATTTAATTTGGAATGTAATTTTTCAGAGGATGCAAAGATGTCTATATAAAGATCTCTAAGCAATTTAATCCCACATGTTTTCCAGATATTAAAAACTGCATATGTTTGCGAGGGGTTGAAAAAGGTGGTTCTCATGCAGTGGTGCCACAGATAAAAGATTCTCCATCTTAAAATGCTTTCTACATTGGTTCCATATTCTGAGTGAGTGAAGCACAATTGGGTTATTAGTATATTGGCGATAGCTTGCATTTATTCGGGCACAAAGCAGGGAATATAAGTACTATTTTCTATCTGTAGAAAATATTGAGCATCAGCAATACTCAGGAAGAAATACAGAATTTAGAGAAGCAAGGCATAAAGCAGTATATGCCTGGAAAAACATCCAAGACTAATGTCAGAAAAAATGGTAAATTATCAGCACAAATTTAAAGAACAGGGCATGTAATTTTCAATGTGTGTGTAAAGAACTTTTTTATAATGTGCTGCTTTATTAGTTGTAATGCCTCAGGCACAAAAGCAACCATTTCCAAGGGCAAATAAAGGTATGTAACCGCAAAGCATATTTTCCTTTCTTTGAAAACAAGGAAATGTGTCTAAAAAACACTAGACAACAAATATATTGTAACCTACAAAACATTTGACTGAAGCGGGTAATATAGCAACATTACTCTCTCATAAGCTGACACTGAGTAGTAATCCACATAAAAGAAAATGGGAACAAAAATTGCAAATGCATGGGGGTCTTTCTTTGATAAGACAGGCTAGGCTGGTTAAAAAAGACCGCAGCTGATTAATAACCGCAAGCAGACTATCAATGCAGGGAAACAGCATGAATAAATTAGGGAGGCACTGAAAAAGAAAACGGCTGACAGTGTGAGCATATGGTCTTGGAGAGGCAGAAAATATAAGCCTCGTTGCTTGCAATACTTTAACACTTACTGTTGCTTTAGTGCTCTAATCCGAAGAGGAAATTTAATGCAGCATGATCCATGATAAAGTGAGAGCCTTTTGCTTAGTTCCAGCATAAAAGTACCAGTGAACTAGTCTAGCTCCAGCTGTAACTAGGTTGTTACTATGGCGACGGCCCAAATGATAGACGGGTTTGTGTATGTGCAGTGGCCCAATGTGGTATTCATGCAGCCTCTCATCCAAATGAGACCGTAGTAATTAACAATCCTTGGAGATGTCCTGAATTTTTTGTTTATTGCTTAAAAAGATATACTCTGTTTAAAACAAGAAGAAATAAATAAATAAACTCTACATGAAAACTGCCACTGCCGGTCAATCTTGCCAAGTATAAAAGAAAAAGCTTTTTAACTGCAAAATGAGAGAGAGAGAGAGAGAGAGCGAGCCCTGAGTTAGTCAGCAATAGTGCTGGACCCCCTTGATAACATTACATTAGAAGGAAATAATGGCTCTACAAGCATTTTTTTTTTGTTGTATTTTCACCTCGCCGCTCTTGTTTTGATCAGTCAGCATATTTTTATATGGAAACTTTCATGTGGGAAATGAGTCTTGAAAGGCCAGATGTTTGAAGTGTTTGTTTGGCAAACTAAATAAAAGCTGACATGTTAAAATAATATGTGATATACTAGAATCTGATCTGAAATCAAAACTTTGATGAAGTTGTTCAAGGAAAATATTAGAAAAATGTGCACCAGCTTTACATATACAAATATCCAACCAAACATTTATCTTAAAATGTAAAAATTGTAAACCATATTGTAATAACCAAATTGTTTAGTTAAAAATACAGCAGGTTCAGGGCCTACATAGATGCAAAGTTTTCTATATTTTATCGCATAGAAAGATGTACACATCCGGCGCAACTCTCACTAGTAACCAAGCACTCAAATTAGCTCAGCATTTGAAAAATAAATTATTTACTAAGAAAAACTCAAGGGAGGGAAAATTAAAGGGATCATTTTGTAAAATAATCAACAGCAAAAACAAACAAACAAACAAACAAACAAGCTATCCCAAAGCAGTCCATCTCACATTCTGCTATTACCTCCACAGATCCCCGGGCATCCTCCCTCTGGACAGTTGAACCTTCCCCTTGCTTGACTCTTGACTGTAGAAGAGTGGCTGGAATGTCTGGAAGTGCACATTTATACCTGATCCTGCATTTCATTTTTGAACAAAGTTCTTAGTCGCGGCAAATTCTGTTAACTGTATTGTAATACTGTTCACACAATAACATTACTTATCAGACCAACTTCCAACATAAACAGGAGAGATGTCTTACTGGGACAGTCTGCCGGAAGAATAAAGTGAGCCCCATGCTAGTTCTTGTTTATATCTTTATAAGAATGGTGTCCCAATATAATTCCTTTTGAGGCAGAGACCAGCAAAGAAACTTTATAGCTCTGGCTTCACAAGCAAGCTTGTAATTCTCCAATAATGCAACTGAAGGTTCATTCCTTTTCTTATATTCCTTTAGTGTTTATTCTAACAATAAAAAGTTCTTGCTATCTGGATTGTGCATCAGAATGTACAGTTCAACCCCAAGAAGTTTAAAATCAAGTAAAGTACCCAATAAATCCATGGATCTCATGATTGCCATTCTAACTCCAGCTTTAGGTTGAGTACAGTCATTTTGGGTGAGCTGCTTGGCTTTGTATTGCTGATGATAGACTAGAAGTTGTTTACTTATTTTATACATTTGGGGAATTAAGATTTGCATGCACTGAAGGATATTTTCTTTAGGTACAGTGGCATGCAAAAGTATTCCGTCCCCTTGAAAGTCATCATATTTTTTCTTAATGATAAAAGATTTGTATTTGTTTTTATCCATTCAGTATTTTTAATGTAAAGTCTTATGCTATAACAATATATTTTCAAATATTTTAAATAAACTGTTCTCTGTATATATTTAACTGAAGAACTCAAAAGTTAGTGCTTGCATACGTATTTAAACCTCTGTACTTTGGAAGATCCAGGTTTACACAAATGACAAATTAATCACAAATGACACAAAGGTGACACTCATTTGACCATAATTAAACATAATTAGATACTACTTATGAGTCGTTTACATCTCTCTAGATATAAAAAGCAACCATTGTAAGGGCCATAGTCTTTGTTTGACAGTCACTGCAAAAATTAAGACAAAGGCATTTTGCTGATGTGAGAAATAAAGTCAATGAAATGCACAAGGCAGAAATGGCTACACACTGCAAAAAATGAAATCTGAGCAAGTGGAAAAAAATTTAAATTATGATCTTAAATCTTATTTTCCTTATTGTAAGAATTATTTACCTTACTTTAAGAAACTTTGTCAAGTAAATTTTGCTTACAAAATAAAACCAAAACAACTCCCATTTAAAGTTTTTGTGTCTAGTTTTTGCATAGGTATTTTTTGCAGTGCATAAAAATATCAAACAGTTTAAATGTTTCATTAAGCACTGTTGGATCCATCATCCAAAAGTGGAAGGTTCATCACTGCACCCGGACTCTTTCTGGAGTAGGCAATCACACAGAACTAAGCATCAAAGCAAGATGTCGACTGGTGAGAGAGGCTACTAAAATCCAAATGAAATACTCTTTGGCAGAAACTGGAGTGAACATGCATGGGTCCACAATTTCAAGAGTTTTCCATAACACTGGCCTCTACGGGGGTGTAGTGAGAAAGAAGCCATTTCTTAAGAAGGTCCACATAAAAGCATTTATGGCGTGTATGTTTGCTACAAAGCACGAGAAAAACCCAATTAAGATGTGAGAGAAGGTTTTATGGTCAAATTGCTATCAAAAGAGACTTCTGTGGTCAGATTTTATAGCGGTATGTGTTGCATAAAATTCACACTGCCCATGCCTCCAGAAACACCATAGGCTGTAAACACGCAGCGAAATGGGACGGGTGTCAGTTCTATTTTTCCTTTTATTCTGATTGTTTCCAGAAGTAGCAGCCATTAAAGGTCTTTTTAAACACTTTTTTCATTGACAAAGTACTACTTTTCATTTAGTTGGTTGTATTTAAGAGTTTGAGTTATAACTTTGAGAAAGGCACCCTGTCACAGTTTTCCGCTAATATAAGGCTGCTGTCAGATTTCTAGAAGATTCTAGTATTATCTAGCAGTAACACAAAGAAACACAAATTCACAATGATCAAAGAATACATTTCTGATGTTAGGCAATAGATGGTGGTAGCATATTAAGACACAACTACTTTTACAATTGCAGTGATTGGGGGTCACAAAAAAATTCACAGTCAAAAGAGGGTTGTACCATCAAATAATTTAGGAAACACTGTCTGTCTTAGGAAATTTCCCAAGAGAAGCAGGGTAACACAGCTAGTAACATAAATGGTGACTTCTGCAATATCTACTTCAGGAATGTAAATTATGTGCATTCCTAGTTGCCCATTCTTTTTCATACCCAAGGGGGATCTGAAATGTATCCAATGATGGATACAAAGGCACGAATGTGTCTTCAGTACGAACAGGATGGATGACCTGCTCATCCGAGGAAACACATACACAACAGTCACACATAGCGCACACACATCAGTGCACTTTAGTGTTTTAGTTAGCTGAAGGTCCACTTCAAGAGAATCAAGAGTCCCAGGAGGAATTCACAAGAATACACAACAGTGAGTGCAAATTCCAAACAGAAAGCTTGCTTCCTTTGATTTTAACCTGGGCCCAAACACAGAGAGAAGACAACACTATGTGCCTTCTCCACCTTTGCATATTCAATAAATTTGCATTTTGGCCGGATCACATTTGCATAGGCTGTAAGGTAATGAGACCATAAATATGTAAGCTTATTTTGTATTCTGCAGAACAGCAGAAGCTCAGAATTGATTCTAGTCATTTTTAAGTAAAAGCCTGTAGTTCCATCTGAAATATGGTCTACTCTTCCTCCATTAGGCTTAATAAATTGATTAACTAATTGCATTTTACATTATATCCGTAATTAAAGCAATGAAAAAGCTTTTACATAAGGGACCCAGTAATGCATGTGTTTTAGAATGTTTTAGCTAGAACACAGATGATTTCAAATAAAATTATTCTTGTCTGCCAAACTATCAAATTAAAGACAATTAGGAATTAAAGTTAGAATATTTAGTGTGCTACAGGTAAGTAATTCAATAAATATTTAAGTACTTTAATAATTTATGATGTAAAATGTACTTTATGTACTTGATCAATCTATTTTCTGTAAAACACTCTCTTTTCAAGGCTACAGGTACCAGCAGCCCATGTTGGCAGCAAAGGGAGCAACACGGCTGCTATTGGCATATGAGATGGCAAACTCACTCTCTTTCTTTCTTTCTTTCTCTTTCTTTCTTTCTTTCTTTCTTTCTTTGTCTCAGAGGAAGCAGCAGTTTTTTCCCATTGACTTTGGCCACAACACCATTAAAAGAAGTGCAAAAGATGGCAACCTGCTTATTTATGTATTGGTTCATTTGTTTCTGTGTATATGTCTTTGGCTATTAACTTCTACTAATTTATGTATTTATAAACTGTATTTATTAGTGATTATGTTTAATTATTTACTGCATAATATGAAAAGTTGAAAAAAGTATCAACATTTGCACACTTAACAGGATATATGTTGTAAAACTGACAAAATCACACCTGGCAGCTGAAGACATGAGGTCCTGCCCTATGCTATGTAGATGGACCAGATAACAGATAGCAAGCTAAGATAAAGGGGACCTCATCTCATGGAGGTGACTACTGAGGCTTTCAACAGGTTCATTCTACTTAAGCCCCATCACATCCATACTACAGCATTCATATTGTATGTGCTAAATATGGTTTTAAACCATTGTCTCTGAAGCACTTTCAACACTGACATTAATGTCATCCTATGTCATTTGTTTACCTTTTGTCTCTTATGTTTTGCTGATTTTAAAAATTCAAACTTGATAAGAAGTGTACAAAGAAGATATGTACAGCTGTGTGCCAAAAGGGAAGACCACACACAAATGCAATTAAATCTTAACTATTTATGCCTGGCTGTTTCCTCTCTACATCTGTTTTAATTTCCAGCCATCCCTCCTACTGCCTTATCACCACTGCAGCAGAGGCCTCTTGGGACCTAACAGCCTTGGTCTCTGACCAGGTTATTCCCTGAGGCCAAGAGTAAATCCTGCCAACGAAATGAGAAGTTTAAGCAGTTTAAGCAGTCCTAATGCAGATGTTAATCCCCACTGAACAACTTTAAAGTTGTCTGAAAATACTGAATAGTAATCATCACTAGTTTTCCGACCTTCTTTATCAGTATTTCACATAATCAAAAGGTTTTACACTTGAAATGTGAAATTACACCAATTCATGCAGTAAAGTTTGCACTTTTGTGAACTACATGGCCACTAAAAGTTATTGAATCTGACAGAGAATGCTACAGTATCTGGACACAAAACCCAAAATGTCAATCCCTCACATCACAGTAAACCACGACCACACCCAAAGAAACCTGACACTTCCCTCTCCTAAAACAAAGAGAATAATAATAATAATTATAATAATAATAATTAATAAAGGCACTTCACAGAGTCTCAGAAAGAACAAAAGGGTATATATACATTGGATAAAAGTAATATCAACATAGAACACTAAATATAGATAAATACAGGATATATGAAGCATTAAACAGAATAAAAGACAATAAACCAAAATAAAATACTAAATTCAATACTAAAAGAAGAGCAGGAACAAATAACATAATTTGTGATATAACATACACACACAAATTATCCAGAGTATCTGGATTGAGGGGTAAACTGAAAGAAGGGGCAGAAAATTAAATTAAGTTAAATGCCTTCCTGAACAGATGAGTTTTAAGTTGTTTTTTTTTTTAGTCAGCTGATATAATTAATTTCGGGATGTCATTCCAAAGAGTGGGTGCTATACAGCTAAAGGCCCTGTCACCCATAGAGTGCAGTTTAGTGTGGGGCACAACAAGATTGCCAGAACCAGAGAACCTCAGTGGGCAAACAGCGGTGAAGAAGGTCACTGATGTAGTCCAGTGTGAGGCCATTTAAAGCTTTGTAAGTTATTAAAAGAATTTTAAATTCAATCCTATAAGACACAGGGAGCCAGTGTAGGCGAAGCAGGATGGGTGTTATGTGCTCGCTGTTCCTGGTTCATGTAAGGACTCTTGCATCAGAGTTTTAAATCAACTTGAGCTGTGATATAAGATTAGAAGTGGGACCTGCCAGCAGGGAGTTACAATAATTGATGCAGGATGTGATAAAAGCATGGAGAAGTCTCTCAGCAATAAAAAGGAGAGGAATGAGCAACAAGTAAGAAAGTTTCTTATTGGGCTTTATGTGGTTGGAATAAGAAAAGGAGGAATCAAAAATGACATCAAGATTCCTTGCATTAAAAGAAGAATATTTCATTCTGTTTATCAAGAAACTTTCCTGAATCCTGGAGTAAGATGATCAAACTAGATGCTCTGAGCAACCTCTTAACTGAAATCCTAAAAAAGAACTGCAAAAAAACTCTACAGGGAGTTTAACAGATTTGTATTTAATTTGAGAAGTATTTAGGCCATGCCAGGTGCTCTTTATTTATTCTCTTTGACTTATTTAAGAAAAATACACTTTGCTACATAAGGTTATTATAAATTACTCTATGCACAGATTAGTTGAATATACTTATAGTTCAATACATGTTATATGTAGAGTATATATCCATTCAACTTTAAAGCAATTTATTCCATATTAATCCTATCCCACAGCAGTACTGAGACAAGGCTGGAGCCAACTCTGGATGGAGTGTCAGTCAGTCACAAGGCACACTCATGTGCACCCCACACTAACTCACAAAGGGCCAAGTTAAAGGCACCAGTAAGAATGCATGTCTTGTGTACAAAGGTAAAAAGCTAGAATGGCTGAAATCACTTGCAGGAAGATAATGGAAAAGCAAGAAAATTCCATACTGACTGTGATTTAAAATTAGGAGCTATGAGAGGGCAGTGCTAGCCCCTTGGACACTTGGGTTTTCTATTATATTACCTTATGTATATTTTGATGAGTTGACTATTAGGTACTAGTAGTACTAGTATTGTCACTTCTACAGAGTGCAGTGAAATTCTTATTTGTGTGTTCATTCATTGTCACAAAAATGACAATCAAGCATTGAGAAGGTTTGGGGCAGCCACCCGTATAATTGTTCCCGGCTGCAAAACTGATTCACAAACAAAGACATGTTTATTCAACTGAGTCCAAAACAGAACTGATCCTCTGGAGACAAGATGGTGGCTTTAAAGGCCAGTACAGGAAGTGATGTCATCAATACTGGAACCAGAAGTGGCGTCATTGGCTGCCCCAGAGCTGGGTGGGATTTCCCTAGAATGGTCTGCAAAAGATTGACAGCGAAAATTAGTGCACTTCGCCACTGGTCTGGCATGGAATCGCATGTATTCAAGCCCTTTAGTTGTCTCCTAAACACACATGTGTGACAGGGTTCCACCCTCAGCCCAGACCCGTCGGGTCGGGTGTTCTGCACTGAGAGGTCGTGAACGCGGGAGAGAGCATCAGCGTTGGTGTGGAGAAAACCCTTCCGACGAATGAGCGAGAACTTATAAGGTTGTAGATTAAGGAACCACCTCATGACTCGAGGGTTAGACTCCTTATGCAGGGCCATCTACTGTAAAGGTGCATGGTTCGTTACAAGTGTAAACTCCTGACCCAAGAGGTAGTACCTCAACTGTGTAATTGCCCACTTAATTGCAAGAGCCTCACTTTCCACCGCCTCATACCTGGTCTCCCGATCCAGCAGTTTCCGGCTCAGAAACATGATGGGGGTGTTCAGTACCATCGACAATTTGGCTCAGCACTGCTCCTAGACCTGTGTCCGAAGCGTCCATCTGGAGGATAAAAGGCAGTGAAAAGTCAGGTGCCTTTAAAACAGGTGCTGACGTCAGGGCCTTTTTTTAAGTTACCAAAGGCTGCCACAGTCATTTCAGTCCATTCCATAGTGTTAGGAGCCCTCTTCTTTGTTAAATTAGTCAAGGGCATGGCCGTCTTCGAAAAGTGTGGTAGAAACCGGTAGTAGTACCCTGCCAAGCCAAGAAATGCCTGGACCTTTTGTTTGGTTCGCAGACAGGGCCATGTCAAAATGACTTCTATTTTATAGCACTGCAGCTTCACAGTACCACAACCCACCAGGTAGCCCAAATATTTGGCTTCTTTCAATCCAAAGAAACATTTCTTTGTATTGATTCGAAGACTGGCTTCACCCAGAATCCGTAATACCGCTCGGACGTGCTGTAGGTGTTCCTTCCAGGTGCTGGAATAGATGACGACGTCATCCAGGTAGGCAGCACTATACGTGTTATGGGGGCAGAGCACTTTGTCCACCAGACGCTGGAAAGTTGCAGGAGCCCCATGTAACCCGAATGGAAGGACACAATACTGCCAGTGACCACCAGGGGTGCTAAACGCAGTTTTATCCTTTGCAGAATCCATTAAAAGAACCTGCCAGTACCCTTTGGTCATGTCAAGTGTGGTCAGATATTCAGCTTGTCCAAGCCTCTCAAGAAGGTCGTCCACTCGAGGCATTGGATAAGCATCAAATTGTGAGACCCGAATAAGCCAACGGAAGTCATTGCAAAACCTCCAACTCTCGTCAGGCTTAGAAACCAAGATAATTGGGCTGGACCAGGGACTATGACTCTCCTCTATGACTCCTAGGTCCAGCATGCACTTGATTTCCTGGTCCACTTCAGCCTTCTTTGCCTCAGGAAGATGATAGGGGCGTTCTCGGACCCTGGGCTCAGTCACAATATCGTGGGCAATCAGAGAGGTCCTTCCGGGCTTTTCATCTACCACCTCCGGGATGGACGAGATAACTGCTTCGAGCTCTCGCCTCTGCTGGGTATTCAAATTAGACCCAAAGTTAAGTGTGTTATTCTGAGCAAAAAAGGAGCGGGGCTGGCCGGAGGTGGGATCAGGGTCCCTTTCCTTCCATGGTTTCAGCAGATTCACATGATATATCCGCTCACTCGGTCGATGATTGGGTTGTTTCACCAAATAGCCGACGAGTCTTTTTCTCTCCTTGACTTTGTATGGTCCTTGCCAGTGGGCAAGTAGTTTAGAGTGGGAGGTGGGAACCAACACCATGACTTGATCCCCTGGTTGAAACTCCCAAAGTGTTGTGCCACGGTCATAATAGTGGGTTTGTGCTGCTTAAGCCTCATCCATGTAACTTTTTAATATGGGCTGAATTTTTTGAAATCTATCGCATAATTGCACGATATATTCCAAAATATTAGTTAAAGGAAGAGCCTCTCCTTCCCAACCTTCTTTTAAAATGTCCAATATGCCCCAGGGTATTTATCCATATAATAATTCAAAGGGTGAGAACCCCGTTGAGGCTTGAGGGACTT
Source organism: Polypterus senegalus (assembly GCF_016835505.1). Taxonomy (NCBI): domain Eukaryota; kingdom Metazoa; phylum Chordata; class Cladistia; order Polypteriformes; family Polypteridae; genus Polypterus; species Polypterus senegalus. The sequence goes on from NC_053155.1 coordinate 64,285,380, forward strand.
CCCTATAGGCAAAGAGAACGAGGGGGAGGAGTTGATCCCAATTCCTCCCATCCCCGCTGACCACCTTGTGAAGCATCTATTTGAGAGTCTGATTAAATCTCTCTACTAAATTGTCATTTGAGGATGATACACCGCAGTTTTCAAGTGCTTTATTTTAAGTAACTTGGCCGTTTCCCTGAACGTCTCAAAGGTAAATGGCGTCCCTTGCTCCGCAAGGACTTCTTTAGGAACCCCAACTCGCGCAAAGACTCCCATTAGTTCCCGTGCGATTGCTTTAGAATTAGCTCAGCGCAACGGAACAGCTTCTGGATATCGGGTTGCATAATCCACGAGGACTAATATATATTTATGACCTCGGGCCGAGGGTTCCAGGGGTCCCACTATGTCGACCCCTATCCTTTCAAATGGGACATCAATTAAGGGAAGGGGAACAAGTGGAGCACAGTCCCTCCTAGGAATTTGTCGCAGCTGACATTCTGGACATGAAATACAGAAGTGGTGAACCTCCTTGTTAATTCCCAGCCAATAGAAACAGAGCTTAATACGCTCTAGTGTTTTCTCTGTGCCCAGGTGGCCTCCTAGGGCGTGCGCTAACTCACAAACTTGCCGCCGGAAAGTTTGTGGGATTAGCAACAGCTTTTGCACCCCCCCTCGTGCTCACTGACCCGATATAATAAATCATTTTCTATAACAAAGTGGGGTCCTTGTGGCATGGGCTGATTGGTGCGTTGGCTGTTGACTAGGACAACTGCATTCTTAGTAAACTCAAGGGAATCATCATTCCATTGTTCCCTTTTAAATGAGGCGGGTGTTTGTCTAAATTGGAAGCTCAGATCTGAGAGAGGGTATGGTCTGACCTCAAAGGGGCGGAGAGTCATCCTGTTCTGGCGAGACGCGGACAGATGATATACTGGTCCACAACGGTCCAGGAAGTTCCCTGTCCTCTTCTTGGTCTCCCATATCTCTCTCCACCGGCTGAGTACACAGTGTGGAGACAACTTGAGACTGTGGATTCCTGTTTGTAACTAGGCCCAATTTTGTATTAGGAGAGATCAGTACATCACCGCTTTTAATATCAGACCAGTCTCGCCCGAGAATCAAAGCGCACGGTGGATTTGGGAGGAATGCTACAATGATTCTTTTAAGTGATCAACCGTGGCTGATGAAACATCAGGCGGATTTATAGGAGCAGATATCTCTGTGCACACAGGTAATTCTGGTCTTTGCTTTTAACCACTGTCGCGGTAGTACGTATCGCCGATCAACAATAGAAATGTTGCTGCCGGAATCAAATAGAGCTTTTACTTTGAAACCATTTACTATCACCTCTCCTGTATGAGCCATTAACAAGGGGTTTGAAAGTGCACACAATCCACCCCTCTCTCTCCATTTACATTCCGCCTCACTATCGAATGAGGGCTGCACCCGCGTAATCGGGGACTCCGGTGCAAACTCCGGTTTATGCCAAAAGGGCAGATTAAGAGCGACATAATCTCTACGGCGTCCGCTTAAGGACCGTTCTGTTTTCCCAAATTGCAAGGCTGTCCTAGATGTTTCAATGAGCTTAATGAACTCGTTTACATTAGAAAATTCTCCCCAGTCCAGCTGGGTGAAATGCTCCGGGAGGTTATTTATTAATAGAAAGCAGGCCACTTTTTTGACTAGTTGAAAGGTGGTGCATTCAGTTGGCCTTAACCAACCTGACATCTCTTCCCAGAGAGTATCAAGCTGCTCTTGAGTAGACCGCTTAGAGTCAGATCTCCATTTTTGTATTTTCCTCACCTGCTGGTCTGGGGAATCCCTACTTTGTTCTGGGGCCTTAGCCCCGGTGGGGAAGACAGCTTTCTCCTCCGAGAAAGCATAATAAGTCCCCATCGCTTCCCCCATAGAAACCAGCCTATGTCTGTGTGTCCCATTGATACTCTCCCTATTTGATTTAGGTGGCCCAGAAATTAGACAAAGGAAGTGGAGTCTGCACCGGTTCTTTCCGAAATCTAAAACGTAATCCCCACCTGACAGCTCGGCCCAGGTACTCTCCCACCTGGACATGATTCAGGTTCGGTCCCGTTCTCTTTTGGGTTTTCTCCATCCAGCCGACATGCCACTGTCACAAAAACGACCATCAAGCATTAAGAAGGTTTGGGGCAGCCACTCATATAATTGTTCCCGGCTGCAAAACTGATTTACAAACAAAGACATGTTCATTTAACTGAGTCCAAAACAGAACTGATTCCCTGGAGACAAGATGGTGGCTTTAAAGGCCAGTACACGAAGTGTTGTCATCAATACCGGAGCCAGAAGTGACATCATTGGCTGCCCCAGAACCGGGTGGGATTTCCCTAGAATGGTCTGCAAAAGATTGAGATGGAAAATTAGTGCACTTCGCCACCCTCTGGTCTGGCATGGAATCACATGTATTCAAGCCCTTTAGTTGTCTCCTAAATACACATGTGTGACACATGCAACTCTCTGGCGCAAGGATAACTTCTTTTATTCAACTGAAAACACAAATCAACTTAGATTTCTGTAGTTGACTCTAACAAGAATAGATTTTTTTCCCGAGCTGATTCTAGTAAGCTTGAGACACATTTGTGTTTGTCTCTCACAAACAGATAGATAGATAGATAAATAGATAGATAGATAGATAGATAGATAGATAGATAGACAGTGTCACGCACGCGCGAGTAGGAGACCGCGGACGGACCTTAACACGCTTGGGAAGACATTCGCCGGCAGGGAGTGGCGGGGTACTAACATTTCTCCTTTGCTTTCTTACAGAAGAAAAGATGCTCCGCCACCATAAGCCTCATTTTCCCGCAGCACGTTACTTCCACCCTTCCTCCACCATTGTTCCTGACGTCATCGATCCCATCTTCCCCCACGGTTCCTTCCCAGCATTCCTCCACTTCTGGCTCCTCCTTCATAAAATGGCCGCCGACGCCATTTTCGGCGTCGTACAGAAATATTTGTTTTGCTTTATGTATTGACCTGATTTTTGTTTACTGTGGAGAGTAATTCAGTATACGGGGCCGGAAACCCCAAACCTTTATACTGTCTTCTTCTTCATTTATTACAATAGATAGATAGATAGATAGATAGTACTAGATATATTATTAAAAACCTTAACTCAAAGTTTAAACTTACATAATGCAATCATTTTGTGAGATTTGAAAAACATTATAAACCCCTGTTCATCTAAAACTTAGTCAGAGACAGATACAGAAATCTAGCTATTACAAAGAGCTTATCTATCTATCTATCTATCTATCTATCTATCTATCTATCTATCTATCTATCTATCTATCTATCTGAATTTTGCAATGGTAGGGTTGGACTGCCATGGAGAAAATAATCCAGAACTTCATCACACCTTTCAAATGTTCACACTGAGTTCAGTTAGTGGTTAATGGGATCTAAGAAATGGGGAACTTTCTTTCTTTGCTATAATCATTGCCAGAATTCAGTGGTTCAGATGACAGTGGGTTCAAATGTTTTAAGCTCACTGTGCCTATAATATATTCATACTGTTTGAAAAATAGCTAAACAAATTCAAGATGGAGCAGGGGCCTGCAAATTTTACAAGTAGTCTATTGAAGATTAAATAAAATTTGGTCAGAATTTAATTGAAGTTATGGTTTCTTTACTAAAATTATTAATAGTTTTAATAACCACATTCCAAGAAAAATCTATAAATACATACTGTTTTGTTAAATCACTTAATGAAAACAGAAGATACAAAGTGCCTGATGTGCTCTTGGATTTTTCTCTAAATATTCTCTATCTATCTATCTATCTATCTATCTATCTATCTATCTATCTATCTATCTATCGTAATGGACAGCACGTGTAGGCTGGCATCCCAACCATGATGGAACAGAAACACTTACTTGGCCAGCAGGCCAGTACAATGGAAGGACCTGGGGAGATAACATTTTTAGGTACTTTCTTCCCCGATACGCTAGAAGGCAACATCTCTTGATTTCTGTACCAATCCGGATATAAGATTTCCTGGGAACTGGAGTACTGGGATGCATTCCTGTTGGGTTCCATTGATGCCGCCAGGGGGTACTGCAGGGATTCACAATCCCAATTTCACGGGACTTCCACCTGACCCAGAAGTTCTTTCAGTGGGTCTGATATAAAAGAAACCGCTCTACCACACCCAGGTGAATTGGAGTTGGGTGTGGACTACGGGCAAAGTTTTCCTGGGATGATTGTAGGAAAAAGAGAAAGAGACCGAAGAATTATGTTTTGTTTGTGCAGATATTAAGAAGAAGCCATTGTAAAGTATTATAAGTGTAATAAGCCTTTTATTCTGAACCTAGGACATGCGCCTATGATGTTGTGTCTGGGGTGTGATGTGCTGACTATCTACTATATAGTGCCTTTTCTATCTATATATCTATCTATTATAGACCAAGGCCTCCTCACTCATACTGACGCAGTGTATTTTTTAAAAATGTGACATGCTGCATATTGTGTGAAATGAAAATGCACCAAAATACACTACTGTGCACATTTCACACTACATGGGAACTTAACCCCTTACTGCTTCCTAGCAACCACCTTGTTTCTCATTTCCTACAGATAAGGATATGCAAGCTATAGGCACTATAGAGTAATGTACCAAGTGACATGGAAACACTAACACCCCTGAAAATGTTATTTTTAATTATATGTTACTTACCCTTTGTAGTTTGTGGTGATGGTTGAAAAAAAAATGTTTTCATGAAACATGGAGTGTGGCGGACGGCCGGGACCCATGCCGGGCCAGGACACCCCTTTGGCACTGAATCCGCAGGAGTAGCCATGGGATGCACATTACGTTACCCGGAACACTTGGTGGCAGCCTCCCTGGGTTGCATCGGGGTCACAATTACGTTACACTGGAGCTCATCCCTGTTGGGTTTATTGGCCACCGCTACGGGGAGCTGCAGCCTAATTAGGCCAATTAACACCTGCAGCACTTCTGGGTGGGCTATAAAAGAAGCCTGCAACCACTAATCAGGGTGCCAGAGTTGGGAGGTGGATGACAAAACTGCCTTGGAGGAGTGGAGTAAGAAACAGTATGGTTTTTGTATTTGTTTGGTGTTTTTGGGACTGTGCTGTGGCTGGGGGACATGGGGAAGATGTGCCCTCCAACTGAAGAAAAATAAATAGTTGTTTTATTTTACGTGTGCCTCCATGTGCATCTTTGTTGGGTTGGTCACTGAGAGAGCACCTTTGTTACAGGAGATAAATATGTTTCTGATATATTAGACATCTTTGGTGGCCGAAGTTGAACAAAAGTAAGCAATTTCAAAAATGTCCATGAAAAAATATGTTACTTTTGTCTGACATACAGGTCAAGTCTACTAGTTGTATGTTCACAACATCCCAAGCACAAGTATTTATCCTAAAATATATTTTTAAAAAACACTTTTGGAAAATGCTCTCATGAACAAAAATGGAACATGTTCAAATGCAAACGAGCATTTGAAATGTCAACCCATATCCTGTCATTACATTTATATTCATAGCATTGAACCACAACTGGAATACAGTACCTTGGGATTATTTTGGGATTATTTAGCAGCAGCCTGTGAAACTGCATGCATTGGCGAATTGACCTTCTGCTTGTTGAAGCATCTCAGAAATGCTAAAGTATAGGACACATTCTCCCCCTGGTAAGGTTTTCACTTGCTTTTCTTTAACTTTGAATTTTAAGTTTTACATGTGTCTCAGTACATCCTTTGTGTTGATATTGTGTTAAGTGCAGTGTTAGCCAATGAAGAATATGCTACTGGGCTGGACTTTGACCAATGAATGAGGGGGAATGGCAGATCTTCAATTAAAAAGGCCAAGTGTGTTCAAGCATGTTTCATTTGCATTCATGAAAGCATTTTTCAGAAGTGATTTATTTAACAATATTTTAGTCAAAATACTTGTGCTTGGAATGTTGTGGGCTTATGACTGGATGACTTGATATGTGGATTATGTAACCCAAGTAACGTTAGATTTGTTTGTGGATTTTTTTATTTTATTTGTTTTTGTTCAGCATTGGTCACCATCAAAAAACTTTATTATCTTCATTCTGCATGAAAACATAAGATAAAAAATTCAAGCTAAATGTGATAAGCAACATATAAAAACTATTTTTGGGTGGTATATTGCTTTAAGGGATTGTAAACACCAGATAGAGAGAGAGAGAGAAAGAAAACACTGTAGATATATGGATTTAAAGTATATGTATATTTCTATTTACTGTAACCAATAAGGGGTGCTCTCTAACTGTATCTAACTGAAAAAACCCATGGAGACCAAAGTTAAACAAAAAGGTGTTTATGGTCAAAATAAATCAAGATAAGTGATAGATAAAAGAAGTCATTCCAAGTACAAACAAAAGCAAAAAAAAAAAACCCTCTCACCTCCATTAACTTTCTAGCTTTACTGCCTTTCACAAGCTGAGCTTTTGCCCTCAGTTACCTCCTGACACTAGTTTAAACATTATCCATGAAAGCACTTCACTTCATTTGGTGATTGTGCTATATGTAATATAATGTTATATAATATTTTAGTTAAGTATATATTGTGATGGGACCAGGGATCAGGGAGTCCCAAGCCGCAAACATGGATACACAAACATGGTCCTCGGTTCAAATAAAGGATAGTTTATTAACCAAAAATACTTTCAAAAGTGACAAAGCTTCTGCTCACAATTCTTTCCTTGCACCAGCACACTGCCCTCCTCCAGTCAAGCGTTGCCTTCCTTCCTCCCAGCTCCGAATCATTTGGATAATGAGGACCCAGGAGTACTTCCAGTGCCAGGACTGCTGCCTGTTGGAAATACTTCCAGGTCATGCAGAAGTCCAATATAGCAGGGAGCAGCTCTCCCTGCAGTGCCCTCTTGCAGCACCAATGAACCTCAGCAGAGCAGCGCTGCTGGACTACAACTCCCAGCATTCCTTGCTGATTCCCAAATGGGCACTGATACGGGGGGGCTGCTGCCATCTAACACCTGGGGGAAATAAACACTCCTTAGAGACAGCCCTTCCCTGTCCTTTTATTCTTTTCTCCCATCCAGGGAAGGTACTGGAACCATGTCCAGTTGGGACTCCTGTACAATTGCCCAGGGCCTCCCATCTGGGTAAGAAATCTTCTCTGTCCGTCCATCCACTCAGGGAGTCTCTATTGGGTCTGGCACCTTCCTCTCTCTTTGCCAGGATGCCTGTATGCCTTTTCAGAGGCTCCTATCCTGTTAAGGAACCATCCCTTCTCCCAGTTGGGATTGCCCGTACATCCCGTATCCTGCTTACAATATGTTGTATAATAATGATGAGTTTACAAAAGGCAATTTACTTAATAAGAAAAAAATATATAAATATATATAAAATATATGTTATCAGACATGCGCAAGTAGGAGACAATAGCACCTCCAGTCCCAAGAGGGCGCTGTCAGAAACACCTTCCCTTCTTTTATCTCAAGGATTGAATCCTCCCTAGATTGCTGAAGTCATTTGCATAATCAGAAGTCCTGCATCTTCCATCCTAGATGGGACAGAAAGAACATGAGTGCCAGATATCAACATTTATTTGTAGAACCCAACATCTGAGTGATTACATTGATAGACCAGAAGGAACTAACTCAGTGATTTGCAACACCCTGCATGGTCTCTTCACATTTTTGTAATTCTTTGCTACTTATTTTTTATCCTTTAAATGGGGCATACCCTTGTGATAGGCCTAACCTCTTTCAGTGTAATCATATTTTACCATAGATCCCGTTATATAAGCCGAGAATTTCGTCCTAGATTTTTGGCTTGGAGTTTGGGGATCGGTTTATACAACGAGTATCGTTTCAGATTCAAGATTTCCAGCGCAATGCCGGTTTTGCCGATGAAAACGAAAGTAAATAATGACGAAACCACAGAGCCATCTTTCAGATGAAGAAGTAACTTTGCATGCCGGTACTTTAAATTAAATAAAGAATTTATTCAAAAAAGTGTTCTAGTTGTTGATTTTGCTAATAAAATTTATAATAAATTATCGTGAAGTTTAAAATGAAATTTTTTGTTTTGATTTACGACTAACATCTTGCGTTACGAAATGGATGCGGTCACGTATATCTGCTTGCACGATTGTAAACAAACAACCGAGAGCGTTAGTAACGTCAGTCGGAGCCCAGATACATGTGTTTGTGGATGTAATTTCCGTCATTGCAGTGATTTACCTATATATATAATTCATTAAGACCATGCAAGCAAGACACATAATTGCTAAGGAAGGAAAAGAAGGTAAAAGTAAGCGATCGCAATCGAAACGAAGATGGACATTGTGTGGAAATATCTCCTCCCTTCCTGCAGCCCAAAGATGTCAAATTAAATGGTGAGTACAGTATGAAATTGTTTCTAGAATAGAATGCCTTTTATTGTCACTATACGCATCTACAATGAGATTAAAAGCAGCTCCTTCAGTGCAGAAAAAAGTTCTGTATAGGGCTTGTATGGTTGTTTTAGCTTTAGCATAACGCGGATCTGCGGCCCCGCTTCTGCTTTCTTTCCCTCCTCCGTCTGTGTCGTCTCCTAGACCCGACAACAATCCACAGAGAGCCCGCTGGTCTCGTTATGTTGTTTGGGATTTTGTGCGTGTGATGAAAAACACTCGAAACAGATGTCTGGCTCTGGACACTGATGTCTATAAGGTTCTGAATGGTGTAGCGAATGTTCGCCGAACTGATCGTGCACAAACAAGGACAAAAAAAAAGTACAAAAACAACAAAAAGTGCACTGAAAAGGAGAGCCCTGAGCCGCTGCGACCATGCGCTGCCATGCTCCTAGCTTAATCAAGTAGGCTAGGCACTTTTTATAACTTTTTAGTTAGTACATTAGAAAAATTATTGGTGTTTTGGTAAATTATGCGCTTTATATTATATATCAAAAGTGTCGGCAGTCTCAAATTCTCGCCGATAAACATTATAAATATACCCGAAGAGACACTTTTAAGGAAATTTAGAAAATTTTGCTTGGAGAAGGGGGTCGGCTTAAATACCGGTCATCGGCAAATACATGTAATTTAGTAGGTAGAGAAGGGGTTCGGCTAATATACCTGGTCGGCCTGTATTCCGGGATCTACGGTATTACTAAATGCAGTATATATAACAACCAGTGGGGTGTTTTCATGTCAACTCCTCATTTAAAATGACCACACAGTTCAATAATGAGGGTTTTTATTTATAGAAAGAGAGTTTCAGGGAGGATATATAAAGATAGAACAACAACCACTCACCACTTCAAAGCCTGTCTCCACAATACACAATATTCTGTCCCAGGCCTTTCTTCTCTCCCTCTCTCCACTCTCCCCAAGGATCTTGACACATTTCTCTCACCTTTCTCCACTTCTATGCCAAGAAAGCCATTGTGTCCACTTCACTCCCAACCCCGAGCTCACCTGGCCAAGGAAAGGAGGGTTCTTTTAAAGTGTAGTCCTTGACTACTTCCAGGTCATGGCCAATTGGCTGACCAATGGTTCAATGTCATTCCTTTGGGAAATATACCTCCAACTATTTAATTAGCCAGACACACCTATATTTGGCTGCAACCTGGGATTAATTTCTTACAGCTCCCTTCTGGCCTCCTTCATTGCTCCATCTGGGACAGGATCTCCAATTCACAGATCTCCCTTTTGTGTCTTGTCCAGGCAGTGGTCCTGACCAGCTCTCGACCGGCATATTGGGTTCTCATCTGAGCAGTGGTCCCAGCCAACTCCTGGATGACACATGGGCTTCCTGTCTGTGCAGTGGTCCCAACTAGCTTCTAAACAGTGCGTGTTTTCACCCTGCTGACCTTCACTATATACAGTATCTCTCTATTATAAAAAAATCCTGGGAGGGAAGGACTAGAGAGATGAGACATGATTTTCACGTGAAGATCACGGAAGACACTTAAAAGTCCTGTGAGACGAAAGAGATTGGCCACGGAGCATCTCGCAGGGACCTTAAATATGACACTTTGTGCCAAGAGATTGACCCAGGACTGTCTCGCGGGGACGTAGAACAAGAGATTTTTGCAAGACACACCCTACTTACAACCAATATCAAATAAGACCACGGGCAGCAAAACATTCAGACATGTAAAGGCTTTGAGCACACAAAGATCCAGGACTCTCAGCGCATATAAAGTTTATAAGGACAATATGTTATAGGTGAAACATCAACAACTAAGTGAAGAAGAAAGAGCAGCATGGAGAAAAGAGACCCAAAAGCATTGGAGAGAATAAAAAAAGCAAAAAAGAAAAATATTAATCTGAGTACAATTTCAGAAAATAAGGAAAGTTATAATCAGCCCGGAACAATTTGAATTGATAAAAAGCATGTCCAATCGGGCTCAGAATTAAAAGACAAAGTAGAACTTCATAAAGATGTTCAAAAAAACGTTGGTGCTATACACATGCTAAGCAGGTTAGAGATTATAAAAGCAGTGGAATTCGAAAGGCTCAAAAAGATGTTGGCGCAATACAAATGCCTAACAGCTCTTAAAACAACGACAAGCGACAAGCAATACATGCAGCTCGCCAGCAGCAGAAACCCAGCGGATCATCCGACCGCTTCTCCTTGTGTGCGTTCAGTCACCCTACCCCCCCCCTCCCCCACTTCACAAATGAGCGTCAGAGACACGAAGTGGCAAAAGGACAGTTGCTGTACAGGCTTTAAACTGATCAATGGGCAGCGCAACAATACCAGAAAGACAGCAGATGATCCGACAGCTTCTCCTTAGCATGTGTTCAGCCGCACCACCCCCCCCTTGACAACGTGAGCAGTGTTATATGCCCTGTGAAAAAAAAGGGATTTAACCATGCCCGGGGCTGGAAATAAAGGAAAAGTATTGTTTTTACAACATCACGTGAGACAAGACAGTGAGACATCATTTAAAACAAGTCCACAGACATCTAACCTAGCAGTTGTTGAATTGCTGTTGGCAGACACGCTTCATGTGCTCCCAGCTCTTAAAACAACAACAAGCAAAACACACAGCTCGCCAGCAGCAGAAAGCCAGCAGATGATCCAACCGCTTATCCTTAGCGTGCATTCAGCCGCATAACCACACCCAGGGGCGGAAATAAAGGACAAGTATTGTTTTTACAAAAGTTTTAAAGTAAAAGTGAAAATAATGCATATGTAACAATTCCCATGAAACTAAAAATCTCTTTAAATTGTATATCCGGTAAACCAAAACCAGGGGTGAGCGAGCTAAGCGAGCAGGAGGCGGAGTCCCCTAGTATATAGTAAAATAGGACACAAACATTGATAAAAATATAGGACACCACCTTGGTGACCCCGTATTATTAAATGGTTTAAATCAAATTAAACACAAAACAATTGTGAAAAAATCTACACAAATGCAAATTAATAGCAGAACTGACCCAAAATGGCTGATTTCTGGATTTTGAGTTCACAAGACAGGAAGGGGAGGGTCCAGGTAGACAGACTCAGAAGTGACATTACAGACAGAGTGGCTATCAATCTTCCATTCCACAGAGGGAGGAAAAGAGAAGGTATTAATATACAGCACCAACAACCAGGTCTGTTGGACAATTACTATCACCAAAGCCCTTAAATTGTCTCCCATGTGCATGTGCATGACAATATACTTATATACATTTTGGCCAAGTGCTGAAATGACAGATTGCAGCAAAAGAGAAAAGTTGGGACACCAAACCAGTCATCCTGTTTATTACAGTCCTTGTAGCTTAAAGAAATGACTTTTAGGCACACTTAAACAGTCCTCTTGGGGGAAAATAACAAACGACAAAACAGAAATTAGGGTTCTTCTGGGAAGCTCCATCCAGCCATCAGCTCAACTCATAAAAGACACCACCTTCTGTGCCGCCAGGCTTCTCATATAGTTTGGACTGGAAAGGGCGTGGCTAAGTGCCCTCACTGGGTGGTTTCTCGGAGCTGTGGGGAGAGAAGGAGTGGTTACCACCATGCACCCTCTCTCACCCCGGTGGGTTATCACATACCTTGAGTGAGCCAGCAAGGAGAACCTCTGACACGCATACGTGATGATACATACTGTATATACTGTATGTATATATATATATATATATATATATTATAGTACACACCACTTTTCAAACATGGCAGTACAGCTTCTTTATTATTTTTTCAATCGGAAAATTTTGCTAAACATTAACTGTCTTCCTTGATGTTCACCTCCTAGCGTCATTTATTGCTTTGATTCTAATTGACAGTTCAAGGTTTGCTGAGTTTTCTGTTGTCATACTGATGCCAGTGTCCCCGCTTAGTCAATGGAAGGTCAGAGCTATTTGTACAGGCAGTTAATGGTACTTATATTCCATTAGCTTGTCTCACAGTATGATATGTTGCTCTCTGTATCAAGGGTCTACAATCCACCCGACTGCCTTGCTAAAAATACCTGCATTGCAGATGGATTTTTTTTTTTGCTTTTACATTTTTAAAAGCCTTGCAATTTATTATTTTTTTTACAAACTTAGTAGAGTAGTAATCAGCAACTCCATTCCCATGCAGCAATGGTGTAATTTTGTTACCTAACAGACCTCATACTTTTAAATTAAAATAATGAAATTTTTGAGGTAACAGTGTATGATTCAAATCTTTCAAACCTTTATCAATACATTTTTTTAGATTGCTGAACATTTGACATGATATTGAAGTTTTCAATTAAATCAGATTAAGTTAAATTAAATTAATGAAATTAAAATGAAATTTAAAAAAATAAATATAATTAAAATAAATTAAATAAGTGGTGTAATTCAGAGAAAAATCCAAAAGCACATCAGGCAATTTGTATTTGCAAATATTCTGTTTTCCATTAAGTGATTTGTCAAAACAGTATGTATTTATAGATTTTTCTTGGAATGTGGTTATTAAAAATATTAATTTTAGTAAAGAAACCATAACTTCAATTAAATTCTGACCAAATTTTATTTAATCTTCAATAGACTACTTGTAAAATTTGCAGGCCCCTGCTCCATCTTGAATTTGTTTAGCTATTTTTCGAACAGTATGAATATATTATAGGCACGGTGAGCTTAAAACATTTGAGCACACTTTCACCTGAACCACTGAATTCCAGTAATGATTATAGCGAAGAAAGAAAGTTCCCCACGTCTTAGATCCCGTTAACAACTGACTGAACTCAATGTGAATATTTAAAAGGTGTGATAAGGTGGTGGTGTATTTTCTCCATGGCAGTCCAACCCTGCCAGCAATTTTGCAGTCATAAATGGTGGTTTGTAGAGGGTTTTTGAGGTGGAAAACAAGAAATGCTGCTCCCATAAACCTCATTTACTATTTTGCACTTAACTTGTGTTTTCTACAGCCTTGTAACACATCCACAGCACACCAGTAAAACCAGTTTTTCTTCATGACTATTTTTCTTCACTAAGGACTAGCACAGTGCATTTTTAAAAATGTAACTTGCTGCATATTTTGCACATGACGAGCACCAAAATGCCTCATTTTGCATATTTCTATGCTATTCCTAAATTAAACACTCTACAATAACAAACTCTTTGCTATTACCTAACACCCGCCTCGTTTCTTGCTTCCTGCGGATAAGGATGTTGACATTCCAAGTGCTACAGCGGAATGTACCAATTGTCATTTCTGTCTCTGATGCAACTTTATAGAGTTGTGAGTGCCAAGATTGTCTTCATCATCAGCAAAGCAAAAATTTCATCGGAACAACTATACACTTACCCCATAGTTCAACAAAATGTTGACATCAAATGAGCCTTGTGATGTTTTATTTCATCAAAGCATTTAAACACTGAATGAAAGTCAGACAAATGCGGAATTAGCACAGGAAAATACAGGGATTACATGCCACCTGTTGATTGTTTGAATACATTTTGTTGTGGTTGTATTAAATAGATTAAAATTATTCACATTACATAATTAATTAATTAAAATTTGAATTGTGATCTTTGTTTCAATATTATTATTCACTTTTGTTTGACTTTGATTATTTCTTTTATGCACATTGTGGAAGATCAGCCTCGGCACAGACAGGCAGACACCAATGTTCTTAACACCACAACACGTTTATTTACAATATGTACAACAGTCCCGCACACAACCCAGTGCCCCTGCACCAAGCACCCTCAAAGTCTGGGCCTTCCAGCGTTCCTTATGTTCCTTCCCTTCCTTCACCACCTCCACTCCTCTCCTTCGTGCTTCGTCCACTTCCACCCAACTCCAGCTGATGACTAGAGGGAGGCGGCCCCTTTTGTTCCCACCCGGATGTGCTCCAGGTGCCTCCTGATGAATTTCCTGCAGCACTTCCTGATGTGGCAGAAGTGCCACATGAGCACCCAGAAGCACTCCGGGTGTCCCTGGTAATACTTCTGCCAGCACCTCCGGGTGTGGCGGAAGTGCTGATGTCTAGGGCTTCACAGTCTTCTGGGTGCCCCCTGGCAGTGACCACAAGCCCCTATAGGGTTAAGCTTCCATGCTCATGTTCCCATGGCCCGCACACAAACCAGGGTGGCTGCCCTGTCGTGGTCCGGGGGAGGCGTAGCCACTCTACCGATCCTTCTAGGTGACCCAGCTGGGCATATCTCCCAGCCACCTGCCACAACATTTAAGAGTAAGTATGATGTATATGAATAGTTCATTTTAAGTACTAAATACTTTATGACTATTTTTTTTCTTGTTTTCTTCTGCTGCCTTTACACTCTGGATTGGTAGCTTATTCAGTCAGGTGTTGACTGCATAACTTTCAGAATAACAAAATTCAGTCAAGTGTTCAGTCGAATCTTCATTACAGGGTTACAGTGAAGCTGATGTGGATGTCTTCTGAAGTGAGGCTTGTAAAAGGTACTTTGTGTGCAGTGTTGATTTCAGACCCCTTTGTGACTATGTGCACTGGAACAAAGGCCCAGTATGCCTGTTTCAATTCATGTAAATGTTAAACAAATTTCTTCCACATGTTGTATACAAGGTTATTTACAGGGGATTCGGAAAGTATTCAGACATCTTCATTTTCTGCACATTTTATTCTGCTAAAGTTTCATTTTAAATGGATAAATTTGTCATATTTGCCCATCAAAGTGAAAACATATTTTCAGAAAGGTTTACAAAATCATTAAAAATTGAAATCTCTCATTTATATTCCTTTGCTGTGACACTCCAAATTGGACTCAGTTGTGTCCTTTCTGCTGTAATTATCCCTGAAATGGGTCTGGAAGTTGCTTGGAGTTCACCTGTGGCAAAGTGAATTTACTGGCCATTTTTTTTAGAAAGGCAGACACCCGTGTATATAAGATCCCACAACTCACACTGCATGGTGGGAAATGAACAGCCTCAACACACACAAAAAGGTTTGGGGCAGCTACCCATATATTGTTCGTGGCTGCAAAAGGGTTTTGAAAGCACACCCATGTGTATTGTTTTAAGTCTTGAACTGAACTGATGGATTGTTGAAATGATGGCGGCTTTAAAGGCCATGCCAAAACCGTAAGTGACAATGGTTGTGTCCGGAACCAGAAGTGACATCGCCTGTGGTGCCAGGAACCAGAGGTGACATAATTCATGGTGCTTCTGGTAGGTTTTCCTGTATTTGGCCTGTAGAGATAACAGAGGTAGGATTAGTGCACCCTACCACTCCCTGACCTGGTGAGTAATTACCTCCAGTTGTTCCACTCTGCTTTCTCCTACTCGCACATGTGTGACAATGACAAGTCATGTAGTCCAGGGAACTGTAATGTAAGCTTTCCCAATAGAATTGTGGTGAGGTATAGATCAGGGTAAGGGGATAAAAACAATTTCTAAAGCTATGAGTTTTCACGAGAGCACAGAGGCCTCAATAATTGTGAAATGAAACAAGTTTGGAATCACAAGATCTCTTTCTAGAGATAGTTGTCTAACCAAATTGAGTAACTTGGAAAGGAGGGTCTTAGTCAGGGAGTCGACTCACACCTGGTGGCATGGATTGTGGACTATCTTACAGACAGACCTCAACATGTGCGTCTTGGGAACTGCAGGTCTGACATTGTGGTCAGCAACACAGGGGCGCCACCGGGGATTGTACTTTCTCCGGTCCTGTTCAATCTATATACATCAGACTTCCAATACAACTTGGAGTCCTGCCACATGCAAAAGTTCGCTGATGACACTGCTATTGTGGGCTGCATCAGGAGTGGGCAGGAGGAGGAGTACAGGAAGCTAATCAAAGACTTTGTTAAATGGTGCGACTCAAACCACTTACACCTTAACACCAGCAAGACCAAGGAGCTGTTGGTGGATTTTAGGAGGCCCAGGCCCCTCATGGACCCTGTGATCATCAGAGGTGACTGTGTGCAGAGGGTGCAGACTTATAAATACTTGGGAGTGCAGCTAGATGACAAATTGGACTGGACTGCCAATACTGATGCTCTATGTAAGAAAGGTCAGAGCCGACTATACTTTCTTAGAAGGTTGGCGTTTTTCAACATCTACAATAAGATGCTACAGATGTTCTACCAGACGGTTGTTGCAAGTGCCCTCTTCTACGCGGTGGTGTGCTGGGGAGGCAGCATAAAGATGAAAGATGCCTCGCGCCTGGACAAACTTGTTAAGAAGGCAGGCTCTATTGTAGGAGTAAAGTTGGACAGTTTAACATCTATGGCAGAGCGACGGGCGCCAAGCAAGCTCCTATCAATCAAGAAGAATCCACTGTATCCACTGAACAGTGTCATTTCCAGGCAGAGGAGTAGCTTCAGTGACAGACTTTTGTCACTGTCTTGCTCCACTGACAGACTGAGGAGATCGTTCCTCCCCCACACTATGCGACTCTTCAATTCCATCCGAGGAAGTAAATGCTAACATTACTCAAAGTTATTGTCTGCTTTTACATGTATTTTTATTACTATTTAATTTAATATTGTTTTTTGTATCAGTATACTGCTGCTGGATTATGTGAATTTCCCCTTGGGATTAATAAAGTATCTATCTATCTATCTATCTATCTATCTATCTATCTATCTATCTATCTATCTATCTATCTATCTATCTATCTATCTAACATAACGGTCATTCTAACAGAGCTTCAGATGTCTACTGCTAAGATGGAAAACTATGTTGGAAGGATGACCATCTCAACAGCACTCCATCAATCATGTGTTTATGGTACTCCCTCTTGAGTAAAAGGCATATGACAGTTTAAAGAACTCGGCAAACATGAGGAAAAGGATTCTCTAGTATGATGAGACAAAAATTGAACTCTTAAGAAAGAACGCCAAGCACTAAGACTGTTAGATTAGATTACTTATTTATAAAAGCACGTTTAGAACAACAGAGGTTGCACCAAAGTGCTGTACAAAGCAGCATTAAAATAAACACGATGCAAACAATCATGCAGAAGCAGATCAATAAAACAACCAATTATAACATCCACCACAATCCCATTATACATAGTGAAAGGCGGAGGAGAACAAGTAGGTCTTAAGCGGACTTTTAAAAACTTTGATAGAGGATGAAGACCTAATGTGAAAAGGCCTAGGAGCAACAACCGAGAAAGCCTCTGTCTCCCCTAGACTTCAGCCGAGATCTTGGAACTACAAGAAGTAGTTGTCCAGATGACCTCAATGCTCTTGGTGTTACATAGGGGTGAAGGAGGTCACAGATGTATTTTGTAGCAAGACCTGGCAAGGCTTTAAAAACAAACATGATTTTAATGCAACACCTAACTGATAGCCAGTGGAGAGAGGCTAAAATGGGGGAGATATGATCCTTTTTTCTCGACCCCGTTAAGAATCTATCTGCAGTGTATAAGGAATTACAGTAATCTAGCTGAGATGTAATAAAGGCATGAATGACTGTTTCCGAATCCTCTGTGAAAGAAAAGATTTTAGTTTAGAAATTTTCCTCAGTTGGTAAAAACTGGACTTTACTACCATGAAGATTTGTTTTTCAAAACTTAGGGATGACTCAAAGATGATACCTAGGTTCTCAACACCTGCCTAATACCATCCTAACAGCGACACATGGCAGTAGGAGCATCACACTTTTGGGTTCTTCTCAATGGAAGGGACAGGGAGACTGGTGAGAGTTGATGAATGGATGAATGTAGCTAAACACAGACAGGATCTTGAAGAATATCTGCTCCAGCGTGCATGCGACCTCAGACTGGGGACGTGGTTCACTTTTCAGCATGACAATGACCCAAAGTATACAGCCAAGATGACACTAGAGTGGCTTTGGGGCAAGTCCTTGAGTCTCCCATCCAAAGCCAAGACTTAAAACCCATAGAATATCTGTAAATATACGGGAAGAAAGCATTTTACAGATGCCCCCATCCAATCTAAGAGGGCTTGAGAGGATCTGCGAGGAAGAATGGGAAAAAATGCCCAAATCCGTAGGTGCAAAATTTGTGGAGCCTTCCCCAAGAGGACTCGAAGCTGTAATTGTTACTAAAGGGTCTTCTACAAAGTACTGAATTAAGGGTCTGAATACTCATATGAATGAGAGATTTCAGTTTATGATTTTTTTTTTTTTTATTATTAATTTTATTACAATCCATACAAAGCAATCAAGTTTTACAAAAAAAAAATTAGTTAAGAACAGATCGATCCCCACCCTGAGAGAGAGAGCAAGCCAAATAACGTTAAATTTAAGGCTTGTAAAATACCTAAATTAAAAATTCTCTGTGCTTTATAAACTTATTTTAAAATATTACTGATTAGATCCTGCCATGTTTTGAAAAAGGTCTGTACAGATCCTCTAACTGAGTATTTGATTTTTCCAATTTCAAATAGTATAACACATCAGTTTCCCACTGACTTAAAAGAGGAGAGTTTGGGTTCTTCCAGTTTATCAGAATAAGTCTGCGTGCCAACAGTGTAGTGAATGCAATCACAATTTGTTTGTCTTTCTCCACTTTAAGACCCTCTGGAAGAACCCCAAACACAGCTGTTAATGGGTTAGGAGGGATTGTGAGTCCAAGGCTGTCTGAGAGGTAATTAAAATTTTTGTCCAGAATAATGTTAATTTGGTGCAGGCCCAGAACATGTGACCTAGTGAGGCTGGGACTTGGTTGCAGTTCGCAGGTTGGATCATGCCCTGGAAACATTTTGAGAGTTTTAGTGAGACAGATGTGCTCGATATATAATTTTGAGTTGTATAATTGTATGCTTTGCATATGGAGCTTGAGTGAATTCTCTGCATTGCTACTTTCCACTCCTTTTCTGATATATTAATTGAGAGATCTTTTCCCAGTGTCCTCTTGGATCTTTGAAAGGAAGGGATTGTAAAAGGATTTTATATATTGTAGAGATGGAGTCTAACTCCTTGAAATTGAGCAATAATTTTTCCAGCATGGATGAGGGTGCAAGATGAGGAAAATCTGGAAGGTTCTGTTTAACAAAGTTCCTGATTTGAAGATAGTGAAAGAAATGTGTAGCTGGAATGTTAAATTTGGAATGTAATTGTTCATAGGATGCAAAGACGTTGTCTATATAAAGATCTCCAAGCAAGTTAATTCCAAATTTTTCCAGATATTAAAACTGCATATGTTTGTGAGGTTGAAAGAGGTGGTTCTCTTGCAGAGGTGCCACAGAAGAAGCTTCTCCGTCTTAAAATGCTTTCTACATTGGTTCCAGATTCTAAGTGAGTGGAGCACAATTGGGTTATTAGTGTATTGCCGATAGCGTGTGTTTATTGGAGCACAAGCAAGGAATACAAAGAAGTACTGCAGGATTTTACTTCTATTGCGGTCCATGCCTGTGTATGTTCTTCTATTTGTGTCCAGGTTCTTATCGCCTGTATATTTGCTGCCCAGTAATAAAACTGGAAGTTAGGTAGAGCCATGCCACCTTCTGCCTTTTGTCTTTGTAGGGTCGCTCTTTTGATGCGTGGATGTTTTGAATTCCAAATAAATGAGGTTATTGTTGAATCTAATTGCTTAAAGAATGATTTATTAATGTATATTGGGATGTTTTGAAATAAAAAGGAGCTTAGGAAGAATATTCATCTTAACAGTGTTAATTCTTCCAGCTAGTGTGAGATGAAGGGTTGACCATCTATGCAAGTCTTGTTTAATTTTTTCCATGCAGACGAAATTTTGTTGATAAAGAGCTTTATGTTTACTTGTGATGTTTACCCGAGGTATTTAAACTGTTCTGCAATGATAAAAGGTAGGGTGTCTAATCTAATATTATATGCTTGAGAATTCACTGGAAAGAGTACACTTTTATTCAGATTAATTCTGAGACCAGAGATCTTTTGAAATTCTGTGAGTGCTGCTAAGACTGCAGGCACAGAATTTTCTGGGTCCGATATATACAGTACCATGTCATCTGCATATAATGAGATTTTCTGTTCCAGTCCTTCTCTGCTAATCCCCTTTATCTGATCAGTATTTCGACAATGTATTGCCAGTGGTTCAATGGCAATTGCAAACAACAGTGGTGACAAGGGCATCCTTGTCTTGTGCCACGTTCTAGTTTAAAGTAGTCTGAGCAAATGTTATTGATGCAAACTGAAGCTTCTGGGTTAGTATACAGTAATTTAATCCATGCACAAATGTTGGGCCAAACCCAAACTTCTCCAATGTAGTAAAAGGTATTTCCATTCAATCATGTCGAATGCTTTTCTGCATCCAATGATAATAATATTTCTGGGGTGTTTGATTTAGTTGGTGAGTATATTACATTAAACAGGCGTCGAAGATTTGAAGATAAGTGTCGGCCCCTAATAAATCCAGTTTGGTCTTGTGATATTACGAGGGAGCACTTTCTCCATCCTTCTAGCTATGATTTTAGAGAGTATTTTAACGTCGTTATTCAGAAGTGAAATTGGTCTGTATGATGCACATTGTAATAAGTCCTTATTTTGTTTTGGAAAGACAGTGATTAGTGCTTGGCGAAAGGTTTGTGGAAGAGATTGGTTATCTCTGGCTTCTGTAAATGTTGCTAATAGGAGGGAGCTAGCTGAGCGGAGAATTTCTTGTAAAACTCTGCAGGGTAGCCATCAGGGCCTGCTGCTTTTCCACCTTGGAGTGACTTTATAGCATCTAGTAATTCTGATAATGACAGAGGTTTATCAAGTTCCTCCACACTAAAGCGTCAATTTGTGGTATCTGTAATGTATCCAGAAATGCATTAGATTGTATATTGTCTTCTTTAAACTCAGTAGTATATAGGGATTTATAGTAGTCTCTAAAGTGTGCATTATATTTTTGTGTTCGATGATTTTATCTCCATTAGTGTTAGTAATTACGAGATTGCTTGCACTTCTTGCTTGTGAATTTGTTGAGCTAAAAGCTTATTAGCTTTCTCTCCATGTTCATATAATGATGTCTGGATTTGTAAATTAGTTGTTCAGTTTCTTTAGTTGTCAAGAGGTTTAATTCTGAATGTAGAGCCTGCCTCCTCTATGTAGAGTCTCGCTTGGTAGTCTGGCATGTTCTTCATCTATTTTAGTAATTTCGCTTTTTATCTCTGCTACTTTCTTGGCTTGGATTTATTTCTGTGGGAAAGATATGAGATAATCTGTCCTCTTAAGAAGGCCTTAAGAGTTTCCCAGAGTATTCCTGCAGAGATCTCAGGGGATGTATTTGTCTCTAGAAAGAATTTGATTTGTTTGGATATAAATTCAGTACAATTCTCGTCAGCTAATAGAAGCGGGTTGAGGCCATCTGCGGGTGAGTGTATGGGGCTTAGTAATTTCAGCTCCAAGATCATAGGTGCATGGTCAGAAATAACAATAGCATCGTATTTACAAGATTTAATCTTAGGCAAGAAGTTATTATCTATAAAGAAGTAATCAATCCTTGAGTAGCAATGATGTACTGGTGAGTAGAAAGAATATGTTCTTGAATTTGGGTTTAAAACCTCCAGGGATCTGATAAGTTGTGATCAGTTATAAACTTTGTAATTATCTTTGCAGTGTTAGATACTGTTCCCCCTGTGGAGGAAGTCCTATCTAAAAGTGGATTTAAAACACAATTAAAGTCCCCAGCCATTATAACTTTATGAGTGTTCAGATTGGGAATGGATGCAAATAAATTTTGTATAAATTCCTTATCATCAACATTAGGTGCATAAACATTTATCAAAATCATTTTACAGTTAGATAAGTCTCCCATGACCATTACATATCTCCCTTCAGGATCCAATACTACATCTGATGCTACAACTGGTACTGTTCTATGTATGAGAATTCCCACCCCTCTAGTTTTCTTTGTAAAACTAGAATGGAACATTTGGCCAGTCCAGTCTTTTGCAGCCGGAACTGATCCTTGCTTAGTAAGTGGGTTTCCTGTAAAAATACTATTTTAGCATTTAGACCTGTTAGGTGAGAGAGTACTTACTTTCTCTTTAATTCGTGATTCAGGCCTTTAACATTCCATCTTACGAAGTTAACTGTCCCATCATGGAGACACTGATTCTGAGTTTTTGATGTCATTTTATAGTCTTAACTGGAAGTGAGACAGTTTTGGTCTTAATTTCCTATTTCCCCTAGAGTTGTTGCCATACAGCTTATTATTATGTTGGTAGTAATGATTATAAAGATTGTGAGGATAGATTTGGTATAGATCAGGCCTGCTCTCTTTCTCTCCCCCCCTTATGTTCAGTTTATGATTTTTAACAAATTTCTGAAAATGTTTTCAATTTGTCATTATGGATTATTGTGTGTAGATTGATTGGCCAAAATGGCAAATGTGTTTGTTTCAAATTAAATCTTCAACACAATGAAACGTGTAGAAAGTGAAGGAGAATACTTTCTGAATGCACTGCATTTATGTGATCTGTATATCTTGTTGGCAGTGTTTGAATTTAATGCACTCAAAGCATAAAGAGGTTGACTAAGGCAAAAAAGAGTCTTTTTAGATGTCTATATATCCTCCTCTCTTTAAAGAATATTTTTTCTTTTTTCATTGTGTTTGCCTCTGCTGCTGTTAATAAGATTAGGAATTTTTGTTTTTCTCAAATTCAGCCCTGTACTCCTGGTATCTGGTTTAGAATATCTTTAGCTCTCTGCAAGAAAGTAAAAACATAATGAAAAATATAATATAATGTGATACCTAGAAATCACACCAAGAGCTCAGGAAGAATATAGTTAATACCTTGTTGTGGAGAGCAGGATTATACTGTGGAGAGACATAAATATTGAATAAAAAAGAAACACTTTTGAAGCATTGTAAATATGAATATGAAAGAACATACATAGAATCATGAGTCATGACCATAAGCTGAATGAATACATTTTCCAAACAGAATACAACAATAGAAAGCTTTTGAGCATTATTCTAAACTGAAAGATGAAACAGCTTAAACAAATTGTAAAAATAATAAGTGTGATGAAATGAGCGCTCAAAGGATTAAACAATACAAAAAGAAGGAACTTGTCATGCAGGCCTGAATCACAAAAGCACTCAGAACAAAGAGGCTGATACAAAAACCAAAATATTTATTCAGAGAAAAATGCATTGAAGCTAAAACAGATTGGAAACATCCAACAAACCTCCATGCTTCCATTTAAAAGTGTCAGATTTATAACTTTTGTCACACATGGTGTCTTAAAGCTTTTCAATCCCCTTTTGGGGGCCAAAACCAACCCACATGGGAGACTGTAAACACATAGGCAATAAATAAATATTTTTCTCATCTGTTTCTAAAAAATAATGAACACTAAAATACACAGCACAGAAAGAAAACATAAACTTGCAGCTTGTAACCACAATGCAAGGATTAGCTGGCATACATTACTCTGTTTAAATATGAAACTTAAAGACAACGAAAGCCTAATGGTGGTGCTGATGATGCAGTCTTGAGTGCTCTTTTTTATTAATGTGGCAATCTGCCACAGTTTGAAGCTGCAGCTGTGAAACAGGGCTACCATCGTGCCAGTTCTTGATTTGTTTTGCTGGCGGTAGGTTTTTCTCTACTGTCCTGGAAACCTTCCCAGGCATGCTTGCAGCAGTCTGCCACTGCCACCACTTCCACAGACATGGATCTTCCTGCCACTGATGCAGATTCTCTAACCACCCTTTTTGTCTTGCGGCCTTTGCTGCAGCTGTGGCCAAGCCCACACACAGAGAGCAGTGCTTATTCTATTTGTGGCTTTCCTAGAAAGAGATTCTCTTCCCTGAAATGCACTATATGATCCTGATTCACATGACATATATTTCCAGCTGCAGTATTTCACCTGAGAAGGGTGGATCAGTGACACAACCGCTTAAGAATTAGGACAGCAAAGTGAATATACAGTGCTGTAATAAAAAATGAAAGTGTGGAGCAGACTTTTTAATTGAAACACACGTCATCTTTATTGAAAAACTGTAAAGCTGAAGTAGTGATTAACCTTCTCAAATTCTGCTGTTTGAGGTTCCAAGGCTCTCTAACTCTGAATCCTTCCACATGTTTTTAGACAATTAAAACAATCTGAACGAAAACAGGCCATTCAGCCTAACAAAGATCACCAGTCCTATCCACTTAATTCTTGTAAAAAAACATCAAGTCTAGTTTTGAAAGTCCCCTAAAGTCTTACTGTCTTCCACTCTACTTGGTACCTTATTCCAAGTGTTCTTCCCTGTCCATTATAAAAAACATCCCTTATTTTGTTCTTCTTCTTGTTGACCTCTTCTGCTTCTTCTTCCTTCTCTGAACTTCCTAACCCTTTGTATGGTAATTAAGCAACCCAATACCTCATCTAAGAGCTGTGTGCTCTTCTAACATACAGCAGACAACTAACATCTTTAAATGTAATTACAAAACGCCACAATACTATACATAAACAGTAAAGAAGATGTATACACGCAGTATTGGAATGCTTCTACAAAGGTTGACAATTTGATGGAAAAACTAATTTGTCAGCTTGCTCTCTCCATAAGAAAGAATACAAATTCAAATAAACAGTACAGCAGAAATAACAAATAGGACTGCTTCAGCATTGGGAATTGTTCTGGTGCATTTTAACACTGAAATGATTTTTTTGTACAGACCATAGTAAACACATTGAAACAAACCTGGCCATTAACCTGGGCTACCTCAGTAAGAATAATGTCACATTAGGTTAATGTCATGTCCCTTGCAAATCAAAACAACTTATTAAAAATCATAGAAACCAAAGTAGACCCCTCTATAGTCCAGAAATGTCTTGTTAGAATTGGTCATTATGGAAGAGTTGCTGCCTAAAAGCAATTCATCCAAAGAGGAAACAAAGCCAAGGGACTCCCCTATATGCAATAATACAAAGACATAGGTGTTTACCAATGGCAGAAAGTGTTCTAAACCCGTGAGTCAAAAAATTCAAAATATTTGTCTCAGATGGGAAGTAGCTTGTCTGTGGAAGAATTCGAAACTAGTGTTTACAGCTAACAGTGAAGCACGGCAGAGGGTCCCTGCAGGCTTAAATTTGATGAAAATTAATGGAATCCTCAATTCTGAGAGTTACAAGCAGATCGTTTTCCATCACAGTATACCATCAGCGTGGTATCTGATAATTTTCAGTTTCATTCTGCAGCAGGCAATGACCCCAAATGTGCCTCCAAAGACTGAAGATCCATCTTAATCATAAAGAAGAACAAGGAGTTATGCAGCAGATGGTATGGCCTCCACTGAACTGTGATCTCAACTTCATCAAAGTTTATGTGGGATTACTTGGAATTACAAAAGTAAGTCAGACAGCCAAAGTCTACAGGGCCAAACTCACCAAAATGCTTGAAACAAGCAATCAGCCAATCTATACTAAAGAAAGGCAAAGCCCTCACTCACTGACTAACTCATCGCTAATTCTTCAACTTGCCGTGTAGGTAGAAGCCTGAAATTTGGCAGGTTCATATCTTACAGCTTACTTACAAAAGTTAAGCAGGTTTCATTTCGAAATTCCATGCATAACAGCCATAACTGAATCCTTCTTACTTACATATATACGTCCATAGCCTGTAGCACAGTTGCCGTGTGAGGCCTATATTGCGTCCCCCATCCCCACGCCTCCCACGTAGTCTGCCTTATATAGATTTAAATGCTTAAACGAGCAGAGCAGACACGCTGGCAAACAACACTGAAAACTCTCTTTTGTTGATTTCATTATACTTTGCCTTTTCTCTGTGCAGTTTTTCCCCCATTGTTGTATCTTAATAATTACAATTTAAAACAAGCAGAGCAGACACGCTGGCAAACAACACTGAATAATCAATGGCTGCAAGTACTTTAGCTAAATAATACATTAATTAAACAATTAGAAGACCTAGAAAAGTATAATTAAATTCAAGATGAAAATACTGTTAAAAACAAAAAAATACATTATTCCTATATAACTGCTTAGTACATTTTAATATTTTTCTTTTTTAGCAAACTTAGTTTTCTAATTTCAATATTGTTCCCTATACACAGAACTTGGGAAATATTAGTTCACCTAATTAGCCCAGGAGTTCAATGAAAACAGAAGCTGGTTGGAACAAAAACCTGCAGCCACAGAGGTTCACCAGGACCGAGTTTGGGAAACACTGGTTTACACTGTTCAGGTACCCATTTCCTTTATCATTCCAACTGTACCCCCATTAACATGTCTATCGAGGTGATCATCATCGATCAAAGAACTGTCACTTACCGAGTAGTTTCCATGCCTGGAGATGGCGCCTGCCTTTTCCATTCTCTGTGTTACATATTGCACGGACATATCAGGCTCACTCTTGATATCCGGAGGAACATTGTGTTTTATGTATTGAATGACTGGGACAGGTTCAAGGTGTGGAATGATGACGGTACAGGAGATAATTATACTACACAGGAGCACTAGAAGAGTGAAATGCTTAAGCCCTTCACCTATGGTTCTGCATGTGAGTTGATGACTGCCGCTGAATTGTTAGGTTGTCGCTTTCAAGTGTACTGAAATGGCCAAATATTTTAAACCTTTCCACAACCACCAATGCCACTTAAACATCTTAGATTCACAGGTAACGATTGGAGTAGTGGACACTTTGATGATGTTTATGAATGTTTCAACTCTCAAAAGCTGGATGCAAAGTTATCGATGAAACCGATTGTATGCTTACAACGCTTGACAGATGCCAAATGTCACTTCAACACAACAAGTCCTGCAAAAACTAATTTAATTGAAACAAACCATACAACTGAAACCGATTATGACAGCAGCAATCCAATCTGTGAGAAAATAGTAAAAAGGAGGTGTGTCAGACGTCATGGTACATTTTCTGATGCAGCTAGACGGAAACAACTTCATGATGCTGCCGCCAAATACCCGCAGAAAAATCCACAAGTTAATAGACACGCTGTCGCTAGAGTTTCTCCACACTCTGAATCCTTCAGGCACTTTTGAGCATAATCTAGTTTTGAAGGTTGGGGCACCAATAATGTTACTGAGAAACTTACAGCCACCAAAACTTTGTAACGGCATGAGACTTCAGGTCACGTGTCTGCAAAAGAACCTAATTGAGGCAACTATTTTTACTGGCAGTACCTCAGGTGAGACAGTTTTTATTCCTCGCATCCCCATTATATCCTGTGATCTCCCATTTCAATTCAAATGCCTCCAATTTCCAGTAAGGCTCTGCTTCGCAATGACAATTAATAAGTCTCAGGGATAGACCCTACAAAAGGTTGCCATTGATTTGAGGCAAGATTGCTTTTCACATGGCCAACTGTACGTTGCATGCTCAAGAGTAAGCTCAGCGCACAGCTTGGTCATATTACCACCGGAGGGCCAAACTGACAATGTGGTATACAAAGAGATCCTTAACAAATAATTATTGGTATATTTTCCCTCAGTTTAAAAAGGTTTACTTTTCTTCTTAATAAAAATTTGAAAGCAGTACTTCGCCGCTGCGAAGTGCGGGTATATTGCTAGTGTTCTTATATATGCATGACAGTGGATCAAACAGAACTGATTTTTTGATACTTAGAGACTTTTCATTTAACGGCATCTTCACTGTATATTTTTCTGCATTTTATGTATACTTTTTTTATGTGTCTTTGTTGGTATTCTGTTTTTGTAACAGCACTGAAGAGTCGAGCAAGTAAGAATTTCACAACACTATATACACTCTTTACCTATGTACAAATCACAATAAACATGCACTGTAATGTTTATTTTGGTATCTATTACAAGATATTTCTCAGTTTATTCTTCATGTTATGCTGTATGTTTATGTTACTGTTAATTTTTAAATATTATATTTGCAAAATATTGTATATCATAGGTGGAAGTGCACTTAATTGTCAGTCAGCCATTTCCCAACCCACTATGTCCTAACACAGGGTCAAGGGGGTCTGCTGGAGCCAATACCAGCCAGCACATGACGCAAGGCAGGAACAAATTCCGGGCAGGGTGCAAGCCCATCGCAGGACACACACACACACACCCCAAGCACAATTGCCAATGCACTTAACCTGCATGTCTTTGGACTGTGGGAGGAAACCGGAGCACCTGGAGAAAACCCACACAGACACAGGGAGAACATGCAGGGAGGACCCTGGAAGTGAACCTGGGTCACCTAACTGTGAGGCAGCAGTGCCATCATGCCGCCCCTGCACTTACAGTTTTGCTTGAAAGTTTGTGAACCCTTTAGAATTTTCTATATTTCTGCATAAATATGACCTTAAACATAATCAGATTTTCACTCGAGTCCTAAAATTAGATAAAGAGAAACCAGTTAAACAAATGAGACAAAAATATTATACTTGGTCATTTATTTATTGAGGAAGATGATCGAATATTACATATTTGTGAGTGGCAAAAGTATGTGAACCTATACGATTAGCAATTAGTTTGAAGGTGAAATTAGAGTCAGGTGTTTCAATCAATGGGATGACAATCAGGTGTGAATGGGCATCCTGTGTTATTTAAAGAACAGGATCTATCAAAGTTTGCTGTTCACAACATATGTTTATGGAAGTTGTATCATGGCACGAACAAAGGAGATTTCTGAGGACCTCAGAAAAAGAGTTGTTGATGCCCATCAGGCTGGAAAAGGTTACAAAACCATCTCTAAAGAGTTTGGACTCCACCAATCCACTGTCAGACAGATTGTGAACAAATTCAAGACCATTGTTACCCTCCCCAGGAATGGTCGACCAACAAAGATCACTCCAAGAGCAAGGCATGTAATAGTTGGCGAGGTCACAAAGGACCCCAGGGTAACTTCTAAGCAACTGAAGGCCTCTCTCACATTGGCTAATGTTCATGTTCATGAGTCCACCATCAGGAGAACAATGAACAACAATGGTGTGCATGGCAGGGTTGCAAGGAGAAAGCCACTGCTCTCCAAAAAAAACATTACTGCTCGTCTGCAGTTTGCTAAAGATTACGTGGACAAACCAGAAGTCTATTGGAAGAATGTTTTGTGGACAGATGAGACCAAAATAGAACTTTTTGGTTTAAATGAAAAGCGTTATGTTTGGAGAAAGGAAACCACTGCATTCCAGCATAAGAACCTTATCCCATTTGTGAAACATGGTGGTGTTAGTATCATGGTTTGGGCCTGTTTTGCTGCATCTGGGGCCAGGTCATTTAATGTATGCAGGAAAATGCTGACAATGTTTTATCACTGTATGATGGAGAGTGTGGTGTTTTTTGCAGGTGTGAGCTGGGGCAGTGCGGTGAAGACAGCTGATCACAACAGGCTGAACAAGCTGATTCAAAAGGCTGGTTCTGTCCTAGGCGTCAAACTAGAGGATCTGATGGAGGTGTCTGAGAGGAGAATGCTGAAAAAGCTCCTCAGTATCATGGACAACCCCTCTCACCCCATGCCTGCCTCCTTGAGGAACCATCAGAGCACACACAGCAAAAGACTCATTGCCCCCAAATGCAGAACTGAACGCCACAGGAGATCTTTTCTACCTGTGGCAATAAGGCTTTATAACTCCTCTTCGTTCTATAGGTGATCTTTTCAGCCTTTGTTGCGGTATGTTAGTCCCATTGTGTCATCACATGCAGCTAGCTCATTTTACTGAGGCACAAGTACTAAGTCACTTTTAATTGTCATATTCTTGTTATATGCTGTTGTATTTTGTACATTTGCACACTGTTATTTGTACAATTACTATTTTTCTCTTTTTAAATCTTTATTGTACTATCTTTATTTCTCTTGTTACACTGAACATGCCAATGACAAGAATTTCCCACAGGATGAATAAAGTTCTTATCTTATCTTCATTGATGGAACAATGCATTCTGAATTATATCAGAGAATTCTAAAGGAAAATGTCAGGAAATCTGTCCATGAACTGAATCTCGAGAGAAGGTTGGTCATGCAGCAAGACAACAACCCCAAGCACACAAGTCGTTCTACCAAAGAATGGTTAAAGAAGAATAAAGTTAATGTTTTTGAATGGCCAAGTCAAAGTCCTGACCTTAATCCAATTGGAATGTTGTGGAAGGACCTGAGGAAAACCACCAACATCTCAGTGTTGAAGCTGTTCTGTCCGGAGGAATGGGCTAAAATTCCTCCAAGCCGGTGTGCAGGAATGATCCAAAGTTACCGGAAACTTTTAGTTGCAGTTATTGCTGCAAAGGGGGGTCACACCAGATACTGAAAGCAAATGTTCAAATACTTTTGCCACTAACAAATATTTGATAATTTTCCTAAATAAATAAATGACCACGTATAATATTTTTGTCTCATTTGTTTAACTGGTTTCTCTTTATCTACTTTTAGGACTTGAGTGAAAATCTGGTGATGTTTTAGGTCATATTTATGCAGAAATATAGAAAATTCTAAAGGGTTACAAACTTTCAAGCACAACTGTAATTGTCATATATTTAAATGAATCACCATGAATTCCCATGGCTCTTTGTACCAATAAGCACTTCCTGATTCCTGCATTGAATGTAGTTTGCTTAGCTTCCAATTGTGTACTCTAGTATGTAATTCACTATTCAACAATTATGCTGCATTAACTTTACAGATGCATGTGAGAATTCAGTAAACCTGGATTAGGCCCCCACTTACCCTTCCCAATAGAGGAAGTACAGATTTCATGGCCTCTCAGAATAGGATGTTCTTTAATTCAGGGGTCAAATTGACTACTTTTGCTTTTTTTGCAGAATGCAGACAAGTAGTCCACACAATATTACACATAATGTTACCCTAGCACATCACTTTAATATCCGTGTATAGCGTTTTGTTTTTTAATGTTCACTAACCTTTTTCTCCAACATTACCAAACATTTTTGTTCACTTTTTAGATGCTTTGAAAAATTACCTGTGTAATGACCCAAAACATTGGTAAAGATTGCACCTTTCAAGAAGCTGATGGGATTGTTTTAAAGCTAGTGTGGAGAAACCGCTAAATGGAGTCAGTTAATCAGCCACCTATAAATGTGCATGCAACAACTTACTTCCACTACAAAATACACCATTATGTATTGTTGTCTTGTGATGGAACTGCAAGTTACCAATGGAAACTGTTGGGGCACCAACCTGGTTGTCCCTGTTTAATTCCAAACAAAATATTTTTTTTAAAACAAACAAAAATATGCGTGCCAGCAGAAAGGCTTCAAAAGAAGATTGCTGCCAGGCTAGGTAACTTAAATATTAGGAAGGCACTCTGTGCTGTGTTGGGTTCAGTGCAAGACTGAACACCTCCTCTCATCAGCAGTGAGATTTATAGCTCGGGGACCAGAAGGGGCGGAGTCAGTTGTCCATGTGGGAGCAAGAGAGTAGAATGTTAGTGTCAGTGTCCCCTCTCGACCTGAAGCAGTATTACATAGCTCTGATGAGCCTGGACAGTGGTCCACAGACATACATGTGTGACAGTATTTACAGGTAATATTTCAATATTTAC
This sequence comes from Polypterus senegalus, assembly GCF_016835505.1. Classification (NCBI taxonomy): domain Eukaryota; kingdom Metazoa; phylum Chordata; class Cladistia; order Polypteriformes; family Polypteridae; genus Polypterus; species Polypterus senegalus. The sequence goes on from NC_053155.1 coordinate 64,317,129, forward strand.
AATTAATGTTGATATTTACTTATACAGTATTTGAAACTTTTCATTTGTCTACATCCATCCATCCATTTTCTAGCCCGCTGAATCCAAATACAGGGTCACGGGGGTCTGCCGGAGCCAATCCCAGCCAACACAGGGCACAAGGCAGGAACCAATCCCGGGCAGGGTGCCAACCCACCGCAGGACACACACAAACACACCCACACACCAAGGCCAATTTAGAATCGCCGCCCTTCATTTGTCTACATTGAACTGAAATTTCAAGGTATTTGCTTAGTTTTGAAACCTGGCTGGTTTGGACTTTATTAATTGGTTTTTCAGCTTCATCAGCATTTAATATCCCCTCTGTTTTATTGTCATGAGGGAATGGAATTATGGAATTAAGGAAGTGGGCAGCAAGCCAACAATCTGAACTATTTTTCGGTGACCTTCAAAATGCTTTACATTTGGTTTCCCTACTGAGTATCCTAATTCACACGGAGTTCACAAATAGCAGTTTACAGATGTGTTTAGTAATTGTTTTTTAACACAGTCTATGAAATGACAGGAAAAGCCAGTCGGCATTTAATTCTATAAATATTTTTGTTCAAAAGTGAGCAGATTATTGCCCACAAAGTAATGAACATTGTGAAAACGTAAAAGAAGACCTTGAGAAAAGTCTAAAGAGCACAGTAAATTAAATTGTCATGTAGTTTTCAGTGCATGTTGTTTTTCCATTAGTGCTCATAATATTTTGTCACTGTCTATATTCGGACTGTGTACAGGAAAGATTAAGAAAGCCAATAGGATGCAGGGTTACGCTGCACTGAGTTAAGTCAAGAGATGTAATTCTTAAACTGTACAATGCATTTGTCAGGCCTTGTCTGCAGTACTGTGTACTGTTGTTGTCAGTGTCACATCCCTAAATGGCCACCAGAAGTAAACAGAAAATAACCCCACCTAAGCATGTCGAGACAATTCAAAGTAAAAATCATACCCCTTAGGACTGAGAGATTGCTAAAAGACACTGAAGGTATAGAAACCAATGTCTTCAGGTGTTCTATGGGAGAGACCCCAAAAAAGACACAAGACACCTTCGATGAATTATTAAATAATGTGAATGCAGACTGAAATGATCACTCAAAATGAAGAAAAGTTATAAAATTGATAATTTTGCATAGCTGCTACTATATATGTTTTGTGCATTTTGGTGTATCTAGTTCTCTTAAATTGTGCATGTACTGTACATGTATTGTTTTCATTATCCATTTCCCAAAGCCTTCTTATGGTATAGTTTCGAGGGTGTTATTGTCTATTTATTATTTGTCTACTGATAGCTTTTTGACTAGAATGCATTCATTCCATGTGCTTCCTTATAAGCCTAGTCTGCTTTGGAATTTTGAATCCACTTTTGACTGTTTAGCATTTAGCCTAATTACTGCAGATAACATCAACTTTACAGTCCTTTTAAATTTTATGTGGGAACTAGGTCATGATGAAACCTGGCAGAGCCACTTATTTGCACAAGTCGTTCATGGTGTGAGAATCTTGTTTAATGTTGTTCCTTGGTTTTGAATCAAAGCCAATAAATAGTTTAACACTTCATTTGAAAAATCCATCCAGTTTTAAAAATGTAGAACTAAGAGATGTATTATCATTCATCTGTTTTTTTTTTCTATTTTCTTTATATTACTCATGAAATTAATTGCCAATTATGAAATAAATAAACACATGAAAAAGTACTGTGATATTAATAACTGAGTCATTCAGTTGTGAAAATGGCATAATTAAATAACAATCATGTAATTATTAGAACATAAAATATTTTATTTTGGATCAACCATCTAGTTACCTAATATTTAATTATGGCTGTTTTTAATTTAAAATGACCTTATCTTTAAAGGCTGTTTATATTTAACAATGGGACTACAGTAGTTGAAAATGGCATGTTTCTGAATGGCAGCAGTAGTCACTTCAGAATGCGTCATTTCATTATGGTTTCATCACTTCAATCAAGACCACCAGGCTGAACCTCTTCCTGTTGGTTAATTCTTTCTTTGTCTGTTACTTTTGCCTCATTGTAAAATGCAGGCTACCAAAGATTTTTAGCGCTACTTGCATTCAAATTGACAGTAAGAACTGATATTAGTAGATATTTCTGCAGACGAAAAACAGTATATAGAGATAGTTACACATAGTTACACATTTCTGGGTTACAATCTATGGGAAACAACTTGTAAATCAACAAACACGCACCAAGGACAAGGCACAGTTAGTCCTATGCTGATTCTGCTCTGCAACGCAATACTGCCAGGGTCTTTGGTCGCTCATTCCCGCTATCACTTTCCCTCACTCACTCTCACTGTTCACTATGTACAGTTCTTGCCTAGGGCTGCTATTTATCACCTCTTTGAACGTCTCCTCCTGTGAATGTTCTAAAGGCCTGTAGAATGCAGGGGCTCCTTGTCCCTGTCTAACAGGTTACTGTCACTCAGTAAACCAGTCTGAAGAGCAGTCTGTTGCAATTTGTCAATTTTTTAAGACAAATTGGCAATATGTTGGAGATGCTTTTCAAAATATTCATGTTGATGAAGACGTTTGGGAGAGTTTAAGGACAATTGAGCACTATGCCTGAACAGAAGGTGACCTGGAAGCACGTCACCTAGAATTTCCAGCCGTGGGTAGTCTGTGTGATTTCTTTATGGCAACCTTTTGTGCAGTAAAGGTGATCTATCAGTTTTAAACTACTAATGATTTCTTCATCAACATTTTGAAAACTCTGTCTAGAGCATTTCCAATATATTGCCAGTTCTTCTCAAAATAGCACCATGTGTTAAATTAACTCTTTCTGTTTCATCGTCAAAACTAACTACCCCAAGTCTTCATTTTTCTCCCATATCTTTACCAATTGCAGCGTAAGTAGTGCTAAAGTTTTTTGGTAAACTACTGCCTAAGATCAGGGTCGACAGAAAGGATTATCTCCAGCCTGTTAGTATTTGTTTTGATTAACAAGTGACAAAATCATCACGAAAAGTAGCATTCTGAAAAAAATAGCAGTGGTCTTAAAAGAGACTTTCGGAAAAGTACTTTTTGAAACAGTCTATTTTTTTTAATAAAACAGTTTTTAAAAATAAGGACATTTTAAAATAATTGTTGCCATAACTAAATGAAGGGAAGGTACATCATTGAACAAAAATAAAATAATGGCATGGGTTTTCATAATAATTAAGTGACCTTTAATTGATTATGCTTTTATTTTTTAAACTTAAAGACTCATGGGAGGCAGCAAAGGGTCTGAATGAGAGTAATTTAAAGCCGGACCAAGGAGTGTTGGAGTGCACAAATTCTCTTTCTCTCTGCAGACCAGTTACAGGAAATCCTGCCTGGGCCTGAAGACGTAACTTCCGTTTTCCGCCCCTGTTGATGATATCACTGCCAGTACCAGCCCCACTGATGATGTCACTTCTGTTTCCAGCCTCAACAAAATCACTTCTGGTTCCAGTCCTACAGATAACGTAATTTCCTCCAGTCTCCTTTAAAGCCGCAATCTTTGTGGCAACAAGGCAGTTCAGTTGTGCACTCAAACCTGTACAACTCTGTACTTAGAAATCTATCCATTACAGCCAGGAATAATATATGGGTGGCTTTTGTCATGCCTATTACTATATATATATATATATATATATATATATATATATATATATATATATATATATATATCCATCCATCCATCCATCTCTTCCGCTTATCCGAGGTCGGGTCGCGGGGCAGCAGCTTAAGCAGAGAGGCCCAGACTTCCCTCTCCCCGCCACTTCTTCCAGCTCTTCCGGAGAATCCCATGCGTTCCCAGGCCAGCCGGGAGACATAGTCCCTCCAGCGTGTCCTGGGTCTTCCCCGGGCCTCCTCCCGTTGGGCGTGCCGAACACCTCACCAGGGAGGCGCCCAGGAGGCATCCTGATCAGATGCCCGAGCCACCTCATCTGACTCCTCTCGATGTGGAGGAGCAGCGGCTCTACTCTGAGCCCCTCCCGGATGACTGAGCTTCTCACCCTATCTTTAAGGGAAAGCCCAGACACCCTGCGGAGGAAACTCATTTCAGCCGCTTGTATTCGCGATCTCGTTCTTTCGTCACTACCCATAGCTCATGACCATAGGTGAGGGTAGGAAGGTAGATCGACTGGTAAATTGAGAGCTTTGCCTTACGGCTCAGCTCCTTTTCACCACGACAGACCGATGCAGAGCCGCATCACTGCGGATGCCGCACCGATCCGCCTGTCGATCTCACGCTCCATTCTTCCCTCACTCGTGAACAAGACCCCGAGATACTTGAACTCCTCCACTTGGGGCAGGATCTCTCCCCAACCCTGAGAGGGCACTCCACCCTTTTCCGGCTGAGGACCATGCTCTCGGATTTGGAGGTGCTGATTCTCATCCCAGCCGCTTCACACTCAGCTGCGAACCGATCCAGAGAGAGCTGAAGATCACGGCCTGATGAAGCAAACAGGACAACATCATCTGCAAAAGCAGTGACCCAATCCTGAGTCCACCAAACCGACCCCTTCAACACCCTGGTTGCGCTTAGAAATTCTGTCCATAAAAGTTATGAACAGAATCGGTGACAAAGGGCAGCCCTGGCGGAGTCCAACTCTCACTGGAAACGGGCTCGACTTACTGCCGGCAATGCGGACCAAGCTCTGACACCGGTTGTACAGAGACCGAACAGCTCTTATCAGGGGTCCGTACCCCATACTCCCGAGCACCCCCACAGGATTCCCGAGGGACACGGTCGAATGCCTTTTCCAAGTCCACAAAACACATGTAGACCGGTCGGGCAAACTCCCATGCACCCTCCAGGACTCTGCTAAGGGTGAAGAGCTGGTCCACTGTTCCGCGACCAGGACTAAAACCACACTGTTCCTCCTGAATCCGAGGTTCACTATCCGACGGACCCTCCTCTCCAGAACCCCGAATAGACTTTTCCAGGGAGGCTGAGGAGTGTGATCCCTCTATAGTTGGAACACACCCTCCGTCCCCTTTTAAAGAGGGGACCACCACCCCGGTCTGCCAATCCAGAGGCACTGTCCCGATGTCCATGCGATGTTGCAGAGACGTGTCAACCAAGACAGTCCTACAACATCCAGAGCCTTAAGGAACTCGGCGATCTCATCCACCCCGGGCCCTGCCACCAAGGAGTTTTTGACCACCTCGGTGACTTCAGTCCCAGAGATGGGAGAGCCCACCTCAGAGTCCCCAGGCTCTGCTTCCTCATTGGAAGGCATGTTAGTGGGATTGAGGAGGTCTTGAAGTACTCCTCCCACCGACCCTAACGCCCCGAAGTGAGGTCAGCAGCGCACCATCCCCACTATATACGGTGTTGACACTGCACTGCTTCCCTCCTGAGACGCCGGACGGTGGACCAGAATCTCCTCGAAGCCGTCCAAAGTCGCTCTCCATGGCCTCTCCAAACTCCTCCCATGCCCGAGTTTTGCCTCAGCAACAACCGAAGCCGCTGCCGCTTGGCCTGCCGGTACCTATCAGCTGCCTCCAGAGACCCACAGGACAAAAAGTCCTATAGGACTCCTTCTTCAGCTTGACGGCATCCCTCACGCCGGTGTCCACCAACGGGTTCGGGATTGCCGCCACGACAGGCACCACCACCTTGCGGCCACAGCTCCGTCAGCCGCCTCAACAATAGAGGCACGGAACATGGCCCATTCGACTCAATGTCCCCACCTCCCTCGGGACGGGTTGAAGTTCTGCCGGAGGTGGGAGTTGAAGCTACTTCTGACAGGGGACTCTGCCAGCCGCTCCCAGCAGACCCTCACAACACGCTTGGGCCTACCAGGTCTGACCGCATCTTCCCCACCATCGAAGCCAACTCACCACCAGGTGGTGATCAGTTGACAGCTCCGCCTCTCTTCACCCGAGTGTCCAAGACATATGGCCGCAAGTCCACGACACCACCACAAAGTCGATCATCGACCTGAGGCCTAGGGTGTCCTGGTGCCAAGTGCACATATGAACACCCTTATGCTTGAACATGGTGTTCGTTATGGACAATCCGTGACGAGCACAGAAGTCCAATAACAAAACACCGCCGGGTTCAGATCGGGGCCATTCCTCCCAATCACGCCCTTCCAGGTCTCACTGTCATTGCCCACGTGAGCATTGAAGTCTCCCAGCAAAACGAGGGAATCCCAGAAGGTATGCCCTCTAGCAACCCTCCAGAGACTCCAAAAGGGTGGATACTCCAAACTGCTGTTCGGGCGATACGCACAAACAACAGTCAGGACCCTTCCCCACCCGGCGGAGGGAGGCCACCCTCTCGCCCACCGGGTAAACCCCAATGCACAGGCTCCAGTGGGGGCAATAAGTATGCCCACACCTGCTCGGCGCCTCTCACCGGGGGCAACTCCAGAGTGGTAGAGAGTCCAGCCCCTCTCAAGGAGATTGGCTCCAGAGTCCAAGCTGTGCGTCGAGGTGAGTCCAACTATATCTAGCCGGAACCTCTCGACCTCAGCACTAGCTCAGGCTCCTTCCCTTCAGAGAGGTGACATTCCACGCCCCAAGAGCCAGTTTCTGTAGCCGAGGATCAGACCGCCAAGGTCCCGCCCGCCACCACCCAACTCACACTGCACCCAACCTCCTTGGCCCCTCCCATAGGTGGTGAGCCCATGGGGAGGAGGACCCACGTTACCTCTTCGGGCTGTGCCCGGCCGAGCCCCATGGGTGCAGGCCCGGCCACCAGGCGCCGCCATCGAGCCCCACCTCCAGGCCTGGCTCCAGAGGGGGCCCGTGACCAGCGTCCGGCAAGGGAAAACGTTGTCCACAGTTTTATTTTCATTGGAGGTTTATTGAACCGCTCTTTGTCTCATCCCTCACCTAGGACCAGTTTGCCTTGGGTGGTTCTACCAGGCATAAAGCCCCGGACAACATAGCTCCTAGGATCATTGGGACACGCAAACCCCTCCACCACGATAAGGTGACGGTTCAAGGAGGAGTATATATATATACACACACATATGGTTGAAATAGTTTTTACTGTCAAATAATGCAAAGAGTACATGACACGTGTTTCGCCCTAATTCTGGGCTCATCAGGCATACACACTCACTGCACTCCCTCTCGGGAATCAAACCTCGGGCATCAGCATCAGAGGGCAAAGCCTCTCATGTTGCGCCACGGCATGTGGTTCGTTTATTTGACAGTCATATACGTGCGAATAGGAGGACATTGTATGGACCAAGCAAAGGTAATTCCATGCCAGGCCAAGGGGTGGCAGGGTGCACTAAACTTTGTCCTGTTTTCTCTACAGACCAGCTGCAGGAAAACTGGTCTGATTCAGAGCAGATGACGTCACTTCCGCCACACAATCTGACATCAGAAGAACATCACTTCTGGTTCCCTTATGTCACGGTGTCCTGGTGAAGATGGTGGTTTTATATGTTGTGCACCAGAAGAGATGTCATCTGGCCGAAACCGGAAATGACGTCGGTCTGGCCCCCAGAACCGAAAGTGCCGACAGTATGGGTGCCGGAACCGGACCAGAAGTAGGTTTAGAGCACCCCGCCACCACCCGGCCTGGCAGGTAATTACCTCCACTTGGTCCACTCAGCTCCCTCCTAGTCGCACGTGTGTGACTATATATATATATATATATATATATATATATATATATATATATTGACATACACAGTGGAACCTCGAGATAGGTATACAAGAAATTCAAGATACGAGGAGTGTGAGCGAAAAATTCAGATCTAAATACAAGCATTGGCTCAGCGTAACGAGCTACTGAGCCAGGCTGTGGTTATGCGTGACGCGTTTCCTGATCCGCCTCGACTCGGGGATTCACCCAAGCTGACGCTGCCAGCCCGTCAGCTCACTCAGTGTTCCTTGTTCTCCCGTAGCGTGAGGATCTACGCGTTTGTGCGCTTGTGATTTCATTGTTTTGCTGTAGCAGTTCGCCGTATAAGCGTATCCAAAAATATTGCGGACATGCAGATGGAGAATAGGAGATGATTGCCCTCAAGAGGAGTACTAGGGTGTTGTACGGTGTTAGCCATTATGAATGTAGAAAAAAGCCAAGCAAAATGACACCTTTTATTGGCTAACTAAAAAGATTACAATATGCAAGCTTTGATTACATCTTGCCTGAAGAAGGGGCCTGAGTTGCCTCGAAAGCTTGCATATTGTAATCTTTTTAGTTAGCCAATAAAAGGTGTCATTTTGCTTGGCTTTTCTCTACCCTCAAGAGGAGAGAAAGGGAGGCGTGCACGAGCGAGCAAGATAAAGAGAGAGAAGAGAGAGGCGAGCGAGCGAGAGAGATAAGGAGAGAGAGAGAGACGCGTGCGCCAGCGAGAGAGATAAGGAGAGAAAGAGAGAGACACGAGCGAGAGAGATAAGGAGAGAGACGCGCATGAGAGAGAAGAACCATCAGCTCAGTTATGATCACATGAAGCTCAGCAGACAAAGTGTATCCATACTACTCGTATTGCAAGACATCGCTCCTTTATCAAGTCAAAATTTATTAAAAATTTAGCTCGTCTTGCAAAACACTCGTAAACCAAGTTACTCGCAAACCGAGGTTCCACTTGTATATATTATTTATCAGTGTTATTTGTTAGGAAAATTGATTTTTATGTTGATATTTTTGGGGGTGTGGAACGGATTAACTGGATTTCCATTATTTTCAATGGTGAAGTTTGTTCTACTGTAGATACGAGAAATTCGCTATACAAGCTCAGTGCTGGAATGAATTAAACTCGTATCTTGAGGTTCCACTGTATATATATTTATATATATATATATGTCACTGTGCTTTTTGTGAGATTGTTTACCTTATAATTGCCTTTTTATTATTTCAATTTGGTGCTAATGGTATTCCATACTATACAACATCAGTTTTAATTTGAATAATCTATTTAAATTGTAAATAATTTTTTGTTCTCACAAGTGCTAGTGTGTGGTCCATTGTGATTGATGGTGTCTTCATTGGGGCTTTTCCTGGACCGCCAGTGGCCCTGACTTGAAAATGAAAAATGCATTTAGATTTTAATATAATATTTTTTTCCCTTCAATGTGGTTTCATTTACTTAAATATAAATTTAATCATATGTATAATTTCTGCAGATGTAATGCACTAATTGGATTACAGGGAGTTGAAGCTTATCATGACCGCAGTTACAAGAATGCAATCAGCACCGATTGAGATGCCAGTTACTCACATTCACTTGTCAATGAAGTGTTGCTACATGATAATAATAAGGCAGTGTGTCATGTTACTGTGGAAGGAGGCTGAAGTTCTTACATATAGGGGGAGAACATGGAAACAGTAGTGTTTGAACCCTAACAGGTAACAAAACCGAGGTTCAAGCACTGTAAAATGGCAATATTATTCACTAGGTCAATGTTCAGACACGATACACCAGCATATCGACCACATAAATAAACTTAATCTGCAAGTATAACTACCTTGTTTTTAATATGTGTATTTGAAACACTTGAATTTAAAAAACAGTGAACTCAGAAGTGATTCTCCCATGGTCTTTACTATCTATGAAAAATGTGACTCTTCATGATGAAAATACAGATATGTGTGATTAATATTGAGGGCTCCCAATAAAGCACCTATTAGTTGTCCTGAGAAATCTAAACCATTCCAATACCTTTGTCATAGCTAACAGTGAAGTTCAGTCCCGCCAGTTTACCTTTTACTATAACTGTGCATTGATTATTAATATAACTTGGTTGATTGATTTATGAATTTTTCCGGCTCACACATTGCAGAGAATGTCCAATGAGCACTTAAAAATGAAATAAATTATGGAGAGCAGACAATTAACAATGTTAAACTTCAGCATGCATATGTCCATTTACTGTATATCCATGCCAGCACTCGAAAGGTCTGTGCCCATCCAGTCATAATCATGCCTTCGTACTGCTCTTCATGTAAGCTAATGGACTTTATTGGTTTACTGAAATTAACAATTTTCTTCTAGAATATTCTGTTCTATGCCTTGGCAATGCAAAATAAATTACATAATATATTGTGACTGAGGAATTATGTTCACAATTATGATCACATAACTCATTAAACACATGTACCTTATAACAGTCTTTATGATGCTTTGTCAATTGCTTTTGCCTGGATCATAACCAAGTTCAACAGGTAGACATTTATTATTTTAATGTTTGCTAATCCAATTTGTGAAACCATTGATAGAACTTTTTTTATAAAAATTATTATTTTTAATACTCTGTATTTAATTTTACTAATTGTAAGGTAAGGTACAATTCTTTTAATTAATGATGCGTTCATTTTCACTCTGCTTGTTCCTTACACTGCAGTAACATAAGACTTCATAAGAAGAATGATGTTTATCAGGTTTGTTGCTAGACAGAGGGCCAATGCAGTCATGCAGCCACATACAAATAGTTAAGGACAAACATCCATGCAGTATGGCTTCAAATGTGCATACCCACACAATACAATTGAAGACAATGGAAGATATAGTCTTAACAGACAGCCGTCGTTTACAATTAAAGATGTTTCCCTGTAGTTGTCCCCTGAAGGCTCTCTCCCCAGTTTTAAGCCTTCCCTACTCAACTATTACATTTCTTCTTTTTATTTTACTCACACGCTAACAATCACCCCTCTGTAACAGAAAAACAATTCCTTAGATAGCTCCTAAATCACACTCTAATTCTGTTTTACAGTATGTTGAAATAGTTCACATGTTTTGGCAACAGGGTAATGAAATAAGACTCAGCAAATGCTTTGTTCCACTCCCACGGTTTGGATATCAAAAAAGGAAATCTACTGCACTAGCAGGAATATTTAAAGTGGAATCAGTGCTTTAGCTTTCACAATAATCATTTTAATTCACCAGACTTAATATTGTAAGAATAATAAGAATGATTCATACACCACTCTATAAATACCTACTGTACATGCATATTAACTAATATGTATGTTACATTTATATTTTAACATTTATTCAGATTCCAAATAATACAAACTGGATAAACATTGAAACAACAATATTCTGAAAGTGAAGAATTCAATGCTATTTTCAAACTTATTTTATTTGATGGAATTTCAATTACAGTTAACTATCACTGGACACTGTCCCTGTTGACTTTGCCCATTCTTGCTGTGGCTTTAAGATTTTTTTCATCACACATCCCTAAATACTGACTCTAGATAGATAGATAGATAGATAGATAGATAGATAGATAGATAGATAGATAGATAGATAGATAGATAGATAGATAGATAGATAGATAGATAGATAGATAGAACTTTATTTGTCCTCGGGGGAAATTTGGCCTTTTTACAAAAGTTTTTTAAATAAATACATAACCAGATGGATAAATATAAATTTATATACATGTATTATACACTCACCTAAAGGATTATTAGGAACACCATACTAATAAGGTGTTTGACCCCCTTTCGCCTTCAGAACTGCCTTAATTCTACGTGGCATTGATTCAACAAGGTGCTGAAAGCATTCTTTAGAAATGTTGGCCCATATTGATAGGATAGCATCTTGCAGTTGATGGAGATTTGTGGGATGCACATCCAGGGCACGAAGCTCCAGTTCCACCACATCCCAAAGATGCTCTATTGGGTTGAGATCTGGTGACCGTGGGAGCCATTTTAGTACAGTGAACTCATTGTCATGTTCAAGAAACCAATCTGAAATGATTCGAGCTTTGTGACATGGTGCATTATCCTGCTGGAAGTAGCCATCAGAGGATGGGCACATGGTGGTCATGAAGGGATGGACATGGTCAGAAACAATGCTCAGGTAGCCCGTGGCATTTAAACGATGCCCAATTGGCACTAAAGGGCCTAAAGTGTGCCAAGAAAACATCCCCCATACCATTACACCACCACCACTAGCCTGTACAGTGGTAACAAGGCATGATGGATCCATGTTCTCATTCTGTTTACGCCAAATTCTGACTCTACCATTTGAATGTCTCAACAGAAATCGAGACTCATCAGACCAGGCAACATTTTTCCAGTCTTCAACTGTCCAATTTTGGTGAGCTCATGCAAATTGTAGCCTCTTTTTCCTATTTGTATTGGAGATGAGTGGTACCCGGTGGGGTCTTCTGCTGTTGTAGCCCATCCGCCTCAAGGTTGTGCGTGTTGTGGCTTCACAAATGCTTTGCTGCATACCTCTGTTGTAACGAGTGGTTATTTCAGTCAAAGTTGCTCTTCTATCAGCTTGAATCAGTCGGCCCATTCTCCTCTGACCTCTAGCATCAACAAGGCATTTTCACCCACAGGACTGCCGCATACTGGATGTATTTCCCTTTTCACACCATTCTTTGTAAACCCTAGAAATGGTTGTGCGTGAAAATCCCAGTAACTGAGCAGATTGTGAAATACTCAGACCGGCCCGTCTGGCACCAACAACCATGCCACGCTCAAAATTGCTTAAATAACCTTTCTTTCCCATTTTGACATTCAGTTTGGAGTTCAGGAGATTGTCTTGACCAGGACCACACCCCTAATGCATTGAAGCAACTGCCATGTGATTGGTTGATTAGATAATTGCATTAATGAGATATTGAACAGGTGTTCCTAATAATCCTTTAGGTGAGTGTATATATATATTCATATATATACATATATTTATAGTGGGGTACAGCCCGGACACAAACAGGCGCATATGTTAGTTCACCACACACATTTTATTTTCAGTCTTATTTACAGTGCACAAAACCCAGTGCCTCAGCACCAATCACCCCTTTCAATCCTGGCCACACCACAATGCCTTCTAGTCTTCAGACCGCCTCCACTCCTCTCCTCCGAGCTCTGTCCACTTCCACCCGACTCTTGCCATCGAATGGAAGTAGGCGGCCCCTTTTATGCACCCTCGGATGTGGTCCAGGTGCTTCCTGAGTAGCCTCCACTGACACACCCCGTGTGGCGGAAGCACCAGTTGTGCTCCTCTTCCCCCCAGCACTTCCTGGTGTAGCGGATGTACTGAGGTCCAGGGCTCCCAAGTCATTGGGGTGCCCCCTGGCGGTGACCACAGGCCCCTACAGGGTTGGGCTTCCAAGCCCTGTACCTGTGACCCCCAACACAACCAGGGCGGTCACCCCCTCATGGTCTGGAGGAGGCACAAGCCCTCCTCCGGTCCTCCTGCGTCTCGGCTGGGTACCTCCCCCAGCCGCATGCCACAATATATATATATATATATATATATATATATATATATATATATATATAGATACATTTTGGTTTTTACACACTGAAATTACTATAAAGCAAGAAAAATTCAAAAGAAAGAAAAGTTCTGACACAGTCACAGAGAGGCATTATGCAGACGTATTACTGTTGGTACTCTTCTGCTGAATGATTTGTTGCCTGAAAGTCCCCAGGGTTAGTGTTTCAGAGTGGGGATGTCCTGCATTGTTCATAATGGCACTCAGTTCTGTTTTAATCCTCTCCTTTGATACGACCTCCTGGGGGTCCAGAGTGTGTCCTAAAACTGAGCCTGCCCTTTTAACTGGTCTGTTGATTCAATGGGCCTCTCTTGATGTTACCAGTCCAGCACACCACAGCACAGAAAATCACACTGGCCATCACAGAGTTGTAGAAGGAATTAGTCTGATAAGTAAAAAGAGCCTGCTCTGACCTTTCTTATATAGTTCTTCTGTGTTCTGAGACCAGTCCAATCTGTCATTAATATGGACCCCAAGTACTTGTAGGAGTGGACCACCTCAACATCCACTTCTTGAATGGTGATCAGATATATAGGCTCTTTGGTGCAGCAAAAGTCAATAACCAAGTTCACCACCTGACTCCTATACTCTGTTTCATCCTCTTTATTAATACACCCCATAGGTGTAGAATCATTTGATAATTTCTGCAAATGACATGACTTAGTATTATATTTATAGTTTGAGGTGTAGAGATTGAAGAAAAAAGGAGACAGAACTATTTCTTGTGGTGCTCCAGTGTTGCTCACATCCATATCCGAGACACAGTCTTTAAGCCTCACAGACTGTGGTCTGCCCAACAGATAGTCCATTATTCAGGACACCACAGGCCCATCCACCTGCATATCTTGGAGTTTAACCCTTACAAGGGATGGCTTGATGGTATTGAATGTGCTGGAGAAATCAAAAAACATAATCCTCACAGTGTTTCCAGCTTTGTCCAGGTGAGAATAAGCCTTATGGAGCAGAAAGATAATTGTATCCTCCAATCCAATCTTTGTCCAATAGGCAAACTGCAGTGGGTCCAGGTGGTCTACAACAACAGAACTCATATAGTCCAGGACTAGTCTCTGAAAGGTATAAGTATGAGATATACAGTAAGTGCCACTGTTCTATAGTCATTAAGTGAACAGGAACAATGCAGGATGTTTTCCACAGCAGTGGCACTTTCTGAGGCCTTAGAGATAGACTGAACAGGTGACAGAGGACACCAAAAAGTTGTTCAAAATAGGCCTTAAGCACTCAAGGACTGACTCCATCTGGTCCTGTACATTTTTCCTGTGTATAGCTTCCTTAGTCTACTTTCTTGGTCTTTAGTTATGGATATTTCACACTGATGGTCAGAGGTAGACTTGTCACTGGCCATTTCAATTGATGCGATAGGAATTATTGGTGTAGTAGGGATGGTGTAGGGAAACTGGTCATTGGAAGAGTGTGGAAATGGGCATGTATGGCTGCTACAGGTACTGGCACACTTCTTTTCATAGAAGATGCAAATGCTGACTGCAGTGGCACAATAAATTATCTGCTCATCTTCCAGCAAATGCCTCCAAACTCATTGGATGACTCTTCATCCTTCAACAAGACAATGATCCCAAACACTGCTAAGGCAAGACAGGAGTTTATCAAAGTTAAAAAATGAAAAAATTTTTGAATAGCCAAGCCAGTCACCCGATTTAAATCCAATTGAGCATGCATTCCATAAGCTTAAGAGAAAACTTAAGGTAGTAAGCCAATAAAACAAGGAGGAGCTGAAGCAGGAGCTGCAGTAGAAGCTTAGCAGAGCATCACCAGAGAAGATACTCAGCATCTCAGACTTCAAGCAGTTATTGAATGTAAGGTATGTGCAACAAAGTACTAAATATGATTGCTTTAAAATGCCAACCATTGCTATGTCCCAAACATTATGGTGGTCTAAAATGGGGGAGGACATATACAAAAAGTGTCGTCATTTCTACATGGTGTGACCAAAATATATGCAAATACCCTTAGATGAATCTCAATTGTTTGATTTGTAGTTTTAAACTGTGGACCAAAAGGATAAATCAAGGAAAAATTAGTCCCAAACATTATGGAGGGCACTGCGTGTCTTGTATGAGTAACTGAAGGTGGTTATGTTGAGTGTGCCCTGAGATGGACTGGTATGCTCTCCAAGGTTGGTTCATGCAGTGTCCTCCAGTCCCACTTTTATGCTGAGCTGGTTTAATCAAGTCCAAAAATGAATTAGTGGATATATCTATGTCTCCTTTTTATGTTTTCCTTCATTTTTGATATACTGTATACAGTAGCTATTTCTATTTTAACATTTATTTATCTTTCCACTATTATGATAAAACTAAATTAATGTTTAAATAAAACAAACAAATCTTTTTGTGAGTTTCTAATTGCATATTGAAATTGCTGCCTGCTTATATGCAGGTAAATGCTGCATTATTTTATATTTCACAGTTACACATTTATATCTGGAGAGCACCATGAGACAGTGGGTACGCCTACTGACTTGTGGATGCAATGCCCTGAATTTGAATCCAGTGCTGGCTATTAGCCATGTACAATTGTCGATTCTCTCTATGATTTTGTGAAGTTTCCATGGGTAAACCAGCTTCCTTCTTAGATCATCAAGAATATGCAGGTTAGGTTACTTAATTCCATATTGGGCCCTGTGTGTGTGTGAACCTTTGATGGACTGGCTCTTTGTGCAGGATTATTTCTTGCCAGTTTTGTTTGAACACAATCTGACTCTCTATGACCCTGGTGGGTTAATTGGGTATTTCATATTGGTAAATCTGTATAAGTATGCTGAGCATGTCTTTTGTGATGAGAGCTATACAGAGTAAACTACATTCAAATGAACATTAGGCATTATTTCTGGGATGAGCTTTGGGAGAATCTGAATATTGAGGGGTCAGATAACCCATTTATCCTTGCCATAAGGAGCTGAAACAGAAGTAATTTGTACAAGAAAGATTAATAATAATTATATTTTTTATTAATACTAAAAAAGAGAATCAGTAGATGTCCTGCAAAAGGCTAATGCAAATTTTGCAACAATACTTCAAAGCAATAATGGTCTCTGCTAGAAAGAACTGTGAAAAAGAGAGAAAAATACAAAATAAGGAATATTTCAAAGAGAAGAGTTATGCTGGAAGATAGAATGAATAACTGAAAGCTAACAGCAGCAGACCAGACAGCTTTTACTGATGGATGGTGTCTTGGCTGGAAAGTGAAACACATACCACAGCTTTCTGTTTGTCCATTGGATTGGAGATGGTAACCTAAAAATAATTTAATTCTTAATACATAGCACCATAAATGCAGTTCAAGCTCTTGACTAATGCTTTCTGTATCTCCATTTAATTGGGGTTGGTAACCTGAGGATAATTTTACAAGAGACTTGCAAATGGGGAAAAAATCTAAGGTCCTTTGTCTGAAGCAAAATGTAGATGTCAGGAAATCATGAAGAGGGAACACTTTAGCAATAAATATTGTAACAGTGGACATGGGTGGGCTGGCATCATTAATGAGGTGGTTGATGGTACATTTCTCAGTTTGTAGTCCGACACAATGGAAAGAAAGTGGGCGGCAGGATCCTTCTGTCGGTACACCTGTGTGAACACTTGCTGAAATGCAAGGGAGATGTAGTTTTGACATCCAGCACTGTTGGGGCCCTCTAATATCACTGGAGGGAGCTTCTGGGTGGAGGCTCCCCTATTATTTTGAAGTTCCACCTGACCCATAAGCATTTCCCATCTGTAATGCTGATATGACTGAAGTATTATTCTTGTATTGTGTATGTTGTCAGAAGTAGATGAAGAGGAAGGAAGAAATAATGTATTGCTGGCCTTGTATGTATTGGCGACATCATATGGAATTTTGACCTGAATAAAAGGTACCGTGACATAATAAAAGAACATTTTTGGATTAGAACTTGTGTCTCTAGAAGTTGTGCCTTGGGTTTGAGGTACAGAATGCTGTTCATTGGTAGCATTGTGGTAATAAGCCATTTCCTTACCAGAAGGAAGTTTTTTTTGGAGAGATGAAATTTTGATGACTTGAAAAATTAATCGATTAACAACAGTATTAATGTGTAACAAATCTATCAGCTACTACAATGGGCATGGGTTCTGAACCAACAAAAGTAAAATCATACTATCTTACATCAGTTTTTTAATGACTAAGAAACATGATCCAGCAAGTTTTCCTGACATTCAATCATTCTGAAATTTTTAAAAAGATGCTTGGGATCAGTCTTCTTATTCTTCTTTCGGCTGATCCCGTTAGGGTTTGCCAAAGTGGATCATCTTCTTCCATATCTTTCTGTCCTCTGTATCTTGTTCTGTTACACCCATCACCTGCATGTCCTCTCTCACCACATCCAAAAACCTTTGCTTAGGCCTTCCTCTCTTCCATGGCAGCTCTATCCTTAGCATCCTTCTCCCAATATACTCAGCATCTCTCCTCTGCACGTCCAAACCAACGCAATCTCGCCTCTCTGACTTTGTCTTCCAACCTTCCAACCTGAGCTGACCTTCTAATGTACTCTTTTATAATCCTATCTATCCTCCTCACACCTAATGCAAATCTTAGTATCTTTAACTCTGCCACATCCAGCTCTGTCTCCAAGCTTTTTGGTCATTGCCACCGTCTCCAACCGATATAACATAGTTGGTCTCACTCCTGTTCTGTAGACCTTCCCTTTCACTCTTGCTGATAACCCGTCACAACTTACTCCTGACACTATTCTCCACCCATTCCACCCTGCCTACACTCTTTTTTTCACCTCTCTTCCATAATCCCCGTTACTCTGTACTGTTGATCCCAAGTATTTAAACTCATCCACCTTCGCCAACTCTCCTCCTTGCATCCTCACCTTTCCACTGACCTCCCTCTCATTTACACACGTAATCTGTCTGGTTCCTACTGGCCTTCATTCTTCTCCTCTCTAGACCATATCTCCACCTCTCCAGGGTCTCCTCAACCTGCTCCCTACTATCGCTACAGATCATAATGTCATCAGCAAACTTCATAGTCCACAGGGACTCCTGTCTAATCTCGTCTGTCAACCTGTCCATTACCATTGCAAATAAGAAAGGGCTCAGAGCCGATCCCTGATGTAATCCCACCTCCACCTTGAATGCATCCGTCACTCCTACTGCAGACCTCGCCACTGTCACACTTCCTTCGTACATATCTTGTACAACTCTTACATACTTCTCTGCCACTCCTGACTTCCTCATACAATACCACAGCTCCTCTCAAGGCACCCTGTCATATGCTTTATCCAGGTACACAAAGACGAAATGCAACTCCTTCTGGTCTTCTCTATACTTCTCCATCAACATTCTCAGAACAAACATTGCATCTGCCGTGCTCTTTCTTGGCATGAAACCATACTGATGCTCACTAATCATCACCTCAATTCTTAACCTAGCTTCCACTACTCTTTCCCATAAGTTCATGCTGTGGCTCATTAATTTTATTCTCCTGTAGTTACTACAGTCCTGCACATCCCCCTTATTCTAAATATCAGCACCAGTACACTTCTTCTCCAGTCCTCAGGCATCCTCTCACTTTCCAAGATTCCATTAAACAATCCGGTTAAAAACGCTACTGCCATCTCTCCTAAACACCTCTATGCTTCCACAGGTATGTCATCTGGACCAACAGCCTTTCCATTTTTCATCCTCTTCATAACTGTCCTTACTTCCTCTTTGCTAATCCGTTGCACTTCTTGATTTACTATCTCCACATCATCTAACCTCTTCTCTCTCGTTCTCTTCATTCATCAGCCTCTCAAAGTACTCTTTCCATTTGCTCAACACACTCTCCTCATTTGTGAGTACATTTCCATCTTTATCCTTTATCACCCTAACCTACTGCACATCTTTCCCAGCTCAGGAAACCAATCGGTACAGGTCCTTTTCTCCCTTCTTAGTGTCCAGCCTCTCATACAACTCATCATACGCCTTTTCTTTAGCCTTCGCCACCTCTCTCTTCACCTTGCGCCTTTTCTCCTTGTACTCTTGTCTACTTTCTTTATCTCTTTGACTATCCCACTTCTTCCTTGCCATCCTCTTCCTCTGTATACTCTCCTGCACTTCCCCATTCCACCACCAGGTTTCCCTTTTCTCCATCCTCTGTCCAGATGTTACACCAAGCACCCTTCTTGCTGTCATCCTTACTACATCTTCTGTAGTTTCCCAACTGTCTGGTAACTCTTCAATACCACTGGGTTCCTGTCTCACCTTCTCCCTAAACTCAGCCTTGCAGTTTTTCTTTTCAATTTCCACCATTTGATCCTTGGCTCTGCCCTCACTCTCTTCCTCTTCTTGATCTCCAACGTCATCCTACAGACCACCATCCTATGCTGCTTAATTACACTTTCCCCTGCCACCACTTTGCAGTTTTCAGTCTCCTTCAGATTGACTCTTCTGCATAGGATGTAATCTACCTGTATGCATCTTCCTCCACTCTTGTATGTAACTCAATGTTCCTCCCTCTTCTTCAAATATGTATTCACCACAGCCATGTCCATCCTTTTGGCAAAATCCACTGACCTTCATCTGACCATCTTCATTCCTCTCCTTGACACCATACTTATCCATCACCTCCTCGTTTTCTCTGTTCCCTTCACCAACATGTCCATTGAAATCCGCTCCAATCACCACTTTCAGTCTTTTGGGTACATTGTCCATCACTTCATCCAACTAACTCCAAAAATCTTCTTTCTCCTCCATCGCACACCCAACATGCGGGGCACATGCACTAACAACATTCATCATTACACCTCCAATTTCCAGCTTCATTACTCTCTGACACTCTTTTCACCTCCAAAACACTACTGCCATACTGTTCCTTCAGAATAACCCCTACCCCATTTCACCTTCCATTCACACCATGATAGAACAATTTGGATCCACCTCCGATCCACCTGGCCTTACTCCCCTTCCATTTAGTCTCTTGCACTCACAATATATCAACCTTCCTTCTCTCCATCATATTGGCTAACTCTCTCCCCTTACCAGTCATACTGCCAACATTCCAAGTTCCTACCCTCAGTTCCACTCTCTTTACCTTCCTCCTCTCCTCCTGCCTCCGGGCATGTCTCCTCC
Source organism: Polypterus senegalus (assembly GCF_016835505.1). Classification (NCBI taxonomy): domain Eukaryota; kingdom Metazoa; phylum Chordata; class Cladistia; order Polypteriformes; family Polypteridae; genus Polypterus; species Polypterus senegalus. The sequence goes on from NC_053155.1 coordinate 64,337,462, forward strand.
TTCTTCGTTGGCCAACAGTAGCCCAATTTCCGCCAGCACCCTGTTGGCTAACAGTACTGGTGGCAGTCATTGCTAACCCAGGTCTCGACCGATTCAGTATGGAAATTTGTAATGTTGTCCGCGGATTGATTTGGCAAAATTTTACACCAGATGCCCTTCCTAATGTAACCCTCCTTATCCAGGCTTGGGACTGGCACAAAGAAACACACTGGTTTGTGCATCCCCTGTGGCTGGGTTACTTGGAATCAGTAAAGACCATAAATGGATGTTAAGATACCTCCAGCCAATGGCGGCACTTTTATGTTGTAAATAACAAAAAGGAAGATGAGAAAGACTTGAGGGAACCATAGTCATCCCCATTTCATTGAAAATAATGTCACAAGAAAAAAATCGGAAAAAATCAAATACTCAGTTAGAGGATCCGTACAGACGTTTTTCAAAACATGGCAGGATCTAATCAGTAATATTTTAAAATAAGTTCATGAAGCATAGAGAATTTATTAATTTAGGTATGTTTAAAAGCTGTAAAATTTTTATGCCGTTTGGCTTGCTCTCTCTCTCAAGGGTGGGGATCGATCTGTTCTTAACTCTATTTTTCTTTTTGTAAAAACTTGATTGCTTTGTATGAAGTGTAATAAAATTAATAAAAAAAGAAAAAAAAAAAAAGAAAATAATGTCACAAGAAAGAACATATCAAAATTAAGTTGTTGCATCATTTTAGATGGGAGACAGGAGTTGTCTGCCTGAAGATGGCGGTGGATTAAGTTTTCAGGCTGGATTAATGGAAGAGGTGGGTTCAGTAGATTGGGTAAATGGAAGTGATACCATTTGGTGGTTCAACTGTCAATCACTGCTTTTGTACAGGGAGGAAAAGAAAAGGTATTAGGTAACAGTGCCAACCCCTGGGTCAGAGTGTAATTACCTTCAGATGAGCCCTGCAGTTGTCCCCAATGCACGTGTGACAAAATTCAACCATATACCACATTATTGTTTCATGTGGGTAGCAGTTTCATAAACAAGAGAAATAGGGTTGCAGTTTTTATGTCTCAAGAAATTTTTCAGACAGTAATGCGTCAAGACCAAACTCAGACATATCCATCTTAACCTGTAAAGGAAGAAGAGGATCAAGATGGCGCAAGTCTGGATTAGCAGAGAACAATACTTTTAGAGCAGTTAAATGATTGATCAGTGTAAAGAGTCCAATAAAATCTATTTATATATCTTTGTAAGAGCAGAGTAAAATAAATTATAGTAAAATAAAAAATTAAAGGTTGTTATCTGCAAAATGCATGCACAAACATTTTTATGACATTTCAAAAAAGTTCAATAAAAACTATATACTGAGAAAATAAGCTGTTTTAAATTTATTCTTGTTTAACACATTATATTAATCATTTAGAAGTTTTTATTTTTTAAATTTCTGTTCAACATTCTATAAAACAGGGTACTCTATAATGTCTTTTTGGAGAAGACATAAATTTGTTGACAAAATTGTAATAAACTAGTGGTATCTGTGATCCCATCTTGGTCATTGCCTTACCACACTCTTCTTCTATACTCATTAAAAAAAGAGAAAGTGGTCCTTCAGTCCTCCTTGGAAACTTCTTTCTCCATGCTCTATGCCTCAGCCTTCCAGTTTGTCCAGTACCACTAACTGACCAGTGTAAAGGTCAAGGGATTCTGGCTAATCTGCCAAGGCTAATCCTGGCGTGTGTATTTCAGGGGCCTTTCTACATAAGGAAGGATGACAGGTTAAGAGCAACCCAGACTTTTTAACCTCCTTTTTTGGAATTTTACTTTGTACCACAGGGGCAATCAGTACAAGGGGAATGAGAGTAAGAGCCACTTCACTCAGAACAGAAATGGGATGATTAACTGTTAATGGAATTTGGCAATGTATGAAAACAGCAAAGAATGCTAGTTACAAAACCTAAAAAAGTGCTTACAGTGTCTAGAGACATGTCAAGTGATCTGGGAACTTTAGAAATGAATGTGTAGATAATTGCACAAAAGTGACGAGTACCTAAAAAAGCATATTATAACACTTTTATCTTAAATTGACATTTTGTTATTTTTACAAGAACAATGTAAAGAATCTGGTATGACAGGGAGAGCCACATTAATAAGCTCTGTTAATAACTTGTGTGATCCAAATTACTTCACAAAACAAAAATAAAGATTTGGGGACCGTCCCCGTATATTGTCGTCAGACAATAAGAAAAGAATTGATTTAGAGTCTCTTGAAAAGTACAATGAACAATTTACTGTTTTTCAAAATGGTGGTTATATAGCAAGTAATAGACATGTGACAGGAAACGGTTGGCAAGGTGGTGATGTGGCAACAGGAACCGGAAGTGAGGTGTTTTGTGGGAGCCGGAAGTGACGTCATCAAAGGTGGCCGGAAGTGATGTCACCGCAGCCATTTTGGAACCCGGAAGTTGGGGAACTCAGATTTCTTCGTGTTTTCTGTTGATGAGAAAAAATAGTTCAGGTAAGTACAACGTGACAACCCCTTATCTCGCGATGTTTTACTCACCTTTAGGCTCTTTGACTGCCTCCTAATCGCCCATGTATGACACTTGATATATAGTAAATATCTACGCACATTTTTTTTAATGGTATCATTAAAGAAAGTGACAAAAATAAGAAAAATGAACATTTCTGTATTTAAGTGTAAAAATTAAGAATTTCACATTCATAATGATTTTGTACCTTTTTATGGCGTACAAAATCTGGGCATGAATTTCACTAGCACATCTGGGGCCTTCATTTGTTTCATTAACCTTTTATGTTTGAGCTGATTTAATGAAAAAACAATAATAAACACAGTTGCCATTTGTGTGAAGTTTAGGGGCAGCATGTGATTGTAGGTCCTCTTGTATTTAAGCTAAATGAATACTTGCCAATGACGGACTGGTTCAGTGTATACCATTTATGACTGATCAGCTGTAGTGCAAAGGAATCAAGCAATGCTGTGTGGCTTTATTGCTTCGCAAAAAGCCTGAAGTGACATGAAAAGCAGGAGACAAATGCTCTTAGAAAAGACTTCAGGCCCAGAGAGAAAACTTGAGGCCATAGTTGTTCACCTGATGAATGTACAGTAATAAAGTGGAAGTCAGCTATGCTATCCTTAGTAAATGGGTAAGTGACAAGTTATTCTATGCCTGGTGTGTGAAAAGGAAACACGTCACACCATCCCTAGGAATAGATGGATAACATGCTACACCATCTCTGAAATATGAACTGGAAACAAGCCACCAAATGGAGAAAAGGATAATGGACTCTGAATATTATTGAAAGCAATTACATAACCAATGTAAGCAATGTTTTAACTAATTCAAATGAACTCTTTTGAGAAGTATACTTAAACGTTTTAAAGCTTTGCAAGGTGATATTAATATAATGTAAGAGTTTGTTGATACGTTACCTGAGCTGTTGAAAGAAACAACTTTAATGAAATTAGATAATGTATTTGCCATAATATAGTATTTTTTGTATTTAAGTAATACTCACTCCTGTCTGCTATTGCTTCCTGAGCATGGCATATGAGACTCCAGAGGTGTCAAAGAGAAAAATTAAAATGGACATTTATTAGAGTGTAAGTTTTAAGTAACAACAAAATATATAACCATTGAAGACTGGAATTCAGTTGCTGCTGTGGACAAATTCTAGATTAGATAAGCCTGGTGAGATGAACATAGTATGTGATTTTAGTTTCTTATTCATTAACATCTGCCACAGAATATTGAAGGGTGTATTCTTTTGGAGAATAACTTTCAGCTCATTGTATCAGTTTGAATATACAGTATAGCCTTTCCTTTGGAGTTGTTTTTGCTGTGGTTTCCATGCCTTATAATTTTAATAAGTTTTCCTTGTGTCATTATTTTGTGTATTAGGTTTTTTTTTTGTGGGCAGCCTTCACAAATAAACAAATGCCTGAGCTTTACGATCTTTAAGAGAAGACCCTATAGAAGACCAGCACTTATGTAACTTGGTTTTGTATTTTGTTTTGTTTTTGCCTTATGATTCTCATTAATAATTTGCTTTTTAGTAAACAATAAAACAGTCCATCATGTATTGACCTTTGGTATGAGTTTCATATTCTTCTAGTTAAGCCGATAAAGGAAATATTTGCACATCTCTGTTGCTCATTCATTTAAATTCTTGTCTGGCTGGACTTATATAACTCTTACATAACTTAAACATAACAGGAGTCCTATAACCACTGGCATAATTTTTTCTGATCCCTTACTTTCCAATACAAGGTAACTGGAAGCCAATTGGAGCCAACTGCAGCAACAGGTACCCTTCAGAAGCCAATTCTATTTCTGCACACAATTAAGAACAAATTTAAATTAAATGATTCACTAAATTGTGCCCTTCAGTGTCTATGACGTATTGTGACTGACCATTAACACCAGGGGGGATAAACAACAACAACATTTATTTATATAGCATGTTTTCATACAAACAATGTAGCTCAAAGTGCTTTTCAAAAGAGGAAGTTAATATAAAGCATAAACAAACAAGATTAGGCAATAGGCAATAATATTACACAGTATGCATCAAAGAAAAAGGTAGGATCGAATGGCCAGGAGGACACAGGCTGAAGAAAAAAACTAAATCTGCAGGGGTTCCAAGGCCAAAAGACCACCCAGCCTCAACTGGGCATTCAACCTAACAGATTTTCTAAATCAGTCCTTATGGTTTTTTAGGCTTCAGAAAATTGATGATGATGGTCATGCAGATATCTGGGACACCCACCATTCAATCCACAAACACAGTGGGCAGCATGGTATCTTGATCAGATGGTGGTGGCGCAGATCACCACCACAGAAGAACCGGAAAAGATAGCAGACAATAGTACAGATTAGGAGGAAACTGCAGAAACCAGAAGAAAATGATAATTCAATGCCCATATAGTGTAATAGGGATGCAACTAAAATGTAGCTACAAAATATTCATTTTAAAATAATGGGTTTTTAGCAGTTTTTTAAATTGTTCTGATGAATTCCTGTTGGTAAAGTATTCTAGATTTTGGGTGCATAGCAGCAAAAAGCCACCTCACCATTTCTTTTGAGGTTGGCTCTTGGAATTATAGGCAGACCTTCATTTGAAGATCTGAGGTTACAACTTGGAGTGTAAGGTGACATGCATTCCAAAATATGTAAGGCTTTGTAACCCATTAGTAGTATTTTAAAGTCAATTCTAAATGACATGGGTAACCAGTGTAACAACGCTAAAACTGGTGAGATGTGCTCAGATTTTCTTTTTCTGGTTAAGATTCTTTCTGCATTCTGCACTAACTGTACCCAAATTGATGTCTTTCTTAGGTAGTCCTGTAAGGAGGGCATTACAGTAATCTAGTTGACTGAAAACAAAAGTATCAACTATTTTTCAGCATCCTGCAAAGTTATGAGAGGTCTAACTTTAGCTATATGCCTTAAGTGAAAAAATACAGTCCTAGTAATCCGATTAATATGTGATTTAAAATTTAGGTCTGATTCAATAGTTACCCCTAAATTCTTTACTTCCTACTTGACTTTTAAGCCTAAGGGATCAAGTTGATCTCTAATACCCTCACTATATCAATTTTTGCCAATCACTAAGATTTCTGTTTTCTTCTTATTTAGTTTGAGAACGTTACTCATCCATTCAGGAAATACAAGTAAGACACATGATCAGAGAGCCAAGAGCATCAGGGTCCTCAGGAGTTATCGATAAATATAGCTGTGTGTTATCTGCATAGCTGTGGTAGCTCACCTTGTGCTTTTGTGATAATCTGACCTAATGGAAGCATGTAGATCGAAAAGAGCCGTAGACCCTGAATAGATGTGGTACAACATATACTGTAAATTATTATGGGTCTTCGAGGTATAATCACCACAACTAACAAAGAATTGTATAACTGTTAATTAAGACTGAAGCCATTTTAAGACATTGCCGGAGAGGCCCACCTATTGACTAAGGTGATTTATAGGAATACTATGATTAATGGTGCCAAATGCTGTACTTAAGTCTAAGAGAACAAGAACAGATATATGACCTCTGTCAGCGTTACTCTGCAAATTGTTTATTATTTTAACCAGTGCAATTTCTGTATTGTAATTTGTTGCAAAACCAGACTGAAACTGTCAAGAATAGAACATTTATTCAAGCAGTCATTTAACTGCGTAATGACTGCGTTTTCTAGAATTTTACTTTAAAAGACAGGTTAGAAAAATTTTTCATTTTTAAAATTAAAATTTTTAAAATTGTCAAAGACAAAGGAGTCAAGATTACTTTTCTTGAGCATGGTTTGACAACTGCAGTCTTAAGACAGTCAGGGAAGACCCCCGTATCTAATGATGAGTTAACTATGTCAAGTATACTATCAATTAGCACAAGTGAGACTTCTTTGAAAAAGCCTGTTGGTATTGGGTCAAGGACATAAATGAAGGGTTTTAGTTGAGAAATTATTGTATGTAGTCTAGGTAGATCTATAAAAGTGAAATAATTTAACTTACTTAAAATGAAATACTGGGGTTCAGTCGGATTAACTTTGAGGGGATGTACTATATTATTTCTAATGTCATTAATTTTGTGTTTAAAAAATATAGCAAAATCTTCACAAGAATCTCTAGTAGTTTTTAGGAGGCATTCCATAGAGTAAGTTCGGTTTAGAACCTGATCAATAGTTAATAATAAAACTCTTGGATTGCCAAAATTGTTATATTCAGTTAGCTTAGCCTTCAGTATTTCATAATTGACTATCAGTTTAGTTTTTCTTTATTTACACTCAGCTCTCCAATATGTTCTCCTTAAATCAGAACTCTTTAGGTTTTCCATGGTATAATAGTGCTGGAGAATTTCTTACCTGTCTTTTCAGGGATGACTATGTCACCTGCAGCTCTTACCTTAGCATAAAAATTTTCCACCTTCCTATTAACATTGTTAGTGTTGTTGAGGTAATCACTGCAAACAAAAGTAACGTTTTTGAACAATATACTTCTCATTAGTTATCATCAGTATTTCTACGTTAAATAGTATGAAAAAGTGGTCTGATATAACAAAATTCACGACCTGCCTCACTTCAACTTTTAATCCTTTTGCAATGACTAAATCCAGTATGTGTCCTCCCTTATTTGTGGGCTGGTTGAAATGCTGGCTGAAATTAAACAACTGCAGGAGGTTCATGAAATCTCTTGCTTTTGGGTCACACTGGTTATTGACATGAAAGTTAAAATCTCCAACAATTAGGAACCTGCCAAAGTTAGTTATTGCTATAGTCTGTGAACTCCTTAATGAAGGACATACTATATTTAGGAGGTCTATAAACGGACAATATGAGTAAAGTTATCATTTGTAGGTGCAGTTTCAATTAAAACTGTGGCACCATCAGAGCTACACCTCATTTCACTTAATATAAGGAAGTTGATTTTCCTATCACTAATAAGGTTGCTTACATAAAATGTCTTGCTGGTTAACACTCTGACATTTAGTAAGGCTAGGTGCAGAGCTGAATCGGAATGTCATGACAGCTGGAAATGGTAATTAAGTTATTCATGTTAGTCAGGAAAGGCAGATTACCTTTGAGATGTTTTTGGAGAGGACCCACGTGCTGAATCTGTGTGGATGCAGACCGCCTCACCTCCCAGAAGAGATCCCAGTTATCCACAAACCTGATATTTTGTTCCTTGCAGAAGCCTGTCAGCCAGTTGTCTAATGCCAGCAGAGGACTGTAGTATTCATCAGATATTCTAGTTAGAGGGGGAGGACCTGAAATGCAGATTCATGCCGCTGGGGTCGTTTCCTTCATGGCTTGTGTGTGTGTTGCGAAATGCACTTTAAGAACCTCTTACTGTCGATATTGCGTGTCGTTTACTCCACCATGTAATACAATGGCCCCAAAAGACCTGTCCTCATGATTCTTGAAGACTGTCGCCACTCTTCATGTAATATCTCATACATAAGCACCAGGAAAACATGAAACTAAAGAACTTTGCCCCAAAACAAAATTTCACTGACTAAATCCACTATATAGAGCTACTCTGTATACCTGGGCCAAGTTCCAAAAATGACATCTAGGGGACATCTAATGACAATCTTCCACAATCCTCGTTATTCTGTATTATTGATCCCAAGTATTTAAACTCATCCACCTTTGCTAGCTCTACTTCTTGCATCCTCACTATTCTACTGACCTCCCTCTCATTTATACACATGTATTCTGTCTTGTTCCTACTGACCTTCATTCCTCTCCTCTCTAGAGCATATCTCCACCTCTCCAAGGTCTCCTCAACCTGCTCTCTACTATCGCTTCAGATCACAATGTCATCAGCAAACATCATAGTTCGTGGGAACTCCAGTCTAATCTCGTCTGTCAACCTGTCCATCCAATCCCTGATGTAATCCCACCTCCACCTTGAATGCACTCCTACCGCAGACCTTACCACTGTCACATTTCCCTCGTACATATCCTGTACAGTTCTTACATACTTCTCTACCACTCCCGACTTCCTCATACAATACCACAATTCCTCCGAAGGGACCCTGTCATATGCTTTCTCCAGGTCCAGAAAGACACAATGCAACTCCTTCTGTCCTTCTCTATATTTCTCCATCAACATCCATAGAGCAAACATCCCATCTGTGGTGCTCTTTCCCGAAATGAAACCATACTGCTGCTCACTAATCATCACCTCACTTCTTAACCTAGCTTCCACTACTCTTTCCCATAAGTTCATGCTGTGGTTCATTAATTTTATCCCCCTGTAGTTATTACAGTCCTGCACATCCCCCTTATTCTTAAATATTGGCACCAATACACTGAAAGCTCCAGATGTGCTAGTGAAATTATTTACAACAGTAATTTTCTTTACAGCAGCAGCTCAACTGTAGATGAGACATTAAGCAGTTCCAAAATATTTAATGAAAAGGTGCATTTTCTAAAGATGCCTAGGTATGAGTAAACTGGGTTTTGAATAATTTGAATAGCCAAAGGGAGATCACTCTATAGCTTTAGAGCAAGAATGGAGAAGCATTGTCCAGACTTGGCACATCTGGCAAGAGGAGGGATGGTCAGCAGTCAGGCAGAGGCTCAACAGAGGCTTCTTGAAAAGACATATGGAGAGACCAAAGACTAGTGATAATGACAAGTAGAACTATTCAGAGAAACATAAATCAAGACAATAGTTTTGAAATGGTTTCTTGCAGCAGGAGAAAAACAGTGAAGCAACTGAAGCAGAGCAGTTGTAGAAATGAAACGAGGAGCAGAAAATATCAGTCGAGCAACTACATTCTGAAGTAGCTGGAGTGGATGTATACCATTTAAAGGACGCCCCAAAGGAGATAGTTGTGACAGTCCAGGTGAGAGAGAACCAGCTCCTGAACAAGGAGTTGTGTGGTATAAATAGCAAGGAAGGTTGAGAAAATGCCCCCACTTTAATAAGTCAAATTTATGTCACTTCACAAGGCGGAGTGGTGGCTCTGAGTCAAAAGATCTGTATTGGTATCTGGAATGTTGCTGGTGCAAATCCCATTACTTCAAGAAGGGATTTTACTCCATTGGGCCCTTTAACCTGAAATTTGCTCCAGGGACGCTTTACCCTGTCCTCTGACCCACAAAAGTCCAGTGAAAAGACACTTCCCCTCGGAGATTAACACAGTGTACCAAATACCAAAAAATGAGTTAATGAAGACTGCACAGTCAATACCAAAACCCTGTGTAGATGTGGGATTTAAAAAGAAATACAAATAGCAATTCTTGTCAGACTTTGGAAGTTGTGTGTGTAATATGGGCAAATCCATCACAGGGTATAATTGAAGTGTTAATTGCTTAACCATTAGATGACTTGGCAGTCACATTTGCAGCTGCTGCTTAGCTTTCTTGTAAAAGGACATGGCCTCTGATCACGTCCAATATGACACACTGTAAGGAAGTCCAACGACCCTCTTATTGCCTATCAGCAGATGCAATTTCTAACAAGAGGCTATTAACTGTAATTTCAAAACTTTTGTAGATATTTTTTGTAATTTTAAAAAACTATCAGCCAGAAATAGGTCATTTCAATTGAAAACTGGTGGTCTTCATTAGTGATAAAGAAGCACAGCTGCAGATCCATACGATGTGAGTGAAATAAAAAGAAGAGAGATGTTGTTGGGTGTGCTTACTAAAGAATTACACAATGCAACCATCACTTCACATTTTCAACTTGTCTTCAAAGAGCAGTTCTAGAAATCAGCAAGGTAATGTAAACGCAGGCAGCTACCAGTTCACCCAAAAATGATGAAAACTGAAAGCTGTGAAGCAAGATGAATTGCATGTCATAAAAAAGGAAAGGAAAGTACATGAACCTATGACCAAGAGGAAATAGCACAGAAAGCATGCATTTTAAGGCATTTTTGCACATTATATTAGTGTGATTTTTCTTGTTTTAATTATCACATATTTTAAGACATTTTTCATTGAGATTCTTTTAATTATACAATTATTTCTACAAGTGTAATATTTTTCAGTTCTAATTGGGTTTCATTTTAATATCAAGTTTGTAGTTAATCTACATCACTTATCACAAATTACAAAGGTCTCATTGGTGACTCGTGCCATTGTCTCTTGTTTGCATTAGTGGCTAAGAAGTTAGACTGTAAAGTACAGTGGTGAGACATTATATAGTAATATCTGACACCCTGAATATGCTGGTGCTCCAACAGCAGACATATGAAAACCAGTGTAAAATGTTGAGGTCATTGGGATAAAGTTAGTTCTAAATGGTCTGTCTATCCATAATTAAACCCATTTAGTCTAGTTTTCATTCAATGGAGATGGAGCCTGGCCCAGCAGCATCGGATGCAAATCAGGAACCAAGCCTGGACAGTCCATCTGAGGACACATCCATTCACTCACCTACACACTCACTGAAATCTGGGACTCTGTAAATGTGACAAAGCAGCACTAACTACCACTTCTAAAAGGGCAAAAATATATATATTGTAGTAGTCAGTGAAAATTAAAGCTAGGGATATTGGTGGTGAATATAAACTGCTGAAAAAGGAACCCAGGACCCACTGCACCAGCATAGGGTCTGACAATGGGTCCAAGGATTTCATCCCGATACCTAATGGCAGTAAAGGTGCCATTGTCTAGCCTGTAGAGGTCTGTGCGTTCCTCTATGGATGTGCCTCCCAAGACCATCAGTGACCCACCACCAAACCAGTCATGCTGAACGATGTTACAGGCAGCATAATGTTCTCCACGGCTTCTCCAGACCCTTTCACATCCGTCACATGTGCTCAGGGTGAACCTGCTCTCATCTGTGAAAAGCACAGGGTGCCAGTGGTGGACCTGCCAATTTTGGAATTCTATGGCAAATGCCAATCGAGCTCCACGATACTGGGCAGTGAGCACAGGGCCCACTAAAGGACATCAAGGTCTCAGGCCACCATCATGAAGTCTGTTTCTGATTGTTTGGTCAGAGACATTCACACCAGTGGCCTGCTGGAGGTCATTTTGTAGGGCTCTGGCAGTGTTCATCCTGTTCCTCCTTGCCCAACGGAGCAGATACCAGTCCAGCTGATGGGTTAAGGACCTTCTACGGCCCTGTCCAGCTCTCCTAGAGTAACTACCAGTCTCTTGGAATCTCATCCATGCCCTTGAGACTGTGCTGGGAGACACAGAAAACCTTCTAGTAATGGGCACGTATTGATCTGCCATCCTGGAGAAGTTGGACTACCTGTGCAACCTCTGTACAGTCCAGGTATCGCCTCATGCTACCAGTAGTGATACTGAATGTTGCCAAATGCAAAACTAGTGAAAAAATAGTTAGTAAAGATGAGGAGAGAAAATGTCAGTGGGCTCCACCTGTTAAACCATTCCTGTTTTGGGGGTTGTCTCATTGTTGGCCCTCTAATGCACTTGTTGTTAATTTCTTTAACATCAAAGCAGCTGAAACTGATTTACAACCCCCTTTGCTACTTAACTGACCAGATTAATATCCCAGAAGTTTCATTGACTTGATGCTATACTCTGATTAAAAAGTGTTCCTTAAATTTTTTTGAGCATTATATAATTAATGGAGCAGATCTAATTCCAAGTGAATATATTAGTTATCTTGTGTGTAGTTTATAATCTAATATTTTCAAAACTGCTAATTTCAAAAGAGGTTTCAGAAGACAAGAGTCCATACTAGGAGCACTGAGCAATAAGCAGCGGCTAATTCTAGATGGGGTGCCAGGTCCTCACAGGTCCCACTCACATTCACAGAGGGCCAATTGGGAACAGAAAGTTCACCTCACATGTTTGTCTTTTGGATGTGGGAAAAAATTTGCTGCAATTGGGTCAAAATTCACACCACCATGGGGAGATCAATGTGACTCTACAAAGAAAATTACCAGATGAACCCTAAAAATGAATCCTCCTCTATTCTGTTTCTCTTCTCTGTATTTGGATGGGGCTCTTGGTGCTACTGATCTACTACCAGGCTACTCATGGATTTTTTTTCCCTTTGTTATTCATTGATATTCTTACTTAACCCTTCCTTGTTTTTCTTTTCTTGTAACTTTCTCTTTGACATCTTGTAAAGCACTTTCAGCTACATTCTTTGTGTGAAAATGTGCTATAGAAATAAATATTGTTGTTGTTGTGCTGCTGCATCTCAGATAGTGGAATCATCAAATGAAAAGATTATCTAATTAGTCCAGACTCTACTATAGATCATACGCTCCTGGGTATGGAGAGCTAGTTGTCCGAGGTCTCCAGGACTCTGACTTTGTTTTTGACTTTCTCTTTTACACTTTTAATCTTCTTCAATGTGAACTAGCCATAGTTCATCAATTAATTAATGTGGAGATATTGTTGGTTTCTATTTATTTAATTAGTTTCTACCTTGTGTGTTTTAACAAATTTGTATGTATATGTGTACCATTTATATATGTAGTGATTACTATAATCTGTTCTTCTATTTTAACTGAGAAATAACTCAGTGTAGAGCGCAATACTAAAATAAGCTGTACTGTACTACTGTATATGTGTTAGGCAATAAGAAAGCACATTTCAATATATCACCATTGATATCAACAAGCCCCACTCCTTACAATTCCAAGGAGATATCTTCCTGTTAACAGACATGTGTACTGAGCGGTTGTAAGATTTGTCTATATGGAGAACAAAATGTAACAGTGAACATGCTTCCAAGAGTAAAAAGTAGAAGTGCCAGCACTGCATTCTGGTGATTACTGGCTGACTTCAAACATTACAGGAAGGCATGGAAAAACTCCAAAAGACAAATGCAGAAGTCCCAGTATAGAATACTAATGACTACCAACTCACTTCAAGCATGGAAACTGATAAGAAGTTATCTTAATCTTAAAGAGTATGAAACTTTATTTTTCTATTTCTCACAGATTGCAATTTCTTTGGAGAGAGCTCTCTGCTAGGCACGGTCGAAGATTTGCAACAAAATTGAGTTTAAAATTTTGCTGTTTAAGTCCCTGAATGGATTAGCTCCCTCTATTCTTACTGACCTCTTGCAACCTTACTCTCCTTCACAATCATTGAGGTCCTCTGACTAGAAGTAATTGGTCATGCCGAGATGTAGACTTAAGCTTAAAGCAGACCGTGCTTTTGTAGTAGGTGCCCCGAACATTTGGAATGGTCTACCCTTTTATATTAGGTCAGCACCAACTTTAGTCACTTTTAAATCCTGTCATGTTTTTTGTCACGCTTTAAATCGGCCTTATTTTAAAACCTACATATATATGTTTGGTATCATTCTTTTCAGAATTTATTGACCTTTAATGGGATATTATTAGATTTTCAGATTCTTATTTCGTTTTTAAATTCTAAATTAAAAAATATTAAGAACTCACGTCCCGCGAGACGAAACATTGTGCAAAGAGATTTAACCACGCCTGGGACCGGAAATAAAAAACAAAGAGTAGATGACAAAGTAGAAAACCGCAGAGACAAGGCAGTGAGACAAAAAGACAGCTGCTGTACAGGATTTTAAATGTTCAAAATGCCGCACGAGATGCAGATCAAACGGCACAACAGCCGGGGGGTGGTTGACGAGCAAAGCGAGCAGGGGGCGAACCCCTTAGTGTATATATTGTGAGCTGGAAGGCTGTTCGCACCCCAAATAGAGACAGACGCCCCTGGGAAAACCACAAACCCTGAAACACTGACTATCCTCACATTGCTCCTTATCCTTGCACTATAACGCGTAATACAAGCCTCGCGTGGTACTCCGCCGACTTATAAGCCTTGCACAGTGCCTGTCAGTTTTGGAATTGATTGTTTGCTTTTATCTCTCTCTCTCTCTCTGCTCCTAGCGGAACTGTCATCTCTGACTTGTCATGGAGCACGTTTAAGCTCATGTGTTTGCAGTGTTTGAATAAAAATCCTTCTTGTTTCTATGACCTCCTGTGTCTCTGTGCAAATCTGTGACCCAAGTGTGACAATATATATATATTGTAATGAAATAAACACAATTGCATAAAGGTTTGGGGTTGTTCGCCCCTTATACTGCAACAAAATCACAGGTCAATAGTTTCAAATAACTCAAAGACATAGAAGGAGGGTAGACGGACAATTTATGGGGATGGTCCGGAAATTAAAAGGTTGGATGCTGTGAAAATCGTGGTGCTGGGTGGTTAGCTGATGTCATCACATGGGTACCGGAGGGAAGAAAGGAACCCGGAAGTGCTGCGGCTCTTTGGATCATCCAGGCGGTATTATGGTAGCGGAGCCTTGTTCTTTCTGAGGAAATAAAGAGAGAGAGGTTAGTACACTGCCGTTGTCACCTGGCACTTGTCGCAGTGCGTGTCAGGTCCTTAAACTGACACCCATGTGCGTGTGCATGACATGAAACACCTTTGAGCCCAGACCAATCTGGTCAGGAAGGCCCGAACCGAGAGGTCGTGAACCCGGGCCATTTCAAGTTTTCTTTTATTTTGGAGCACTGTGGTTTCACCAAGCCTGCACCTACCAGGTAGCCCAGATATTTGGCTTTGTTCAACCTGAAGAAACACTTCCTGGGGTTGATGCGCAGCCCGGCTTTAGCTAGCATCAGGAGGACCACGTAAACCTGCAATACATGTTCCTCCCAGGTTTCCAGAAAAGATGACCACATCATCAAGGTAGGTGGCACAATAGGACTGGTGGGGCCGTAGCACTCTGTCTACCAGACGTTGGAAGGTTGCAGGTGCACCATGCAGCCCAAATGGGACTACCTTGTACTGCTCTTCCCTAGGTTTCCACAGCTTTAATAAGTTAATGTGATACACCCTCTCGCTCGGTCGACAGTTTGGCTGACTTACCAAATAATCGACAAGCCCTTTTCTCTCTTTAAACTTGTATGGACCCTGCCAATGGGCCAACAATTTAGAGTGGGAGGTGGGCACAAGCAACAGTACACGATCTCCTGGCTGAAATTTGCGCACAGGAGACTTGTGCTGTTTGAGCTCTGGACATGTGCTCTTTAAGTAATCTAATCTATCGCGTAACTGCGCGATATACTCTAAGATGTTTGTGGAGGGAAGTGCCTCCCCTTCTCAACTTTCTTTTAGTATGTCCAAAATGCCCCAGGGTTGGCGTCCATATAGGAGTTCAAAAGGGGAAAACCCCATGGAGGCTTGTGGCACTTCCCGGTAAGCGAAAAGTACCAGGGGTAAAAGTTGGTCCCAGTTCCTACCGTCCACGCTGACTACCTTGTGGAGCATCTGTTTAAGTGTCTGGTTAAACCTGTCTACCTGTCCATGCGTCTGTGGGTGATACACGGACATTTTGAGATGCTTAATACAGAGTAATTTGGCAACCTCCCTGAACGTATCCGAAGTAAAGGGCGTACCTTGGTCCGTAAGGATTTCTTTAGGCATGCCCACTCGGGGAAAAAAGCCCTACTAATTCCTGTGCGATGTTCTTAGTATTAGCAGCTCGCAAGGGAACTGCTTACGAGTATTGAATTGTATAATCCACCATGACCAGTATATACTTATGGCCTTGTGTCAAAGGTTCTAGGGTTCCTATGAGGTCGATGCCGATCCTCTCAAAAGGAACATCTATAAGGGGAATCAGGACTAGAGGAGCGCGGCCCTGCCGGGGTATCTGACGTAGCTGACAGACTGGGCAGGACTAACAGAAACGCCAGACCTACTCATTGATCCTGGGCCAGTAAAATTGGAGCTTTACTCTCCCCAAACTTTTCTCGGCGCCGAGATGGGTGCCTAGGAGGTGGGCATCAGCTAATTCGCAAACCTGCTGCCAGTAGGTCTGCGGAACTAACAGCAATTTCCATACCTCACCTTCGTGCTCAGCAACTCCATACAACAGTTCATTATCTAAAACAAAGTAGGGTCCCAGTGCTGTGGAATCTAGTGACGAAATGTTGTCTGCGGACACAATGGCATTCCGGGAAAACTTCAGGGAATCATCGTTCTACTGTTCTCTTTTAAATTACGCCAGTGTAGACCAAAACTGATAATCTATGCTGGTGAGCAGATCAGGCGTCCGGTCCGGGGTAGTGCTCATCTGCCCCGGAACCCCACCCGGTTGCACTTCTGGGCCAAGGTCCCGCCTACATCATCATTAGTTGCCGATGAGCACGGCGTGGGAGCAGCTGGGAGGGCCCCTTGCCCCTCCATAATCAGCCCCAACTTAGGTGTAGGAGTGGTGACAACTCTAACGCTTTTATTTTTCGAACAGTCTTGTCCTAATATAACCGTATAGGGGGGTTTGGGCAGCACCGCCACAACCAGTTGTTTAGGACTCTCCTTCCAGGTTATAAAACACTTTGTGGACTGGTAGGACCTGGTCTCCCCATGCACACAAGTTACGCTCGTTCATAGTACATAACGGCGAGCAACAATGGTGATGTTACTCCCGAAGTCAAACAATGCCACAACCAAGTGCCCATTTAACAACACCACTCCCGTATTTGTGACCGCCAGAGGGTTCGACAGCGCACAATACCTCTCTCCCCTTGCGAAGCTGTCATCCATTGGCTCCACGTTGAGGGGACAGGTGGGAAGGATATGCCCCACCTCACCGCACTTAAAACAGCGCGGCGGGGCTGTCACCTGATCCCTTGCTTTTGCTGGAGCCTCAGCAATGCGACGGGTGGGTTCAGGGGTGGCAACACATCCCTGTCGGACCCCGCGGGCTGGCCTCTCAGACCCCCCGAGTTGGTTCACCAGCAGTTGTTGCTCCAAGACCTCCAGAAGACCGTTCATATCTTTGAATGGGTGTCTCCGGACCTGTTGGGCGAGGTAGCCCAGCATTGCATGGACCAATTCCTCGCAGGCCACTTGCTCAACCACCTGGTGGATATCTGGCCGTAGCCAGTGCCCGAGTTTGCCCCAGTACTTGAACGCCTGAGCTCGAGTGGGGAGATCGGGGTCAAATCTTCACTGCCGCCATACCCTCGCCTGCTGGCCGGAGGTTACGCCATAGCGTTTGTAAAGCTCGGCCTTCAGGAGGTCATATTGGGCAGCTTCCTCCTCAGGGAGGTTGTGATAGGCCCACTGTGCAGGGCCCTTGAGGTACGGAGCCAAGATGGTCGCCCACTCCACCCATGGCCATTGATTGAAGATGCTGAGGTACAATTCAAGATCGTCTTTCTCCGTGAAAGGGATGATCGAAGGTGGTGGAGGCTGTACGGGCTCTGGCTTTACTGCTTCCGCCACAGCCAGCCGTGTGTTTGTTTTGGCGAGCTCCGTCTTGGTGGCTGCCAGGTCGATCTTGACCACCTGAAGCTCATTCGCCAGAGTATTAAGAACTGTGTTTAGGTCCTGCCCTTCAGACATTTTCGGGTGGTATCCTGCTGACTACGGCAACTGTAGCAAAATAAACACAATCACATTAAGGTTTGGGGTTGTTAGCCCCATATACTGTAACAAAATCACAGGTCAATAGTTTCAAATAACTCAAAGACATAGAAGGAGGGGTAGACAGACAATTTATGGGGACGGACGGTGGGATGCTGAGAAAATCGTGGTGCTGGGTGGGTATCTAATGTCATTACATGGGGACCAGAGGGAAAAAAAAGGAACCTGGAAGTGCTGCGGCTCTTTGGATCATCCGAGCGGTATTACGGAGGCGGAGCCTCGTTCTTTCTGAGGAAATAAAGAGAGAGAGGTTAGTACGCTGCCGTTGTCCCCTGGCACAACTTGTTGCGGTGCATGTCAGGTCCTTAAACTGCTCCCCATGCGTGTGACATAAATATATATATATATATATATATATATATATATATATATATAGTATATACAGTATATACAGTATATATATATATATATACTGTATATGATGTGTTAATGGCAGTTGTACGGCACTTTGGTCAGTTTCTGTTGTTTTTTATTACACTCTATAAATAAAATTGATTTGACTTGACATGTCTTTCCTGTTATCTTTGGAAATAGAATTTTCACTCATTCATTTAAGAATAGAAATTGAAAGTAATTCATTGTATCATTGTTATAATTTCTCACTTGTTTGATGTTTTGTTTGCAATCTTTTTAGGCATTGTATGTCAAGATAGTTTCTAGAATATGAAAGATTTTTTTCCATAACAGAACAAGTAGACAAAAATGCTATAAGCCGTGCTACATGTAGAAAATAACTTAAAAGATCTTTGTGGGTTGCATCATTGTCCAATTTAGCAAATGTGATAATTTGCTTGTTTTGTTAATAGCAAATAAGGTAATAGAAAGTGGTTTAAAATCAACTAAAACATGTTGATGTATAAAGCCATTTTGAAAATGTCAGCAGTACCTTGAAGCAGGATAAAATCTATAAGAGGCTTTGTGCTTACAGGCAGTGCACACGTGGTTGACACATGAGTCCTCCCACATTGCCAAACCGCCAGTGCTGCACAGTAGAAATAAAAAAAACACAACGGAGTTCCAAGAAAAACATTTATATGTAAGGCCCTTAGTTTTACTCATACAAAGGAGATCCATACAAATTGACAGAGCTAAAATGTTATAGATGAACATCAGTCACGTGTAGATGTCATTTAAAGCAATAACTTCTCTTATCTGGACTTCATAGTTGACAGGGTGAGGTTTCAGATGGCATGTTACTGAAGTAGTTAGCCCAATTGCCTCACAGCTCTTTTTGATGGGCTTTAAATGCTTGCCAAGTCCATATGGCATTTTTACATTCTGTGCATTTCTCCTCTGGCATTCTGGTGACACTCCAAAACTGTATACATTAGTTTTACAGGCAATTTTAGGTTTAAGAGAATATGGGTGTCTGAGATGAATGTACCTTTCAATGGACTGGGGCACCAATGCAGATTTCATTATTGCCTTGGTTCTTCCCACCCAAGTATTAAAATAACAAAGTTAAATAAAAATTAATGAAAGAGTGAAGCTAGTGCCTCTACACATGACTGACAAGGGCAATGGAGGTAATATTGGTAACCACATAACATATAAATCATACAGCCTCCATTTTGACAAAGACCATTTCTGTGTTGTGACTTCTAACATGAATAGAAATCAACATATTGCTAAGAATTATAATCATTATATGTAATTTATTTTATAAAGTTGCTTCTAGCTTTATTGGAATAGTGAGTTTAAATTTACTTTGGTTGTTTTTAGGGTGAAAAACACAGGCCTATTTTTTTGTAATGGTGCCTTAATTTATTTATTTAAAATTAACCATCTAAAAAACTGATGTCCAACAAATTCAAGCTCACCATCAGCCAGTATTTCACTTTGTGAGGGCATGGTATTTCCTGGGAGCTTTGGGTATAAGCAGGAATCAAACCCTGGACAAAGCATTGTAGCCCATAGCCAGGCTCACCTTCACACAAGGCCAACCGACATTTAACATATCCTGCATGTCTTTTTGAAAATGGAAGAAAACAGAAGTACTCATAGAATGTTCAGTATGTATTCAATGGCAAAATTGTTGTGTTTTTCTAATCAGTTCCCTATAATTTTCAGCACAGGATAAAAATTCCTATTAAGTGCAAATTGTCCATCCATTCATCACCCAGAACACAATCCAAATATAGGGTTGTAAACCAGGGAACTAGTACTTATGGCCACATTGACACAGGGAGGACATTCAGACTCCTTACAATTGTGCTCACAACAACATACAAGCACAGGTTTCTGGAGCTGTGAGCTGACCACCACAACTACAAAGCCATCAACAACAAAAAAAGACTAAAATTTCACTTTTTCAGCAATGATTGCTTGCTGTTGTAATGCTGTAAGAGGAAAAAGGAAGACATACCTTATAAATAGAGATTGTGAGATGAAATGTAAGTCATCATTAAACGTCATCAATAAAAATAGCGCTTCACTTCCTCTGATGCTTGAGGAAGTGTGGTATGCAGAAACAAGTACTGGTGGGCTTCTACTGCATCATTTAATGAGATTGTACTCACAAGTGGGATCACAGTCTGGAATGGAATACAACTGGTCAAGAAAATAGATTTTTTACAAAAAGTGGTGAAGCAGGCCGAACGAATCACTGGGTCTACTATGCCTACAATAAAGTCCATATATAAGAAATGCTGTAGAAATAGGACTGATGCAATTCTGTGTGACATTACACACCCTGGGCACTGACAGTTTTCCAAAATGAGATCATGGCTGTAGGTATGCTAGCACCTCAGGGTTCAAGAACACTTTTTACCCCCTGCAGTCCATCTTCTTTATAATGTGCACCATAGTTAGAATAAGTAAACTGTACATTAAGCATACACTAAACATCCATCAACATACCACCTAGTCAAGTAAGTGTTCTGTACTCTGTCTTTAATGTCTTGCACTTGTTTTGTAGTATTGCATATGGGTAACCTGTACTATGTTTCATGTACCTGGGTAAGATTTCATATGTGCATTTTTTGAATAGGCTGTGATGTATGAGTCTCTGTCTTGCACCCAAAAACACGAGGCTGAGTCTCAGTACTTTAGCAAAACCAGCTTTATTCAGCTTGAAACAGGAACAGTACGGTTATTTATTGTAGTGGGGTCTACCACTCTCCTTTACACAGACACAGAAATCAGGCAAGGTAGTGGCCAGGTTGGTGGCCAAGTAATTCTGTTCCCTGCATTTATAATGTTCCTTGCATCACCCATCAACGATACACACTTAGAGTGCGAACACTGTTGGCTTGGATTTGCTTTTGCTGTGAGCCACTACAGCTCTGGGAGCTTGCTTTTGCCATGGCAACTGGCAAACTGTCTGTCTTCCACAAATGCAGCGATAGCGCTTCAGGATGCTCTTTGGTGTGTTGTCCCATTGGGGGGAGTCCCAAAAGTGTTTAGAAACCTTACAGGGCAAATAAAAATTCTTGAATCTTGTAACTTAAGATACAAAAGGAGTTAAGGTCAAAGTTTTGTTGTCACAACCAAATCACTAAAGAAAAACATGGTTAAAATATCAATGTACAGATTCTGAAACTAGGAAGACTATATACTAAAACAGACATTCTCATAGTTTGTATACGTTGTCACAAAAAGGTTTGCAGTAGCCACAGGTATATTATGATCCTGGCTGCAATAGGTTGAAAATTGATTGAGTAATTTACAAGACTGAGTCCAAAACAGAACTGAATATGTGCAGGTAAGACGGCGGTTTTAAGGACTGGTGGAGAAAATGATGTCATCTATACCGGAAACGGAAGTGGCATCATCAGAGGTGCCGGGACCTGGCGTGATTTCCTGGGAATGGTCTGCAAGTAACTGAGAGAGACGGTCACCACACTCTGCCATCCTCTGGTCTGATGTAGTATTATACTTACTCAAGCCCTTTAGCTGTCTCCTAATCACATGAGTGTGACAACATATATCCTAATCAGGATGTGCATGACCCCTGACCTTTATGCCTTCTACAGTAAGTAGTGACATTAAAAGTCACATCATCCGGTTTTCCTGCATAGCAGCCTGGTTAGCAATAATACAAAGTGGCAGTGCCCATGAAAAACAAAGTGATGTCTCAATAAAATGTTAAATATCTTAACAATTTTAAAGAATGCCTTTAGCCCAAATGGTGGTAAAAAGTGGTAATCAAACCCTGGACGGGCTCCTGTCCATCGGAGGACACAATTGTGCTCACCTTCACGCTATGCATATCAACATTTAACATGACGAATATGAGAAGAAAAAAACAGGAGTACTCAGAGAAAAACCCAAACAAACCCAACTACAGGCTACAATCCACACACAGACAGCGAGCAGGCGTGGGATTTAAGCCCAGGGCACTGGATTTGTGAGATAGCAGGGCTATTCACTGTGCCACCATGATAAATAGATAGAACTTTACTTGTCTCCAGGGACAAATTTGACAGCCTTGAATACAAAATAATCAATACATAATAAATATTATGTTTTTAAAACTTCTCATTTTGATTTTTTGTTTTAAGTGAAAATAACAAAATATTCTCAAACCCGCTTAATCCAGTTCCAAAGATGATTCCAGCCGGACCGGGTGAATGGAAGGAAATAATATTGGACAGTGCACCAGTCCATCACAGGGCCCACTCCTACTCACACAAGGCCATTTTATAACTTCAAATTACCCTAACATGCACATCTTTGAATCTGTGGAGGAAAAAATGGACTTTCAGAATCCATCCAGACAACAACAGGATATAGAATTCAGACTCAGAATGTGTGGTCTATGTCATGGCAGGCTACATACTCACTGCACCACCCTGACACCTTTAAAACACAAACGGTTGTTTTTAATGTTTCATCAAGGAGGAACAAATATCTGAATTAAAAACAGCAAAATAAAATAAAAATATATTGCCAGATCCACTACAATTTAATGCTACATACTGTAAGTTTGAATTTATGAGAAAGCTATTGCTTTATGGACAGACAAAAAGACAAACATGATAATTATGAACTTCCCCAATCAGGTGTTCTTATGTGGAAATGAGAACAGTTAGAGATCTGAAATTGTTTTACGGGTAGCCTATTAAACATTTTTAACCTTTTCAAATAAATGAAAATTGCATATAATATTTGACGCAGGAAAGTCTTTAATGAGTGATTGCTGAAATTATTTCAGAGCAGTGTAAATGAATCCTGCAAAATATTCTCTGTAAAGAATTTAATATTGTAGTCTTATATTTTTGTATTTTAAAGTCCCCAGAGAAACTAAAAGGTTCTGACATTTAAATTCAGTGTCAAGTGTACCAGATGTTTGCCCAACCGTGGCTCTATCCAGTATGTGCATGGAAAGCAGACTGAGACTTCTGAAAACAGACATAACAAAAATAACTTAATAAAATCTTAAAGCTTTGCCAATATGGAGCCTGGTGACATAAGAGCATTACAAACTTCAAAGTATTTCCTTTGCCTTCTGGTGTATGCCTTCCTGCTCATCAACACTTAACTCACTCCAGGTATGTTAAAAAACTCATCAGGCTATAAGTGCAAAAAGGCCCCAGTTCACCTTTTCATCTCCTTAGAATATGAATCTGTTTGGATCTGTTAACCTTAAACCAGATGTCTTCAGCATCTGTTTTCTTTTCCCACACAATAAAATATAGGAACATCAGAAGAATCTATCCTAATATTGATGACCTCCTTCCAAATAATTGAAAAACATTAACAACAGAGAATATTTAACATTTCATAAATCAGGAGGTTGTCAGCACTTAACATAATTCCAGATAACCCAGCCTAAACATATACACTAAATAAAAAGGAGCTGTCAAAACATTTTCTGTAAAAGTCCCAAAAAGGCAAAATCTGAAATAATTTATTGGACAGGATTACCAGTCCATTGATGTTACCCTGAAATTAAATGAGTCAAGCAGAAAAAAATATTAGCTTCCCTACTATGCCTTCCTCAGCAGTTTATCTTCCAAGCAAGAAATTAGTGGAAAATCTTAACAGATGAATATGCTGTGGAGTCACCACTGACAGGGACCATATCTTTCAGGTTCACATTACATCTCTGGTTAAAGCTTAATTATTTTATCTACATTCCTGGAATTGACCCTTAACTGTTGAATGCAGACATTCATTACAATAATTTTATTACATCATGGCAGCATTCCTACAATTTATTTCTTAATGGTTTTTCCACATGAAGTATCTGCAGGAATCTAACAAGATCTTAAAACCTTTAGCTGGCCCAACTCCACTGATGTCAAAAGAAGATCAAAACCTAAGTTTGTTTAAAACAGCAGTTTAATTTGCTGTATTAGTTCCTGGTCACCAAAGGAAAACAAAATAATTCCAAGTTGACATAAGAAGTTCCCCAAATTGGTAAACTCAGCTGCACTGCTGGTTGCCATAACTTTCTCTACGCATTCCCTGTATGGCTCTCTGCTTAAGGGAATAGCTTCATAGCTATTCCTTGTTGAAGAACTTGTTATACAACAGCTGCCATTAAATTTGTTAATTCACTTCTTAATTATAAATAATTATATCTTGATATAATTATTTAAATTAAATAATTATGACTAAGATACAGTATATCTATATCTTAGTCATATTTCCCCTTAGGTTGGCTAAATATATATTTTTGGATCTCAGATACAAATTGTGGTATTGGTGGTGGTGGTTGGGAAAATGCACTGTTATAGTGTGCCCTTGTATTTCTTGTACTACTAGTGCCTGTTCTTATGCTTTAAATATCAAATTGTAGTTCTGCACGTCTTGGATGCCATCAAGAATACTTGAGGGAAATAGCTTAATATTTCTCTCCACTTTATTATTAGCATTTGACAACCATAAATTTTACACCTCAAATTTTTCAGTGCTGAACATGTCTCAAGACACCATGCCTGTCAAGAGAACCTCTCCCCTGAAACTGCATCAAGAAAGCGTTCCTGTCAACTGAGCTCTCTCTGCATTGCCTTCTAAAAGTTCTTCAAAAATATCTGCAATATATTTTATTGGCCACAGATTTATTGAGGTAAAATAAAATATTGTATTCAAATCATTCATTCCTCATTACTTCCAGGATTTGTAAATGTTGTATACATTGGTGTTGGTGGTGGTTGGGGTAACTGATACATTCAGTCTTACAAGCAGATCACTTACAGATTAACAGATTGTAGATTGTGTGTGTGTGTGTTTTTCTTTTTGTGGCCCATTAGGCATATTTTAAGTTCATCTTTATTGTTATGCGCAAAGAGTACAGTGCTTGTTGCAAATTTGAAAATGTCATGTTTTATGATTTTATGTTATATTGTAATGTAATGTTATACTATTGAGTACAGTGAAATTTTTACTGGCACGTCTGACCAACATGCAAGACATTGCAGCTCTCTGCCCCTCTGATCATCAGGTATTACTAGTGGGGGAGATTTAATTTAAATGACGTTTTGACTTGTTTGACTACAATGCATATTTATATTTATATATTGCATGGTTGGTGTTATGTGTTGTGAAAATAAAAAGTTTATTAAGCATGTTATCAGCCATCCATTTATTGAACACCAATAATACAGATTTTAAGGTCCATAGGGAGTCTGAATCTATCTTACCATCACTGGTGCAAGAAAGAATTTGTCTGGATAAAAACATTCACATAGTCTCTATTATTCACTTATATTCAGCTAATTTGGTATCACTAATTAATCTACGACAAATGTCTTTGGAGGGGAACCAGCAATATAGCTGTACAGATTACTGAAATGCATTAGTCATGTGTCCTAGACAAGATTAAAGGTATAATAAATTTGTGTTCAAAAACTACTCTTTAATTAAGAACCACATCCCAAGAAGCCCAAAGCATGTATAACTCTTTTACTAGTTAATCTGTTTTGTGACCATGTTCTGAATCTTGGTTGCATTACATACAGAATTTATTTTGGGCACTTTTGAATTATTTTGTTACATATTTTGTGATTATTGCTACTTTTTGATAATGTCACTCTGTCATCCAGTTTTGAAGGGCCACAAACATATCGGTTACTGTTTCTGTAGTTTGCCAGTCACTTGACTTGGGAGCTTTCCCAGCTATATAAGATGGCAGCCCACATTGCTGTATATGTAACCTTTTGGCTAAACTGACATGTGGCCATGGTGCTGTTTAAAGATAAATGCAGATACAGAAGGTAACTCTTTTTGGCTAACCAAACTACTTACCAGCTAACACCTTTACACTTACTGATAAGAGTAAACTGAACCTTACTATTACAAATTGGAAGAGAACGTCTAAAAACCTTCAGGCCTATGGAAAAGGCCTCTTGTACAGTATCCAGTTTGTTATTATTACGATAAAGCATTGGCACCATTCTTTAAAATTTTGTGTTTGCAGTCCAATTTTGAGATACTCTTGTCAGTAACTACAAAAACAGTGGACACCAGCAATGACGTAAAAAAAGTTCATCACAATTTGCTCTGTTAGAGATAGCCTTAATAATCACAAAATAGAAAACAGATCTCATGCCAAGAATGCTTCAATCACAAGACTTTACAGCTGTAAGACTGGCTGCAGACAACCAGTTAATAGTGAAGACAACTTAATAGTGAAATGCAAAAGGAGCCACTCGCTGGCTGAAGGTGCTAAATCTGAGAAGAAAATACACCCTATCACTGTTCCTTTTGTTATTTGGAAAAGAAGGCAACAGAGGACCAGTCATATTTGTGGCTCTGTAGCTCCTGTTTTAAAGATTTCCAGTGAGAATAAAAATGTATGTAGGCAAACACTGTTTCAGTAATTTGCCAGCCTCACACAATTCTGCAAAAACCTTGTGGCACACACTGGTTAGCACCACTACCACACAAGTCCTGAATGTAGTGTAAGAATCAGCTTAACATTTTGACTACTTTAATTTTCTTCTTTTGAAGAAAGCATTAAATAACTAACAAAGGAAACATGCTCACATAATCACAAACCCCATCTATCATTTGGTTGGTGAATCAATTTTTCTATTGAATCTAACACTACAGCTGCAAGTTGCTATTCAGTATATAGGTAAAAAGCCAAGCTTGTGCCTATATTATACAGACAAAAGTGCTGTAAAAATCTAAATTACAAAAAATGGCTTTATTTTCCACAAAGTATTTGCAAGACTAGGCCAGCATTACAGGAGCACCCTGCTGTTTCCACAGCACATAACAAATTGATGCCCAGGCAGAATGATGCTCACGTTTCATTTGCCTGCCTGAGCTGTACCAGCAGTACTTTCAGAAACACCAAATGCATTCCATTTAAATTACAGAAGAAAAAGATCCTTTCTACTCCTTACATGGAAAGAATCAAAGTCATTCAAAATATTTCAGTAAATTACTTGAGGCCATTAGCATAAGTCATCTTTGTCATCCAATACGGATTTGGGAAAGTGACTCCATCAGATGCTCATAAAATTATATCCCATATTGGAACCATCTTCACTGTTCTGTAGTTTCAAACATGGAGTTTTAATATGAAATAAAAGAAAAAAGAGAGAGCAAGTCCTATTCATTTCATTTAATACCTAGACTACTATTGTGAAGCATGCCTGGTTGCTTTGTTTGTTGAAAATAAAATATTGTCTGATTATTTTAAACAAAAAAGTCCAAACAGGTGACATTCCTCTCGTTTATCAAACAATACTAATTCTAAACAATGGAAAACTCGGTAACATGGATAAATCATTCAGTTTTGTAAGTTTAAAAGTTTAAATTTATGAATGCAAAACAAAACTATGGCATCACAGTTTAGCTTACTGATGCCAAAAATAGTCTTCTATTTTTGTTTCTTTTATTTTGTAGTCTAAACTGAAAAGAGGATGGGTTGTTTAATTTTGCTTTAAGAAGTAATATAGTTAAAACCAGTAATGGCACACTGTACAATAACGTGCAGTGAATACACTTGACTTGAGCATTCCTAGTTTTCATCCTCTTTCTCTGTCTCTGTTTAGCATTCGTTTGCTCAGAGATTGATGTGCTCACTGCTTCCTGAGCAGCTCTTTCTCTATCCATGGTCCGCTTCTTCTCTTCTTTCGTCGGCATCTTTCTGCATTAAAATTGATTAAGTCAGTGTTTGTGTTGCAATTACTTAGTACGTTTTCGTTAATTTTTCACTGAAGCTGCCTCAAGAATGATTTAAGATATGATGAGGTAGGGGAAATGACGGCGAAGGTGGTAGGGATGAGAACAGCACCCGTAAGCATGCACTGCACGGCCACCCTGCTGCCTGCTGCCGAGAGTTGATTCTACTGTACAATAAAATAAAATAAAAATAAAAAGAGGAATAACCTTGGAGGTCAATCATCACCCCAAAAGCGGATAGGAGATGTCACGTATTATATGTGTACCAAATTTCAGGTCAATAGGTCAAACGGTTTGCGAACTACAGGTGATTTAAAATCCTGGACCGACAAACGGACAGCCATGGTTGCGTATTATATAAGAAGACTGACAAAGTGTCCATTTCCTTTAATACAGTTTTTTTTTCTCTAAAAATGAAAGACAATATTATATAATGCACCAGTAGATTAACAGATTTAAAAAAAATAAATAAGGTAAATAACAATTAATTAACGACTGTTAATGAAGCAATTTATCTTACTTTGAGAAGATTAAGAGTCACACTTGTTGCGGTGGACGGCATTGAGATTGACTGCATTTTATTTGGAGGAGGGGAATTGAGCAGAATGATTAGAATTTTGATTGTCAATCATGGTATTTTACTTAGGTATGTTATTTTACTTTACAGTACGACTACATATTGCCATCTGATTGCCAGAAAAAAAACTACAAAATTGAAATGAAGGCCACAATGTTTTGCTGTGAGTAGCTGTAGGTATAAAAATGTAATTGTGTTCTACTATGACATGTTTTTTATGCCATTTTTAAGGTCAGCATTGTACTTTTGAGGAAAAATTTGTGTAGTGTGACAATATCTCAAGGAATTACTGTTGCCCATCTGAAAAGCATTTAGCATTTATTATTTGTGCTAAACAAGTATGGTTGCATATTTTAATGTAATGTTTTATTCTATTCATGTTGTAGTTTTAAAAATTTTTCTTTTAGAATTTCATTTTTTGAAAAGACATAAATACAATTTTCTGGACTAATAAGGTCATTTTTGTGCCGTGTGAACCTTTATCAGTATATGCTGTTCACAACAAGTTTGTTGTCAACATCACATTTTTCTTTTGCATTTTATTTCAGGAGCGTTTATGTTTTGGTATTAGTGTAGTTGATATTTTGGAAAATAATGCTGGCCGTCATTATATTTTAACTAAGTATGTGCATCATTGTCTGAGCTGTCTATTATTGAAGTAACATGCAATGGTGCATACTTGTCTTCACTAATAAAACTTAATTTAGCAAGGGGATTGCATAATAACTTCAAATTAAACTAATAAGTAATTTTTAAATACTGCAGTGAATCAGGGAGCACAAATTAAATGCAAACATGTGCTCTAGCATTAAAAATCAGTATTCATTTCAAAAAGCAACACTGATAAAGTGCAAAATATTGTTTTTGATATGTCATTTCATAGAGCATCCACTCACTGAACATGCATCTGGTTTGCAAAAAATGTATTTTCATTTGTTTTTAAAATGCATAAGTAGTACTGTAGTGGGTTGGCACCCTGCCCAGGATTGGTTCCTGCCTTGTGCCCTGTGTTGGCTGGGATTGGCTCCAGCAGACCCCCGTGACCCTGTATTCGGATTCAGCGGGTTAGAAAATGGATGGATGGATAAGTAGTACTGTTGTAATTTTTAGTGGAAAATACTACAAAATTCACTAGAGAGTGGGAATTAAGATATATCATAGTTCCTTTCTATTAACAAAAAACTCCTAAATGAATTCCAGCTTGTGCAGCAACAGCGAGTAGTTCTTTTAAGTGTAGTGGGCTACCTAAAAGAGCCATGTAAAGAGCAAGAATCCACATTGACACCTGGTTACATTGGTTTTAGACCTACCATCCAATTTAGCCAAGTGCCACAAAAAGCCAAAATGGACATACTGGGTTCTTATAAGCTTGAAAGTCTGGAATCTGGAGTGCCCTTTCCAGCATTAGTACAGGAAAGAAGACAGCTGAGAGACTGCTGTCTCTGCAGGGCTACTACTGCTTCTCCATCTTCTAATAGTCCAATGGTCCTGGGTGAATAGCTGCTGAAGGAGCCTCTGGTTCAAGGACCATGGAAAAACAAGTCAGATTGAGGGTAAAATGGACCAAAGTATGATAGAAAAAGAAGGGGAAGGCCCAGATGGGCCACTGCATAAGACAATAAAAGCATCAGAGTTTGTAGTTTAGAGGTCCGCAGTTGTCTCCTTCACTAAATACACACCAAATATGATTGTCTTCGGAAACTCAGAAAAGATGCCTCCAGGATGCTGAGCATAATACAATTTTCCAGTCATCTTCTGTTCAATATCTGTGTTTGTCCATTTTTACCTTTTCCTTTTATTTGCCAGTTTAACATTTCACCCATACAAAGCGTTCTGCTTACATCTCCCTGGTTCTCTCCCAACTTCACTGCTTCTTACCTTCAAAGCCCTACATTACCTTGCCCCTGTCTACGTCACTCAGCTCCTAGCTCCTTTGACTCCTTGTCACGCTCTCAGGTCCTCGAGCAGTAATCTCCTTACTGTCCCATGCACCAGACTGTCAACCCTGGGAGGCAGGTACTTCAGTGTTATGGCCCCTCAATTCTGGAACTCTCTTCCTCAGTCTCTCCGAGATTGCTCCTCTGTCTCCACCTTTAAATTTCAACTCAAAACTTTCTCCCTCAATGAACTTTTGTCTTCTGTGTGATCTTTTTTTTTCTCATCTATATGTAAAGAGACCTTGAGTTTGTGAAAGGTGCTTCATAAATGCAACTTATTATTATTTATTAATATTATTTTACTTTATTATTTTTGCCATTTGGCATGTACTTAAAGATGGGTTAACTGAGGACTAGTAAGGCGTTTTTATTCTCAAACTACTGATTCTGGTGCCCAAATCTTCTTATGTAGTCCTGCAGGCCTTTTCCCTCTTTTTCTACCCTAGTTAGATCCAGTTTTCCCTCTCAAGACAGTAATGGGCACCTTTGCATGAAATATTCAGTTTCTTGGCTACCTGTCACATGGAATAGCATTCATTCTGCCAAAAAACAATAGACTGACATGTTTCTTGAGAAAGCCATTTCATTTAGGCCATTTTTGAACTCAGAACTGAACTTCAGGAATGTTAGTAACTTATAACCCATATTAAATGGATAACAACAATGCAATTTATAAAGGTTTCTCTAATAACCAATTAGCATATACACATGAGTAATTAAGGATAAGCTAAGAGAGTTTACCATTAGGACCATGAAGGCATTGCTGCTGAAAATGGGAATTTGCAGTCATTTATGAATATTTAATTAAAATCATTTTATTTCAAGCCATTACAGCCATTATAAACACTAGTAATTCCTATGATATACCAGTATTTATATGGTATCTTAAAGTATCAATTTCTATCAAAAGCATGAAAATTTCTGTGTGACCAAAACGCTTTGAATGGTTGTGTATATAGGTGTATGTGTGTTTGTGTATTTCATGTTATTTGTTACATGTTGTAGGCTATATAAACAATCAATCAATCATTGTCCAATCATTTATTTAGCTCTGAGTCATGTCTGAAACATTGAGCACAGGCAGACGTTAAAACTGGCTGCCAGTTCCTGCTAGCCTTGCACAGGAAAGGGTATAAAGTTTAAAGGTGTGACCAGGAGAGAAAACATAAAGCAGCAGATAGTCTAAACCAAGAATTTGCCCAATTAAACATCAATACCCATATTTTACCCCAAACCTCATAGCAAGACAAATCAATTAAAAAATCAGAATGAGAAAATCTTAATAGCACTACTAACACATACAAAGATATTTTTTCTTTGATATCCACAAACCTGGATAGCTACAAGACCCATCCCTTTAAAGACATCTACCATTTAATTTCCTGCACTGCATACCATAACAACCATTTGACACATCATGACAATAGTGACACAACAAGGTGGTCCAGGAAAAAACAAGATGGCAATGAAAATGACACAAAAAAATTTCTAATGACAGATAAAATTTTCTATAATAAAATAAATGTTAAAATCTAATTCAGCACCTCAAAAAACACAAACTGAGAAGTAACCATTAATAAAAAAAGGCTTAATCAAATGTATACAAATATGCCAGTGTATAGAATACAATACAATACAATACAGTTTATTTTTGTATAGCCCAAAATCACACAGGAAGTGCCGCAATGGGCTTTAACAGGCCCTGCCTTTTGACAGCCCCCCAGCCTTGACTCTCTGAGAAGACAAGGAAAAACTCCCAATAAAAACCTTATAGGGAAAAATGGAAGAAACCTTGGGAAAGGCAGTTCAAAGAGAGACCCCTTTCCAGGTAGGTTGGGCGTGCAGTGGGTGTCAAAAGTAGGGGGTCAATAAAATACAATATACAGAACAGAACAATTCCTTAAGACAGCATAATAATAAAAATTTTAGAAGTACGGTTTAACAGTAGATGATATGACATAATTAGGTTTGGATATTTTTAGAGTCCTGGAGACCTCATCCATCTAGCTGCCTCCCCATTTGGCCATGCCACGGCTGAAACGGTGCTCCGATGAAAGGACCCTCTTTCCCATGATTCCTGTGATCCTCCATCAGGGATGACTTTACCATAGACAGGCAAACAACTTGGCAGGTGGGCCGTGGCACCAATTGCCACATTTGGGTACCGAGAAAAGAAACAGAATAGGTGAGGGTTAGTATTTAAATATAATTATCATGTTACTTATGTTATAGTGCTAATGACTAACAACAGAGATGCAGTATGTACAGTTAATCAGCAGCTCTAGTCAGGATATGCTAAACTGAAGTAGTGAGTCTTCAGCCGGGATTTAAAGGCTGAGACTGAAGGGGCATCTCTTATGGAAGCAGGAAGACCATTCCACAGTTTAGGGGCCCTGTAACTAAAAGCTCGACCTCCCACTGTTATTTTATTAATCCTTGGAATCCTAAGCAGACCGGCATCTTGAGATCTTAATGTGCTCAGGTTTGTAAGTCATGATAAGTTCAGACAAGTAAGCCGGACCTTGGCCATTTAATGCTTTATATGTTAAAAGGAGAATTTTGAAATCTGCCCTGAACTTAACTGGGAGCCAGTGTAAAGATTTAAGAACTGTGTTCATATTTTCTTGTTCTTGTAATAATTCTTGCAGCCGCATTTTGGATTAACTGGAGGCTGTATAGAGAACAGTTTGAACAGCCAGTGAACACCGCATTGCAGTAGTCAATCCTACTAGAGATAAATGCATGAATTAATTTCTCACAATCCTGTTTATTTAGAAAGCGCCTTAATTTCCTAACATTTTTAAGATGGAAAAACATGTTTTGGATGACTTTGTAATATGCGCTTTAAATGACATGCTAGAGTCAAAGATAACACCTAGATTTGGGCTGATTCAGTAAAATTAATTGGGATTCCAACTGAGTTAAATGACGACAAAATATTGCTGTGATCAGCGTCATTCCCTCCAACAATTAACATCTCTGTTTTATCTGTATTTAAAGACAAGTAGTTCTCATTCATCCATTCCTTTAATTCACTAACACAACTAATTAAAGACAACATCGGAGAAACTTCATTTGATTTAAATGAAAGGTATAACTGGGTGTCATCTGCATACGAGTGAAAATTAACATTATGTTTCCTAATGAGAGATCCCAGTGGAAGCATGTAAAGTGAAAACAGTAAAGGTCCCAGTACTGAGCCCTGCGGACACCATATTGAACTTCTGTGTATAATGATGGAGTACTGTCTGCACATTTCTGTACATACTGGAATCGATTTGATAAATAAGAACTGAACCAAGCGAGCAGGGGCCTGTAAGCCCAACATCGTTTTCTAGCCTGTGCAGTAAAATAGAATGGTCAATGGTGTCAAATGCTGCACTTAAGTCCAACAACATAATTACAGTGGAATTTCCTTCATCAGAGGATATCAGAATGTCATTTACAACCCGTGTTAGTGCCGTTTCTGTACTATGACCAGTCGAAAGCCAGACTGGAATTTCTCAAATAAATTGTAACGTAAGGTGTGACTGAAGCTGACTGGCGACTACTTTCTCTAGTATTTTAGAGAGAAATGGTAAATTTGAAATAGGCCTATAGTTATTTAGTATGTGTGGGTCTAGGTCTGACTTTTTAAGTAAAGGTTTAATGACTGACACTTTTAGTGCATCAGGTACGGTGCCATGCAGTAATGAACTATTGATAACGGTTAGAATAGGCTGCAAGAACATCCATTGCACTTTTTACTAGTTTTGTTGGCACTGGATCTAGGGAACAAGTAGTGGGCTTCATTTTAGTAATTAAAGTTAAGACTTCTTAACTTCTTAAGAATCAAAACAGTCACACACACACTCATGAATACAGCCTCTGAATAACTTTACCTGCATGTATATAAGATGTGGGAAAAAGAGTTGGGGCAATTAAAAAAAAAAATCCATCAATATGGAGAGAACATGCAAACTCTACATAACAGCTTTTAAGCTCTAAATTGAACCCAGAACTCTGGCCCAGTGTGGAAGCAGCATGCACTAACCAAAGCACACAATGAAACTAATCAGTCAGTATACCACATAACACACATAGAGAACTGTATATACTGTAACACACCCTCAAATGTAGCAAGTTACAGTTACTCAGCACATGGCAGTAGTTTGGTCACAACACAAAGCAAAACAATAACATCGGCCATTTGCAAATCTGCATTAGTTAAAATGATTTTGTATCTGTTCTGAGCCTAACATGTTAAGAGGAGCATGGAAAATCAAATTGAGATCATAAAGAAGGATTAATTAGCCTTACATATCACCAGCAGTTCTACAAATTATATTTTCTGACATAAAACTAGTCTGGTTCATTTTAGAACAAGGTCTGGAATTTATACTCCAAAGAATGATATTGAAGACTGATAATTAAAAATAATTGCTCACTGGTATGTACTAGTGTGAATGAAAGTCTGATGAAATCTTATTAATCTTTCCTTGAGAAATATTTTGTGTTCTTTTTTTGAGGATTCTAGATTTATTACATTGCAGTATTCTATGTACAGTACCTGTAAATCTCCAGCTGGGATAAGCAGATATTGAAAATATTTATATGGATAAATGAGCGACACAAGATTTCATATTTCCTAATTCCTAAAAAGTCTAGTTTTCTAGCACTGTTGAAATATTACAGATTTAGAATATACAGCAGATCATCAGGCAATGTGAACTTGTAACACTGTAGGATTTATGATCTCAGGTAGAAGATTATGAAATTACAGTTCAAACTTGATATGAAAAACTACATCTTATGTCACTTTGATAAAAAAAAGGAGCCAAGAACCATCACAGAGCAAGGAACCAGTCCTGGACAGAACAAAGTATCACACACATATATTGTTCTGTTTTGTGTCTTGCAAATCAAGTGTTCTTTCAGACTCAGAATAAGAATGGCAGAGTTTCCACAATAACTTAAAATTTAAAAGACAGCTTTGTAATTCTTCTGGAACAAGGAAACTCTCCTAATGTACTGCATCATTCAGTATAATTCAATAAAGTCACCGTCTCAAATGCTCTTCTGCTGCTGGGAGGGAGGACTTTGTTTGTACTCTGCAAAAATCTGAAAGACAAAAACTCCAATTGGGAAAAGAACTCTTTCTTTAGAAAAACCATATATTAACTCTAGAGATGGAACTTAAAATGGTATGCAACTGGTTCAATGTCAAACTGAGCCAAATGCAACGAAGAGTGTATTTCTTTACTGCAAAAGAAGTCTATTAAAGTGCAACCGGTGCTACCAGTGAATGTTTAGTCACAGTATGCAGTGTAGTAATCAGTTGTCAGAACTGCAAGAGGTGCTAATATGGTACAAGTTAGGATAAGGCCATGAGAAAGGCCATAGTAAGATGAACTCACAATTAGCGTGTTTACATGCATTTCAATAACATGATTTCTAAAAGGCAATGTGAACCCTTATTACGAATAGAGAAATCAGGTTGTCCTCTGCTAAACCTGATTAACAGAGGTAGATTAGGCAGCCATGTAAACTAATAACTGGGTTACTGTTAAGAATTTTGTAGTCCGTGCAACTCTTACAATCTGCGCATGTATTTGCTTTGCACATGCCTTCAGCAACCACGGGTAGAAGTGTTCACAAAATACAGAGACAAATGTTTGGGTGATTACATTATTCCTTCTCCTGGCTGAAATAATATGTCTCAGTATTTCAGAAATCGCTGAATTTATGTTGATGAGCTGAATCTACAGTGCTAATCTCAGCAACACAATCTCGAGATCAGAAGGGTAATCACACAACAAAAATAACGTGCTTTGAGTAGTCCAATTACTTTTGAAATTTAAAGAGTAACCCAATGCACATCTCATTGAAGTGAAAATACCAATGTTATTATTCCAGCAGCACTGAGTGTAAGGCAAGAAGCATACGTACTGGGTTCTTTGCAGGGCTCATTTGTACAATCAAGCAGAAAAGAGTGTGCTGTGAGCAATCCGATAACAGAAACCTATAAATAAAGCATCAGTTTGACTAGACATATTTATAAAATGCAAGAAAATGATCACAGGTGCCAGGCTTACTTTCTGATTCACAGTGACTGATGATGACATTTAACTCCTTTTTGTGCAATTTAATGAGGTTGCAGCATTTTTGCCACAGGAGAACTTCAGAAGATTACTTGTACATGTAAACGCTGTTTATTAAGAAATCTGGTTTCTGCCTTAATTGGTATATTCAGCCTAACCCAATTATGTGTATGCATGTAAACACACGGAGCAGCACGGTGGCGCAGTGGTAGCGCTGCTGCCTCGCAGTTAGGAGCCCCGGGTTCGCTTCCGGGGTCCTCCCTGCATGGAGTTTGCATGTTCTCCCTGGGTCTGTGTGGGTTTCCTACCACAGTCCAAAGACATGCAGGTTAGGAGCATTGGCGATCCTAAATTGTCCCCAGGGTGTATGTGTGTGCCTTGCAGTGGGCTGGTGCTCTGCCCAGGTTTTGTTTCCTGCCTTGCGCCCTCTGTTGGCTGGGTTTGGTTCCAGCAGACCCCCGTGACCCTGTAGTTAGGATATAGCAGGATGGATGGATGTACACGCGCTGATTGCAGACAATTCTTGCTAAAAGTCATTGAACGTAGGCTGGAATCACTAGAAGGGAAACTATCCATTTACTGCATAGATTGTCTTCAACAGAAGACATTGGGAGGACCAGAATAAGGAAAAAAGGCACAAGGAGCTGGCAGGAGGCTAAAAGCTTACCTTCACATTTAGAGTTGGAGGCAACAAGTCCCCATGTTGAAAATCTGACTTCTTGCTGCACATTATTGTAATCAGGAAACTAATAAGCTGATATGGCTGCTATAAAAAATAGTACAAGATCAGTTTGGTATAAGAGCATGGGGCTATCCATGGTCAAAGTCTGATAATTTTCCCAGGGCATTATAGAACCCAAAACCTATGTCATCATAAGAACTTATCTGAGGGAAACTCTAATGTGTGCTGTGAAGACCACGGTCTGCAAGAGACGTACTAAATCTGAAAATTGACAGAAAATTGGAGTAAAAGCTTATTTGACAGGAATGTTTTGTGGCAACATTTCTGACGAAAGAAAAACAGAAAGAGTTAGAAAGGGAGACAGAACAGAGAATAGATGGATAAATTTAGAACATAATCCATCCAGTCATTTTAAAAGAGCGGTGACTTTAGGGACGACTTTGTTGTAAACAAGCTTTTCTAATT
Source organism: Polypterus senegalus (assembly GCF_016835505.1). Taxonomy (NCBI): domain Eukaryota; kingdom Metazoa; phylum Chordata; class Cladistia; order Polypteriformes; family Polypteridae; genus Polypterus; species Polypterus senegalus. The sequence continues at coordinate 64,375,145 of NC_053155.1, forward strand.
AACTACGTATTTGTCTATTTTCTCTTCTCACATCGGTTTATTTTAAAATAATAAAAACATTGTTTAATTTTATTATTGATGCTTTATTACAAATATGAGGTTTGAGATCGATGTCAAACCCCTAACAGTCATTACACTTTGCTAAATTCATTTATAGAATGAACAAATAATAGTTTAAAAAGCTCATTCTAAAAGAAAGAAAAAATGGTGAATGCTATGACACATGTTTCCTTTCTATTCATGTTTTTTAATAATGTAAATACTGTATTATTTCTTCACAGCAGTATAATGGTGCAGTGATTAACACTACTGCTTCACACCTTCAGGAGATGGGATTTGTTCATCCTTGCCTATTCTTTCATGTCTCCATGGATTTATTTTAAAGGCACTCTGGTTTGCGTCTATAATCCCAGAAATGGCAGCATGTCTCCAGTGTGCCGTGCAATGGCTTGATGTACCTTTCAGGGCTGGTTCCTAACTGCAACTTCTCATGCCTCTGAAATTGGATAGGCTAATCTAATTGATTCAGATGGTCCAGAAAAGAGAGGTGTCAGCTATGAATAAAAAGAGAGAAAAGAAACTGCATCTCTTTTATCCTGCCACTTGAGACTTTACCACACATCCAAGTAAAGTAGAGGTTGAAAAAGGACATGAACGTTGAGCAAATGACAGCTCATACAGATGGTCTGCACCACATTAAACCTAAATTATCTAAGAAACCAGGGGCTTTGAAATCCTTAAACGATTTGACATGCATTTTTTTGAAAACACCCAAGGGTCAGAACATTAAAGATATATCACCTGACATTGAGCCATCACTAAAACCTTTCACTCCAGTAAATGGATAATTACAAAGTATGATGTACTCAAAGCAATGTTAATTATATTTCTGGAAAAAAAGATAAAACTGTCATGAACATTCAAAGACTAAATGCTATAACTCGACTAAAATCACAATGATGGCCACCAGTATTCTCATCTAACTAATATTTAATCAAAACTGAATTAAATTTCATTGTACTGTCTCTAACAGAGACAGATTCTTCCAAAATTATAATGCAGAGCATAAACTGCAGAAATATTCTTTTTTTCTAAAATCAAAAGAATGCACAATTTCCTTGGGTGTCCTTGAGATTATAGCAATTGTTAAGCACGTGTTCTTATGGTCATACCACTGCTGTAGTAATAGCACAATGTAAGCTGCAGTTTAGGAGCCTATAAAATATTAAAGGCAATTTTAAAAAGTAATATCCATTATTTCTATTTACTCCACTGTCTTTGGCAGGCATGTGAAAGGAATGTACTAGTACATATCGATTTATCTAAAGCACCATGACCAACATAAAAGACAGCAGTATGAAATTAGAACATTGCTGGCACTATGTATAGGAAGTATGTTAGTTGTGCTGGAATTGCCTGTGTAATTAGAATCTGATGACCCACATGAATTAACATGCACTCCAGAAATTCAGTGAGAACAAGCTTGATAAGCTTCCCATCAATGAAGTGATCAGCCTAGGGTTAACCAGCTGTTATATACCATAAAATGCAACAGTAGTGGTTTAGTCATGTGTCATTTTTAAAGCAGATCCACTGTCAGCTGAAGTCAATTACAGTTCTATCAAAACGCCTTTAACACACAAGCCATCCTAAAATGGAATGGTCCTCACCACATAATTAGCGGTTGATTTATTTTTTCTTTGAAAAAATGAACAAAGTGTCCGCAGTATTTACTCCACATAGGTCAGTGTATTTTTTAAATTGATAACTAATTTCCAAGGAATTACAGCAGCGCATCCCAACTTGTTAACTTAGCAAGACAAAAGTTGGTAAGTAAAAAAACACAAAAGAATTATTTTATAAACATGTGGTGATGTGGCCCTCTCTGCCTTACCCAAATGTCACTGAAGTTTACAGCCTTCTTTATTCTTAATTGCGGCAAGGGATTATATTTTCTGTTTTCAAAGTCATTTTTTACCTAGTCAGAGGTGTGGGGAACAGAAGCCTGCTGTTTCTTGGCAGCAACAGATGCAAAGCTGACATGAATGTGAGGCATTATGCCAATCAACCTAACAAACATCCCCTACTCTGTTTTTTCACTGTTCACAATTTTTTTTTTTTACAGTTGGAGCCCAAACAGATGTCCTACAATGGATCCACTGGTAGTTGTCATGTAAAATTCGGTGTCAGCCAATTGGCTAAACTGCTTGCCAATGTATTATGTATATAGACTGTAGTAGGTCAACTAGAGTCAATGGAGGAAACCAGTGTGAACATGGGAGGAACTCTAAGGCCGATAAAGAGACGGCCACCCCAGGTATCTACTAATTAAGAAGCTACATCTCTACCAGGTAAACTATAATGTTAACTCTCTAAAGGATATTCATGTCTTAGGGCTGAATTAAGCTTTCCACATTAAGTGCTACACAACATCTGTGACCAAACAGCAATTCCTACCCACTTTCAACTCATCTAAGCAGCAAAGCAATATTCTCTCATTTGTGGCTAGGCATGATGCTGACCTCCCACTAACTGATGAAGAGAAATGTTGATGTTATTTTATTTTAAGGTGCTAAGGTTAGGGCTAGGTGTTATTTTTGTAAATAGCTGCAAATGTATTTTTTTCATTACTCCCTTTACCAAAGGAATAAAGTTTATAAAATAAAGATGGTAATCTGTTGTGCTTGCTTTTAATTTGTAATTTCAGTTTGAAAAGAGGTAAACACCAGTAAAGAGGTGTTCATATTGCTCTGAAATAAGTACCTTCTGGTGGACTCTATGATATCTCATTGTAGAAATATTTTTATCTTCACACGGCAAACTGTGTCCATAGCACCACATAGTTAGAAAATTGAGGTGGTTTGTCTGCTCACGTGACGTAATTTTTGTGACCCTTACTTATGTATTGAGCATAAATCATCCCTTAGTTTTGCAGTTATAAGTGTAATGACTATTTAATCAGGTTTATAGCTTCACTTGGTGCTTTTGGTTTATTGCATTACAAGTTAAATACTTTTTTTAATTAATATTTTGACATTAGTGACTCGTTTTGGCTTGCTGCAATTAACAGTTAAATTCAGCAGATGGTGCACGAGCATTTAATGCAGATATATAGCCTACAAGTAACCACACGTTCATGAATAATTTAGTAAATACATGGTACAAATTAGCTTTCAAAACTTCAAGCAGGCAAAAAACAACACATTTTCTGTAAATTCCCCTTTGCACTTGTTCAGTAAATGTAGTCCTCATTTATTTGAAAATCCATATCCTCACTCAGTCTCTGTAAATATACAGTTTGTGGTTGCATACTAATGCATGTAGAAGTTCATGTAATGTAGAAGGTCAATACGTGAAAGTATAGGGTTGCATTACAGGCCTTAATCTGCCCATGCCTCCTCAACTTAATACATGACACTAAAAATATTGAAAGGACTTTGCATTCTTCTGATTTATTATCTGTGCAATTCTTTATTGTACTAACCATATTGAAAGGACTTTGTGGATTCCTTTTTTAGTTGACTGCTATCATCCTTTATTGTACAGACCAAGGACTGCATGCATACACTACAGCTTGTCATTAACTTGGGGTGGAGAACAAAAATCACAGACTGCAGCATAAATAATAACTCAGTTTGGCCACAGCAGCACTAATAACACTTATTACTTAAACTGGTCATTGGTATCAAAGGATCCAGTAGCACAGTATCGTATCAATAATTTAATTTAAATGAACCAATTAAAAAGTCTGATGCATTTCCAGACTCTAATTTTCGACACACAACAGAGAGGAGATTTTTCAATATTTGTTGATGAGCATTCTAGGCTACTTTTGAGCTTTTTTTTTTTAATTTTATAAGTTATATTTAAGCTATTTAGAACAGAAGATGGATCACAATTCTGTGCTTGACATTTGTATTAACTTTTCAAATTCACTTTCTCCAATTTGTAAATCTGTCAGAGATGAATATACTCTTTCTCACTCTTTCTCTTAGTCGAAAATGTTTTTAATCATCACAGGTCTAGCACAGAGACATATGCTTCAGCTTGTGAGTTGTTTACCAGGTATATATTTGTATCCACACAGTCCTGAAACATCTCACTTCCCTTTTTGATAAAGTTTAAGGTACTTGTGTGACTGGGACTACATTTGATGTCCTGGTTTGCATTGTTGGCTTGGGTACTGTTTTCAGAGCAAATGTTTCTTGGTAGCATCATAATTCAATGAAGCCCTGCTGTCTCTAATGTGGGATCATATACTCTGATAGATGAGATGGTGGTGGACTTTAAGGCTGAATCAAAAACACAATCAGACTTGCTTTTATTTGCCAGTATTTAATGTACAAGGTAGCTTTGGAGATGATGTAACACAACAAAACCTCACATATAAATAATATATATAAAATCAGTTAAACAACATATTTTATAAACAGTTCCATAATAGTGCAATTATAAAGGAGATATGCAAATGGTGCAGAAATGAAAGTGGGTGTGTGTAAAGTGTGTATACACATGTGCACTTATACATTTACATATACAGACACACACTCTCACACCTTCAGATATGAAAGAACTCAGAAATAAGCAAGGAAGACAGGCTAAGTTACTGGTTTGTGAGGGCTATGGCTCTGAGAAAGAAACTGTTTAAGTGTCTATTACTTTTAGATTTATTTGACCTAAAGAATTTAGCAGAAGGGAGTTTTTGAAATAAGTGATGGGTGAGATGATTCAGAGGTGATCCATTTGACATGGTTTATGACACAAGATGCATAGAAGTCTGCAACAGATGGAAGAACATAGCAAATTATTTTCTGAGCAGAACTCACAACACACTACAGTATAATTTATTTTTGGAGAAAATCATCGCTCAACCAAACCATACAACAATGGAGAATGCCATCACACTTTCAATTATGGCTTTGTAGAATTGTTCTAGAATGGTCTAGGAAATATTTAATTTCTTTAGTTGGCATAAAACGTACATCTGATGCTGATCTTTCTTAGAGAGTGTTAATGTCCCAGCTGTAATGGTTTGTGATAGTTGTGCCTAGAAATTTAAAGGATTCCATCATATTGACTATAGAATGATTAAGTTCTAGAGTGAGGGATTGTAACTGCTGTTTGCAGAAGTCAATTACCATTTCCGCTGTCTTGGTGATATTGAGTACCAGGTTATTTGTAGCACACCAAGACAAAAGATACGTCACTTCCATTTTGTATGCCATTTCATTTCCTTTAGTAATTAATCCAATGATAGTGGCGTCAATCATAGATGTAACTATTTTATCAAAGTGTCAACTGACCTACAGTCATTGGTGTATAGGGAACAGAGTAGGAGGGAAGTGCACCTGTGCTGATGTAGAGATAGTCTGATAGGTGGGGGTCCATCAGAACATACTGTAAATCCATTTACAGATGGAAATATTCAGCTCACAGACCAAGCTGTCAGTCAAAGTTATCTACTTATCCATTAAAGTTCATTAGCTAGTTAACTTCTAGTTGGCTTATGAGTGAGTGTTTTCTAACATGATGCACTAAAGTGAAATCATAATCATGAAGAAGGTGACATTGGCATAATAAACAGGATACGTGGGTGAATGTTTAAAGATCGTGATTACATTTCATTTGTATTGTATTGTGTGATTATATTAGGCTAGTCATTTTATTTCAGGGGATTAAATTACACTTATCTATCTATACTAATAAAAGGCAAAGCCCTCACTGACTCACTCACTCACTGACTCACTCACTCACTCACTGACTGACTCACTCACTCACTGACTCACTTATCACTAATTCTCCAACTTCCCGTGTAGGTAGAAGGCTGAAATTTGGCAGGCTCATTCCTTACAGCTTACTTACAAAAGTTGGGCAGGTTTCATTTTGAAATTCTACACGTAATGGTCATAACTGGAACTTATTTTTTCGTCCATATACTATAATAGACTTCTGCTCGATGACCGTGGGAGGCGGAGTTACACCTCCCATGTAATTTAGTGCCTGCCGTCCGTCAGCGGCAATCTAATAGAAACACTGCCGCTAAATATTCACGGGTGAAGGACTGTGCTTACGCAGAGGAAGATGAGATGGTGAGGGTGGTGTTTGGCACAAACTCAGCGAAACTGCAAGAGAAACTTTTAAGTGCCGGGTCTTAGCTAATATTAAATACAGCCGTGGACATTGCACAAGATGGCACCAGCACAGCTGGGAACCTTTGATGCATGTACACCAAGCGACTCATGTGAAATGACGCAGTGCACAGACAAAAAGCAACAGTTCCAAAGAGTGCTGAACAAAAACCGAATTACACAATTGAGAAGGCAGCCAAAAAATATGAAGCGTCTGATACATACAAGCATATTCATAAGTACAGCTACTGCGGAAACAAAGCACACGGTGGAAAAAGTCAATGTCCCGCTAAAGGAAGACAGTGTAAAAAAAAACCTGTGCATGCAGTGTGTCACGTCTCAGATAAAGAGGAAGACGAGCTGTTTATTGATGCAGTAAGAAACGAATCGATGAATGAAACCTGTTATCTTTACTACTATTGACAAACACGGAATATAACTTGAACACAATACATCCTACAAATACGAACCTGATTGAAAGAAATAATGATAATCAAATCCTTGATGACAGCAACACTCAGTAAAACTCACAAAACAATTACTGTATATTGACATTTTACGTTATTTTTAAAATGTTCCCTTTTCTTTTTCATAAATTCTTTAACACACTACTTCCCCGCTGCGAAGAGCGGGTATATATATATATATCTACATACTCTCAAATAGACAAACCACACGACGTGGCACAATGGTAGAGGCTTTGCCTCTAGTGCCGATGTCTGAAGTTCGATTCCCGAGAGGGGAACGCCTGATAACCCCAAAATTAGGGTGAAAAATGTGTTGCATACTCTTTGCATTATTTCACAGTAAAACTATTTCAATATATATATACATACATACTGTATATATACACACACATACATATATATCAGCGCTTCCTGATTCATTTTACCCTCCCATCCCCTTGGTTTGAGACGTATGAAAAAATATGCGGTTAACGCAGAAAGACAGATCACCAATTGAATCTTTATGAATAATGGATACTTTATTCACCATCAATGATTGTTTTGGTAAAGCCATACTCAGTGTAATCATTAGATGAACGGTAAAAACGTAAGAGCGAGAGGAGGGTGACTTATTGAGGCACGCAGGCGAAACCATAATAGCAAGCGTGCTCAACGTAGTGTGCGTCAACTCGCTCTGAATTGCGCAATCACATTCGAAAAAATATATCTTTTCAAGTTTTATTTAGTCGACACAAATATCTTTGGTTGGAATGTAAGGCGAATTTACTCTTTACATTTGTATGGTGAAGAAAAATGTATGCAATGATGCCTACATTTAACTTACATTCCTACCAAAGATATTTCTGTCGACTAAATAAAAATTCCTTCTATTTAAAATTTAAATAGAACTTGAACAGATACGATAGTTCATAATATCCACGCAGACTTGCACATAAGAGCGGGAGTCATCTGTTTTAACAAACAGCGTATTGCACTGATACGAAATAGCCTGCCCATTTAATTATTTAGGAATAGATAAATAAATTAAGATTTTGTACAAATAATGTTTTTCATTTTTCTTCCTTGATGGATTCTAGCACCCCCAGCAACAGTTGCTCGCACCCCAAAGAGTGTATATATATATATATATATATATATATATATATATATATATATATATATATATATATACATACATATATATAATATGTGTGTGTATATGTATATATGTAGATATGTATGTATATGTATATATACTGTATATGTTTATATATGTGTGTATGTATGTGTGTATATGTAGATATGTATATACAGTATATATACTGTATATGTAAATATAAATACTAGCAAAATACTCGCGCTTCACAGCGGAGAAGTAGTGTGTTAAAGAAGTAATGAAAAATTAAAGGAAACAGTTTGAAAAAAACGTAACATGATTGTCAATGTTATTGTTTTGTCACTGTTATGAGTGTTGCTGTCATAAATATATATACACATACATACATACACACACATTATATATACAGTATATATATATCTATATATATATCTAATCTATACTAATAAAAGGCAAAGCCCTCACTCACTCACTCACTCACTGACTCACTCACTGACTCATCACTAATTCTCCAACTTCCCGTGTGGGTGGAAGGCTGAAATTTGGCAGGTTCATTCCTTACAGCTTCCTTACAAAAGTTGGGCAGGTTTTATATCGAAATTCTACGCGTAATGGTCATAACTGGAAGCAGTTTTCTCCATTTACTGTAATGGAGATGAGCTTCAACGCCGTGGGGGCGGAGTTTCGTGTGACATCATCACGCCTCCCACGTAATCACGCAGTACATAGAAAACCAGGAAGACCTCAAAAAAGCGCTGAAGAAAACATGCATTATATAATTGAGAAGGCAGCGAAACAATAAGAAGCGAGCGAGTGACATATACAACCATATTCATGAGTTCTGCTACTTCGGAAACAAAGCACGATGTAAACCTACACTTTAAATTAAGTTCATAGACAGGCTGCGCTGGCGTTTGTAATTTAGTGCCTGCCCATATAAGGCCGTCCGTCAGCGGCAATCCAATAGCAAACTGCCACGGGTAAATATTCACGGGTGAAGGACTGTGCTTATGGAGAGGAAGATGAGATGGTCAGGGTGGTGTTTGACACAAACTCAGCGAAACTGCGAGAGAAAGTTTTAAGTGCCAGGACTAAGGTAACATTAAATAAAGCTATGGACATAGCACGAGATGGCACCAGCACAGCTGGGAACCTTCGATGCTAGTACACCGAGTGGCTCACGTGAACTGACGCAGTGCACAGATAAAAAGCAACAGTTCCAAAGAGCGCTGAACAAAAACCGAATTACACAATTGAAAAGGCAGCAAAAATATGAAGCGCCTGATAAGCATATTCATAAATGCAGCTACTGTGGAAACAAAGCACACGGTGTAAAAAGTCAATGTCCCGCTAAAGGAAGACAGTGTAAAAAAAACCCGTGCATGCAGTGTGTCAGGTCTCAGATAAAGAAGAAGACGAGCTGTTTATTGATGCAGTAAGAAACGAATCGATGAATGAAACCTGTCATCTTTACAACGATTGACAAACACGGAATGTAACTTGAACACAACACATCCTACAAATACGAACCTGATTGAAAGAAATAATGATAATCAAATCCATGATGACAGCAACACTCAGTAACACTCACAAAACAAATACTGCATATTGACAGTCATGTTACGTTATTTTAAAATGTTCCCTTTTCTTTTCTAGCTTTTTAACACACTACTTCTCTGCTGCGATACGCGGATATATATATATGTATATATATATAACCCGATCTACATACTCGAATAATGGATACTTTATTCGCCATCAATGATTGTTTTGGTAAAGCCATACTCAGTGTATTCATTAGATGAACGGTAAAAAAGTAAGAGTGAGGGGAGGATGACTCATTGAGGCATGCAGGCTGTAGTGCGTGTCAACTCTATCTGAATTGCGCGATCACATTTGAAAAAATATATCTTTTCAAGTTCTATTTAGTCCATATGTGTCAAACTCAAGGGGCGGGCCACATCCGCCCAGCGTAATTATATCCGCCCGAGATCATTTTATATACTGTATTATTGTTATTAAAGCCCGGGTATATGAAGCGCTGGTAACACAATAAACTACAGATCCCATAAAGCAGCGCTTCAGCTGCCTTCTCGAACACTTACCACGTTAATCAAGTCTACCTTATGATGCTGCAAGTTATTGCGAAGCTAGAGTTATTGCGCACTGAGTTTGCACGCTTTGGTGACTTTGAAGAACAAAAAAATTCCGTCTACATGCGGCTCGAACCTTGTGTATGTTTGGTAGCACATATCTGTGTGAGAAGCTCTTCTCAGTGATAAAGACTAACAAAACAGCACACAGGAGTCGCCTCACTGATGAGCACCTGCAATCCATCCTGAGAATCTCCACAACACAGAACCTCACACCAAACAGAAACGAACTTGTGGCCAAAAAGATGCCAGGCGTCCAGCTCTAAAATGACATATGAGCAAAGACAACTGAATGATTTGATTTGTTATTGCACGTAAGAGCGGGAGTCAACCGTTTTAACAAACAGCGTATTGCACTGATCTGAAATAGCTGTGTGTGTATATATGTAGATATGTATGTATATGTATATATATGTTTATATATGTGTGTGTGTATGTATGTATATATATATATGTATTTGTGTGTATATATGTGTGTGTATGTATGTATATGTGTGTATATATATATATATATATATATATATATATATATATACTGTATATATATATATACTGTATATAACAACAACACTCATCACTCACAACAGTGACAAAACAATTACATTGACAATCAGGTTACGTTATTTTCAAAATGTTTCCTTTTCTTTTCATTGCTTCTTTAACACACTACTTCTCCGCTGCGAAGCGCGGGTATTTTGCTATATATATATATATAGATAGATAGATATGAGAACAATACTCATATCAATGACAAAACAATTACATTAACAATCAAGTTACGTTATTTTTCAAATTTTTCCTTTTCTTTTTCGTACCTTCTTTAACACACTACTTCTCCGCTGCGAAGCGCGGGTATTCTGCTAGTATCTATATATATCTATATGTCTCTCTCTATATATATACACATACATACTGTACATACATACACACACACACACACATTATATATATATATATATCTATATCTATCCATCTGTATATCTATATATCTATATATATATATACACACATACACACACACACATTATATCCAAAGCTATATATATATATTGCAAAATACCCTCGCTTTGCAGCGGCAAAGTACTGCCTTAAAAGTTTTATTAAGAAGAAAATTAAACCTTTTTAAACTGAGGGAAAATATACCAATAATTATTTGTTAAGATCTCTTTGTATACCACATTGTCAGTTCGGCGCTCTGGTTGTAATATGACCAAACAGTGCGCTGAGCTTACCCTTAAGCATGCAACGTACAGTTGGCCATGTGAACAGTAATCTTGTTTCAAATCTCACAGCTTAGATTGCTGCTGTCATAATCGGTTTGAGTTTCATGGTTTGTTTCAATTACAACAGTATTTGTAGGACTTGTGTTGAAGTGACGTTCGTCATCTATCAAGCATTGTAAGTATACAACCAGTTTCATCGATAACTTCACATCCAGCTTTTGAGAGTTTAAACATTCATAAACAACAAAGTGTCCACTACTGAAATCATCACCTGTGAATCTAAGATGTTTAAGAGGCATTGGCGGTTGTCCAAAGGTGTAAAATATTTGGCCATTTCGGTACACTTGAAAGAGACAACCGAACAATTCAGCGGCAGCCATCAACTCACATGCAGAACCATAGGTGAAGGGCTTAAGCATTTCACTCTTATAGTGCTCCTGTGTAGTATAATTATCTCCTGTACCGTCATCAGTCCACACCTTGAACCTGTCCCATTCATTCAATACATAAGACACAATGTTTCTCCGGATATCAAGAGTGAGCCTGATATGGCCGTGCAATATGTAACACAGAGAATGGAAAAGATAGGTGCCATCTCCGGGCATGGAAACCACTCAGTAAGTGACAGTTCTTTGATTGATGGTGATCACCTCGATAGACATGTTAGTGCGGTTATGGTTGGAATGATAAAGGAAATGGGTACCTGAACAATGTAAAGTAAGTCTAAAATACCTACACAATAACTATAATCGTAATAAATGAACAATAAAACAGCGGAGAAGCCGTGGATTAAATAAAAAGGCTGTAGTTATCAGCAGGGAGACGTGAATCCCGTGGCGAAGCAAGGAAGGGAATGAAGAGACTGGAGCGACGGATGGCCTTATATAGGCAGGCAGCCAAAAACGTGGGAGGCGTTGGGATGGGGGACCCAACGCCCGCCTCACACGGTGACCGAGCTGCAGGCTATGGACATATATATGTACGTAAGTAGGATTCAGTTAGCGTTGGGAACCCGCGTACCAAATTTCTTGAAGATGGGCCCATAAGTAACAAAGACTGTTGAAAAGTTCAATATGGCGGCCAATAGTGGCATCATACCATCGAAATAAGTACCAAATTTCAGCCTTCTACCTACACGGGAATTTGGAGAATTAGTGACGTTGGAAAGTTCAATATGGCGGCTGACAGTGGCGTCATACCACTGAAATAAGTATGTAAATTAGTTTCGGTTAGAGCAGGGAAGCCGCCTATCAAATTTCGTGAAGAATTGGCCATGAATAAAAAAGTTCAACATGGCGGACGTTGTTAACCGTTATGACCGTTATGTGTAGAATTTCGAAATGAAACCTGTGTAACTTTTGTAAGTAAGCCGTAAGGAATGAGCCTTCCAAATTTCAGCCTTCTACCTACATGGGAAGTTGGAGAATTAGTGACGTTGGAAAGTTCAATATGGCGGTTGACAGTGGCATCATACCACCGAAATAAGTATGTACATTGGTTTCGGTTAGCGCATGGAAGCTGCCTACCAAATTTCATGAAGATGGGGCCATGAATAAGAAAGTTCAACATGGCGGACGTTGTTGACCGTTATGCATAGAATTTCGAAATGAAACCTGCTTAACTTTTGTAAGTAGGCTGTAAGGAATGAGCCTGCCAAATTTCAGCCTTCTACCTATACGGGAAGTTGGAGAATTAGTGATGTTTGGAAAATTCAATATGGTGGCCGACATGGTACATAACAAAACCTGGAAATATAAATAAAATTTGTTCTTTTCAGCAATAACAAATTAAATCATTCAGTTGTCTTTGCTCATATGTCATTTTATCAGAGCTGGATGCCTCGCATCTTTTTTTGGCAAGAAGTTTGTTTATGTTTGGTGTGAGGTTCTGTGTTGTGGAGATTCTCAGGATGGACTGCAGGTGCTCATCAGTGAGGCGACTACTGTGTGCTGTTTTGTTAGTCTTCATGATTTAGAAGAGCTTCTCACACAGATATGTGGTACCAAACATGCACAAGGTTCGAGCCACATGTAGACGGAGCTGGAGCATTTCTGCGGGAATGGAGTGAATAAACTGTGCGGGCCGTGCAGTATCGTAATTTGCCTTCAGTGTGCCATTACACTGCAGCTCAATCATCTCCATCTGAATCTGCACAGGTGCAGTTTCCACATCGATGGCAAATGGGTTGCGAAACAACTCAAAATTCTTTTTTTGTTCTTCAAAGCCACCAAAGCGCTGTGCGAACTGAGTGTGCAGTGCGCTCAGTTTATCAGCAAAGTGCGTATTTGGGAACACCGTAGTGCCGAGTTGGTTCAACATTACTTGGCAACAGGGAAAGTGGGGCAAGTTTCACTGGTAGATTTGTGTCTCCCATAAAAGTAGCTTCACTTGAAGTCACTTTGTGATTTTGCATGGGTAAAAACGTCTGCTGAAGTGTCAGATTCTTCTTTAACTCTTCTGCTTTCTGTATCTTGTGCATTGCATTCAGGTCTTTCAGGTTATCTTGATGTTTTGTCTCATAGTGCAGTCTTAGATTAAATTCTGTAATTACAGCCACATTAGCTCCACAAATGAGACACACGGGTTTACCGGCAATGTCAGTAAACATATACTCAGCCTCCCATCGGTTTTTAAAGGCTCTATGTTGAGAATCACCTTTTCTCTTCGCATCGTGTGGGCTTCGCAATAACTTGCAGCATCATAAGCTAGACTTGATTAACGCGTAAGTGTTCGGCAAGGCAGCTGAAGCGCTGCATTATGGGATCTGTAGTTTATTGTGTTACCAGTGCTTCATATCCCCAGGCCATTAATAACAATAATATATAAAATGATCTCATGGGCCGGATATAATTACACGCCAGGCCGGATGTGGCCTGCGGGCCTTGAGTTTGACACATATGGACTAAATAGAACTTGAAAAGATATATTTTTTCAAATGTGATTGCGCAATTCAAATCGGGTTGACGCACACTACAGTACATCGAGCCCGCGTGCTATTGTGGTTTTGCCTGCGTGCCTCAATAAGTTACCCTCCCTCGCTCTTACTTTTTTACCGTTCATCTAATGAATACACTGAGTATGGCTTTACCAAAACAATCATTGATCGCGAATAAAGTATCCATTATTCATAAAGCTTCAATTGGTGATCTGTCTTTCTGCGTTAACCGCATATTTTTTCATACGTCTCAAACCAAGGGGATGCGAGGCTAAAATGAATTGGGAAGCACGCGTACATACTCAGTGCATCCCCTCTCGGGAATCGAAGCCTCTACTTTTGCGCCACAGTGTGTGGTTTGTTTATTTGAGCGTAGCAGTGTAATTCGGTTTTTGTTCAGCACTCTTTGGAACTGTTGTTTTTTGTCTGCGCACTGCGTCAGTTCACGTGAGCCGTTGAATCTGGTTTTATATGTCACTCGCTCGCTTCTAATTGTTTCGCTGCCTTCTCAATTATATAATGCATGTTTTCTTCAGCGCTTTTTGGAGCTCTTCCTGGTTTTCTACGTACTGCGTGATTACGTGCGAGGCGTGATGATGTCACACAAAACTCCGCCCCTCACGTCTTTCGAGCTCAACTCCATTACAGTAAATGGAGAAAAATAGCTTCCAGTTTTGACCATTACGCGTAGAATTTCGAAATGAAACCTGCCCAACTTTTGTAAGGAAGCTGTAAGGAATGAACCTGCCAAATTTCAGCCTTCTACCTACACGGGAAGTTGGAGAATTAGTGATGAGTCAGTGAGTGAGTGAGTGAGTGAGTCAGTGAGGGCTTTGCCTTTTATTAGTATAGATATATATATATGACACCAACACTCATCACTCACAACAGTGATAAAACAATTACATTGACAATCATGTTACGTTATTGTCAAAGTGTTTCCTTTTCTTTTTCATTACTTCTTTAACACACTACTTCTCCGCGGCGAATCGCGGGTGTTTTGCTAGTCTATATATATAATTCACTAAGGCAAGACAACCATGGAAAGCACGCTGGAAGGGGCGTGGATTCACTGAGCCGCCGACAAGTAAGATACCTATGGCGCACGCAGGAAGGAGCCACGCCCACCAACTCCTGGCACCTCCGAGCCACGTTGACTGTTCATAGAGGCATGTTTCTCGCAGAGGTGAATCGCCATATGCAGCGTGTAAAACGGTTTGCGAGGGGTATCCCATGGAATCCTTAAAACAATCCTTTACATCTGAGGTTAAAACACAATGAAGTAAGCAGTCTTTAAAAACCGAGTTTTCGGTTACAATGCACGACCGCGTGCACCATAGCAAACTGTTTTACACGCTACATACAGCAATTCACATCCGCGACAAACATGCGTCTTCTTAGATGCTCCTGCAGGAACACGGAAAGTCTACGTGAGTCACAGGTGCATCTGGACTATGCAAAGACAACAACGACTCAAGTGACAAGTTAGAGGTGGGTACATGAGCGATGGCGGTCCGTCAGTTTTCAGTCACGGACGATTGTGTGTTGGTTCGTTCCGTGCATTGTTACAATGTTGCTTTTCTTGCTGATTTATTACATTACCGATTTTTCAAATGTTAATTTTCTCCCTGTGCTTAAAAATCATTAAAAAACCGGCCTGATTATGCGGCGTATGGTATGCCGCGGGTTGGCTAGTATGTTTATATTTTATGCAACTGATTCAGCAATATTATGATTTTTATTTCACTTTTGTCATTTTGACTTTTCTCTTTGGGGTTGGGGGATGAAATTAGCCAATGAAACCCTAGATGGTTACTAATAAACATTAGATCACAAACAAACTTAATTCAATTTATTACTACTGTATGTAACAAACATTGGCATCTTCATTGAAGACAGGCTCAGAATTGCCATTCTGTTTTCCAGATATAATGCAGAAAAAGAAAAATAACCCTATAATAGTTACTTAAACACACATTCATGTACACACATGATAATGGAAAGATTCATAAACTTAGGGTGAAATATTGTTTTAGGCTATAGTCACACTACAGCTGAAAGTGACATGATTCCAGTTATTTGCTCATATTTGTTTTTTATGAATATTCAAATGAGTTTTCCAAATCCAAAGTAATTATGTGCAAATATCTATCCCGAATGTGCCCCACAAAATTGTTAAAACTAAATATGCAACAAATGCAACCTAAAAGACTACTGTGAAAACCAACAGCACACTGGCTGCTGTACTTACTGTATAAATGTTCTTTTCAGTACAGGTATTTTGTAGATTTGGCATTTTATGAAAGAAGCACATCTTGGTTATTACTGCTGTATCTGTATGTAGACACCAATGGACTCGAACAAGGGAGAATGGACTGGCAGAGACAAAATATGGAGTGTTTTAACGGAAAACTGTGCATTGACATTTGACAAATATTCTAAGGCGTTCCATTTTCATCAGTAAATGCATAGTAATTGTGCTGTATTAGCTTTCAACAGTCATCTTAAATATTTATTTAAGGCTCTCACGTCAACACAGAGAGATATGACATATATTGTGTATATTTTGATTCAAAATTAGATGGGGAGTTTAAATTTACAGACAAATCCCATTCATGCATTCAAAATGAAGGCCATATTCAAGTTAGGGAGGTAAAATAAGCCTCTGGGTACACACAGTCCTTTAGAATGATCTAAATCATGGTTTGGCTGACTTGGCCCAATCTGCTGCTTTCCTTTTCTGCCACACCTTATACTTTAGTCCACACCTATAATAAAACGAGATGGCTTGATGGTGTGTCAGTAAGCATGGATAACTAATGTTCACAACCACACTGATCATGTTTTCTCAATTCTTTATACTACTGTTACTACAACTGCTATTACTACCATCGCTACTATTAGTAATTATAATAGTTATTATTAGTAGTAGATAGATACTTTATTAATCCATCCATTTTCCAACCCGCTGAATCCAAACACAGGGGTCTGCTGGAGCCAATCCCAGCCAACAAAGGGCAGGAACAAATCCTGGGCAGGGTGCCAACCCACCACAGGACACACACAAACACACTAGGGCCAATTTAGAATTGCCAATCCACCTAACCTGCATGTCTTTGGACTGTGGGAGGAAACCCACGCAGACACGGGGAGAACATGCAAACTCCACGCAGGGAGGACCCGGGAAGCAAACCCGGGTCTCCTAACTGCGAGGCAGCAGCGCTACCACTGCGCCACCGTGCCGCCCCTACTTTATTAATTCCAAGGGGAAATTCACATACTCCAGCAGCAGCATACTGATAAAAAAGAATATTAAATTAAAGAGTGACAAAAATGCAGGTAAAACAGACAATAACTTTGTATAATGTTAACGTTTACACCCCCGGGTGGAATTGAAGAGTCGCATAGTGTGGGGGAGGAATGATCTCCTCAGTCTGTCAGTGGAGCAGGACAGTGACAGCAGTCTGTCGCTGAAGCTGCTCCTCTATCTGGAGATGATACTGTTCAGTGAATGCAGTGGATTCTCCACAATTGACAGGAGCCTGCTCAGCGCCTGTTGCTCTGCTATGGATGTCAAACTGTCCAGCTCCGTGTCTACAATAGAGCCTGCCTTCCTCACTAGTTTGTCCAGGTGTGAGGCGTCCTTCTTCTTTATGCTGCCTCCCCAGCACACCACCTCATAGAAGAGAGCACTCGGCACAACCGTCTGATAGAACATCTGCAGCATCTTATTGCAGATGTTGAAGGACACCAGTCTTCTAGGGAAGTATAGTCGGCTCTGTGCTCTCTTGCACAGAACATCAGTATTGGCAGTCCAGTCCAATTTATCATCCAGCTACACTCCCAGGTATTTATAGTTCTGCACCCTCTGTACACAGTCATCTCTGATGATCACTGGGTCCAGGAAAGGCCCTGGGTCTCCTAAAATCCACCATCAGCTCCTTGGTTTTGTCGGTTTTCAGGTGTAAGTGGTTTGATTCACACCATTTAGTAAAGTCCTTGATTAAGTTCTGTGGAATATGGCCAGCCGATCATCCCGGCTAATACCCCCAGGCCGCCAGATGGAGCCCTGCCTGCAGCATAGAGCTGCCTCCAATGCCAGCAGGGAATCTTGGACAGTGGAGTTTTCCTTTACAGCCCTGCTGGATACCTTGGGGGCCAACAGAGGACGCTGCAGGGAGGCCCAGACACTCTTACGTGCCCTATAACACGGAAGTATGCCTCAGTCACGGCGACAGGAGGAATCAGATTCTTCTGGGATGAAAAGAAAACTTTTGATCTGACCCGGAAGTGATAAGAAGTCACATTGACTGAGGGTCAGAAACACTTCCGGGTCAGGGAATATAAAAGGACTGTGAGAGATCCCAGTCATTGAGCTGAGCTGGGTGGCAGGGTGGCAACGTGTCTGGGAGTGGAGGATTGTATTATTGAGTATTGGTGATTTATTATATGAGTATTGTGAAATGGATGGTGCTTTGTGCACTTATTTACTTTAATAAAGTCAACTTTTGGACTTTTATCTGGTGTCTGGCATCTAGTCTGAGGGTTGAAGGGGACAATAGCGCCCCCTATCTGTCACAGTTCCTATACTCCTCCTCCTGCCCACTCCTGATGCAGCCAACGATAGCAGTGTCGTCAGCGAACTTTTGCATATGGCAGGACTCCGAGTTGTATTGGTAGTCAGATGTATATAGCCTGAACAGGACCGGAGAAAGTACAGTCCCCTGTGGCATTCTTGTGTTGTTGACTACAATGTCAGACCTGCAGTTCCCGAGTAGTAGTTGTAGTAGTAGTAGTTGTTCTTGTAGTAGAAATAGCAGCAGTAGTAGTAGTTGTTCTTGTAGTAGAAATAGCAGCAGTAGTAGTAGTTGTTGTAGTAGTAGCAGCAGAAGCAGTAGTAGTTGTTGTTGTAGTAGTAGTAGTTGTAAGAGCCAATCTTAGAAATTTAAAGCTTTGAGTTAAACTCATATTAGTGTTTGCTTAATTTGAATAGAATATACATTTCTTTCATAGTCACAGACAATGGTGTAGTCTCTTCCCCCTGTAAGTTAGTATGAAAACTTGCTATAACTAAAATACAGTGTGATAATTGAGTTAGTTGTTGTCTAGAATAGGTCCCAGTACAGCTAAGAAATGGGATAGGCATACAGTTTTCTGACTTTTTTGAAATGGTTCAGAAACGTTTAGAAGTAATTTTGTAAAAATTTGAAATGTAACAAGATTTAAGCTTTAACTTTTATTAACAAAAACTTTTCTTTTTTTGCTGTTTCAATTTTCTCTTTTGTGTGAACAGTTTTACTTTGAATTTTAACTAAAACTATTAAAAACAAAATATTTTGTCTGTGGAATCATTTCAGCGCATCAGACTTTTGTTGAATCCCATTTTTTTATGCTAGAGCTGCTGAACTTTGCCAATTTTGGGAAAACACAGCTATAGTAGTAGTAGTAATAGTAGTAGTAGTAGTAGTGTTAAGAACACAATAATCTCACTCTTTTTCATACTCCTAATAAAGGCTAAGCGTGGGGGTTGGGGGGGATCACTGAGTGATATGTATAGCCACCAAGACATTAATAATAAGATACCCTAATGCACATTGATTAAGGGTTTCATAAATCACTGGCCCAGGTAATTGTTGTCATCATAACAAATTTGTTAATTACAGTCCTGATTTAAAAGTCATTTACTCTTTAAAATAAAACATTTTCCCTCCAAGACCTTAAAGTCACACATTGCCACTTTTAAAAGGAGGTGCTTTCATGTTGCTGCTCCTGGTTCTGCCAGCAGTTATCTCTTCTTTACTTTCCTGACCCTTTATTCTTCTTTTCAGTTCACTTTTAATAATTGGGTGTTTTGTCAAAGTAACAATGAGCAGATACCGAAAGTAAAATAAAGATGCAGCCAGTTTAATCCAATGGGTGCTCATTCTCAACAAGTAGTTTAAAAAAATATTTTCAATGCATAATTGTACATTTGAGAGTATGTGGCCTAGCCTGCGCTTAAAGCGCACAAACCTTTAGTAAATTTCCTAGAATTGTTAATGAGGTGCTGCAGGTTATTTCTGACCTTAAACTATGCGCTGAAATAAGTAATCTAACTGAATAAACATCATTAAAGAAAACATGACCTTTGTGGTGAAAATAACACTTTGCTTTTCTTAGGTTGAAAGAAGTGATTTTTCACTTAGCAATATCTTACCATATATAGATACAGGTAGCAATATCCATGTGCACATACCTGGTGCAAATGGTGTCTGTGTCTGAATATTGTTACTAAAACCATTAAATTAAATCGGTTACATTAGTGGCTAATTCATACATTTAGATGAAAAAGTACAGCAGTCTGAACCAAAATGCATTTCCCATCCATTCTTTCATCTGGCAGGCCCATGGCAGGTAGCAGACCGAGTTCAGATAGTAGTCTATTGTAAGGTACATATACTCATTCTGAGCAGGCCAATTTAGAGCCATCAATCACCCTAACAGCACATCTGACAACCGTAGGTGGAAACCAAAATCTATTGTTGGACCCAATTCCCATTTACTGAGCATCTTAACACAAAAAAGGTACTACTGTACAGGTATTTTCAATGCTTATAATGAAAACGGAGGCTGGAAAAGATGTTTGGCTATGCAAGGAAAGAAAATTGCCTCTTTTTAAATAGACTGGATGTCATATATAAACCACATATTGAGCTGAATAAGCCATAATAAAGAAATCCTTTGTTTAGAGGTTGAATGACATTAAATCATACATTCCTTAAATCTCCTCAGAAAATAATTACATATACTTTATAATTATAGTACAGTTGCAGTTAAGTAGAAGGCTAGATAAACAGGTCAATGATCTATAGAAGAAGGTGGAAAGAAGATCACAAACCCCAAGATTTAAAAACAAGGGTCCATTGTGATGTCAGAAACTTTTACATCATTTTAAAATTGCCATTGCAGCTATACATCCTTAGCATTTTATATTTTAATAACAGAGTCAATTTCATTTGTAGAATCCCCTTCTCATTTTCAAAAGATTTTACTGTAACTCATAAAAACTGTTGCTAAGCACATGGCTTTCTTTACATTAAAGATAAGCAGTATTTGATAAGCACTTCTTAAATTCTCAGATATTTTAAGGCGGTTGTTTGATAAGCCAATTGACAGATATGACATACCTACTGTAGTACATATCTAGTCTAGTATATTCAAACTCTATATTCAAACTTGTACACCTTAATCCATCCCTCCATTATCCAACCTGCTATATCCTAACTACAGGGTCACAGGGGTCTGCTGGAGCCAATCCCAGCCAACACAGGGCAGGAAACAAATTCCGGGAAGGGCGCCAGCAGGGCGCACACACACACACCCACAAAGCACAATTTAGGATCACCAATGCACCTAACCTGCTTGTCTTTGTACTGTGGGAGGAAACCAGAGCACTCAGGGGAAACCCACGCAGACATGGGGAGAACATGCAAACTCCACACAGGGAGGACCCGGGAAGCGAACCAAGGTCTCCTAAGTGCGAGGCAGCTGCGCTACCACTGCGCCACCGTGCCGCCCTGTATACCTTCATTCCAATATATAATTGGGCCACATAACTGAGCTAATTAATGACAGTTTTTTAAATGCCTTATTGAAAATTACAACTGTATATACATATTTTATTATACCTAGAAACCACAATATAAGAAGCTCTCATAGCTCCTGCTCTTTAAACATGACAGTGCATATATATTAAGAGGTACCTTGGCAAAAGCTTTCACTAATTAGTCAGAATCTTAGAAGGCTAAATTAACTTACTGGAAGTGCCATTTTGATTCTCCTCACTGTTTCATTTCTATACAAATGTGAGGCTCTGTGCTTTTCTCTAATAAATGAAAGACCCCAATTTGATACTGAAGATTACACAGTTTGTGGGAGTTGGTAAACAAGACATTAGGTTTACCAATTGTAATTCAAACAGCATAAGAGCAGCCATGGGCTACAGGCTTCCTATAACCAGCTTCGGCAATGCAATCAAGATGTCCACACTAGACAAACTAAGACCTTGTTGTGTTTGTATAAGGGAGGGCCGAATAGAAAGCCTTTAAGGTAAAACTGACATTGAAGGATGGTGATGACATATAAGAGTTTCTCTGACTTGCTATATGCTTGACTAATCTGCAGTTAGGGAGGTAATCAAGTCTCATGAATTAAACCCAACTGAGAGTTCAAATTTAATCTGCTCACTGATCATTGAGATTGTAAGTTGTTTGGAAGCATGTGAGACCAAAAGAAAGAGGGAAGCATGCTTCTGGTAAATATACAAACTCAAGCCAAGGAGCTCTTATTTATTTTTTCAGTAAGGTACATGAAATTGCTTAGTTAATACCAAGATGAATGTATTTCTTTATTTCTTTCTAATTATTTCAATGATATTCTTTATTCTCCCACCTGTTGATATACTTTCTGCACTTTTTTGCCCATTGTTACCTCACTGAATCATGTTCTTGTCCTTTTCTGTTTGTTTTGCTGGCTACCACACTTTCCTACCATCCAATAACCACAGCCTCCCATTGAATTCTTAGCCTTTTTTCCTTCAGAAAGTGATTTTTCACCCATTTCCCCTTCTGACTCTGGACTAATGTTTACTTTGTGTCTTCTTTTGAAATGTATCTGATGTGTCTGTAAAGTAAGCCCTGGTTTCAATTAGAGAGAGGATCTAATTTAGCAACTCAACCTGGAAGGCATATCCTACTTTTAGTTGCCGTTGTTCCTGTGCCCCCTGAGCCCTGAGCAGGCTTTAAAGAGGCAAACTTGTAAGAAACTTTCCCGGCTGTAAAATTAGTTATGGTTAAGTTCCACCACCCACATCCCAAATCCAACCCATCCCAGGTAAAAACAATCTGCTGCCAGCACTGTCTTCTGAATCATTTTGTTTTCAGGGTGCATAATGAGTGGCAACAGTGGCAGTAGAGGAGCTCTCCTTTTGTACATGCGTGCACCTTTAATTATCTCTCTCTTTCTCTTTTTCCTGATCATTGACCAATCCTAATCTGTGTTTGATGTCTTGTGTCTCCATGTGTCCTTTGCCAGCCAGGCCATCTCCTACTGAATTAAGCAACATGGCTTATGTACCTTTAACAGTTAATAATTTAAGAATGTTATTAATTAAGTTTACTCTGCAGAGAACATTTTTCTAATTGATTAAATGAATGTATGAAGTGTGTCTGATTACCTATCTTACAGGCACTGTGTTGCTTTGGGACTAGAGCTGAGGAGTGTGTTGTGCTATCAGCATGCTAAATCTGCAACATTTTGACCAACGTATGTTTTAATTACATTTTAAAGCATTATATAATTGTGTGCTAAATGTCAATGGTTTCCCTTATTAACAATATTCACATTGACTTGTGTTAAATTAATTTTTAAAAATGGACCCAGATGCAGGTGTTTTAAGGCTATTTAAACACTGTTTTCAATGTAATTTACCAGGAAGGGAACAAATTTGCTCTGACCTTTTTTACAGTTCTTTTATAATATGAAAATTTTATTATCATTTTTCTCATTAGTAGATATTAAAAAATAACTGTGAATGAAATAGCATTAAGTAATCACCCCAAAATAAATATTTAGTAGATGCCCAATGGCACAAATTATAGCCATATTGTACTCTTTTACAATAAGTCTCTACCAACATCATACACCTTTATACACTGATTTTTTTCACATTCTTCTTTGCAAAACTTCCAATATGCCTCAAAGTTGTGCATTATTGAGAAACAGCATTTATATATATATATATATATATATATATATATATATATATATATATATATATATATATATATATATAGTCGCAGTAGAGGTTCTGATCCACCTCTTGAACCCTCAGGTACCACTTCAAACACTGAGTAAAAGCACCCTCCACTCCACAATACTCATAAATCAATAAACACTACAATACTCAGTCCTCCTCTCCCAGACACTTCGCTACCCATCCTCTCAGCTCAGCTCAGTGTCTGGGCTTTCCCAGCGTCCTATTATACCCCCTGACCCGGAGGTGGTCCTGCCCCACAGTCCACAAGTCCTTATCACTTCCGGGTCAGGGTAAAAGTCACTCTCTTCAACCTGGCAGTATGTCATCTCCTGTTCACGTGACCAGTTTATAGGGCACATAAAACCTACAAAGTCCATGAGGCCCTGCAGGAACTCGGTGCATGTCCATGCTGACGGGAGAGCTCCTCCTGGCGGCCAGGGGATGAGAGCCGGAAAGTCTTGTCGGATATTCATCACTATATATATATATATATATATATATATATATATATACACAGTAATCCCTCCTCGATCGCGGGGGTTGCGTTCCAGACCCCCCCGTGATAGGTGAAAATCCGCGAAGTAGAAATCATATGTTTGTACGGTTATTTTTATATATTTTAAGCCCTTATAAACTCTCCCACACTGTTTATAAATATTCCCTGCAGAGTTATACAGCATAATCCCTTTGTATTCTCTTAGATATTAGGTAAGATTCATTGAAATTATGTATATAAACACACTGTTTACATACAGTAAAACCTAAATATTATTTTAAAGATATCGAGTGTCTCCGATATCACATATGTTACAGCCATTACAATAGACAGGCCACCGGCAATAAATATGTACAATGCAAGAAAAATAGTATACAGTAAATGTGTGTACAGTGACACTAAACGTACGTACATGTACTAAGTACTGTAAATAGAAAATTAATTATGGTTCCTCACCAACAATGACACGATGACTTGTCCGATAACAATGAGTTTAATTTTACTGCACAACAAAGGAGAGCATTGCAGTTCTTCCAAAGGAGCCACTTCAGGCGATTGTGTAGCACTGCCGTTGTTCTTCTTCTGGCAGTCTTCAATCCAAATCCCTGAAGCAGATTCCATCCAGACTACTGCCTTATTACATCCACTTACAACTTGTTTTGCACCCTGGTTAAAAGGACACTGCGGCCGTAGATCTTATATTCCTTTCCTACTTTATAAATAAAAAGAATCGTAGCCTTAAACAAATCCAAAACGTTTACCTTTTTGGCAATCGTTAACATCTTCCGTTTACGCTTGGGCACGGCCCCTGAAGCAGTAGCAGATCGTTTTGTTGCCATAATGAAGGGCTTGACTATGCACAAAGATAAACACAAAAGAGCACAACTCTTTACACAGTGAAACACGTTGATGCTGAATGAGCGAGACGAGACTTCCTGGTTAACACTGCATTCAGCACGCAGGAACTTAACTGCGTGCTCTGATTGGTTAGCGTCTCAGTCAGGAGAACTTAACTGCGTGCTCTGATTGGTTAGCTTCTCAGTCATCCGCCAATAGCGTCCCTTGTATGAAATCAACTGGGCAAACCAACTGAGGAAGCATGTACAGGAAGTAAAAAGACACATTGTCCATAGAACCATAAAGCAGCGAAAAATCTGTGTTATATATTTAGTTATGCTTTCATATAAAATCCGCGATAGAGTGAAGCTGCGAAAGTCGAAGCGCGATATAGCGAGGGATTACTGTATTGCCACGTACATGTGAGTAGGAAGACATTGTATGGACCAAGTGAAGGTATTTCCATGTCAGGCCAGGGGGTGGCGGGGTGTGCTAAACCTTCTTCTGTTGTCTCTGCTGACCAAAAATGGGAAAACCAGTCTGATTCAACCCTGAACACCTCACTTCCAGTTCCGGCACCCAAAAGTGTGTCACTTCTGGTTCCGGCCCCAGAAACACGTCACTTCCTGGTCCACTACATCACTTCCTCTTTTCGCATTTGTAAGCCGCCTTTTTTCCAAGAACCCTCAGTCTTGTTTTGGACTCCATCAAGGACACATCTGTTTTGATTTTCAAAACCCATTAAGGCTACGGAAGGCCCCAAACCTTTTTTGAAGTGTGTCGAGTCTGATCATTTCACAATATACAGTGTATATATTGTAAGAAAGACGCTATATAGCACCCGACCCGACACAGATTTGACACGTGTAAAATTAAATAAACTTTTATTTTCTTTGTCTGTGGGCTACGTCTTCCCCAAACATACAGACACAACACAGTCCCAAGCACACAATAAACACAAATGTCTCTTCTTCTTTCTCCACCACTCCTCACCAAGCTTTGTCTTCTCCCCACCCGACTCTGGTCACTGAATGGTAGTCACTGGCTCCCTTTATAGTTCACCCGAAAGTGCTCCAGGTGCTTGATCCCTGATTTCTGGCAGCACTTCCGGGTGTGACGAATGGTTGTCCACACAAGCTCAGGAGTCCCAAATACAGTGCCCCCTGGCAGTACCTGCGGGACCCAACAGGGCTGCACCCAACTCCAATTCCCAGGATGCCTTGCTGGAAACCGAGGCACTGTTACACCCCAGGGAGGTGGCCAACTAGCATTCAGGGGGAAATATTGCAATGTCCATGGCTGCTCCTCCTGAATATAATGTGCAGGGGCGTCGCGGTTGGGTAAGGGCGCCAAGCCCCGTCACTATATATACATATACTAGCAAAATATCCGCGCTTCGCAGCGGTGAAGTACTGCATTCAAATTTTTATTAAGAAGAAAATTAAACCTTTTTAAACTGTGGGACAATATGCCAATAATTATTTGTTAAGGATCTCTTTGTATACCATGCCCTCCGGTTGTAACATGACCAAGCTGTGCGCTGAGCTTACTCTTGAGCATGTAACTTACAGTTTGCCATGTGAACAGTAATCTTGTCTCAAATCTCACAGCTTGGATTGCTGCTGTTATAATCGGTTTGAGTTTCATGGTTTGTTTCAATTACGACAGTATTTGCAGGATTTGTTGTGTTGAAGTGACATTTGGCATCTGTCAAGCGTTGTAAGCACACAACCGGTTTCAGCGATAAAATCACATCCAGCTTTTGAGAGTTTAAACATTCATAAACATCAAAGTGTTTACTACTGAAATCGTCACCTGTGAATCTAAGATGTTTAAGAGGCATTGGCGGTTGTCGAAAGGTGTAAAATATTTGGCCATTTCGGTACACTTGAAAGCGACAACCGAACAATTCAGCGGCAGCCATCAACTCACAAGCAGAACCATAGGTGAAGGGCTTAAGTATTTCACTCTTCTAGTGCTCCTGTGTAGTATAATTATCTCCTGTACCGTCATCAGTCCACACCTTGAACCTGTCCCAGTCATTCAATACATAAGACAGAATGTTCCTCCGGATATCAAGAGTGAGCCTGATATGGCCGTGCAATATGTAACAAAGAGAATGGAAAAGGTAGGTGGTATCTCCGGGCATGGAAACCACTCGGTAAGTGACAGTTCTTTGATCGATAGAATTTCTTGAAGATGGGCCCATAAGTAACAAAGACTGTTGAAAAGTTCAATATGGCGGCCGACAGTGGCATCATACTACCGAAATAAGTATGTACATTGGTTTCAGTTAGTGGAGGGAAACCGCCTACTAAATTTCGAGAATATGGGGCCATAAATAAGAAAGTTTAACATGGCGGACGTTGTTGACCGTTATGACCATTACGCGTAGAATTTCGAAATGAAACCTGCTTAACTTTTGTAAGTAAGCTGTAAGGAATGAGCCTTGCAAATTTCAGCCTTCTACCTATACGGGAAGTTGGAGAATTAGTGATGTTGGAAAATTCAATATGGCGGCCGACAATGGCCCATTCCTTACCAAATTTCGTGAAGATGGGGCCATAAATAAGAAAGTTCAACATGGCGGACGTTGTCGACCGTTATCGACCGTTATGACCATTACGCGTAGAATTTCGAAATGAAACCTGCTTAATTGTTGTAAGTAAGCTGTAAGGAATGAGCCTGCCAAATTTCAGCCTTCTACCTACACGGGAAGTTGGAGAATTAGTGACGTTGGAAAGTTTAATATGGCGGCTGACAGTGGCGTCATACCACGAAATAAGCACATACATTGATTTCGGTTAGCTAAGGGAAGCCACCTACCAAATTTCGTGAAGATGGGGCCGTAAATAAGAAAGTTCAACATGGCGGACGTTGTTGACCGTTACGCGGACAATTTCGAAATGAAACCTGCTTAACTTTTTTAAGTAAGCTGTAAGGAATGGGCCTGCCAAATTTCAGCCTTCTACCTACACGGGCAGTTGGAGAATTAGTGACGTTGGAAAATTCAATATTGCGGCCGACAATGGCGTCATACCACTGAAATAAGTACGTACATTGGTTTTGGTTAGCGCAGGGAAGCCGCCTACCAAATTTCGTGAAGATGGGGCCATGAATAAGAAAGTTCAATATGGCGGACATTGTTGACCGTTATGACTGTTACGCATAGAATTTCGAAATGAAACCTGCTTAACTTTTGTATGTAAGCTGTAAGGAATGGGCCTGCCAAATTTCAGCCTTCTACCTACACGGGAAGTTGGAGAATTATTGACGTGTGGAAAATTCAATATGGCGGCCGACAATGGCGTCATACCACCGAAATAAGTACGTACATTGGTTTTGGCTAGCGCCAGGAAGCCACCTACCAAATTTCGTGAAGATGGGGTCAGCCTTCTACCTACACGGGAAGTTTGAAAATTGGTGACGTTGGAAAATTCAATATGGCGGCCGACAATGGCCCATTCCTTACCAAATTTCGTGAAGATGGGGCCATAAATAAGAAAGTTCAACATGGCGGACGTTGTCGACCGTTATCGACTGTTATGACCGTTACGTGTAGAATTTCGAAATGAAACCTGCTTAATTTTTGTAAGTAAGCTGTAAGGAATGAGCCTGCCAAATTTCAGCCTTCTACCTACACGGGAACTTGGAGAATTAGTGATAAGTGAGTCAGTGAGTGAGTGAGTCAGTCAGTCAGTGAGTCAGTGAGGGCTTTGCCTTTTATTAGTATAGATATATATATGTATATATATATATATATATATATATATATAAATATATATATGTATATATATTCACAAGAATGAGTCACAGACATCAGGAGGGTTTAGGGCAGCCATCCATATATTGTTCCAAGGCTGCAAAAATTAGTTTATTTGAACAGAGATGTTCATAGATTCGAGTCCAAAACAGAACTGATGTTATTAAGGTAAGATGGCGGCTTTAAAGGCTAGTAAAGTGAAGATGACACCATTGGGACCAGAACCAGAAATTATGTCATCGGAGCCAGAAGTGAGGACATTATTGGCACTGGAAACGGAAGTGGCGTCATCGAGACAGGAAGTGACGTCACCATTGGCCCCGTACACCAAAAGTGATGTCATCGGGGCATGAAATGATGTCATCAGTGGCACCGGTACCCAGCGGGTGTTCCCGTGGATGGTCTGCAAGAGACTGAGAGAGACAGTCAGCGCACCCTGCCCAAAACCCCCTGGTCTGGTGTGGAATTACTATCATTTAGGCCCTTCAGCTGTCTCCCAATTGCACATGCGTGACAATATATATATATATTGTGGGCTGATTATCCACAATATAATATATATATATATATATATATATATATATATATATATATATATATATATATATATATATTGTGAACGGGACCCAGACACAGACAGACGGACATCGTTTGACCACCCAACACACGTTTATTATATTTACAATATTTACAAAAGTCAGTGCACGAACCCACTGCCTCCAGCAACGATCCCCCAAAGTCCGGGCCTTTCACAATTCCTTTTATGCCTTCCTTCCTTCAGGCCGCCTCCAGTCCTCTCTCCAGCTCCGTCCTCTTCCACCCGACTTCCGCCCTCAAATGCAGGGAGGTGGCCCCTTTTAATACACCCCGAATGGGCTCCAGCTGCTTCCTGGCATTCCTCCGCAGACACGCCCCAGGGTGGCGGAAGTGCCAGCTGCGCACCCGGAAGCCCTCCGGGTGTCCCCTGTCTTCTTCCCCCCAGCACTTCCTGGTGTGGTAGAAGTGCTGGGCTCCAGATTTCTTAAGGCACCAGGGCGCCGCCTGGCTGTGGCCACGGGCCCCTACAGGGTTGGGCTTCCAAGCCCCTTACCCGAGGCCACCACCAACAAAACCAAGGCAGTCGCCCCCTTGACTTTCGCGATTTCGCTCTATCGCGGATTTTATATGAAAGCATAACTAAATATATAACCTGGATTTTTCGCTGCTTCGCGGGTTCTGCGGACAATGTGTCTTATTACTTCCTGTACATGCTTCCTCAGTTGGTTTGCCCAGTTGATTTCGTACAAGGGACGCTATTGGCGGATGACTGAGAAGCTAACCAATCAGAGCACGCAGTTAAGTTCTCCTGACTGAGAAGCTAACCAATCAGAGCACGCAGTTAAGTTCCTGCTTGCTGAATGCAGTGTTAACCAGTAAGTCTCGTCTCGCTCATTCAGCATCAACGTGTTTCGCTGTGTAAAGAGTTGTGCTCTTTTGTGTTTATCTTTGTGCATAGTCAAGCCCTTCATTATGGCTCCAAAACGATCTGCTACTGCTTTAGGGGCGTGCCAAGCGCAAGCGGAAGATGTTACGATTGCGAAAAGGTAAGCGCTTTGGATTTGTTGAAGGCTACGATTCTTTTTATTTAAAAAGTAGGAAAGGAATATAAGATCTACGGCCGCAGTGTCCTTTTAACCAGGGTGCAAAACAAGTTGTAAGTGGATGTAATAAGGCAGTAGTCTGGATGGAATCTGCTTTAGGGATTTGGATTGAAGACTGCCAGAAGAAGAACAACGGCAGTGCTACACAATCGCCTGAAGTGGCTCCTTTGGAAGAGCTGTAACACTCTCCTTTGTTGTGCAGTAAAATTAAACTCATTGTTATCAGACAAGTCATCGTGTCATTGTTGGTGAGTAACCATAATTAATTTTCTACTTACAGTACTTAGTACATGTACGTACGTTTAGTGTCACTGTACACACACATTTACTGTATACTATTTTTGTTGCATTGTATGTATTTATTGCTGGTGGCCTGTCTATCGTAATGGCTGTAACATGTGATATCGGAGACACTCAATATCTTTAAAATAATATTTAGGTTTTACTGTATATAAACAGTGTGTTTATATACATAATTTCAATGAATCTTACCTAATATCTAAGAGAATACAAAGGGATTATGCTGTATAACTCTGCAGGGAATATTTATAAACAGTGTGGGAGAGTTTATAAGGGCTTAAAATATATAAAAATAACCATGCAAACATATGGTTTCTACTTCGCGGATTTTCACCTATCGGGGGTCTGGAACGCAACCCGCGATCGAGGAGGATTACTGTATATATATAAATATATATATATATATATATATATATATATATATATATACACAGTATATACACCTCTGTAGCATTTCTTGACACACGTCTGCTGAATAATTCATTAGCTGAAAGTACTCTGCTATAGGACCTTAAGCATGGGAAAGGTGCTATATAAATAAAATATTATTATTATTATTATTATTATTATTATTATGTGCAGAGTTTTTCATAATGGCACTCAGTTTTGTTTTAATTTTCTGCTGTATTTCTTTCTCCAGGGGGTCCAGAGTGTGCTACATAACTAAGCCTGCCCCTTAAATTAGCCTGATGATTTGGTGAACCTCTTATGCAGTAATTATATCAGCCCAGCTTAACACAGCATAGAAAACTGCATAGGTTATTACAGAGTTATAGATGACGTGAAGGATGCTACTACCCACATTAAAAGAACACAGTCTCCTAAGAAAAAAGAGCCCACCCTGTCCTTTCTTAAATAGTTCCTCTGTGTTTTGTGCTTGTAGTGGCACACCACCCCTAGATCCGCTCCCTGAATAGTTACCAGACATAGAGGCTCTTTCGTGCATTGAAACTCAATAACCAGTTCATTGGTTTTGATGCTATTAAGATGCAGACAATTCTCTTTGCACCAAGAAGCAAAGTTCTCTACTTTACTCCTATATGCTGTCAATGTTGATAAACCCCAAAAGTGCAGACTCATTTGGGAATTTCTCAGAGTGTCATGACTTGATGTTATAATTGTTCTTTGAGGTGTACATTGTGAAGAGAAAAGGAGACAAGACTGTTCCCTGTGGCACCTCATTGTTACTCACATATGTATCAGAGACACTGTTCTTGAACCTCTCTAACTGTGTTCTGCCCAACAGATATTCCATTATCCAGGATGCCATAGGCTCATCCACCTGCATATCTCTGAGATTACCACTTAACATGGATAGCCGAACGGTACTGAAGGCACTAGAGAAATTAAAAAAGAAAAATAATAATCATCACAGTGCTGCAGGTTTTGTCCAGGTGAGAGTAAGTTATGTGCAGCAGACTGGTAACTATGTCCTTCACTTCAGTCTTTGTCTGATAGGCAAGAGGACTCATAAAGTCCAGGACCAGTCTCTCAAAAGTCTTCATAATGTAAAACGTAAGTGCCACTGGTCTGTAGTCATTAGGTGAAGAGCCACCTGTCTTCTTTGGAACAGGAACAATGAAGGATGTTTTTCACAGTGGCACTTTCTGGAGCCTTTGAGACAGATTGAACAGATGACAGAGAAAGCCACAAAGTTGGTCAGCACAGGCCTTAAGAACTTGAAGACTGACTTCATCTGGTCCTTCAGGTTTTTCTATGTTGTCCTCTACTTGGTCTTCAGTTATGGGCAGCCCATTCTGAAGGTCAGAGGCGGCCATTCTAGTTGACATGGTGAGAATTATTGATGTAGTAGGGATTGTGTGTTGGAGACTAGCCATCAGAAGAAGGTCATAGTGTGAAGGAAAACCCATTAAAAACTGATTCACTGCATTCGCTTTGTCCACATCTTCTAGCGCACCAAAACCCGGGATTGCTTGCGTCCAGTAATTATGCTCTGTCCATTCCAGACATCTTTTATGTTATTTTGAATGAGTTTGTAGTCTATTTTAGCTTTGTAAGTTTTGTTTCCTTCACTCAGCTTTTTCTTTAGTACTCACTATGTGCATAATGCCATCTAATGGAATACAAATTGAAATGTATTTTATTACAAAGATTGCAAAATACCTTCCAATAGGTAGCACATTTCATATGTTAATTTGCTTATATTACAGTATATAGGTAACCCATAGTTCTGAAGCCAGACAGATCAGTTTTAGTCTCATCACAGTATAGATAATAGTCTTACACATGGTTTTTATGCTCTCTGGATACTTGTATATGTCATAAGATATTTTTGTTTTTCTTTTAATCAATGAATTTCACTTTGTTGCTGCCCACTGAAGAATACATTTGTTAAGCACCTGTCTTTCTGTTGCTCCTATTGGGATTGTTATTGAAGACTTTTAAAGAAGGCTCTAATTTAGCAAAAACTGACTGGCAGCAGGACTCTGAGTGATATCTCCTGTGTCAAGATTTACAAGTATCAATCTTTCAAAGAGTCTTTTATCAATGTCCAAGCTACATATAAATGAAGAAAATGTAATCTGAAAGGCAATGACTCTAAGGCTCAAAAAAGAAAAGATATGGATGAATGGCTGGTGGACAGTAGTGCAGGGTCTTTTTGGTTCATAGTTTTGCCATTTTCTGCATTCTATTTTCCAGGCCTAGCAGTCCTACCTGCCTTCCCAACAACAACATCTATCTAATATAATGCCAGCCCATTAAAAAAAGCAGTGTTAGTTCTGTGCAGCTAGTCATATATAGTCTTTATTGCTTTCCTTAATAATTTCATTCATTCATTCAGTCAATCATTCCTGACCCTGCTTAATCCAGTTCATGATGTCAGTCTTGCAGAGGCCTATGTGATTCTCAAACGTGAATAGGCATCTGTGGATAAACAGTTAAAAAGTGTGTTGTGAATAGTGGAGAATTCCTGCACTGCAATTTTTACATTCACAGGGCTACTTCCTAAAACACCCATTCCCAATTTTTGTAGTCTGTGCATTTTAAACTGCCACTGGGCATATTTCAAGGAGAGAGCAGAAGTTACGGGACAAAAGACTTGATGCTGTGAGAAAATTAAAAGCTCAAATTGCTGTTATCCATTCAGGATAGTAGTACAAGTTAACTGAAGCTTAACAATTAATTTGCACATTGTAATGAATGCTGAGACAGTAGAGACAGACACACATACACATAGACCACCGAAGCTATTGGGCTTCACACATTTGAAAAGTGCGACTGTTTGCTATGATCCCTTTCTGTCATTTTAATTATTCTATCACTATATCACATAACAAAGGCAAATAGAGTTTAGAAAAACATTTTGGTCTATGAATATACAACGTGTTACAACAATACAAATATTTTCTGCCATGGCACTGTTTGCATTTCCAAGCAGACAATAATGTGAAATTTCTTTGGTTATTCATTTAGATATACAGTCAGAGTTGGATGCTGTGTAGCCTTTTCCTTGATTTACTGTTATTGTTAGGCAGATTTGTTGATTTGGGTGTTTTGAGTACTGAAATCTGCACTCTTTTGTGGGTATTTGTTATTAGTTCTCTAATGCCAGTAGTTTTGATGGAGTGTGACACCCTGTTTAGTTAAAAAGAATATTTTACAGTTCATATGTTAATATTTTCATGAATATAGCTGCCAGTTCTTTCAAGCTTACATCGACTCCCACACTATCATCATAACGCTGAACAACAACAGAAAGCAAACAAAGCACCTGCGATAACATATCTTTCACATTTACCATTCGTCCATTGATGCCTTTATATAATCTAATGCTACAGAAATATTTTCCCTTGCATCAGGTTATGTTTATTTTTCAAAATGGTTAAAAATGGCTTAAAATGTGCAATGCGTTGTCTGCACACACAATACACATTTATATGTCTAATAGGATATTTTTAGGAGACTTTTTGACTGTAGACAGTTCACTATAAATCGTAAAGCTTGCTGTCTGTTGGACCAGATTGATTAGAACACCTCTGTTCTTTGCAGTTCAAAATCACTGCCCCTACTTTGAGTGCTATCTTCATATGACATTGGATTGGTTTAAAAAATTAGACACTCAGTGAGCTAATTGTTCCCACCCAGTTTTAAGCAAAATTAATTTGTGGTTGTCTCCAGATCTGTATATTATAGGTCTGGCTTAATCAATACTGGAGTCATGTCGGTGTTCGGCTCTCTAATGCTTATTTTATTCTTTTATTATGTTCTTGATCCATCCATCCATCCATTTTAAAAATTAGGGGGCTCTGCTCCCTGCTCACTTCACTCGCCAACCCTTGTGCGGGTGCTACAGTATGTGCCGGCTGTTTCGCATCTTTGCCACTCGCGTATGTGGATTTCACTTTCACCAAATAACAAATATTTTAATTCCTGCAGATACACCTCTTCATTGGGAAGAAACACTACTTTTCCCTGAAGGCAACATGAATTATACGATCTACAAGTCTCCGACTTAAAGTTTAAAGCTGAACAATATCTACGTACTTCTGTCATATCACCTATGTCCATATATTCAATCTCTTTTTACTGTTCCGTTATTTTAACGTGTAATAATTTCCATTTGTTAGCTGTAATGCAATCTTTACTATCAGTTTTTTGAGACTTTCAATTTTTAGTACTTTCATAATCTCTAACCTAGTCTGCATGTGTATCGCGCCAACATTTTTGAACCTCTTTATGACGTTCTACTTTGTCTTCTACTCTTTGGCTTTTATTTCTGACCCCGCTTGGAGCTGAGAGTGCAGGAACTGTATCTGATAAAAGCATTCACATGAATGAGAAGTGAGTGGACCATGGGCGTGGTTGTAAATGTTTGAGAGGAGTGCAGGACTTGTCAAAATCTCTTGGCAAAAAGTCTTGTCTCGTGGGACTTGAAATTATCTCTCACGGGAGCTGAAATTATCTCCAAAAAAGTCTCATCTCAGGATTTCTTTTTATAATAGAGAGATATGCTTAGTCCAATGATATGCCCTTTATGTTATCTTTATTTATCCCATGCACTAAATTTTTTATTAGGCTCTTTTAATATTTCAGACTAGCTGAGAAGCAATTGTAACAGATTCCACTGATACTGTAAATGAGAAGTTTTTTTAATGTTTTTTATATATTTTTTTTTGGTTGGTTTATTTCTATTAAGCACTAGCAAATAAATTTCTCCATGTAAGTTAATAAATTTTACATTGGCTTCATTGTTTCATTTGTGTTGTTGATTTGAGAACCATTACTACAATATGTGTTTCTCTATTTCTCACTTTTGCTTTTGTATGAACTTGTTTTAAGTCAGAAAAAGTAGACTTGAATCTCCTAAAGGGACTTCACCACACTGGAATATGGGTCAAAGCATGAATGAGTATGGGTGAAGTGTCCACAAGAAGGATTTTAATTCTGGCTCCAAGAAGGTTAAGATCCACAGCACTGTGCTGTACAGTTTTCCTGAATTTTACCCATGGAAGGATACTAAGAAATTCCCCTAGAGTTACTATATGCCTCTTCATGGCCTCCCTGCACCACTAAATTTTCAGATTTGGAGGTCTCCAAATACTTACCTTTAATGAACCCTAAAGAGTCTTGGTGATTTTCAGTGTCTTAGACATTTTTACTTGATCTCCTTATCTTGAATTTTCCTTTAATCAAAAGCTGTATACACTGTGTGATTTCTCAGAGATACAGTACATGTCAATAACCTGAACTTATGTAAAACAACCCAAAAGCTCACCAGAGAATTTCATTCATCTGGTTATGTCACTTTTAATTAACCAGTTATACCAGAATCGTTTGACATGTAAAATAGTGAAAAAGCTGAAAACCGGTAAAAAAAAAACTCTCTTTTGTGATAAAATTCGTTTTGAGTTACAAAATGTAAAATACAACAGGGAAATAATAACACCTGTCTTTCACTCTACCTCAGCCCAGCGGGGAGAGCTGAAAAAATAGTAGAGGAAGAAGGAGTATATTTGTGATGGAAGATAGAAACACCTATGGGCACAAAAAAAAGTTTCAAGTCTCAAAGGCCATGATTTAAAGGTTCCCATATTGCTAATCCTGGCCATCCAGCTCAAACCAGCTAAGCAACAGACAGTTGCTTGCAGATACTGGAACTTGATAATCTGCTGATCTGCAAGTCAGGGACTTCAAAAAAGAACCAGGTTATAGCAAGAAAACTTTCTGAAATTAGAACAGGGAAACTCATGTGATTTCCAGTGAGAGACTAGTGCCAATGTGGCCTCAATGTCATCTAGGAGAATAGCTGAACAGGAAAATTAGGAAGAGACTAAAAAGGTACTGCAAAACAAAGAAAGCGTATAACTATAGAGAGGATCGAAGAAAGACAGTCAGAGATGAAGGGCCAGTAGGAAGGTATAGGGTGAAGCACCAAACTATATGGAGTAAAGTACCAGGGTCATTTAACAAATGAAAATAAAAGTTGAGCTCAGTGTCCATAACCAGACCATAACACATTTAAGGAGATGATCTAAAACTTGAAGTATTTATAGAATGCAGACCATATTTTGTTAAAAACAGTGTTCCATAATAAAGGGGAAAGGATGGGATGTCAGTTTTTTATATTGAGTATAATGAGAATATTACATAAAACAGCATACAAGGAAAAACCAGACATCACATGATAAAATATAAATGAAATAGAGGGTGAGAGGAAAGAAGAGAAGATGGAGGAACATAATATCACAAGTCGTAAAGACTGATCTTAGTTGGAAGTAAAAGAAGATGAGGGAATAGAAACTCCACACTGAAGCCATTGGAACATTCTGAGCAATCAAAAATGTCTATAAGTGTGCTATTACCCTGATGAATCCAGGATAGGAAAGAGATGGAGTGTGCACCAACTCAAAGGACCTCATTGTGAACAACTGGTTTATAAAGATTGCCAATCTGGACAGGAGCCTCATTGTCTTTCAACTTGACTCCACATCCTTATAGCATAGGAAGTAAGAGGACAAAGGTCAGGGAGATGTGATTTCAATTTCAGGGTGGTAAAGGGAACGACAAGGGATAGAAGAAATTACACTCAATCGGAAGCAAGGATGGCAGATTGGTGGGAGGGACAATCCGGCTAAAAACTGGATGGAGAGTGAATACCCAGTGATATACAGTGTCATTTTAAATTAGAAAATGACAGCTCTCTATCCTGCCTATCACAGATAATAGAATTGCTGATAGCAAGTATCTTATTTCATTCCACAGAAAACCAGAGAGAGGAGAGCTAAAATGTATCTTTTTTATTAAATTAATTCATGAGTCTTTTATTTTAAATGAAATAATGTG
Source organism: Polypterus senegalus (assembly GCF_016835505.1). NCBI lineage: Eukaryota > Metazoa > Chordata > Cladistia > Polypteriformes > Polypteridae > Polypterus > Polypterus senegalus. The sequence goes on from NC_053155.1 coordinate 64,413,284, forward strand.
TGAATCAATGGCAATAAAATGTAGGCATTCACTCCCCATAGGCCAACATACAGTGGGATGCAAAAGTTTGGGCAACCTTGTTAATAGTCATTATTTTCCTGTATAAATCGTTGGTTGTTGCGATAAAAAATGTCAGTTAAATATATCATATAGGAGACACACACAGTGATATTTGAGAAGTGAAATGAAGTTTATTGGATTTACAGAAAGTGTGCAATAATTGTTCAAACAAAATCAGGCAGGTGCATAAATTTGGGCACCGTTGTCATTTTATTGATTCCAAAACTTTTAGAACTAATTATTGGAACTCAAATTGGCTTGGTAAGCTGAGTGACCCCTGACCTACATACACAGGTGAATCCTATAATGAGAAAGAGTATTTAAGGGGGTCAATTGTAAGTTTCCCTCCTCCTTTAATTTTCTCTGAAGAGTAGCAACATGGGGGTCACAAAACAACTCTCAAATGACCTGAAGACAAAGATTGTTCACCATCATGGTTTAGGGGAAGGATACAGAAAGCTGTCCCAGAGATTTAAGCTGTCTGTTTACACAGTTAGGAACATATTGAGGAAATGGAAGACCACAGGCTCAGTTTAAGTTAAGGCTCGAAGTGGCAGACCAAGAAAGATTTCGGATAGACAGAAGCGACGAATGGTGAGAACAGTCAGAGTCGACCCACAGACCAGCACCAAAGACCTACAACATCATCTTGCAGCAGATGGAGTCACTGTGCATCGTTCAACCATTCGGCACACTTTACACAAGGAGATGCTGTATGCGAGAGTGATGCAGAGAAGCCTTTTCTCCGCCCACAGCACAAACAGAGCCGCTTGAGGTATGCTCAAGCACATTTGGACAAGCCAGCTTCATTTTGGAATAAGGTGCTGTGGACTGATGAAACTAAAATTGAGTTATTTGGGCATAACAAGGGGCATTATGCATGGAGGAAAAAGAACACAGCATTCCAAGAAAAACACCTGCTACCTACAGTAAAATATGGTGGTGGTTCCATCATGCTGTGGGGCTGTGTGGCCAGTGCAGGGACTGGGAATCTTGTCAAAGTTGAGGGACGCATGGATTCCACTCAGTATCAGCAGATTCTGGAGACCAATGTCCAGGAATCAGTGACAAAGCTGAAGCTGCGCCGGGCTGGATCTTTCAACAAGACAACGACCGAAACACTGCTCAAAATCCACTAAGGCATTCATGCAGAGGAACAAGTACAACGTTCTGGAATGGCCATCTCAGTCCCCAGACCTGAATATAATTGAAAATCTGTGGTGTGAGTTAAAGAGAGCATGCTCGGAAGCCATCAAACCTGAATGAACTAGAGATGTTTTGTAAAGAGGAGTGGTCAAAATACCTTCAACCACAATCCAGACTCTCATTGAAACCTACAGGAAGCGTTTAGAGGCTGTAATTTCTGCAAAAGGCGGATCTACTAAATATTGATTTCATTTATTTTTTGTGGTGCCCAAATTTATGCACCTGCCTGATATTGTTTGAACAATTATTGCACACTTTCTGTAAATCCAATAAACTTTATTTCACTTCTCAAATATCACTGTGTGTGTCTCCTATATGATATATTTAACTGACATTTTTTATTGTAACAACCAACGATTTATACAGGAAAATAATGACTATTAACAAGGTTGCCCAAACTTTTGCATCCCGCTGTACATCTGAGTGAATAAGAAATAATTTATGTGATGCAGTGTAACTGGGATTACCTCAGCAATGCGAGACAGAATACCAAATAATCAAAGTACACACTCACACTTGATGAGTTATTTTAGAAACGTCACCAAGCTAAACAACTTTTTTTGTACTGTTGTAGGAAACCTAACTGAATGGGGAAGAGCAATCAAACAGCATAAGAAAACACTCCAGTCTGCAGTTAAGGTATAGTCAAAGCAATATAAGTCATCACTATTTTTCTGCTCCACTCGAATTGCAGCCACATGTAAAAATTTACACATTTATAAATGTGAGCCACATGGTGACACAGTGGTTAGCTGCTTGGCACTACTGGTTTGTACCTCCTGAAATTTGGGCTTGGTTTTGAGCCAAACACAACTTGCATGTTCTGCCTATGTCAGCGAGTGTTTTCAATGAGCAATTCATTTAATGGGTAAGTCCCAACGATGTGAATTACAAACTATTTGGGGATTGAGATTTGTTTTGTGTGTGGGTTGGAGTGTACCATTCAATAGACTAACATTCTGCTTAGAGTGAGCTCTAAAGATTCTACATGACCATGCCATGGAAAAGAGACCTTGGAAATGATATAGTATGTGAATATGTATTCCGTGACTTAACCCTGTCCCATTGCAGTGGCATAGTGGCCAATGTGAGAAGTAATCAAAGTTAGATATTCAAATTAATATATATATGCATGTCCTTTGTGCTCAATAATATCATTTGAGAGCTGCTCAATTGCTAGGAATAAAAAGATGAAAACGGGAAATCATCAGATCATGTTCACCTTGTCCTGCTGGTATATCACATGAAAAATAATCTGGAGCCATTGCCTCCACCAGTTAATCAACTCTGCCTTTTGTTAGATACAGTCTGAATGCACAATGTTACATACAAACAAATCTGTCATCTCCCCTTTCAAAGAAGATCTTCCTGGTGCCATGTTTCAACAGGACAATTTCCAGCACACAAGGCTGCAAAATTCTAAAAATTCTATATCACATCAGCACCCAACCTTGGAAATCCATATCCTCTGACTTATCTCTGAGAGAACTTGAGTGGGACATTATTCAGTACCAATTACAGCTCTCTTCACACACACACTGGATGGTACATCGCCTCTCTTAAGGAACAATTGTAATAAAGCTTTATTAGATGTGCCTATAGAGTGTAGAAGACATAATTAACAATTAGGGCCTTGTGCTATAAATGATTATGCAGCCTCATGCATCCATTTTTGCTCTTTTTCCATATTTTATGCCATGATTTATCTTGCATTTACATACACATATTTAGTATAGCTTGTAGTATGCTATGTGCACCACAGTCTAAGGTCCTTTTGAAAATTCAAACTTTCCAGTCAAGATAGGACAGCGGCTGAGATGACTGAACCTTTGCCTCAGTTTTTAGGAGTGGACTATCAGATGTACTTTATAGAACATTTTTGGTCTAGCACTCAATCTAACAATCTGTCTCACATAAAACCCACGTGGTAGAATGGAAGAACCTTTCCTTATGGAATAGGAGGCTCAGTTTAGAGGAGCGCAAGAGAAAAGCTGCTCAAGGGTTGTGCTTTCACTGTGGGACTAAATTGGAGATCAAATATATGAAGTGGAAAACACTTGTGGACTCTGGAAGACATGGTTCACAAGTTTATTACTTAATTCACTGGAGGGACTATGGACCTAAGGATCAGTCATAGCCCTGGCTAAGGATATTCACACTCCTCATTTATTGAAACAGTTTCACAGATGTTTCCCACATTAACCTGATGAGGGCACATTTAGAGAACATCCCTTAGAAGGGGGGCTCTGTCGTAGTTTGTTTTGGCTGCTGCAGATTCACAATAAAAAGAAAAATGTGTGTGCTTGACTTTAAACAAAGAAAGGGCACATACTGGGATTTCTACTTTGCTGTTTTGACCATCAATTTTGGGTTCATGTTTTAGTGTTACTATCTGTTTTTTTTTTTGCTTTTCTGATTTTGAATTGTACGGTGACCTGGCCATTCTTCTCTTTAGTCGTTTAAATGTAAATTTTTCGGCATTGTAGCGGTGCAGTGGTAGCACTGCTGCTTTGCATGAACTTTAAATGTTCTCCATGTGGGTTTCTTCTTGTTGCTCCGGCTTCCTCTCACAGTCAAAAATATGAAGATTAGGTGGACAGGCAATGTTAATTTAGACCTAGAGTGTGAGAGTTCACCCTCAGGATTGTTCCTGTCTTGTGTCTGATGATTGATGGGATTGGCAACTCTGCTCTGGATAAGTGGGTTTGGAAGGCGGATGGATGAATGTTAATTTAAAGTCAAGGCCACTGTTTTTCAATGTTCAGCCTAGATTGACTGTTTTGGCGGTGTAGCCTAAATCAGGTGATGGCCAGCTAAAACTTTGTGTGCAGTGGTGGAACCATATTTTTGGGGCCCTAAAACTTTAATTGTTATGGGGGTCCTTGCGCAACTGAGGTGTGGGTAACTATCACTATCTTCTTCAAAAGGTTTTGTTCCACAACAGATTACCACAATCTTTTTAAAAATCTGAGCCACTGCATCTCACATTTTGATTAAAATTGCTGTAGTATTGATTATATTATATAATTAAATAATAATTATATATTTTATAAGAGGAAAAGAGGAAGGTGAGAGAGGACATGCAAGTGCTGGGTGTAACAGAGCAAGATGCAGAGGACAGAAAGATATGGAAAAAGAGGGTCTGCTGTGGCAACCCCAATCGGGAGCAGCTGAAAGAAGAAGAAGATTAACGTTATAATTTTAATAACGTCTACTAATACAGTAGATACCCAAAATCTTTAAGCATTGTGGAGTAAAGTTGCTTCTGGGGCCTCTCTGGGATTAGGGGCTCTGAAGCTTAAGCTTCATTAGTTTCATAGAAGATCCAACCCTGCTTGTGTGTCTGTCACTCTTTTCTATTTTTTAGAGTGGAGATATCCTTTTCTTTGTATTTCTTTTTGCAGGCAAATGCTGATGCAGCCCTTTGGTAACTCCACTGGGAAAAATGTTGGTTGGAAAGAATGGACTAAGCTGCTTATAATAGCCTTATGATTTGTTAGATTGCCCTGATGAAGACCTGAAGAACACCTCATCACACTAGAAAATTTTAGTTACCTCTACCCCATTACCACCAAATATGTACAAAGTTTTTTTTCTTCTCTGATTGAATGTGTATATTTGTTGAAACTATCGCTTTTGGTTTTTTGTGAAAGACGCAGACTTAGAATATTCCTGGCTATTTATAAATAAATATAATAAAAATAAATACATATAATCTTATTTTCTTCACAAATCACATCTGATGTTCTATGAAAGACAACAAAGTCAGAATATTCCTTGCCATTGTAAGTAAATATAAAAATAAATACATATAATCTTATTTTCTTCATAATTTTAAAACGTTGCTAACAAATCAGGTATAGAAATATGCTCAATTATGCTTCTCTAATGGATCCTGTATATGTCATTACATATCTATTTTAAATAAATGCTAATTTAATTAAACTCCGTTTTTAAATTTTAGATTTGATTTGTAAAGAGCACTTACTATAAATAAGCACCAAAGACATAAAAAATCCTTTCTTTTTATCCGACAGGGCGGGTTGACCTACTGGTCAGAACGGTGCGCGCAGATAAGAGGTCTGAAGTGTGCCGAATACTTGGATTTATATCCACAATGGGGCAGCGCCAACTAAATCTTTAAAGAGAAGTAAGAGGAGGAGGAGGGGACAACACTCGCAACATCCTGCTAAAGACAGTCCTGACGGCTTTCGGTGGCTTTTTCTTATCAGAAGCGTTGCCGCTCCGGCATAATAAGCAAAGAGACTTTTACTATGGTGGTAGTATACGTGCCGCTCGTAAAGAAATCTCCACCCACATTTTACAAGGATTTGGAACAGAGGAAGAACAAAATCGAACAATGACAGGGGGAGCATTGTGTTCGTGCTGGTGGCACTAGGGCAGATTTGGGAAAAGCCAAGCATGTTAGATCGTCAGGATTTATAGATTTTGATTTTGCAAGCATCAGCGCCGCGCACACACGGGTGGCTGTTTGAGCAACGCTTAAGTGATGGTTTATTTTGCAGGTAAGCCTTTGTCTGCTCTGCTTTATTTTACGAGAGATCGCATGAGAGGTCGAGAGTGCAAGGAGCAGTTTAAAATGTGTGTACTGGAGGATACCCGATTCTGGACATGAGCGTGGCAGCGTGGGGGATAGGTGCTAGTTTAGGGGACGGACGGACGCTTTCTTTTTCCCCCCTTTGCTAAGGCGGGGGCTGCGTGCACATGGATATTTGCTTATACTTCATTTAGCTGAAGCGAAGCGTGGCGTGTCAAACGTAAGTTGAAATGACAGGCTGATAAATAATAGGCAGTCGATCCCAAGGGCTTTACGGTCAGTACAGGGTGCAATTGTGAAAACTGTTTATGTTTTTAATTTGTTTTCATTTCTGTATTTTGTGCGTAGTTGGGGTGTTGTTTCACTTCTACCCACAGAGGTATAAGAAAGCAATGAATGAACTGTGCACTTTTACTCACAGGAAATGAGTTGCTTGTTGAAACGTGTTGCAATGTTGGTAATTGCTTTTATTTTCAAAAAGGGCACTTGTGGATATTTAAATAATTCACACACTGTCCCGCATTGTTGCGAGCACCTGCTCCTGAAAGTTAAAACAAACATGTCACGGTCTTAACGTATAGATGGAAAGAACGTTATTTTTTCTTGGAATCGAGCCGTGTAGGTTTGTCGACAATACATGTACTTATGTAAATATGATTCAACTAAAACTGAAAATGGGAAACAGCAGTTTCAAGTTAACACTTTAGGAATCTCGTAGGACGTGTCTGCTATGGGACCTCATGCTCTCTCCTCCAGTTTTTTTTTTACTATCTCCCGTGAGATCGCGGTGACGGCGAATGCAATTCGAAAGCTTTCAAAGTAGTAAACGAAAGAGGAGGGATTGTTTGGGGAGACGAGGGGCACGTCGATGTATGAGTGAAGGCGGCTACAGTAAGAGTGGATGCGGCGATCGAGCATTATTAAAAAGATTAGACTGCCTGAAGTGTTTGGCATTTATTAAGGGAAAAACATCGCTGGGATGACAAATACACAATTCCGGAGAGCACATTGCTAAATTTCACGTTTTTTCTTCGTAGAGCAAGAGAGCATTTCTCCGTTAATTTATCGTTCATAAAAGCGATGCCATATATGCTTTTTTCTAATTGTAACATAAAGCTGCATCATTGCCTTTTAAAGTAGTTGCTGTCGCTGGAAGGAATTTAGTGACATTCATCTGTTCAATTTGCATAAATTGCGCTAAGTTACTTACTTAAAAGAACCAAACCCAACCGACAGAGTGATTACGTAAAATTTTAAACAAAAAACGGGTTGTTCTCTTCTTCCCTGTTTTGACAGTTATTTATTTAGTTCTTTCTAGGTCGCGTTATTAAAAGTAAGAAAGAAAGATAGAGTGGAAGATTTGACACTTAGCTTTATGAACCTCTCGTCTGGCTCATCGATATTTTCAGCCTCGTATAGACTCGCCCCCCAAAACAAAGATGTAGAGCCGCGCTCGCTGTATTGGGGGCTGAAGAGGATAAATCCGCTTGTCTGCTTCCGGGTATTTTAAGGATCCATCAATCTAGCGTTTAATTAAAAAGCCAAACGTTTCAACACTAAAACTACACTTTGCACAAAGAAGCCTTGACAGTTTTCCATTACTGCTTGTATGCTGGCGTGCGAATGTGTGTTCAGTGCTTGTCTCTTTAAGCAGTCGTTGAAGCAGTGACTCTGTCCTGGTAAAGTGAGTGCTTACAGTATACACTCTGGCACTGAATGTATCCATCGCTTTCCAGTAAATGGTCACGGGGGATAGAGCTCATTCAGGTAGACTCGGTGCAAAATAGGAAGCAACTTGGACTGGAGGTCACTCCGTTCGAGATCACACACATCCATCCCCGCTCGGTCACGGTTGAGCCGTGGAAGCCAGTGTGGACTGTGAGTGGAAATCGAGCACAGTATATACAGTGTATTAAAGGAAGTTATTATATTATAAAATTGACATTGTATCTAAGATCGACAAGGTAGATGTCCTACAATGTTACAGCTCCGCAATCCTTAGCTTAAATCCCAACCCCAGATAATGTGTTTTTTTAGCTTGCATACATTTGCGTAAATTATCCTCTGAATACTTCAGTTGCTTCACACTTTTCAAAGATTTCTTAGGTGAATTGGCAACTTGAACCTGGATCAGTGTTAGCTGCATGCGAGTGTGCATTAGAATGATCAGTGTTGATTTATACCTTGTGTCCAGTGCTTCCAGTACAAGTACTGTGACGCTAAACTGAGTAAGTGGGTTAGAAAATGGTGTGATGGACAATATATGCATTTACTCCATCTGCATTGTATGTTATTTATTCATTGCCTGAACCAGAGTAGCAAAACAGTGCAGTGGTGAATGCTGCCTCCTTCCAGATCCAGTGCTCTGGATTCAAACACAACACCTAGTCGGTGTCTCTGTACAGTTGGTGCATTCTTCCTATGCCTTTACAGATTTTCCTTTGGGTTTTTTGGTTTTCTTCGCACATCCGCAAAGATGTGCATTTCAGGTTAATTGCCGATTCCAAATGACCCTTTGTGGATGTGTGTGTGATGGGCTTCAGCGCCTGTCTCTCCAAAGTGAATTATGTGGGTCTGGCAATTTTGTTACGGTCTGTCATTTCATTAATTTCTGTAGATTCTGTCATAAAATGGTTCAGGTGAGCTGGTGCTGAATCTAGCAGTGATGTGTATAAAACAGTAGCCAAATAAGGATAGGACAATAGTCTGTTGTAAGGTGCCATTATGTACATCCCACAACTGCTTAGACTGTACTAGTTAAAATTTGTCTAAATAACAGCATGTCTTTGTGGTGTTGCTGTATTATCAAAGTATGTATTAATTGTCATACTATAAAAGTACATAAATATATAAACATCTGTGTTTGTGTAGATACTTAGAACGCTGGAAGACTGGGTTCAAGTCTTAGTTAGGTCACTGTCTATGTAGTTTGCACGGTTTACCCGTCTCTGTGTTAGTTGTTTGATTGATACTCTTCCTATCAGAACCCAAAGACGCCCAAATTAGCTGGTCCTATATGAATGAGTGTCAGTGTGCGTGTGGGGACTGAAACAGACTGGCATCCCACCCAGGGGTTGTTTCTGTCTTCATCCAGCCCTGGCTGGTTGGACTACATACAACTCTCCCGTGACTGTGAGTTTGGATCAAGTGGGTTCAAATATGTATGAAGCCAATTTACAGGCTTGCTTTATCCAGCACAAGCTTAGAGGATATGTTTGTTTTTATTTATATTCTTTGTCCTTGTGATGTTTACCCGTTCTCTCTGTTTCTGCATGGATTTTACTCAGAGTGCTATGGTTTTACACCCTCATCCCTATATACATGCTGGTCGTTTTAGTGGCACTTCTCAGTGGAGTCTGGGTGTTTTTGTGTGCCCTGAGATGAACTGAAGCCCCTTCCAGGGCCGTTTCCTGCTTTGCTCCCAGTATTTCTGAGATAGGCACCGGCCCCCCATGGTACTGAATAGGATTAAGAGAATTTGAGAATGTTATGTTTGTTATTGTTTAGGGGGAAGCCAGCATCAACATCTGTCATGATACAAGTACAGTACACAACATGATTGGAAGATACTGTGTGCCTGCCTTTTGAAAGCTATAAAGAATTTATTCCTATAGAGAAACTAGACCCTTTGTTGGATTAATTTCCGATTCTCTAAATTTACTTCTCTTAATTTATGTTTTATTACTTTTTGTATGCTGTCATGTAGCAACAAAAAATGGCCTGTTAATTAGCCATTGTGAAATAGAGCGGCCCAGACACACACAGGCGGACACCGTTCCAGCCATCACCACACGTTTATTTACAGTCCTGTTATACAGTAATCCCTCCTCGATCGCGGGGTTGTGTTCCAGACCCCCCCGCGATAGGTGAAAATCGAAGTAGAAACCATATGTTTCTATGGTTATTTTTATATATTTTAAGCCCTTATAAACTCTCCCACACTGTTTATAAATATTCCCCGCAGAGTTATACAGCATAATCCCTTTGTATTCTCTTAGATATTAGGTAAGATTCATTGAAATTACGTATATAAACACACTGTTTATATACAGTAAAACCTAAATATTATTTTAAAGGTATTGAGTGTCTCCGATATCACATGTTACAGCCATTACGATAGACAGGCCACCAGCAATAAATACGTACAATGCAACAAAAATAGTATACAGTAAATGTGTGTGTACAGTGACACTAAACGTACGTACATGTACTAAGTACTGTAAGTAGAAAATTAATTATGGTTACTCATCAACAATGACACGATGACTTGTCCGATAACAATGAGTTTTATTTTACTGCACAACAAAGGAGAGCGTTACAGCCCTTAAAGGAGCCACTTCAGGCGATTGTGTAGCACTGCCGTTGTTCTTCGTCTGGCAGTCTTCAATCCAAATCCCTAAAGCAGATTCCATCCAGACTACTGCCTTATTACATCCACTTACAACTTGTTTTGCACCCTGGTTAAAAGGACACTGTGGCCGTAGATCTTATATTCCTTTCCTACTTTTTAAATAAAAAGAATCGTAGCCTTCAACAAATCCAAAACGCTTACCTTTTCGCAATCGCTAACATCTTCCGCTGGCGCTGGGCACGGCCCCTGAAGCAGTAGCAGATCGTTTTGGAGCCATAATGAAGGGCTTGACTATGCACAAAGATAAACACAAAAGAGCACAACTCTTTACACAGCGAAACACGTTGATGCTGAATGAGCGAGACGAGACTTCCTGGTTAACACTGCATTCAGCAAGCAGGAACTTAACTGCGTGCTCTGATTGGTTAGCTTCTCAGTCATCCGCCAATAACGTCCCCTTGTATGAAATCAACTGGGCAAACCAACTGAGGAAGCATGTACAGGAAGTAAAAAGACACATTGTCCGCAGAACCCATGAAGCAGTGAAAAATCCGCGTTATATATTTAGTTATGCTTTCATATAAAATCCACGATAGAGCAAAACCGCGAAAGTCAACGCGCGATATAGCGAGGGATTACTGTATACAGAGTCTTATGTGCACCGCCACCAAACCCCACAGTCTCCCAAAGTCCAGGCTCTCAATAGCCACTTTCTTCACACAAATCACACTTGGGCCTCTCCTCGCTTCCTCTGCACCGACCTCGTCTTCCTCCTCACTCGACTCCAGCCTTGATTGCTGGGCGGCGGCTCCATAAATAGGTGGCTGATTGCCGACCGCACCCAACCACTTGTGACAATACTCCCCTGCTAGCTGAGACCTCCAGGGGCCAGCGGACCATTCCGTGAGGACGTGAACGCCTCGGCGGCAAGCCGACACACTGTAGCCCAGGGCCCGAACCTGCAAACGTAACAGAAAAACTAGGGGCGGGGACGTTGCCCTGACACAGCCTCTCGGCTCGTCTTCTCAGCTGGGCCAACGCCCTCCACTCCGATCAACACTCCGATGCTCCCTCCTTCGGCTTCCCCGCTCGAGCAGTCTGCAGTCCCCGCCACGGAACCACTAGTGAGATCAGGCTTTGTGTCCACCTCCCAAGCTGCGGGTTTCTTCTCTGCATCTGCAGAGGACGACCCTTCGCGGGACGTGCGCACCCAGTGGCACGTCCTCCCATATTGGAGGAACTGGCTTTCCCAAGCCGCTTCCTCCGCTTACTTTGGGACGCCGCGGCAGTTTGGATCTGCCCATTGTAAGAGGGCAGACCCAACCCCGCTGGCATCCGGAGCTTCATGTGGTCGGTCTCCCTTTCCTTCCCCGCTGTGCCTCTCCGTCCAGGAGCTCCCGCACCGCGCCAATTTCTCTTGCCTGCGGCTCTCGATCTGATGCCACTGCCATCCCTCCTGACTTCACCGTCTCCACCCAGGGGGCACATAGCTTGGCCAACGGCGACAGCACAAGGCACAGTTGCTCTTGCAAATCCTGGAAAATTGCTGCCAAGGAGAGAGAAGCAGCCGGCGGTGGGCTTACCTTGAGAATAGTTCCACTTACCGACTGCTCTCTATGGGCCTTTTCCTGCGGCCCACTCGGGTTTCTTTGGAGCACGGGACAGACATTTCCTGCTCTCGCCTTCGACCAATCATTGGCGAGAGAACAGGACACGCTGTCCAATCCCGTGCCTGCTACGAGGAGGGACTTCTGGTTGGCCATCTCGCTCTCCTCTCTCACAGGAGAGCGTCTCTCCGGGCCACTCCGCTACTGTTGCGGCTTCCGCAGCCACAGCCTCTCCTTCTCAGCAGCCTCCTTCCTGGCCCCCGCATCAGTGAGCCGCCCCTGAAACACAAAGTCCACCAACGGACCGCCAACAGTCCATGACACACTCCTTTGCTGCGGGGTGGGATGCACGCCGCCCCTGCGGCACGTGGATGAGTTCCCCTGTTGTGCCGGGCCTTTCACAGAGTTTTCCATGAATGCAGGTCTCCACCTTGACCCAGGTGGAGCATCCTGCCGACTACGTCACTGTGAAATACAGCGGCCCGGACACACATAGGAGGACACCGTTCCAGCCATCACCACACGTTTATTTACAGTCCTATTATATACAGAGTCTTATGTGCACCGCCACCAAACCCCACAGTCTAGGCTCTCAATAGCCACTTTCTTCACACAAATCACACTTGGGCCACTCCTTGCCTCCTCTGCACCGACCTTGTCTTCCTCATCACCCAACTCCAGCCTTAATTGCAGGGCGGCGGCTCCTTAAATAGGCGGCTGATTGCCGACAGCACCCAGCCACCTGTGACACCATCCATTTCTAAAATGTGTACCTTACCCGGTGTTTGTATTTTTGCCTTTGTCTGATCTTGTAATGTGTTACAGAAACATAAGTAAAATGTTGGCAATCGGATTAATAGAAAATGTAAACTAAGTGTGCTGGTGTGATGGTAATAATAATTATAATAAGAGCAATAATATCTTTTAGTTTGCCTCAAGGGGGGAGTTTTGGTGACATGAGACTTCCTAACCAGATCGTCTTTTGTTTTTGCTCTCTGAACATGAAAGCCTGCAGTCCTTGCCTGTGAAGTTAGATTTATTGACGGCACTTAAAGCCGTTTAAAGAGGATGGGGCATAAAACAGACAACATTTAATTGCCTTTAGCTGTGAGGTTGTAAATGAAGGTTGAAACCAGATGAACAGAAAGGATACATGCTGAAATCTGGGGATGGGTAGCATGCCAGGATCCTAGGCTGCACTAGACATCTTTGGGACTGCGAAAGGAATGCTGAACTCATTGTAGTTATACTGGTCGAAGCCTGCACGCTCACACTGAGCTACATGTTTGTGTTTAAATGACCTCTGGCCAGGTGAAATGTGACAGAATGTCAATGGTAAATGGGACTCATAGATAAGGAGGTGTCACAGGTAGAAACTGGTCCTTTATTTACATCAGGCTGCTCTTCTGTCTTGCCCTTTTTACTCTATGTTGTTGTTTGTTGTGAAGATATTTTTAAAATGTCAGCTGTTACTGTATATATTTTGGTCATTTCCAGTTCTTTCAGTTTATCTCATATAACTTCAATTTTTGTTTTTGTATTCTTTTGAAAAAAAGTTTTGTAGATGTCGTCAACCGTAGTTATAAAACTGAAAGTTGGATCTGTCAGTACAGGGCTGGAGGTGTATATTTTGGCATGAAAAATTCAATTTGACTTGCAGTTGGCTAAAACGAATGGCAGTCATATTTGGATCAGTTCATTTCCACAGTGACTGTGGCACTGGTGGCATTAACTCAGATGAGCCCAAAGCAGTGCTACATATTGCTTTAGACTTCAGTCAACTGTCTTAAACCTTTTACAGGCTTTAGCAATTTTTAATATATGTGGCAATCTCAGACAAATATATGCCAAATTAAGGCTGCAGGGGGATGAAGCCTGTTGTGGCAGCATTAGGTTAAAGGCATTAACCAGCCCTGGTTAGGGATTCTATACCATTACAGGGCACAGTCTTTCACATTCCTGCACTTCTTTATGTGGGGCCATATAAAACCATCTTTAAATTGTAGAGGGAACAATTGATATTTGGAAGAAAATAATACAGATAGAGATGGCACTTGGAAAGTCCATTTAGATGGGGACCAGTTGTGGCATCTGTACAATCTGTAGATCTGTAAGACAGCAGTGTCCACCACTGTGCTATCCAGGTGTAAAGTTTGCATTTTTTTTAAATTCAGTTTGTCTTGTTTTGAATATTTGGCTAGTTATACACATTTTCTGGAGTTTGCATGCGCTCTTTGTGTCTTTATGTTGTAAAAGTATAGCACTAAGTGGGTGGGCAAAGCCCTGTTTAATGCAGTTAAGTAACTATATTAAGGAATGATGAAACACCACCAGTGTTGCCAAATGCATGTGAATAATAACCAAGTACTCTTTTCCTGATGGTCATCAAGATAACACTTGAGCTAGATCATTGGGCTCTAAAGGCATCTAAAGGGGGAAAGCAGTGGGAGGAGAAAGGTGGAGTTTCCGGGTTGGTGAATGCAAATATATAAATGACGCAGACAGGCATATGAGGCCCCCATCCTCTTTTTGTGAACCCTTTCAGATATAGACATGCGAGTTAGCCATGAACTACTGGGTGTGAGAAGTTATTTCTGACCACGTTTATAATATTTAGTGATTAGTTTTATAGTACTGTATTTTTTTTGTTCTGATTCAAACAAAAGAGGGCATGAATGTTTATGTATTGTTAAATTATATTTGGATATATTTGTTTACTTGCCCCTTGACAAAAATGCCTATAGTGAATGTTGGGCAAGACAGTTTTGGTCAGGTACGATATCATATATATTATCCAGGTGATACAAACACAGATTTATAGTGTAGGCATTTAAATATATTTTTATAATTAGAGTACAGGCATGACATGACTTGCTGATTCATATGTGTGAATTGAGTGATGAACATTGTGCCTTGCTGTCCAAAGCTTTAATTGCTAAGCTACTTGTATCTCCCATTTCTTCATGGTGAGAATCATTGCTACCTGTACTGGGCTTAAGAGGGTTATACTGACTGGAGCTGAAACATTCTGCTTTGAGACCTGTGGAGCGATGGTGTGCTTTTATACCAAATGAGCAGGTGACAGAGACTTGTCTCCCATCCTGGCTCCTTTGTAGCCTGGGTTTTAATGATTTGTTTCTACAGGTATGCTTATCACCTTATAGGTGATCACCAGGATATTCTGATGTGATAGTCGGCATAGGTAGAAACTGAACACTTAAGCCAAAGCACGTAGTATGTGGAAAACTTAATTGTGACATCTGCTCCGCATGCAATGTGCTATTGATTTTTATGTGCCTCTCTTATTGAAAGTCAATCTTTTGTGCTGTGAACTTGGCCTGCACTTAAAACACCCTTTGTGCGTGTTGATGTTAGATATTTCAAGTTCTGGGCCATTACACTGAAAATGCTTCACCTTTTCACCTTTTATAATGGTTGGTCAGAATTTTCAGGTAAGGTGTGATGGAATTGGGATCACGTTTGCTGGGGAAAACATAGGGAATCAAGCCAGGAGGTAAACATTTGTTTACCAGAACAGGCTCTGGTACCTCTGAACCATGGGATGAGTAGAATGCAAGTGCTTGAAATGATTTAGAATCGCAGAAGTAATTTCTATTCTAATTTACTGCCATCTGTATGAATTTAAACAGTATGTTTTCATCCTTGATGAACTAGTTGTTCAAGGACTCTGTGTTCTTATTAAATGAGCTTATTGTGGGGAACAAAATATAAAAATATATTTGAATATGAGTGCTTCAGACTGGTATTATATTAGCTGTTTCTAAATAGATATTAGTAGCAGCATGTGTCCAGGCACAGTAGCTTACCCAGAGTGTATGTGTGA
Organism: Polypterus senegalus; assembly: GCF_016835505.1. Classification (NCBI taxonomy): domain Eukaryota; kingdom Metazoa; phylum Chordata; class Cladistia; order Polypteriformes; family Polypteridae; genus Polypterus; species Polypterus senegalus. The sequence goes on from NC_053155.1 coordinate 64,428,910, forward strand.
GTGTGTCTTTTGGTGGCTTGCCTTGTGGGGTTAGGTCCTGTCCTGTGCCTTTTGCCAACTGCTTCTGACCCAGTACTTGAAGAGTGATGGATGGATGGCCTTTTTTTAAGTTTATTAATGAAACCGATGCATCTTTTTGTTTCCCTGAAATGATAATTAAACAAATGTAAACCTTATTAAAAATAAAATCGAAGAGTGTAGAATGTGTGGATTTATCCTAGGTGAAATATAAATGTTAACAGAATGGTGCTCAGTACCTTACTATATTTTCTCATTTAATTAGGGCTGTCACAGTTAAAGCATTAATGCATGTGATTCATTTATAAAGTATAATGCATTATTTTTTTTAAATTGCATTTAGTGCTTGCATTATTTGTCACCCCTTGTTAACTAAGTCAAAAGATTTTCAAGCTGGCTTTATTGGTTCCAGCGTGGTTGACATTATTTAAAAAAAAAAATTCTAAATTTAAAGATTTTCTTTAAATTGCCTGGTCCACCTTAATAAAAGAACGTGTCTCTGTGTGTTTGTCTGTGTATTTGTGTGTCCATCTGTTATAAGGCATTTGATAATGGGACTGGTAAAAACAATGCTTATGTTTGTGGTGTGCCATCTGTGGGAGTGAAAAATGCAACGCATTTTGTTACTAAAAATGTTTGTGATGCACACTCTGCTGGAATGAAAAAAGCAATGCATTTTATTGTATATGCATTATAAAACACATCCCAATAGATGGTGCACTGCAAACATTAACACTGAATATGCTTAGGTCTACATTGATTACTTAGATTTCAACCCATCTTAAATAGGCGGAATAAGTAGTTTTTAAATAAACATATAGGTAACTAAGAAATTGTTATTTAAAAGCAGTCATTTATCAAAGTAGGAAATAGCATGCTAACAGGTGGTTTGTGAGGAAACAAACAAAAAAAAAAAACTGACTTAAAAGAACTGTTGGTTACACCGCAGCCAAATCCAAGTCTCTACCCTCATCTCTGCTTCAGTTTCCCTGCTTCATCTCACGGTGCTCCTGCTGTGAGACTCCACTCCTGTCTTTCCCAGCTCCGTTCTCTTCTGTGTCCATTGACTGCACTAAATGGAAATCTCTCATTGCTCACATTTGCAATGAAACAGCAGCTGCTGCTCTGGTCCATACCACCTCTTTGAGTTGGGAGCCACATGTCAAGAGCGATGGGTTTTTGCGAAAGAGAGCATCACAGTCTGCACTATGTGCCTTTTTCTCTGTCAGGTCTGGTCCTCCAAAGTTGCAAGATTTTTAGTTTTGGTGACCTTGTTTTTTGGTACCATCGTTTTATTAGATCAGTTTCAGAAATTTGTTAAGGCAGATGTATGTACAGTACAATGAAGAACAAAGGCAAATTTTAACAGTTGCTAATAATAAAATCTAATGTTGCATCCGCCTAACGTTGCATTTTTGTGTTATTAATATTAATCAGCAGAAAGCTATTTTTTCAGACTTAGTTGTCAGGATTTTGGTAACTTTCATCCTTCATTTAATGGTAAATACAGGAGTAAGCTGAAATTAGAAGGAGAACTGTGCTTAAATTAAAGTTATCAAAACTGATATCTGACATTGACAATATTAACTTTATAAAACATTAAGACACTCATCTATCACAACTGACTTTCCGTTATTTTACTCTTTTTTCAACTGAAGTCTTAATGTAACTTGAGCTGTTTTTCTACTTTTGATCTAAATTTATGTGTAACAATAACTTTTGTAAATTAAAAACATGGAAATTTTAGGCAAATTTATATTCCTTATCAAGCAATGGTACTAGTTTTATAAGGAAGGATAATTTACTAAAATAAACATTTAATGTACATAAGAAAACCTAAAAGACAAATTTAATCACATTAAAACAATCTCTATAACCCCCAAATGGAATATAAGGGGGAATGGTGGGAGTTAAGAAATCTGACTTTAAGCTGTGCCTAGTAAGAGTTCAGTACATAAGAATTTAAAACTGAAAGAAAATGGGGATACTACAAAGTATTTTGATTCCGGAAGGTGCTATGCCAAGAAAAAAGGGTTGAAACCTCTGGACTGGGATGTCAGAGGATAAAATTGTTAATATTTATACTTGGAGAGTTCAGATTTAAATATCACAAAAGTACCACATCCAAGACTCATCACTTAAGAGCAAAACATAAATTGATGCCACTGTTGAAAACTCTTAACGTTAAACAGCACAGTCTTTGGCAAATTACAATCCGTGAATGTGTAATTTGACTTGTGCCCATGAATAAAACAAAATCTAAAGTACTGACTACCACTTTTTTTATTGCAAAATGGATAACACCAGACTGTGGATGTTTTAATATAGATAACTGACGATATAGAGCTGAGAGACATCATTCAGTGAAGTCTGACAATTCTTACGCATTACCTTCATATGGGACAATTGAGTCATGCATTAAGGATTTATATGAATGGTACAAGTCTTCACAGTTTGAGCAACTGATACGTTGTGGTCAAGTGAACATCACTGAACTACCTTGGTTAAACATATGATTAGTCCTGTTACATTTTGCAATTGATCCCAATTAAAACTTTGAATTGTTTTAACAGTCCTATATTTAATTGATTTGTTAATTGATATATGTAGAATATGTGTACAGCAGCACTCAATCTAAGGATCACATAAAATGTCTGCAGTGAGGGGTGGCATGGGTTAGGGTTATTTAAAGAAAACGGGAGATTGGTATTGGCAGTCATTGGTTGGCAAAGAGCTCTGGTTTTCATTGAGTTTTTTTTTTTTTTTCTGCTTTTTACTTTTGTTGATGGTGTTGTGATTCTGACACCAAAAGAGCAAAAATAGGTGAGATCTTCTAAATGACCTATTGAAAACAGGCCAGAAACCTAAGTGGCCTGGCCAAAAATAAGTCTCACTCTAGAGGACCCTAACCCTGGGAAAAGAGAACATGTTTTCGGCATTCAAAATGCATGACAGTCACAAATATATCAAACTATATACAAGAGGGAGTATAAATTTATAAAAGAGGATTTATTAACACATTTTTCAAAAAGTAACAAAATAGTCAAAATTATAAAAAAAAGTATTGCATAAAAAGTAACCTTCTTCAAAAAAAGTTCAAATAAAAAAATCAGAATCCTAAAAAGTCGTAGCAGAAGTCACAAAAATCAGTAGCACAATCAGTGAACAGCAAGGGACTGCATTACCCATAAGGCATTACTGTGATGGACAGGTAGCCCCACCTTTTGAGAAACCACTCACAAAATACAGGGAACATGCAGACATTTAAAGAAACAGCTCATAAAAACAGTAATACATTAAACATAGCAACAGAATAATAAATGACCAAACAGTATCAACAGAAATAACTATACTAAACCGTTCAAACTGAAAAATGAATGAAAGGGACAAAAACCATTAGCCAGGGAAGGAACCCTGGCCAAAACATAACAGATGGGAACTTAAATTATCCTCTGTCCATTGATCCGTTGATTGCTTTGTCCTGTTCAGGGTCTCAGGTGACTGGTGCCTGGCCTGGCCTGGCCTGGCTATATTGGGCGCAAGACAGGAATCAGGCCTATTTGGGTTCCCAGTCCATAGCACGGTAAACACATTAATGCAGAGACAGTTTAAAGTGACCATCTACTTAACAGATTCTTAAGAATGTGGTAGGAGAGAATCAAAATCCACAAAAAGAACCTGCAAAATCTGGAGCTGTGTGGATTTTAGTCCATATCTGACCACAGTCCCATACAAGTTCTTAGTTCCACAATGGGGCCATTATATAGTCACCACTCAATCTAGCACTCTTGTCTTCAGGATATGGAAGAAAAACAGCAATACCTGGAGATAAAACACATTGAGAGACTGTGCAAAACGACTACGGTGACGGGGCAAGGATTTGAGCCTATTATTCTGAAAGTGTGAGGACATAGGGCACCCACACTTACTTGTATGGGGTCAACTTAAAGTTTCCAGTAACCAATTTAAACACGTGGAAGAAAGCCCATAGTGCGCAGAGAAAAATCCTTGACATGGAAGATGCAAACACAGTCTTCTAGAATTGAGAAGCATCTTTGCTAATTATTTCCTCAATATAATGTATTTTTTTTAACTTGTCATGTACAGTATATTTTAGGTAGACTGAATTTTTAACTCATGCCTTCAAAACATGGTATTGTCCAAATTTCTGCCCTGATGACAGATGCAGTTAATCTCCTTCATGCTTTTGAGAATGATCTTGCTTATTAAACAGGTAATACAAGTATAATTTTTCCACATTGTTTAAAATGGTCAGTTACCACATTTGAAAGTTTTTTCTGTTTATCAGTAAAAATACTTTGATCTTTATATGCCAGATAGGCAAGCATGCCATAATCTTAAGTACTGCTGATATCCAGTTTCTTCCTGTGTGGTGTTGGGTTCTTGAGGCCGCTGCTGACTGCTGTATTTACGTCTCTTTTAACTGTCCACTTGGCTTTGATCATTTGTGTCTTTTATTTCAATCACAGTATAATGTTTCAGTGCATTTTGAGGTATTCAGCAAGCTGGTTTTAGATGTTTAGACATTTTTTTTCAAATCAGTGATTTAACTAGTCAACAGTTAGAAAACCTGGTAATGGTTTGTTTATGCTGTTAGAAACTTTTTAATATTTTTCTTAATAACTATTAGGATTTGCTGGCAAGGAGGTGAAAAGAGTGGCATTTTAATCCATGGGGCTGCAAGAAGTTTAAATTGCCTCTCTGCTTCTCAGTGTTTCAGAGTGAGCTGCTGTTTATACAGTATGACTGCACCTCAAAGGTCAGAGTTTATGTTGCTGTAACATTTTCTGCTGAACGAGTTTAGTGCAGTGAGAGATGACTCTCCATGAAAGGTGCTGTACCAATACAGACTTTTTAAATTTACTTCCTATATGGTATTGTAATTATATTTTTGTTTTTTTAAGATCAGGTATTTAGGGAAGCAGGCAGAGGTTTTGACTATAATGGGGTTCAGGCAGGTGAGTTATTTTTATTACATTATAATATTCGGTTGAGCACATGACAACAGGTAGCCTTGTGTCATGCCTAGTTTTTATATAAGACAGACCTCTATGGATTTGCCTGTTGGAGTTCAGGATTGTATGGACACCTGGGGCAACTAGGGTAAGGTCCATGAGCATGGCCACTGGGATTCTACGGGGCATTTCTAGCCCTGGAAGTGGTTCAGGAGCTTAATTCCAAAAGTGATTTCTTGAGAAAGCCTAAAACCTACATTTGGTAATCACTCCAGTGAGCTTGCAGCCAGAGAAATGAGTGTTGGCAAGAGGTCGTCTGGTGGTGTCACAAAATGTATAGGAAATTATGTGGAGGTGTTTTTGTTGTTTCGGGTTTCAGGTAGGTACATTTTTCACCCATGTTTGAGTTCATAATAATAATAATATAATACTTCCTTGTAGAGTTTCTTCTTCTCATTTTGTGTTATTGACTCAGATTTGTTAATTGGTCCTTGTATGTTTAGCTTTGTAATGAAAACTATGCTTTGTCATACATTCCTGGTCCCTTCTTGACTGCCAGATATGTGGCTTTCATGCTAAATTGATCTATTTTGTGTGTTGTGTGGGTAAAAAATTGGTGTTGGCTGTGTTTTTTTTTAACACTGTTTTTAAAGAGTACATGCGGATACTCACACCACTGAAATCCCCTGATCCCTCTGGATGTCAACAGTAACCAGGTTTCCATCCAAGGAGATTTTGCGAAAAAATATTTAGCGCTTCAAATTTTAGCTGATGGAAATGCTAATTATCGATAAAATGTTGTTCATGTCGACATAATATTTTTCCGTTTAACTTTAGTGCATAAATTCTATATCGATACTTCAGATGTCGCAAAAACTACATTGGAAACACTTTTTGTCGGAAAAAAAGGGCTTTAACGCAAATAAATGTGTCACATGATACATTTTCATCATTTTCATCACACAGCTGCATCATAGGCACTTCCAGGAGTGCCAACGCAAATGTCTCGTTTCATGCACCTGTCATCAACAAGGGCCTGGAGAACAATAGATGGCCACCCTTTGCGATTAATGTAATCGCGGTAGCCTTCCGTCGGGGGAAGAATAGGCACATGCGTGCCATCCAGCGCACTGTAAATCTGTGGCACAAGATGCACCAAGGAATTGCGGTATGAAATTTCATTGGCCTCCGCTACAGTCTGAAGTCTGATATAACGCCGCATTAATTTTTTTTTAATAGTGGTGCACACAGCATATATACTTCGATGGATGGTAGTTTTACTAACCCCGAAAGTTTCTCTAGCTACTCTATACTCGGCGCAGGTTGCCAGCTTGTAAAGGGTGATGGCAATCCGCTTTTGGGTTGGAACCGGTGGTCGGTGACAACCTGTGATGGGCGCAACATCAGGACTGATGAATCCACACAACATCTCAAACATCGGCCGTGTCATTCTAAAATGTTGCAGCCAGAGATTTTCTGTGAAGTGTCTCCCCACCACCTCCTCCCAGAAGGTCTTATTCCGTCGTCTCTCCCAAGCAACTGCTTCATTCTGCTGTCATCTTCGGATATTATGTACAATTCCAATTATTTGTGAAACTGAAATAACAGTAAGCTGGCAAATTTCAAAAAAACTGTCTGAATAATCTCTCCATTTCTTTGTTTATTTGTTTAGTGGAGGGGGTGTAACGTGGAAAACAAAAGGTAGATAATTTGCGACATACACAAAATTATGTATGGAAACGGCTCAAGGGCAGATTTTTTTTCGCGATACAACAAAACTTATGCGACAGTTCATTTTGGAGGGGATGAAGTCATCACGCACACCATTTTATCGATAAAAAGCCAGTTGGATGGAAACAGGCTGGAGACAGCAAATTTCGCACATTTTTTTACGTATATTCTGTTTGTCAATAACAAAACGTCGCAAAAAACTGGATGGAAACTTGGCTACTGTCAAAAATCACTCAATATCAACAGCCCCTTTCATTGGGCTAGTCCACAGTTTTCACTAAGCTGTCATTGGGCTCGAAGTTTTTCCAGGACCAGGAAACCATGGGTCCCTTTAGTCCTATTTTTCATCAATGAGATGGCTTAATCAGACCCCTGGTTGACTGCCATTTATTTCTCGAATGCTTTTATATAAAGAGAGTTGTAAACCACAAGTCTGTCCAAATATTTTCTTAATTTGCTTATTTTAGTACATGATTGTACAAACCGCAGATTATATCCTGACAACATAAAGTTATAAGGCTGTAAAATGGCTGTGGATGGGTGCCAGTCTTTTGCAGGTACATTCACTTTTACCTTTACCACAGCTATTTAATGTGTTTGGGATGTGGAAGGAAACTGGAGTACTTGGAGATGTAGAGAAAACTTGACAACTCAATATGGAAAATGACCAGAGCAGATTTTGAACCAAGTATACTGGAGCTGTGAGGCAGCATCGTTGACTTCATACCTTTGTTCTGTTTTACAGATCACAAGTCTGTAATGAATTTTTTCTTTCATTTCTCCATTTTGGCACAGACAGCACATTTAAATTACCTTGCAAATTGCTGTTTTTTTAAGTATAAATTTAAAGACTTATTGAAGTACTGTAGTTAATTAGGTTGGCATTGTTTTATAGCCATTGTTTTAACGAACAATGCATCACCTTTGGCACATTTCATCTGCACTGGCTTTTCTTATTATAGATACACACCCTTAAAACTTGGCTATTTACAGTACTTGGAAAGATTTGTCTTCAAACTCTCCTTTATATACTGTACATTGTAAGGTCAAACGTTTATGGACATCTGGCTATTGCACCTACAGTATATGAGCTTGTTGGATATTCCATTCCAAAAAAATGGGCATTACAATAGCTATAACAGCATTAACTCTTCTAAGAAGTCTTTCCACAAGATTATGTTGGGTCCCTATTCAGCCAAATGATTATTTGTGGGATCAGGCACTGATGCTGGACAAAAAAACCTGGCTCACAATCAAAGTTTTAGTTCATTCCAGAGGTGTACAGTAGAGTTTAGTTGAGGGCTCTGTGCAGGCCACATATTTCCACCACATCAAACTCATCACTCCATGTCTGTATAGAAATGGCTTGATGCACAGCAGCATAGTCCTGCTGGGACAAAAAAGTGTTTTCACCAAACACTTGCCATAGTGTTGGACGTGCACAGTTGTCTAAAGCATTAATAATACTGTGAAACAAAGGGGCATAGTCACAACCTTGTAAAAAATCCTCAAACAATTATACCTTCTCCACCAAACTTCACAGTTGACACTATGCAGTCTGGAAGGCAGCGTTCTCATGACATCCTCCAAACCAAAATTTGTCTGTCAGGCTGCCAGATAGTAGATAGTGAAGCTTGATTCATCACTCCAGAGAACATGTTTGCACTGCTTCAAATTTCAGTAGCAGAGTGCTTTACGATTGCAGCTGGTGCTTGGCAGAGCATAGTGATCTTAGGCATAGTTTTTATGCTGATGTTGCTTCCAGAGGCAGTTTGGAGCTCTCTTGTGAGTGTTGCATAATAGGGTATGCAATTTTTACAAGCTATATGCTTCAACACTCGGTGGGTTTGCACAGTCTACCAGTTCATGCCTAAGATGTGGCTCCTAGACACTTCATCTTCACAATATTAGTACTTAATGTTGACTAGTGCATTTCTAGCAGAGGAGAAATATCACATACTGACTTGTGTCAAAGGAGGCATCCTAACCCAGTGTCATGTTTAATGTCACTGAGCACTTCAGTATAACCCATTCTAATGCCAGTGTTTGTCAATGGCAATTCCATGGCCATGTTTTTGGTTTTATGCACCTGTTCACAATGGATGTAGCTGAAACATCTCAACTAATTAATTGGGAGGAGTGTCCACATACGTTTGGCTATATAGTGTAACTGTTGTAAACCTACTAGACAACCATGATCACCTTGGGGTGTCTCGCTATCAACTAGCTGCAAAACACTTTGGTAGTTCCTACTCTCTGGGTATGCCCATGAGGCTCCAGATTTCAGAGTTTTGACATGGCACAAGAAAAGCCTTTTTTATATTCCTCTCAGATCTTTTATCCCAGGATTTAATTTTATTTTTAACTGACTCCACTATACTAATGAAACTGATGCTAGCTCAGGTGTACTGCCCTTCGTGTCATTCTTACGTGTCAATTGATTTGTACAGTGTATACTGTCATGAACAGTATTTTGAAACCTTGGTGATTATTTCTATACTACCGTTTCTTTTTGGAGGCAATTTTCATTTTGTAAAACTTTTATCACTATTTTTATGAAATCATATCGGTGCCATTTCTGTTTTGGGTTTTTTTTCTTAAAGGGGTCTTATTTTCTACATTATTTCCTTGGAGGTGGCCAAATTATTTGTGGTACATATTAGAACTTGTCTTCTAAAGTTTTCGTGTCTGCTTCAACTCTGTCTTTGCCTGTGATTTATCATGGTTTTGTAATTTACTATATTGCTTTGTATTGTAATCTTACTTGCTTTTTAAAGCACATTGCATTGGTTCTTTCTGAGAAAAGCAATGTATAAACTGAAAAATAAATGATCAGTTTTATCCAAAGATGGCAAAGGATGTTAATATTGCTTTTTAGTTTGCAGTTTACTTCATTTCAAAACTATCGGATGATTTTTTACTTTTTGACTGTGTATGTGAGTTTGACTGTGTGCATTGAGTATGCTCTCAAAGCTCCGGTGTTGGTTCCTGATGTATACCCAACTCTTTCAAAATTACTCCAGCTCCCCGCAAGCCTAAACTGGATTAAATGGGTTCAGATATTGATAAGGGAAATTTAACAAACCAAACAAGTCTGATGAAATGAATGGTCTCATTATTTTTTTCGTGAAATTTATTGTCCTCTTATTTTGATTGAACACTCTGAGACTCTATTCTCAAAAATTTTAGATGTATTCAGATTAGGTTTATTGTACTCTAAATTAGCCCTGTGATCTGGTTACGCGCTGGCTAGTGCTGCTGCTGCTGCCTCATCGACCCCAAGTTAGCCTGTGTTTTCCTCAGTGCAATTAATTTTTCTTCCCACATTCCAAATACAGTATGTGCATATTAAGTTAACTGTCAATTTCAAAATTAACCCTTTTTGGTAATTGTGGTTTGCATACAAGTGTGCCTTGTAGTGAGGTATATACGATTTGTTCCTATTCTGTGACCAGTGCTGAAAGGATAAAGAGAAAGCTGCCATACTTATGCCTTAATTCCAAGATCACCAACTCTGTGTTTGGGATTTGCATGATTTCTCTGTGCATGTATGTTTTTCTCTAATTCCTGACTGACTGTAAATTGCCCGTATTTGACTGAGGGCAGGTGTGTGAATGCGTTACTATATTTGTTATCCTCTTACAGCTTGTTTTGCACCATTGCTGCCAGAATAACCTCTAGCTCTGTCTGACCCTGTGGTAGACACAGTAAAGTCAAATGTGTGGTTGGATGGACTTTAGCTATCTACTTATCTAACCCTTTATTAAGTTTTGAAATTTGAATCTTCATCCTTCCATTCTACGGGGCTGGACCTTTTGACCTGTCACCCTCCGTGTATCAATCAATCTGCGTTATAACTGTTTTAAGATTATGTGGAGGAACTGCCTTTACCATAGGTACAAGGTATGGATGAGATGATCACTGTGTCACGTCAGTCTATAACTCTGTAGTTCCTTTTGGTGTCATGTTTGACCTTGACACTCGTTTCTTTAATTTTTTGTTAGTTATCTCTTGTAATTGCTTTTTTGTTTTTTAACACATGGTCAGTTACTTCTTAGTTCCAGTTTTTCCCATATCAGCATGCTGATCTTGCAATTCGATGATATCTTCCCTGTTTAGAATCCTCATCTAAAAACAGAGTTTTTTTTTAGCAAATCTCACCATTTACGAACCAGGCCTTCTTCCCTGTTTATTGTTATTCATTGTATTTTTGGAAGAGACATTCACCCAATGTAACTCCCAAGAACAGAACACATTGCAATCAATGAGAGCACAGGCAGGTCAAGAGACTTGCTCAAGATCACACAGTGAGTCAGTGGTGTGGATTGTACTGACACCCATGTGTTGTAGAGGTCAACTACGTAACTGCTAGGCTACACTGCTTGCCAGCCACCAAATTATCATACACTGGAATGAAGGGAAAAGATGAGTGCTGCGGCCTGACACTAAGGTTTAATGTGAAATGTATTAATTGAATTATTTAAGTATTGGTTTTATGACAAAAGGAAAGAAACACTCAGTTAGGAAAATGCATAAGAAAGGTAAAAGATGGCATGATGGTAGAATCTTTAGTGTTGAGTTCTGGATTTAAATCCTTGGTGTGACACACTGCTTCTGTGGAGTTTACCCTTTTTTCAACATACTTGACATATCCAAAAGGCATGTGTGTTAGGTTATTTTGGACTTAAAATTTGTTCTATATGAGTGAGTTTGAGTGTGTGTGAGTGTTCATTCCTTGTCCTAGGTTCTCAATGTAAGGCCCCCTCCTGCCTTGTTCCCATTGCAGATTTAAAACTATATAGTATAGTATAGTATAGTATAGTATAGTATAG